>NC_058380.1:11595384-12241346 GCF_018350175.1 Felis catus
CCCTACTCACGCTGTGTCTCTGTCTCTCAGTAATGAATCAACGTTAAAAAGAATTTTTTTAATTAAAATTTACATGTAGCTTTTTCTTAGTTCTCCCTTGAGGCTTGTTTTTGTTTGTTTTTTTTTTAAGTAAACCAGATAGATACTTGGCCACTTACAGCATCAGGGGTTCAAATTGGACCCCAGCTTGACTTTGTGTCACTTAGAAAGTGCACGTGTCCTCTTTGGCCTGTCCTGAGGCAAGAGAAGTGACTGGAAGTACAAACCAAACTGTATAGGTTGTACGTGGCATTGAAAATATAAGAAAAAATGTCTCATAAGGAAAGCTTTTGAACAGGCACAGCTAATTTGTGGATGCTCTGCAGGGACAAAGAAAGAAAGATGATGGCGTCACGATTACCTTCCCATTTTCCCGCCTCTCAGTTTACCTCTCTGGATGCCCACCAGGAACATTCACACCGTTGTCTCGCGGTCTGATGAGCACTTGCTTTTGAAGCCAGTTTGCCGCCCTGAGGGGACCTTTACCAGTGGGTAGTTCGGGGGCTGTGCCGGGCATGAGGCTGTGATTTTTTGCCCGCCGAAATCAGGACTCTTCCCCCCGACGGATCGTGTGGTCATCGCTTTATACTCATTGACCAGAATTGCCGTTCTGTCGGCTGATCTTTTCCTCGTCGACCTTCAACCCAGAACTTTTGACAAGGCCCACAAGGGCGCTGGTGAGCAGGCTGAGCGCACAGTTGTATTTTCGGTGGTTTTCTGTGCATTTTTATTTTCAGAAGTGTAAGGTTAAGGGCGTTTACTTCCAAGATGACGTCTGTCATCTCTGACACTAGTGTGAGCAATGAATCACTATGACTTGAAATCAGGATGACGATCGCAGGCAGTTAATTCGGCATTTTCTTTGTACCCGGAACGTTCCTAGGCTCTCTCTCTGCATGTCCGTGTTGAATTTTTACAAAGCACCCCATACAGTATATAACATTATTGTCACCACTTTATAGAGGAGGAAGCAGGCAGAGGGGGGTGATGTAAGCTGCCTAGGCCACACTCTTTACCTTTTATGTCCTTCCCCCGGACGCGTGCACGCTGACAAATGTCAGTGGGAAGACTGGTGGCGATTGCCGTGCAAGTGCACGTGGGTGGGCACTGTTCCCCAGCCATCCTTGCGGTGTGGCTGAGAATTGCAAAGCCCGAGGACCTTGTGCCCTTGTTGCTGTCTGAAGAAAGCATCCAGTATCTGTCAGGGTTTCTCTTCAAGGGGCTGGGTCCTTGGCAACCGTGATGCAGAACTGTCTTGTTTGCTTACGTGGCTCCGTGCCACCGTGTGGGGGCGTAAGGCACCGATAAACCTCCGTGGGGAACCGACCAGTGAGTCTGAGGCTCACACGTTGGGTCAGTGGTGAGGAACTTTTCCTGCCACCCTTTCCGCCTCCTCCAATCTTGGCCTCCATTTCTTCTTAGGGTAGGGAGGCTCGGTCCACACTGCTGGCAGGCCACTCTCTGATCTCGTGGGTTATAAAGTTCCATGGCCGAAACCTCTAAAATAGTAAGATTTTCCTCTCAGCTCTTGCCTGCCTCCTTTCTTTTTTATTTATTTATTTTTAATTTTTGTTTTAAGTGTTCATCTATTTTTGAGACAGAGGGAGACAGGGCGCAAGTGGGAGAGGGACAGAGGGAGAGGGAGACACAGAATCCGGAGCAGGCTCCAGGCTCTGAGCTGTCAGCACCGAGCCTGATGGCGGGGCTCGAACCCACGAACCGTGAGATGACCTGAGCCAAAGTCAGACGCTTAACCGACCGAGCCACCCAGGCACCCCCTTGCCTGCCTCCTTTCTTAATTTAGTAAACCATAAGATGAACAATTGATACTCTGAGTAATCGATGCTCATGTACAGCCCCTTTCATTCTTCCTCATTGATGGCAAAGATGTACGAGACCCAGGGATAACCGTATTTCTGGAAGGCCTCCTGTGCCGTAGTTCACAAATCCCGTGACAGATGATATTCATGAAGTGGCAGCCACAGGTGTTTGAATCCTCGGGCTCGACCCCTGTTCCCTGTATCATAAATGTCTGATCAAAAAGCTGCTGGGCCGAGGGGGAATGAGAAGCCTTAGAAATGCTGCATATTCTGTCTCTGGTTAAACAATGACTATAGACTCTGATCCTCAGAGGCGGTTCCTAACTAGGGTACAGTGACAGATTAGCATGTCGTTCTGCCATGCAGGCTTGGCTTAATTTCTGGGCTTTTTTGATTTCCTAAACAGCTTTGTGTGAGAAACGCCAGGCATTTGAAACCCTGCTGTACAGGAGATTCATGTACAGACCACAAGGAGAAGAACTTTATCATGGAGGAAAATGCCCCATTTTCATGCACTCCTGAATACTTTTCCTCCACTAAGGAAGCATCCTGAGTGTCAGAGCCCCACCTACGCTGGGAAGCCGTGTTGACTGCTTCTCCCCTTGACCTTACCTCCCGCCATTTTCCTGTCAGAACATCTCTACCTCCTTTGTCTGGAGGCGTCTGCTACTTTCATTTTTATTTATTTTTAATTTTTTTTAATGTTTATTTCTTTATTTTGAGAGTGAAAGGGAGAGAGAGAATCCCAAGCAGGCTCCATGCTGTCAGCACAGAGTCTGATGCGGGGCTCAATCCCACAAACATGAGATCAAGACCTGGGCCAGATCAAGAGTCTGACGCTTAACCAACTAAGCCACCCAGGTGCTTTTGAGATCCTAATTTTTAAAAACACTTGTACAGGGGGCGCATCTGGGTGGCTCAGTCACCCAGATGCGTCCAACTTCGGCTCAGGTCATGACCTCGCGGTCCGTGGGTTCGAGCCCCGCGTCAGGCTCTGTGCTGACAGCTCGGAGCCTGGAGCCTGCTTCGGATTTTATGTGGGTGTCTCTCTCTCTCTCTCTCTCTCTGCTCCTCCCCCACTCGTGCTCGCTCGCTCTCTCTTCTCTCTCAAAAATCAATAAACACGTTTTAAAAAGTTTAAAAACAGTTGTACAGGGAACCGAATGGCAGCTCTGAAAGACACGCTTTCCAAAGGAGACCACCGAACTCCAGCAAGGTCAAGATTGGGAGAACAGAATCCAAACAAAAACACATTCCGGCTGAGTCTTTTTTAAATTTTTTTTTTCAACGTTTATTTATTTTTGGGACAGAGAGAGACAGAGCATGAACGGGGGAGGGGCAGAGAGAGAGAGGGAGACACAGAATCGGAAACAGGCTCCAGGCTCTGAGCCATCAGCCCAGAGCCCGACGCGGGGCTCCAACTCACGGACCGCGAGATCGTGACCTGGCTGAAGTCGGACGCTTAACCGACTGTGCCCCCCAGGCGCCCCCCGGCTGAGTCTTCACGCTGAGGAGGTTGCAGGATTCTAGAAACCAGTAGCTGTTGGTGTCTGTGCTCCTCGTGCTGAAGAGTGTGGCTGCTGGAGTTGCCTGCCCGGGTTTCTATCCCGACAGCACCACTCATGAAGTGTGTGATATTGAGCAAATCACTTCCTCTCTCTCTCTCTCTCTCTCTCTCTGTCTCGATTTGTTCATCTGTAAGATAGAGACAATAATAGTACCTAACTCAAAGAGGTGTGAGGGTTGAATCCAAGGTGACCTACTTAGAACCTGGCCCGTGGGAAGTTTTCAATAAACCTTATGGGTGAAACATTTATGAAGGGTTAGGAAAAGATGCGCTTCTTTTCAATTTGCATAAAAAATATCGTCTTGGAGGGGCGCCTGGGTGGTGCAGTCGGTTAAGCGTCCGACTTCAGCCAGGTCACGATCTCGCGGTCCGTGAGTTCGAGCCCCGCGTCGGGCTCTGGGCTGACGGCTCAGAGCCTGGAGCCTGTTTCCGATTCTGTGTCTCCCTCTCTCTCTGACCCTCCCCCGTTCATGCTCTGTCTCTCTCTGTCCCAAAAATAAATAAACGTTGAAAAAAAAATTTTTTTTAAAAAAATATATCGTCTTGGAGCCATTGTGATCATCCTTACTAAACAGGACCTAATAACAACCTCAAATGTTTCTATTTTGATTCTTCCTCTGTCAGCCGTGTGTCTGCTTATCTAGAGCTCTCTGATCCTCCCCGGATGAGACTTAGGAGCCATTTCAGTTGACTGGCCTGCTGGTTCTTTTTCTTACTCAGGTGCTAGAAAGCTTCAAAATCATGGACTACAGCCTTTTGCTGGGAATCCACATCTTGGACCATTCCCTCAAAGAGAAAGAAGAGGAGAACCCACAAAACGTGCCTGATGCTAAACGGTCGGGGATGCAGAAGGTCCTCTATTCGACAGCAATGGAATCCATCCAGGGTCCAGGGAAACCAGGAGACGGGATCATCACAGAGAACCCGGACACGTAAGTGCGGTCACCTACCTGCCCACCCTCCTGGCGGGGCAGCCCACATCGGTGAGGTAATTAAATGCAATCATGTTCCTTTCCTGGTGGCTCTTGGAGAATGGCTTCCTATCTGGTGCTAAAATGGATCACGCAGCCTTCATTTCTCTTCCTCTGCGGGTGACTAGAGGAGTAGCAGCTCCTCTAGTCATTATCCTCAGAGTCATTATCATTCTCTGATGCACGGGGTTTCAGTGTTTCCGATGGCCCCATTTTTGAACAGCGGCTGAAAACGTTTCTACCCCTATTTACTGCATATTCAAAACAGGCACCGCGACAGGAGACTATGAATTTGAATAAACGTGCGCTGAAGCAAACATGTGACAGGAACTACGTTCACAATTCAGAGCTTCTTATCCACATAAAAAGATTCTGCTGTCGTAGGTCCTGTACCCTGGCAGCTGTAGTCTCTTGGCCTCAGCCAGATGTGATGGTAACTGCAGGATTAGTTGGCACAGAGAAAGTGCTTCTTGACTAACAGAAACAGCTACAACCAAAGAAAGCGATTGAAATGGTTGCCTCTGTCATGCGTGTTTACCAGCTGTGCAGGAGACTGAATGAAGGGCATCATTCTCCTAGGCCATAAGGGGCTGCCTTCTGGGTGTCTCCAACAATGACTAAATCACAGGCATGTTTCACCTTTAGGCATGTTTCCGATTCTGTGTCTCCCTCTCTCTCTGCCCCTCCCCCGTTCATGCTCTGTCTCTCTCTGTCCCAAAAATAAATAAAAAACGTTGAAAAAAAATTTTAAAAAAAGAAAGGAGCTCCATACGTATTAAAGCTTTAAAAATTCCTCTCTTATGAATCTGTCTCAATGTCCAATAATCAATTAAACCAATTATTCTCTATCAGTATAGTGAACTACACAGCCATTAAAAAACGCATTAGCATTGAATATGAGGAAATGTACATCGTTTAGCAAATGAAAAATGCAAGTTGTAAAATATGCTAACTTAAATGCTTTTGCGGGCTAATAAAGACATATACACATACGTTTCCCCTGGAAAGGTGTACCAAATGCTGATAGAGGTCCTTGGCGTCCTTGGAATGGGTTCTTTTGTATATTTAAAATCTCACAGTAGATATATAAAAGTGTTGCATTTTTAAAACGTAGTGTTTTGGGGCACCTCGGTGGCTCAGTTGGTTAAGCGTCTGACTTTGGCTCAGGTCATGATCTCACAGTTCGTGAGTGTGAGCCCTGCATTGGGCTCTGTGCTGACAGCTCAGAGCCTAGAGCCTGCTTCGGGTTCTGGGCCTCCCTCCCTCCCTCCCTGCCCCTCCCTTGTGCGCTCTCTCTCTCTCCCTCTCAAAAACAAATAAACATTTTTAAAAATGAAATAAAAAGCAGTATTTCAGTATACTTTGAAAATTCGTGCTTGCAGTTTTAAAATAGGAAGAATTTTTTGTTTGGATTTTTCTCATCCAGCTGTCCAGAGGTGACAGCTCTGGTTTCACTCTCCTGTGTGGGAAGTACATCATTCTGGATTCCCAGGAAGACTTTACCCGGGGGGGGGGGGGGGGGGAGGAAAGAAAGAAAGAAAAGAGAAAAGGAAAGCAAATCCAGAATTCTTAAAGTTGTCCATTTTTATTTAGTCTATTTTAGAAATTATGTCCACTTCCTAATATATTATAAAATCTTCTCTCTTTTGCCCTATCAACAGAATGGGAGGCATTCCAGCTAAAAGCCATAAGGGAGAAAAACTACTTTTGTTTATGGGCATTATTGACATTCTGCAATCATATAGGTAAGTAATTTGGGGAAGAAGCCTTTATTTATTTCAAAGTAAATCAACAAAAGGCTTTGAAAATCCACCAGATGGGAGTGATTTTATATTCTCATTTTTGTTTCTGTCTGTTTACATTTAGGTTAATGAAGAAGTTAGAACATTCCTGGAAAGCGCTTGTTTATGATGGGGTAAGTGACTTACCATGTTCCTTGTTAAACTATATATTTCTCTGATTTCTCAGACTTCAACGTGTGTGTAGGAAGTCACATCAGCAGACCAAACGATGTTTTCTTTTTTGTTGTTTTTTTAACATTTATTTCCGAAAGAGAGAGACTGAGGGTCAGCGGGGGAGGGGCAGAGAGAAAGCGAGACACAGAACCTGAAGCAGGCTCAGGCTCTAAGCTGTCAGCACAGAGCCCGGATGCGGGGCTCGAACCCATGAGCCTTGCTATCATGACCCGAGCCGAAGTCGGTTGCCTAACCGACTGAGCCGCCCAAGTGCCCTAAAAGGATGTGTTGTTTCTATGTCAAATCTCCAGGACCCTCTTACAAGAGGATGCTGGGGAAAAGGGGGAGGGAGACTGATTGCAGAGCCCCGGGGAAGAACAGGAGGACCATTGAAATGAGATTCTCGGTTCTCACCGGAGTAAGCTGTGGAGCGATCTGAGCCTGACTTTGGTGGGACACAGCCCTGGATGTGAACCCTGCATTCACCACTTTACTCACCGTGTGATCCAGTCACATTGCTTGTTTATTTGGTCTCACTGGGTCCCCTCTGTACCAGAGATATAGTAATAGCCCTCATAGGGCTAATGCAGGGATTAAATAAAATAATACACTGTCGTGTTCAACACAATGCCGAGCACAATAAAGACGGAAGAAGTGAAAACCTACATATAAGTTGTCACGGATGTACGTGACTAAGACTGAACGGTGTGAGGGTGTCTTAGACCCAGAGTTGCATAGCAATCAAAAAAAAAAAAAAGAAAAGAAAACAATTATCCAGAGGTATTCTCCCTCCCCCTCTCCCTCCTCCCCACTCAGTACACAGACACGTTCCTATCTACGTGTTACATGCGAAGTTTTTGCTACTGATGGAACATTTACTGGCCTCGGCCTCCCTCAGTTAATAACCTGACCACGGAATATATTGGGCAGAGGTTTGCTCGCACATTTTTTAAAGATGTTCGCAGCTGCTTTCCTTTGAAAGAAGATAAATTATAGAGATTATTCTCTTCCTTTATTGGAAAAGAGCACGGACTTCCTCACTTCTGTGGAAGGCTGGTAATAACCTCTCTGCATGAAAGATCTGCATTTTGTCCCCAGGCTGAGGAATGGGCTTTGTCAGAATGCACTCGTAAACAACAGGTTCACAAGTTTGCTTCTGAGAAGTAAATGTAGGCTTACTATTTAAATGGAAGATTCCTTTTGTTTAAAGGCCAAGATGGCGGACTAATATTCTCCCTTCCAGCTGACAAAAATAGAGACTGTTTAATGCCTTTTTTAAAATATGTGTTAATTTTGGGGAGAGCACAAGCAGGGCAGGGGCAGACAGAGGGGGACAGAGGATCTTAAGTGGGCTCTGGGCTGACAGTAGGGAGCCCCACTGATGTGGGGCTCAAGCTCACGAACTGCGAGGTCATGACCTGAGCCAAAGTCAGATGTTCGTCCGAGCCACCCAGGTGTCCCAAGACTGCAAAATGCTTTAAACATGGAAAGGAAAACAGCAAACACCCTTCCCTTTCTGTTTCCTAAGACAACTTTAATTCCCTGTCACCAGACTAAGATTTCTGATCTGAATGGCCTAGTACTCAACTGGTCAGATGCATCTAAGAGGCCCCTACCTTTGTCTAGTCAAAATATATCTTCCGTGTTTTGGTGGCGGTTTCTTTTTTTGTAAGAGACTCTGTGTTGATTGTTTACTTGTGGAATTATAAGCGGTAAATAAGACTCACTTTTGTTTATTTGCAAACGTGCCTCTTATTTAAACAATGTTCCTTCATACCAAAAGAGAACCACAGCCCAGCTTCTCTTGGAAAGAGAAGGTCTGGGTCTTAATCATCTTGCACCATAAGATATTCCTCAGTATCTTATGCACTTGTTGTGAATATGTGTCCACTTCAGACAGGAGCTGCTAGAGTACTGGGGGAGCGCACGTCAAACCAGTAGGAAATTCCCACCACGTCTGCAACATCACTGTCTAGGGGACCTTGGCCAAAGAAGGTTCCTCTGTGCTGTCCTTCATTACATGCTAATTACAGAATTACCTTATGCCTCATGTAATTCCCTATTTCACAGATGAAAAAAAAACGGAGGCACCAAAACACTGCCTTTCTCCTGGATCGCACAGCTTCTTAAAGTTAGAACTAACACCAGAACCAGGTCTCCAGACCCCTGGTCCAGTGTGGGTTTTTCCCTCCACACCTGGAGCGGGCACTTTATACCATCTAAATTTAAACTTTTAGAACTTTTTTTTATTGGAACCCACAAACTTAGAATCAAAATGGAACATTAATTTGTTTCTGGAAATGTATATCTTGGAGAGCAGGTAAATGATCGCTGAATAAACATACAGAATTCTCTTCTTCATCCATCTCCTTTCCTGGATTTGGGTAATAAAACGCCCCTTCAGTCCTGAAGACTCCTGCCAAGCATGAGAGAATTGAGTTAACAGTTTAATTCAATTCAATCCTATCTAATTAGTGGATAATTCAGCATAACGGAGGTCATCAGTCAGCCGCGTCCCCTCGGAATCTTCCCCGTGTTTTGCACCATTTTACTAGGAGATAAAACCAGTGCTCCTTTTTGACCTAGATGCCATTTTTCCATTAGGGTTGTTTTGCTTATTTGTGTCCCCAGTTTTTTCTTTAATTTGTTTTAATGTTTATTTATTTTTGAGCAAGAGAGACAGAGCACGAGCAGGGGAGGGGCAGAGAGAGAGGACACAGAATCTCAAGCAGGCTCCGGGCTCTGAGCTGTCAGCACAGAGCCCGACGCAGGGCCCAAACCCACCAACCGTGAGATCATGACCTGAGCCGAAGTCTGGCATTTAACCGACTGAGCCACCCGGGCGTCTGTGTCCCCAGTTTTTGTCCCCAACTCAAAGCGTTCTCCTTCATTTCAGCTGAGACTTGAGGTGTTCGTTGCCTGCGTGTGAAACAAAGAATCTAAAAGCCCCACATGGCACACAGTGCAATCAGAATCAACTTATTACGTGTTTTGCTTTATAAAGCAGCATCTTTTTGCTAGCTCTCCCCAGCCCCCCTTCGTACTCTGTTTGATCCTGAGTATCCACAGTCTTTGCTCAGATTGTCTTTGCCTCCTTCCGCAGCCTGACTCTTGGGCACCACAGGTCGCAAGACTTTGCTCTTCTCTGGCTCTCAACATCCACACCTTCTGGTTAAGGACATGGGCTTAACAGAGAACCGATTGAATAGACGGTTCTTCTAGCTTGAAATGAACTGCAAGATAAACCTGTGATAACTGATTTGTATTTTCAGGATACTGTTTCAGTTCATCGACCAAGCTTTTATGCTGACAGATTTCTAAAGTTTATGAATTCCAGAGTTTTCAAGAAAATTCAAGGTAAGGTTCTTAGAATTTTTTTTTTTTTTTTTACTTTTAGCACTTACTTGCTGACTTTCTGGTGTGTATCCTTCCAAGATTTTTAGTGGAAGGTTTGGACTAATTTATCTCCCAAAAGCTGTGATCACTTAATAATTATGTAATTACCAGTAATTTACTGATGCCATAATCATTAGAGTCTTATTGTGGAAAAAATTAGAAACTGCCTAACTATCCAGTCCTGTATTATACAGATTATATGATGTATTGAATATATTATGGTACAATCTAATGGAATAATATGTACAATAAAAGTCATATTCTAAAGGTACGTTTAGTCCTTATAGACATAGATTTATTCCCACAGACACACACACGTATATATAGTTCATTGGTTTGCATATGTAAATTCACAACAAATGCTAATGGAATATATAAAAATCTGATACATTAACAAGAAAAAGGATGAAAACCAAACGATCATCTCAACAGGTGCAGAAACGCACTGGACAAAGTACAGTATTCATTCATGGTAAAAACTTTCCACAAAGTAGGTTCAGAGGGAACATACGTCAACATCACAAAGGCCATACATGAAAAACCCACAGCTAACATCATACCCAATGGCGAAAACCTGAGACTTTTCCTCTGACATCAGCAGCAAGACAAGTATATCCACTCTCACCACAAGCAGTGCTCAAATCTTTGGGCCTCAGGGCCACTTTACTCTCTTTTCAATGATTAAAGACCCCGAAAAAGCATTTACACATGTGAGGCTATGTATATCACTATTTAGCATATTAGAATTTAAAATTAAGGAAAGTTTTAAATATTCATTAATTCTTACAAAGTAACAATTTCAAAAATTGCGTGTAAAAATGGTCAGTTTCAACAAAAAGGTAAACAAATTTCACATAAAAAATAATCATGAAGGGATGCCTGGTGGCTTAGTTGGTTAAGTGTCCAACTTCAGCTCAGGTCATGATCTCACAGTTCATGGGTTCGAGCCCCACATTGGGCTCTCCTGTCGGCTCATGCCCTTTCTCTCTCAAAAATAAATAAACGTTAGGGGCGCCTGGGTGGCGCAGTCGGTTAAGTGTCCGACTTCAGCCAGGTCACGATCTCGCGGTCCGGGAGTTCGAGCCCCGCGTCAGGCTCTGGGCTGATGGCTCAGAGCCTGGAGCCTGTTTCCGATTCTGTGTCTCCCTCTCTCTCTGCCCCTCCCCCATTCATGCTCTGTCTCTCTCTGTCCCAAAAATAAACGTTGAAAAAAAAATTTTTTTTTTAAATAAATAAAAAATAAATAAACGTTAAAATAATAATAATAGTAATAATTAGGAAAAGCAATATTTTCTAAAACAAATAATTGACTGAGAGAAGTGGTATTATTTTACATTTTTTCAAAGCCCCAATTCTGGCTTAATAGGAGACATCTAGAATCTCCTATCAGCTTCTGAATTCAGTCTGTGGCTAGAGGTCCTGTGGCATCTAGAAAACTCATTAGAGAGTGAGAAAGGCTAATTACGCCTTAATATTGTTATGAAAATAGGTTTTTTTAGTTATTTTATTTGTTTTTTTTTAAGTAATCTCTACAGCCCTGTGGGGCTCCAACTCATGACCCCAAGATCATGAGTCACAAGTTCCACTGACTGAGCCAGCCAGGAGCCCCTGAAAATAATTTTAACATCGAAGACCTTCTAAGAGGGTCTCAGGAGCCTCTAGTACTCCCTGAACCACATTTGAGATCCTCCGACTTAAAAGTTTTAAAATAGTATGTTGGAAGACAAGAGGTGAAGGTTCATAAAAGTCAGCAGACAGAACCTTAAAGCAGAAGCCAGTGTGCGTAATCCCTTCACACCTAGATAGCAGGTGTCGCCGTTGTCTTCATAGCATGAGGAGTCAAGGTGAATGTGACTTATTTGGGCCACTTATTTTCCAATCAAATCCATTTTGATCAGTTTTTAAACATTCAAAATTTCCTCCCCTCCAAGAAAACCCAGGTCTGGTTTTATCTCTTCTCCCCCTCCTGTCAGCCAGGAAATAGAATGCTAGCGAGCGAAGAAATGAATACCGCTTAAGACAACTTCAGAGAAAAGAAAGACACCTTGGGTTTCCTGCTTTCTCGTTCTGTGACCTTGGGCAGGTCACGGCTTTTCAGCTCTCATTTTCTGGACCTATAAAAGGGCTCAGACAACCATTGTCTCCCTCAGACAACCGCGTGGGTAATTTGAGATACGGAGTGTGATGTTAGTCTCCAAACCCTAAAACCCTCTACAAAAGTTATTTATTACGATGATCGTATGATTATGGTTATAAGACTGCTCACAAGACACACAGACTTTTCCTTCTCCAGAACTGGAGAGAATGCCCACCATTCTTCCCCATTTATGTGTCCCAAAGTCCTTGTCCAATTAAGTTTTTGCAAGCTGCCTACGGGCAGGCCCCAGATGAGCGTGCCAATCTAAGCTCTGAGCTTCCCAAGGCCAGATGCAATTATCCTAATGCATCAGCTGTCAGGTCACCCCTGCATGCAAACCTCCACAGGTGGAGAGATACTGCCAAAAGCCAGTTCAGGCAAGGCATAAACAAGCCGCAACTTCTCTCCTCCTCTCCAAGGAAATTCTTTAATAACTGCGTTAAGCCAAGAAGAATTATTGGAACGAGGACTGAACAGAGATGGGGATGGTGTGGCTGCGACTAAAACAGCTCCCAGTGACGTAGCCGAAGTACAGGCACAGCCTTCAGCGAGCAGGGTTGATAGCGAAGTCCATTTGCCCTGGTTCGGGTTCCCAACACACTTCTGAAGTTGTAGAATGCTGTTTGGACAAAGGTCAGGAGTGAACGGTACATCTGATACAGCCGTGACCTCGAAAAGACCCAGAGGGCAGCAAGTTTCAGTGGAAAGTCACTTAAAAGAAAAAAGCAACCCGAAGTAACTTGACTAAATTAGGCTTCCTGAGTATACGATTAAACATTGGCATGTTTAGAAATTCCTAGTCCCAAGTTAATAAAACCAGGGTCATGAGAATTCTCCTTGCTTTACCATCTGCGTTTACCAACCCACCCGACCTCCTCCTAGCACTAGGAAAACATTGCTTGGAGGCAGAGAAATTCTCCTTTAGCCTCAAACCATTTGAATTTCACCCCGGGTGAGACTTAACTTCAAAATCTGGAGATGCATTCCAGTTTGCGTGGACTCTAGGCCCTTGTAATCGAAGTCAAGTCACTGCGGACAAAAAAAAATGGCCCAAACGCCAACAGTTTTGCCTCCCTTTCCTCGTGTGTGTAAAACAAAGTTTCTTGTTTTATTTCTCCTCAAATAATGACTAGTAAGTTAATAAATAAAACCTTAATTAAAAATATTAATGTGTTTTTACAGTAAGTATCTTTGTCACTCCTTTGTCCTTCCTGTCTAGCTTTGAAGGCCTCACCTTCTAAAAAACGGTGCAACTCCATCGCTGCCCTGAAGGCAACCTCCCAAGAGATCGTGTCCTCAATTAGCCAGGAATGGAAGGGTGAGAAGCGGGATCTGCTGACCGAGGGGCAGAGTTTCAGCAGCCTTGACGAGGAAGGTAAAGACATTCAACTTAAAAAAAAAAAAAGTGGGGGGAGGGGAGGAGTTCTTCTGATTTTATTTATATAGGTGATGTGGATTCACAATAGAACATTAGAGGGGCGCCTGGTGGCTCAGGCGGTTGAGCGTCCAACTTGAGTTCAGGTCATGAGCTCACAGCTCTTGAGTTCGAGCCCCGCGTCGGGCTCTGGGCTGACAGCTTGGAGCCTGGAGCCTGCTTCGGATCTGTGTCTCCCTGTCTCCCTGCCCCTCCCCTGTGCAGGTTCTGTCTGTGTGTCTGTCTCTCAAAAGTAAATACACGTTAAAAAATTTTGTTAAAAAAAACATTAGAACATACCTGCTCTCAGAAACAAGACCTGGGGGCACCTGCCTGGCACAGTAGGTAGAACTTGCCACTCTTAATCATGAGTTCAAGCCCCATATTAGGCGTAGAGCTTACTTTAAAAAAAAAAAGACACAAATTGTGTTAATGAATTTTCTAAAGGATACTTATAGTATGACTCGCTTACTATAAATTTTTTAAACACGTAAACAATATAATATATGGCTTAAGGTAAAAAATGTTAGAAATACACTAAGATATTCAGAAATAAGGATCAGTCACCCCACTGTGACACATATGAACATCTTTGTGTTTTTACTACTTGGACCTTGTTCTGTGCATGTGTATAATGTGTGTGTGTGTGTGTGTGTGTGTGTGTGTGTGTGTGTTTCAAACATACACATTATGTGCTTCTATGTACGCACATATACACACACTGTAACAATGAATTACCAACTTATTTAGGTCTTTAATGAATTTAATAAAAGTTTTAGAACTTTCCTCTTGCTTGTCATATATCCCTACCTTTTGTTAGATTTCTTCTCAAATGGGTAAAGATGTAGACCTGTATTTTCTATCTTTCCAAAGGGTATCTTTTGAAGATGTGGGTTTTCTGGCGGTTTGTGGCTGCGGTGTTGGACCTCACCTCTTTGCTCGTTCCTTTGTCACTTGCTAGCTAGAACTCCTGGTACAGTGATGAATAGAAGCAGTGATGGGCGGCCTTGCCTTGTCCTGATTTTAAAGGGAAGGCTTCTCACATTTCACTGTTGAGAAAGAAGTTTGCTGTATTGGATACCCATAATCGGGTCAAGGAAGTACCTTTTTATTGCTGGTTTGCTAAAAGTTTTTATCAGGAACAAGTATTGAATTTTATCACAAACTTTTTTGTCTGTCTTCTTGAATTGATTAGGTGTTTTCCTTTTCTAATTGTTAAAGAGGAAGTGACAGTTTCGACTTTTTTTAATCTATGTATTCTTCTGGGAATCCCAGCAATTCCTGAAAATTTCTTCTACTTAGATTAGCTCTCCAGGGGCGCCTGGGTGGCTTAGTGGGTTGAGCCTCTGACTTCGGCTCAGGTCATAATCTCATGGTTTGTGAGTTGGAGCCCTGCCTAGGGCTCTGTGCTGACAGCTCACAGCCTGGAGCCTGCTTCCAATTCTCTGCCTCCTTCTCTCTCTGCCCTCTCCTGCTCACACTCTGTCTTGCTCTCTCTCTCTCACAAATAAACATTTAAAAAAATTTTTTTTTAAGATTAACTGCCTTCTCCGGGTTTTCTTTTCCTCAGAGTCACTAGGACAGGGTGATATTCCGTCTCCCCTCCTGCAGCGCTTACCCACATGTTCCACGCTGGGATTCTTTTCTTTTCTCGTCTCCCTAGATACCAGCTCAGACCCAGATATAGTGATATCGACAAAAGAGTTAATGAAATGCGCTTGCTGCTGTCTCTGGCTGGATGGCTGCAGTTTGTGGCATTGTGGCAGCTGTGACTTCCTTTTCCTAAGCACCTCTGCACCAGCACTGTCCCTCCCACACTGCTGGTCTTCTTAGAGCACACAGAAAACTATAAGGTGTCTACAGTCCGGGAAATAGGATTGATGGATTTTTAAACTGTATTAGTTCATCTTTTTTTATTTTTTTTAATGTATATTTTTGAGAGAGACAGAGCCTGAGCGGGGGAGAGGCAGACAGAGAGGGAGGCACAGACTGCAAAGCAGGCTCCGAGATGTCAGCACGGGGCTCGAACTCACGAACCGCGACATCATGACCTGAGCTGAAGTCGGATGTGCAACTGACTGAGCCCCGCCCCCCCCCGCCGGCGCCCCATAATCTTTCAAATAGGATGCACTATATGACTTCTGAAGTTAAAGCAACAAGTCTAGTTGTCAGTCTGGGGGGAGGAAAGGGGTATAACACATATACTACATAACATCCAGAAAGTCTGGATGAAACATTGGAAGTAGGGCACGTGTTGTGCTTTTCTTCAGCTGAGCTCTTGGACCCAGTTTCCTGTCGAAATGAGTTTATCTAGACAGTTCTTTCTGCGAAGTTTTTATCATGCTGTGTACTTGGGGCCTTCCATTTTCATAGTGCACCAAATTGCCTCTAGTTATTAATCGTCTCTTCTGTGCCACTGTCAGCATATCTTGGTTGTATTAGTTTTCTGGGGCCATGTAACAAATTACCAGAAAGCCAGCCGCTTAATAGAACCTCCAGTTATTAGCTCACAGTTGTGTAAGTGAGAAGTCTGGAAAGGCTCCCCTGGATTCTCCAGGCACCGTTTATCAGGGATCTGAAGGCGTCAGCTGGGCCGCGTTCTCATCTGGAGGTGTTGGGAAAGAAATCCTCCAAGGTCATCGTGTGGGCAGAATTGGCATCCCTGCGGACCCCGTGCCTGCCTGTCTGATAGCTGTGGGCCACATCCGGCCCCTCGAGACCGTGCACATACCTTGCCAGGCAGCCCCCTCCCATCTTCAAACAGAGAATTTTGTACAAGTGAATCCTTCTCTCACTTCCAATCCCTGACTGCCAGACACACATTTAAAAGGCTCAAGTGATTGGGCGCCTGGGTGACTCAGTCTGTTAAGCGTCTGACTCTTGACTTCAGCTCAGGTCATGATCTCGTGAGATCGAGCCCCACGTCGGCCTATGTGCTGGTAGTACAGAGCCTGCTTGGGATTCTCTCCGGTCCTCTCTACCCTTCCCCTGCTTGCACACACTCTCTCACTCAAAATAAATAATAAGAAAAAAAAAGGGGGAGCTCAAGTGATGAGGCCAGGCCCATCTGGATAATATCCTCTAAGCTGGAGTTAAGGAATAAGTAACCTAATTACACCTGCATAATTCCTTTTGTGGTGTCAAATATATAATTACAGAAGCCAAATCACATTCACTGATATGACCCCCACTCAAAGGGAGATGGTTCAAGCGTACATATCCCTGGGGATCATCCTAGAATTCTGTCTACCATGTTAGTTTCTTAAAAACACTGAAGGATATAGGAGCTTGAGGAGATAGTTCTCTGTTTTAAAGAGCTGCTCCTAAGAGATTGGGGCTCACCAGTGTCTGGCCCAAGTTGCTGGACAGATCGCTCAAACAACCTCTGGTGGATGAAGTCAAGCTGGGTGCACCCAAAACTGGAGTCTTAGATGAGCTCTTTTCAGTCCAGCCCCATCTGCCTTATATTGAGTAGCAATGCTTTCAAATCTGATGGGCAGTGGTTTTTCGGACCCACTTTTCAATGTTATTGAGAGTTTCAGTGTTTTCCTCTATATTGAATGAGAAGGTGGGATCAAGCATATTAAAGGTCACTAGTCAGTTGTCCTATAACATTGAAGGCCTCTCTAATTTTTGCATGTTGAGTGCTTGGGGTACTTGCGTGTTTATACAGTCTGTTACCATCTGTTACTCATCATGGTAATTCTTTATTTTGACCAGAATAGGAGGCAGAGGTGTACTGTCTCACACGTTTTACTTTTATTTTATTTTATTTTATTTTATTTTATTTTATTTTATTTTATTTTATTTTATTTATTTTTTTTTTAATTTACATCCAAATTAGTTAGCTTCTAGTGCAACAATGATTTCAGGAGTAGATTCCTTATTGCCCCTGACCCATTTAGCCCATCCCCTCTCCCCCACCCCCTGCAGTGACCCTCAGTTTGTTCTCCAGATTTATGAGTCTCTTCTGTTTTGTCCCCCTCCCTGTTTTTGTATTATTTTTGTTTCCCTTCCCTTATGTTCATGTTTTGTCTCTTCAAGTCCTCCTATGAGTGAAGTCATATGATATTTGTCTTTCTCCAACTAATTTCGCTTAGCATAATACCCTCCAGTTCCATCCACATAGTTGCAAATAGCAAGGTTCCATTCTTTTTGATTGCCGAGTAATACTCCTGTGTGTGTGTGTGTGTGTGTGTGTGTGTGTGTGTGTGTGTGTGTGTATCCCACATCTTTATCCATTCATCCATCGAGGGACGTTTGGGCTCTTTCCATACTTTGTCTATTGTCGATGGTGCTGCTGTAAACATGGGGGTGCATGTGTCCCTTCGAAACAGCACACCTGGATCCCGTGGATAAATGCCTAGTAGTACAATTGCTGGGTCGTAGGGTAGTGCTATTTTTAGCTTTTTGAGGAAGCTCCATACTCTTTTCCAGAGTGGCTGCACCAGCTGGCATTGCCACCATCTCACATATTTTAAAGTGTGTCCGGTCTCCTGGTCCAGAGTCCAGCCCTTCTGTGCCTTCCCCCTTTCCCTCTGTGCCTCACTTCATCCTTTCATCTCCCCCTCTTCAAATCCCACATCTAAAACCTCACACTCATGCGATAGTGCCTATTAGGACCATTTTCCATGCATACGCTTCCTAAACATGCATAATTTTGAGCCCGTCGTGCCAATAAAGGGATCCCAGAAACACCTTAAAGTTATGTCATATTTATTATCGCCTGTCTTGGTTTAGTTTGGGGGAATGATGAAAAAGAATCTGGGTACACATGGTGATGCTGGTTAACAACAGTCTGTTGTATATTTGAAAGTTGCTAAGAGACTAGATCCTAAAAATTCTCATTACAAGAAAAAAAAAAGTGTTGTAACTACTACGTGGTGATGGATGTTCACTAGACCATGATGATCATCTCACAATGTACATGTTTATCAAATCATCACGTTGGACTCTTAAAATTAATACAGTGTTATATGTCAATTATATCTTCATAAAAATTTAAAAATGAAATATTGGGGTGCCTGAGTGGCTCAGTCGAGTGTCCGACTCTCAATTTTGGCTCAAGTCCTGACCCCAGGGTCATGGGATCAAGCCCCGTGTCAGGCTTCGTGCTAAGTGTGGAGCCTGCTTAAGATAGTCCCTCTCTCCCTCTGCCTCTCTGCCACCCATTCTCTCTCTCTTTCTATTTTTCTCAAAAGAAAATAATAATAATAATAATAATAATGTGTCCCTAGGTTAAAAAAAATCACCCATTCTCTCTCTGTTTCTTTCTTAAATAATAATAATAATAATAATAATAATAATAATAATGTCTCCCTAGGTTAAAAAAAAATCAGTGTGAGCCTAGTTATAAAAGTTTAAGGACCAGGATTTGTCCATAACTGTTATGTCCACAGTGTTCTAATTTTTTTTTAATTTTTTAGCATTTATTTATTTTTGAGAGAGCATGAGCAGGGGAGGGACAGAGAGAGAAGGAGACACAGAATCCGAAACAGGCTCCAGGCTCTGAGCTGTCAGCACAGAGCCCCACGCGGGGCACAAACCCATGAATCATGAGATCATGACCTGAGCTGAAGTTGCACACTTAACCGACTGAGCCACCCAGGTGCCCCACACAGTGTTCTCTTTTTAAAGCAACTCTGTTCTGTGTGACTGACCTGTCATTAAAGCACTGTCTCTACCAGGCTGGGCGGTAAGGGATACAAATTTGTCCAAAGTTTAGGTTAGGATGATTAAAAATGGTCTGGGAAGCATGTGTTTCCCGGCTGTTAAAAAGTCTGAGTATTTAGATCTAAATTGAGGAGGATAGATACGTGCATATCCCAGGGAGGGAGAGCAGGTGCCCTGTGTGTTTCTACATTGGCCAATCATCCTGTTAATCCCTGTCACATTATCTCCTTAAGCTCCTACGAGCTTTTGATGTCATCTTTTGAAACAGTAAATCACTTTCTTAGGTTTTTCAAAGAACATTCATAATGTCATTTCCATAAGCCGTTTTGTAAATTAATGCAGTCCCCTTTCTTTTTAACCTGTTTGCAAGGAGCTGTCTTACGGGTCTGCTGTTGTTCAGACGAGCGAGGTGAATTCATCATTTAACTCGCAACCTGATCTGCGAAATGAGTGCTTTTGACTCGACTCCAGTGCATTTACTACTGAGATTCATGAGTCTCTGTTCTGCTTTTGTCACCCAGCCCTGGGATCCCGACACAGGCCCGACCTGGTGCCTAGCACTCCTTCACTCTTTGAAGCTGCTTCCTTGGCAACCACGATTTCTTCTTCTTCCTTATATGTCAATGAACATTGTCCACACGACAGGACTACGCTCTATTCAAACAGGTAAGACTTCGCGCGATCACATTACCCGTCTGCCTGTTACCCCGTTAGTGCCACAGTTACACGGGTATCTCTGAACAAGCACATGCTGTCCCTGACAACCAGGGTGTGACCGTCACCTCCCCTGTAAGTGAGAGGAAGTGAAAACATGCTTGATTTTTACTATGTCAAGAAGCACCTCTAGGGGAAAACCCTCCTTGTGTTTCTTCACAGTTAATCATTATGTCCTATAGACATTATGTACTCAGTTCTCGGGAAGAAGACGGATGTTTCATCATTTCATCATTTCACCGTTTCTTATCAATGGATTTTTTAAGCAGGTGTTCTTGGTTAATATTGCACATAGCTGCAAAGATATTTGAATATTCTCTTTTCGTTCGAGTGACCTTAGTGGCCATGGTAGAAACAATAACTGCCCCCAAAGTTGTCCCCATCCTAATCCCTGGAACCTGCGCCTTATATGTTACCTTATAGAGCAAAAGGGACTTTGCCAACGTGTTTAAGTTAAAGATCCGAGGTGGGAAGTGTATCTTCAATTATTAAGGTTGTCTCAATGAAATCGCCTGGTCTTTTTTTTTGAATATTGTTTTATTAACACTACAGTGGTAGGCAACTTTATGCTTCTGTTTTTTCCTGGATCACTGAGTCACACAGAATTCAAAATCCACTAGGAGGCTGAGAGCCTTTACATTAAATGTATCCTCCCTAAAAATCCTTAACTGTATGCCAGTCTGTCCTCAAGCAGTAAAATTCAGTTATGCACAGGGTCTTTGTAAGGGGAATACAAAGGTTAGGGTCCGATAAAGAGAATTGCAGAAGCAGAGGGAAGAGAGAGAGATGTTAGAAGGCACCAAGCCGCCGGCTTCAAAAGGCGGAGGACAGGGCAGTGAGCCCAGGGAAGCCAGCAGCCTCTAGAAACCAGAAAAGGCTAGGAAACAGGTGCCTCCTTAGAGCCTTCACCGAGGAAGACAGATCTTCCAACATGCTGAATTTCAGGATTTCTGACCAGAGCTGTGAGAGAATAAGTTGTGTTGTTTTAAGCCATAAGTTTGTGATAATTTCTTATAGCAGCAATAGAAAACTAATACAGTGACTCTCCAACATGCAATGATTTAGTGTTTCAGTGTGGGGGGGGGGTGATACTATTATTTCCTAAATAGAGAGTCACTTAGCTATTAAATACTTTGGCTTTTTATGTTTATTTCTTTCTCTGTTTATATTTAGAGGGAGCGTGTGAGGGGGGAGGGGCAGAGGGAAAGAGAGAGAATCTTCAGCAGGCTCCACGTTCTGCACAGATCCGAATGCAGGGCTCAATCCCACGACCTGAGTCGAAATCGAGAGTCAGACGCTTAACTGAGTCAGCTACCCAGGCGCCCCTCGATACTTTTGCTTTTTAAACAAAACATTGTCAAGTATTGATTCTAGTAATAGGAGATGATATCTTTACACAAAGATCACAATGTTGCCTATGGGCATAGCTGATTGATTTTTCTCTTTCTATATATGCAATTTTGGTTTTTTAAATTTTTTTAATGTTTATTTTCTTTTTAGGGAGAGAGAGAGAGAGACAGTGCACAAGCAGGGGAGAGGCAGAGAGAGAGAGGGAGACACAGAATCTGAAGCAGGCTCCAGGCTCGGAGCTGTCACCTCAGAGCGTGACACGGGGCTCGAACTCACAAACTGACCTGAGCCATGACCTGAGTCATGACCTGAGACAAAGTCGGTCACTTTACGGACTGAGCCACCCAGGCACCTCTGTATACACAATTTTGTAACTAGCTTCACTTGCTGGACAGGGACTGTTCTGTATATGTTCCTGATAATTATCTGTTAAATGTTGAACTGGCTCTTGTCAAAAATCTGGCTCTTGAGAATCAAGATGGGATTCGTGCAGGTAAAGTCTTTCTGGTACAAGTCATTTTCCACCTCCACGGTTGCGGCTTGGCTCACTTCCAGAATGAGGACTCCGTATGGTAGGCTCCTTTTTAACATATGCATATTTGTAGATTCCAGCTTGGTCTGGAAGTTAAGGTTTGGTAATTGGAGCTTCTGTAGAAATTTCTTCCCTCTTTCCGTTGGCTGCTCTCTCCGCTAGATACCGGTTGGGGGATGGTGGGTGAGGCAACCAGTCTTGGTCTGGAGAAGTGGAATGAATGGCAGGGTGAGCCTTCAGTCTTAGTAGGGCTTCGGTTTAGATTGCTCGGGTGGAAAAGCCAACAAATAAGGCTCCATTATAAATTACTCAACTCATCTAAACTGTAAAAGAAATTTGGTTCGCTTCCTTAGGTTAGAAGAATTTAAAGTGACCTAGCGGTAATGTGTACCTGAATGTTCAAATTTGTGACATAAATTAGTCAAACGACAGCTTTCCTATCTGTGTGGTATAGCTAAACACCATTGTTTTGCTCTCACATAGAAATAGCGGCTCAAGGGGCGCCTGGGTGGCGCAGTCGGTTAAGCGTCCGGCTTCAGCCAGGTCACGATCTCGCGGTCCGTGAGTTCGAGCCCCGCGTCAGGCTCTGGGCTGATGGCTCGGAGCCTGGAGCCTGTTTCCGATTCTGTGTCTCCCTCTCTCTCTCTGCCCCTCCCCCGTTCATGCTCTGTCTCTCTCTGTCCCAAAAATAAATAAACATTGGGAAAAAAAATAAAAAAATAAAAAAATAAAGAAATAACGGCTCAAAAAAATGGCTGGAAAGTCACAGGAAGCTCCTTGCAAGGTCAAAAAACAATTCCACATGAAGGCCTGGTGGTTTCTTTTTTTTTTTTAATTTTTTTTTTAACGTTTATTTATTTTTGAGACAGAGAGAGACAGAGCATGAACGGGAGAGGGTCAGAGAGAGAGGGAGACACAGAATCTGAAACAGGCTCCAGGCTCTGAGCTGTCAGCACAGAGCTCGACGCGGGGCTCGAACTCACAGACCGTGAGATCATGACCTCAGCTGAAGTTGAAAGCTTAACCAACTGAGCCACCCAGGCGCCCAAGGCATGGTGGTTTCTTATGTTTGCTACTGTTCTCATTATCAGGGTCACGTAATTGGATATGCTGTTAATTTACTAGAATTTTCAGCACAAATACAAAAGTGTTTTTTGTTTGTGGGTTTGTTTGTTTGTTTGTTTGTTTGTTTGTTTGTTTGTTTGTTTTGGTGGCACTAGTTGTGAGTAAGTATGCAGTATCTTGGCCAGAAGTATTCAATTCTTGGGTATTCATAAAGTTCCCCCAGCGTCTGGAACTGTCTCCTTCCTAGCCAGCGTTGCAAGCTACCTCTGCATGCTCCAGGGCTGTGGTATAATTCTTGGTACTTTTACTTATGAGGATGCTGGTTATCATATATTGGATAGGGAAAACAGTGTTATCTGTGATATTTTTCCCTTTCTTTTTTTGAAGTGAACTGTTGGAGATAAACCTTCTTTGGCATGGTATCTCCAACTTGCATTTTGATATGCTTAGCGGTCAGGTTGCAACAAGAAACCACTCTGTCTTAG
This sequence comes from Felis catus, assembly GCF_018350175.1. Taxonomy (NCBI): domain Eukaryota; kingdom Metazoa; phylum Chordata; class Mammalia; order Carnivora; family Felidae; genus Felis; species Felis catus. The sequence continues at coordinate 11,618,503 of NC_058380.1, forward strand.
ACAGAAAGGGATTTGATACGGGGAATTAGGTGCTTGCAAAGGCCCTGAAAAGGCTCTGGGCTGGACATCAGGAAATCGCTCCTGGATAATGCCACTGAACGGGCCCACTGATAGCCCCGCAGCCTTGGCCGCAGTCAAGCAGGTGCCCTGCCAACAGAACGCAAGCTAGTGAAAGCATTTTGGTGATCCCTGAATGTTTTTAAAATAAGCTAACATTTAAAAATCAAGCAGTTTTGGGGCGCCTCGGTGGCTCAGTGGGTTAAGCGTCCAACTCTTGGTTTTGGCTCAGGTTGTAGTCTCATGGTTCATGAGATCAAGCCCTGAATCGGGTTCTCTGCTGATAGCGCAGAGCCTGCTTGGGATTCTCTCTCTCCCCCCTCTCTCTGCCCCTACCCTGCTCTCACTCGCTCTCTCTCAAAATAAATAAACTTGAAAAAATAATAATAAAAATCAAGTCGTTTCACTAAAATCCCCTTTTGAAAAATCACTAGTCTGGGCCCCTCTTGGCTCTGTTGCCTTTGGCATTTATCCGTTGGAGGGGGGAAGCCTGGACCCTGCCTTGCTCACCTCTGATGTCTCCTGCCTGTTCCTCTGGCTGTTTCTGGTTTTAGCCTGGAGATAGAAAAGAAGTCAAAAGATGTGTTTTCGATCTTAACCACTGCTTTAGGGGAATCATAAGGAAAAGGGGCCAAAAAAGGCCCAGAGGTGCTAAACAGAAACCTCTAGCCTGTGAACTCCTGGGAATCAGTATCCCTACCCGCCCCCCCCCCGACCGCCCCCCAACCCTAAAATAAACAAACATGATTCTACGTCTCTTCTGGCCTGCTCAGTTTTAAAACCTAATCCAAATAGCCTGGAAAGAAAATGAGTTGAATATTAAACTTATAATTCACATCAGGTTTTTTTTTTTTTAATCTGTGAATCATTTTTGTGTTAAGGCACAGTGGCCTGTTTTGTCCATTTTGACCCTGTGCCTTACCTATCTGCGCTTAAATAAGCCGTAAATACTCCAGCTAGCAATGGGCATTCTGTCAGTCTTTTTAAAATCCTTTGAGGGGCGCCTGGGTGGCGCAGTCGGTCAAGCGTCCGACTTCAGCCAGGTCACCATCTCGCGGTCCGTGAGTTCGAGCCCCGCGTCGGGCTCTGGGCTGATGGCTCGGAGCCTGGAGCCTGCTTTCGATTCTGTGTCTCCCTCTCTCTCTGCCCCTCCCCCGTTCATGCTCTGTCTCTCTCTGTCCCAAAAATAAATAAACGTTGAAAAAAAAAATTAAAATCCTTTGAAAAGTGTCGATTAGTGCCGGGATGTGTCCACACCTGAATTGTATTATGTTCCAGTGGGAAAACTGCTCTCTCTTCAAATTATTCCGCCTTAAAAGGGACTAGTCTCTGTAACGGCAAAAACTCCAATTGCAATCTCTCCCCCTACTCCTCCTCCTCCTCCTCCTCTTCCTCCTCCTTCTTCTTCTTTTTTGTTTTTTTGGAAGTGTACTCTAAAAATTGAGTAGAAAGCAAAGAAAAGATTGTATTTTTAAGGTATATATTTAACCTGATGATTGGGAGTCCCTGTTTTCACAGTACAGTTTGGTGTTCGAGCATGTAGTTCATAGCGATGGAGGCAAACTCGGGTGGGCACGTGCTTCCCAGTCAAATGGCGGGATTTAAATTTTGAATCTTTGATCCTTAAAGTCTTCTTTCCTAGGTAGAGCTCGGTTCTTTTAGAGGGGGTATAAATGAGCACTAAGAAATGCAGAGGCAAACGTGTTTTACCTCAAAGATAAGAACAACTTAATATTGCGGAAATTCGCTACATGCAAGAATTTTATTTCTTGCCATGAGTCCCGGCACCTTTGGTAGCAAAGCTGATGGTCTGATCCCGCACAAGTATCGAAAGCCCTCCTGCGTCCCAACCTATTTATAGCTTCCCCATCAAAAATACCTTTACCTTTGGGGCGCCTGGGTGGCTCGGTCGTTAAGCATCTGACTATCGATCTCGGCTCACATCATGATCTCACAGTTCATAAGATCAGGCCCCGTGTTGGGCTCTTCACTGACAGCGTGGAGCCTGCTCGGGATTCTCTCTCTCTCTCTCTCTCTCTCTCTCTCTCTCTCCCTCTCCCTCTCCCTCTCCCTCTCCCTCCCCCTCCCCCTCCCTCCCTCCCTCCCTCTCCCTCTCCCTCTCCCTCTCCCTCTCCCTCTCCCTCTCTCCCTCTCTCCCTCTCTCCCTCTCTCCTTGCTCCTGCCCCGCTTGTGCGCTCACTCGCTGTCTCTCTCAAAAGAAATAAACATTTTTTTAAAAGGGGGAAAAAATGTCTTTACCTTGATCACTGCTCTGGCTGCTCTCCTGTTTTTCTAGTGACTGTTTCAAATAGCTGGCTCACCCTAGAGGCATTTGGAGTGTTACAAGAAGGGCAGTTATGTCACAGGAGAAGCCACTGGTCATCTGCACATAGAGGGACAGCTGGCAAAGGCCCCCTAAATGTTGAGTCCAGCATCAGAGATCTCAGAGGCTGACCCAGGGGATCTGACTGCAGTTCTGTGCCATTTTTTTTCCTGCCGCTAGAATCTCATAAAGCCAGGAGAGCACTGGAGTGACCATACAGACATGTCTAAAAGACCAGGAAAGAGAAGTGCAGAGACATGCTCATTCTGTGACCTGCTGCCACGAGGTCACACGGTCTGCTGGTAGGATTTAACTGGAACACGGGTCTCGGAGGCCCAACCTCACATTCTCTCCTCCATACCCCCCTTTCACTAAAGCCTCTTGTCGTTGTGCCGTTGTTCTTGCTGTGTGTGCTGTGCGCGGGGAGGCTGATGGGCCGGGGTTTCCTAACCTGAACTCTGGCTTCGCGATTGAGCCACTTTTTTGCCGCTTAATAACTGAAGTATTTCTGTTAGACAAAGTGGTGGGTCTATATGAATGTCTACCAGTGACGTTTGTTCTAGAAGTCATTGGCTAAGTTTGCTTATTAAGAACATCACGTTGGGGTGCCTGGGTGGCTCAGTCGGTTAAGCGTCCGACTTCGGCTCAGGTCATGATCTCACAGTCTGTGAGTTCGAGCCCCGCATCGGGCTCTGTGCTGATGGCTCAGAGCCTGGAGCCTGCTTCTGATTCTGTGTCTCCCTCTCTCTTTGCCCCTTCCCTCCTCATGCTCTCTCTCTCTGTCTCAAAAATAAATAAACATTAAAAAAATTTTTTTAATAAAAAAAGAACATCATGACTAGGTGGCTCAGTCAGCAGGGCATCCAGCTTTTGATTTTGACTCATGGGTCCTTGGGTTTGAGCCCTGCGTCGGGCTCTGTGCACCTGACAGCACGGAGGCTGCTTGGGATTCTCTCTCTCTCCCTCTCTCTCTGCCCCTCCCACACACTCTCTCTCTCAAAATAAATTAATTAAAAAAAAAACCATCATGGCTGTGGGAAACTTTCTATCATAGCAGTAGTCGTATTTCAAACCATCGATAATGATAGGATCACAATAGTATAGTAATAGCTAATTCTGGGACAATCCTAAGAGTCTGTGTTAAGTTGTTTACATGCATTAAAGGGATCTAATTCTCCCAAGCAACCCATTATGGCCATCATATTGATTATCTCCAGGCACGCTTCACAATGTTAGGTCACCCCCCAAGGTCGAACGGCTGCCAGGTAGAGCCATGGTCTCCAGGCACAGCACTGACACAGAGCGTGAGGCCCCAGCCTCAGCCCCTCACCGGCTGCCCTCACCTGTGTTGTCCCGGCTCCGACCACGTGACCTTGAGACGACGCTGCTCATGGAAGTTGGGTAACACCCACACAAGTTGTCTCCCTCCTCCGTTTCGTGCGTTTTGCCTTTTCTTCTTCCGTGTGATTGTAAGTGAGGATTTTCACTTCTCCAGATGTGAGAGACCAAGGGTTCAAACGCTAAAAATATGACCTACTAACTTAAGTCCACAAGAAACCTGAAATAGCTGTTTCTTCAAGTTTTTATTTCTAGCTCTTCGAGTAGACTTCCGTGTCATTACATGATCCCAGAGAAGAGACTTTTGTCAGGTATCTTTCTACTTGATTTAGAAAATCCCATATCTTGTATTGACCTAATAAGGTTAAGAAGGGACATTTGTGACTTAACAGATGAGAGGAGAGGAAGGTGGGTTGCAAGAACTTTCTAGCAGTTCCGGTCCTCTAACAATAACCTCAAGGGAGGGACAGCATGTGCCCGTGACATCTGCCGTGCACCTAGAGGCTGCCTGCTGAACCGGGTGCCGATCTGGGCTGCACCAGCCCCTCAGGAGGTCTCTGTAGCCCTCCTATAGATGCTGAATATTCAGTATCCTCTCCAGACCCTTTGCGCTTTTATGGTTCCTCATCCGGTTCGTCCTTCCTTGCAGACAGACCACATCACCACCACTGTTCCCCACTTCCGGCCAACAACCATCATTAGAAGTCACCATTTAGGACATTAGCCCCCAAAACAGCCCCTTCGACATCTCTAATGTTGGGAAAGTTACTTTACCTTTCGGGCCTCGGTGTCCCCACTTGTGCAATGTGGATTATCATACAACTGCCCCAAAGGGTTGTTGTTCTTACCATGAGTTGAAATGGTAATTGGAAAGCCCTCGCTGGTACCTAGTAAACGCCATCATTGTTTTTGTCAAAAGGCCATCCAGAGTGCTTTATTGGGTAGCGTCCGGTCAAGGAAATGGAAAACACATTTGGAATTTCAAACAGAATTGATTTTTTTTAATGTTTATTTATTTTTGAGAGAGGGAGAGAACGAGCAGGGGAGGGGCAGAGGGAGAGCAGGACAGAGGATCCGAAGCCGGCTCCGCGCTGACAGCCGACGGCCCGATGTGGGGCTTGAACTCACGAACCATGAGATCATGACCTGAACCAAAGTCAGACACTCCACCGACTGAGCCACCCAGGGGCCCCTCATACAGAACGTAGTAAGAGGAATCGGTTACCCGCTGTGACCGGAGGCGTGTAAAGGGGACGTTGCAGAGAAACCCAGGTAAGTAACCGCAGGCTGCGGCTCCCGGCACCTTACAGAACATAGACTCATGAAGGAGGCCCCACCTGGGGACCTGCTGCCCCCGTAAGAGGAGGGACATCGGAGTAGGACATCACCAGAATTGCTGGGATAGCGGCAGGGACACAGCTGCTGCCGGAAACACTGCCCTCGGAAGGAAGGAAGGAGCACGAGAGAGAAGAGGACCGAAAGCTTCTCTCCGCCCATGGCCTCATCATCCTCGGCCCGCGGAACCTGGCACTGGAGCCTGAGCGGTGTAGTTCGCTGACTGTTGGCCGCAGCGTCACAAGGTGGAGTTGAATTAAGGTATCAGTGGCAGCCACAGCCCACAGGGCAAAGACTGGAGATGCAGGGTCTCTTAAAAAGAGAATTCGAATGATCAAAGCTTGACAAAGGCAGAGGGTGCATACAGGAACAGGAATCGATCTGGACTCTATACGCTGAAAGGAATCACAGAGCCAACTCATTGCCATGACGATACAATCGTCGTATGTAAAACAGACGTAATTTTTTCAAATCAGCTGTGTCACTGGGGATGCCAGTATTTACCAGCAAGCCTGTCCGATCGTCGATAATGCTTTCCCTGCCTCTGCGCTAGAACGGATGCTGGTTGTAAACGCTTCTAGAAATGTGTCCGCTGATTCCAGGCGTGTGGGATAGATAAAAAGCTCTTGAGCTCAAGAACTCCACAAAGAGATTTGTAAGCCTGGGGATGCCGGGTGAGGACCCTCCCCCTCCTCCCCGCCCCCGATAGAGCAGCAGGCTGGACATCTGTCGCCCGTGCCCTAGCCAGACACTTTTATTGCCGGTAATACCCTACCTACCCCATCACATCAACTGAATATAACTCAGTCTGGAGTGAACACACGCGAGGGGCTGGTGGATACGGTGTCCCTTCTGTTCTTCGTATAACGAAGAAAAGGATTTAGTCACCTCTTCCCTAGTGTCGGGAAACCAGGTGACCAAGCAAATGATGACGCGGGTGTGGGAAAGAGTAACTAACGCGCTCCAGGATCCTCAAGCAAAAACCTGCCTTGTTACCCCGCCTCCCAGGAGAAGATCTCATTTGGGGAATTAGGACCATTTTAAGCCCTGCTGGGATGACAGGCAAACCAAACAGTGATGTCCCCTCCCTTTCCAGTTGTGACTGAGGCACCTGCAGAGAAAATTGGACCTTGATAGAAGCTTCATAATATGCCTGCCAGTTTAGTTTTCCCCTCCTCAACCTCAGCACAAAAAAAAAAAAAAAAAAATCACATAGTCTGCACCTGGATTTTACTCGATGCCTTTTTTTTTTTTTCTTTTTTTGACAAATTGTAGAATTGCTTCTGAAGTGATTAGCTTTTCAAACGACCCTTCATATATTTTGGCATGGGCAGGAAATTGAAGTGAATTTTTCAAATATCTGACATTCTATGAGGAATCATTTAGGATTCCGCATTAATTCAAACACTCATTTTTTTTCCCCGCTGTCTTTTATTCATTTATTCATAAATTCGACAAATATTCCTCGGGCCCCAAATATGCCAGACATTGTGCCAGGGGCAGACGTGGTTCCTCTCCTCCTGGAGATCAGAGTCTAGAGGGGCGATGTGTCATTACACAACTGTAGAGTGTTTAGATTTTTTTTTTTTTTTGCTGAGGTATAATTCATACGTAATGTTATTTTAGTTGCAGCCGTGCAGCCTAATGATTTGACAGTTGTCTGTATTGCACAACAGTCACCACAGTAAATCTAGGTACCATCTGTCACCACACAGAGTCACAAAACAAAGCTTTTTTCTTGTGATGAGAACTTTTAAGATTTACTCTGTTGGCAACTTTCAAGTTTGCACGACAAGATTGTTGACATGCTGTCCACACACTGCACATACTACATTCCCCTTATGACTTATTGTATAACCAGAAAGGTTTTTTGTTTGCTTGTTTGTTTTTGAGATAGAGAGCCCAAGTGCGGTGGGAGGGAGGGGGACAGAGAGAGAGATTGAGAATCCCAAGGAGGCTCCACACTCAGCCCAGAGCCCAACTCGGGGCTCGATCCCACAACCCTGGGATCGTGACCTGAGCCAAAATCAAGAGTTAGACACTCAACTGACTGAGCCACCCAGGCACCCCTATTACTGGAAGTCGGTACCTCCTGACCCCATCACCCGTTTCACCCACCCCCCCAACTCCCCTCCCCATACTGTCTTCTCTGTATCTGTGAGTTTTGTGTGTTTGTTTCATGTTTGTTTACATTCCACAGACAAATGAGATCATCTGGTATTTGTCTTTGTGTATGACTTAACTTCACTTTAACATAATACCCTCAAGGTCCATCCATGTTGTTGCGAAAGGCATTTCAGTCTTCGTGTGTTTGTGTGTGTGTGTGTGTGTGTGTGTGTGTGTGTGTGTGTGTGTGTGTGTAGCTGAGTAATGCTCACATTTTTTGATGAATTGGTACATGGCAATATTTCTAGGTGCCTTTTGTGCAGTCAGATTTTTTAATGGATCCAGTTTATGGACAAGTCATATTGGAAAAAAAGGGGGAGGGGGGCAGAATGCGGCCAACCTGTGGATATCCTAAATTATCAAAACTGATCTCCCCCATCCATTTTCTGCCCCTTCATTCTTACACCAGAAAAGCACATCTCTGTTTCCCTTGACTTGAGCCACTAACGCTGCATCTCTGGGAGGATGGTTTGCTGGAGAAGTATCTCTGTGGCCTTCCCTGTCCCAGGCCCTCCTTCATGAAACCTCTAGAGAGATACCTGTGCAGGTGTGATTCGGCCCCACATCCCGGTCCCTGCGTGCTCCTCAAGAAATTCTCAGGCACGTGCGAGTCACAGAAAAAAAGTTCTTGCAAGATAATCCTCTCCCTCTCCATCTTCCCTGAGGGGCAAAACAATTTCTTTGCCTTGTTGTTCAGCTGAAATACACACGGGCTCGTTCAAGGAATTAAGAGACTATAATAAGAAATTCCTGAAATGTGAAATCACAACAGTAGGAGTGAGGTTTCAGGTGATAGTGGGACAGGACCTCAGTTTCTTGCTCACATCTCAGACCTACCTGGACACATCCGAAGCAGGGCCTCCCTTGCCGTAAATCTATTTTAGGTTAACGACCCCTCTGGAGAACTCTCCAGCCTGCCGCAAACCCTCTGCCCAGCTCAGCCCTCTCCGGCCCTAAGCCACACGACGCTACGTTTCTGTTCAGCAGCTGTTCTTGACCTCGCTGAGTCTACAGAGATCCTGGACTCAGGGGCTGAGAAAAGTCGGTCTCTCTAAGATCCCACAGGCCTCATGACTCTCTCACTCGGCTTAGAGGTCATTTTGGCCCTTCTCGGCCCCTGGCAGTCACCCTGTCAATCCTGACCATTTCCCTCCATCCATTTGGTTTGGCCCCATCATGTTCCACTTCTGTTCTGACTAAGCCAGTCTTGTGCATCTTGGTCTGTCGCCGTAGATAGTCCCCCGCCATGTGGCCCCACGCAGGGCAGCACACAGGCTTGTCCATACCTACCACTTAGCCGTTGGTTGTCAGCTGCTGCGGCCTCTCTCTGAGGCGCCCCTTTGGCCCACCCACTGTGTTCCCATTTGCCTTCTGAGCCGTCCCCGTCGTGTCGAGCTCTGTCATCACATGGAGTATTGGTGACTGCCGAGGCCTGAGATCCATGGTGAGTGAATTTCCGCCAGGTCCCTGACAGCCCTTCTCCGGCCACGGGTCCTCTGGTGCCGGGTTCCGCCACATTCCTGAGTTTTAATTTCTTCTCTGATGCACTTCACATAATACACAAAAAGGAACAAATACCATTTCACGCAAGGCAAGAGGAGAGTTGATCCTTTGTTTAATCCTCTGTGATCTGTGGAATTATCTCCACAGGAGCTGGCTCTGTCTCCCTGTAATTTAAGTGACTTGCTCATCTTTGGGGGAAGAATCTCACCCAAGTGCAGAGAGGGAAACTTGGCTGCTGGGCGCTCGTTGATTTCAGAGAAACGAACAGACCCAGCCCCCTACAAGTGCGCTCAGTGTATCTCCGCAACCAGCCTTTTGCTCTTAGCGCACGGTGGTCATGGGGGTGGGGGTGGGGAGGCGGATTAGGTAAGGGTAATGAGGGAATTAGGAGGCAGTGATAAAATCTCAAGTCAGAATAATATTAATCTAAAATGTAATTATTTAATAGCCTGTTTTCAAGGATAAAGTAATAAAGATGAAATATGTAATGATGTAAAGGACCTCATTAGTCTTCTGGCCACCCACATTAAAAATTAGCATTTGGAAGGTCACAAAAGAACTTAAGGGCCAGATTTTCTTCCCAACAAAGGCTTTGGCTGAAATGAAAATGTCATCCTGACGGGCTGCTTGGAGGGCTTATGCGTTAGCGTTTCTCTGACGTTCCTCCCGTTTTTCCTCATCACGATGGAAGTGTGCTTCCTTGTACTTAATTCATCTGGGAAGAGTTGTTTGGTCTTTGATTTACACATGAGTGCGTCTGGGTTGGTCCCCTAGTAATTCTCACTGCTGTGCCTGGGCGTCTCCTTTGTCATCCCTGAGCTGTGACAGGAGAGAAGGCAGGCATGCCAAGGCCAAGGCCGAGCACCTTGTGACTTTTCCCCACCCACCCTCCCCATGCTTTTCCTATCTTAGTGGCAAAGCTCACCCTGTAAGAGCCATAGGGTTTGGGGAACAGCAGGGTCCTTTTGGCCTTGTTCCAGCCTTTAATTCTTTTGTATCCAAATTATATGTGGCAAGTTTAACGAGTAGTTGTATACAGTTTGTTAGGAAAAAGAGCGGGTCCTAGCACACGTCCCTTTACACTCCCCGTCCCCAAATGCAGCCACCTTCAACTCTTCTAGCCGGTTCCTTTGGCATTTAATTCCATATCTCTGGGTAGCATGCGACTGCTGCCATTTCTTGATCTTTCCGGTGTAGGCGTGAGCTTCCCACCATCGAAGACGGAGATGTAGCTGTGTTTTCCCCACCCCACACCTACCACGTGCATACATCCCTCTCACTCGTCCGCCTCTTCGTTCTCCAGTAGGTTTACATCATGCTCGCACCTCGATCTGTATTGAGTGTTTTAGTAGGACGGTGTGAATACCCCTGTGTGCTTTCCTTTTCTGTCCGACTCTTTGTTCTCCCTGCAGTAAATACCGTCTCATTCTGTTATTTACCTAGCTTTCTGTTTGTCCTTCCTGGGAGCCTAGACCCTGCCCCGGCTGTCTTCATTGTTTTTCCAGTTGTTCGGATACGTTAGGTTCTGTTAATTTCCTTGTCTTTTTTTTTAAATTTTTTTTTCAACGTTTATTTATTTTTGGGACAGAGAGAGACAGAGCATGAACGGGGGAGGGGCAGAGAGAGGGGGAGACACAGAATCGGAAACAGGCTCCAGGCTCTGAGCCATCAGCCCAGAGCCTGACGCGGGGCTTGAACCCACGGACCGTGAGATCGTGACCTGGCTGAAGTCGGACGCTTAACCGACTGCGCCACCCAGGCGCCCCTTAATTTCCTTGTCTTGTAGAAGTTTCCCCCCAGAAAGCCTTCTTACCTTCTCCATTCCGGACTGATTGCCCTCTAGGGCCTGAGGCATATGTGTTATGTTGGGATCTGGGGATCCTAATCACCTCTTGTCTGTATTGGTTCCCCTGTTTCTCATATCCTGTATTTTCCTTTTTTCTTTTTTGGTTTATCACTTCATTTGGGGGGAACCCATCATTCTCCAGTATCTTTCTAAGAAAAGGATTTACGGGAGGCAGAATATTCAAGGCCTTCTATGGCTAAGAAATTCTTTATGCTAACCCCAACCCTTGACGGATAGGTTGGCAGATCTAGAACGCTCTGTTACCGATTTATGTTTTCAAAATCGTAGAGCCTTCACTGCATTATCTTCTGTTTCTGGTTACTGTTGAGAAATCCAGGACTTCTCCGATTCCTGATCTTCTGTATATGGCCTGTGTTTTGCTTCGGGAGTTTGTCATGTCTTCAACTTCTCTCTTTTTACTCAGCATTTCATGATCATGTGCCTGGCCGTAGGTCTGTTTTCAGCCACTGAGTGTGGGACACTCAGAGGGACTTTTCAGTCTGCAAACTCGTGCTTTTGAGTTGGGGAAAGTTTTCTTCACTTTTTAAATTTCCTCCCTTCTCTCTTCTTCTTTCTGCACTTCCTTCTCTGCATGGAAGATCTACTGGATTTGTTTATCTTGGTTTATTTTTCTTTATTTCCACCTGTGTGTCCTTCAGTCCTACTTTCTCTGAGCACCCCTTGGCTTTTCCCCTGACCTCCGCTGTGTTTTTCATTGCTCTCGTCAGATTCTCCAAGAATTCTTTTGAGTTCCCTGGGGTTCCCTTTTGTGGCAGTCTTTTTTTATTTCATGCTTGTGATTTCTTTCCTCTGTGAGGCTGTCACAATTGTGGGTTTCTTGGTTTTGCTCTGATTTTGGTCTTTTCTCCCTTTCTGGTCTCAAGTGTCCTGCGGGCTGCCTTTTCCATTGGTTCTGGCCTGCGTCTTTCACGTTGGAGGTTTCCCTCAGATTTCTGGAAATCCTTGTTCATTGCTCCACCACAGGCTTGAAATGGGAGAAGTTGTTGCCCGGAAGCTTCAGCCTCTGAACCGAGCTTGATGACCAAGCTTTATAAAAGGTGGTCTGTCTGGCCTCTGGGAACCGGTGTTAACATTTGCTCATCTCTGCTGCCGAGCTGGCCAGATTCCCCAGGAGAAGATGCTTCTAGTTTCTTGCTCAGAGGGGAAGGGCCTGACTGTCAGCCTTCTGAGACCTGGGGCAGGAAAGAGGATTGGGTGTCTCAGCTTCTAACATGCAGACTTTCACTTCATTGCTCTCCTTCCCCTCCCCTGCCAGTGGTGCCCGTGGGCCCAGATAGCCTGTCTTCTATGCCCCCATCAGAAGCAGGGGGAAAGTACCTTCTAGTCTTCTCCTGGGACAGGGCAGAGTATCTCCCTGGCTATCTGTCTCTTAGCTTCTCCAGCGGTGGCTTCAGATTGGGCGGTCTGGGTTGGCTCTCACTACCTGTCCACGTGTTTTCCAGGCTCCCAAATGCTGGAGATGTTAGGCTCTTCCCTTCTAGGCTAGATCTCCTTCTAACCCTTCATTACCGTCTTCGAGGAGGTTCAGGTGACAGTACAGTCGCGTGGGGTTTGTTGCATCTGCCTCTGCTGCTTCGTCTGTAACCAGGAAAGGCCCAGAGCCTTGCTGAGAGAGGATCCCGAGGTTGTCACGTCGTAGCAGAACTCGAACTAGAGGGTACCCTTCCTGACTCCTTGTCCACGGCAGCCCCTTTCAAAACAGACACGCTCCTGTTGGAGTGTGTTGGATGCCAAGTCCCCAATCTGGGACCCTCCTGAGAGGAGGCCTCCTGGGTGCTCACCATCAAGTCTTATCCCACTGAGCACCATCACTGCCCCCATCCGCCCTCCGTGGCACCTCACTCTGTCCTGTCCACCTCCTGCTGGGTCACCTGCCCTCTGCACTGGAGGCCCACAGCCCCTAGACCTCTGTGGCACAGAGGGGAGAGCCCCCTAACTTGTTAGAGGGGGGCCCAAAGCAATACTGCTTGGGCCTGGTGTTTTGCAGACTTTTAGTAAAGCAGGTCTTTCTGGCTCTTAAATTTCTCTTGCCTGCCCTCCCCTGCCTTCTCCTGCTCTCCCTCTCCCTCTCTCCCTCTGTCTCAGTTTCTCTGTCTCCCTCTCCCTCTCCCCCTGGTAATCAAACCTGGGTCCGTGGAGTTTGCTTTCCACACGTAACTAAACATACCCTCTGATACTAAAGACATGACTCCATTCATTTGCTTTGGCAGAACTTTCTTATTCCTCTGCACGTACGCTTGCCCCCGGGCCGGCCCAGAGCCCCCCAGTCCCATCTAAATCCTGCACGTGGACATTGCTTTGTCTCAGTCCTCAGGCTGGGACCCTTACCACGTCTCTTAATATTTTCTCAAACACTTTAATTCGGTATCCCCAGGCATTTCAGTGCGGGGGGGAGGGGGCCTTCTAGCCACAGGAGGAGACGCTAGAGACGGTGGAAAAGATGGAAATCTTTGCTCTCGGGAAACCAGAATGCTTGTGCCAATAGGTGTGCACAGTGAGCCAGGAGAACAGCTGGGACAGACAACTGGCTCAGCCCCGGCTGTGATGCCCACAGCAAAGGGACGGTGCTGAAGACAGAAGCCACACGTCCCGGACAGGCCTGTCCATTTCTTTGGTGTGATAAGTGCTCGGCAGATGTTTTTGGTTTTTTCTTTTTCATTATCCAAATGCACCACTTGACGTGCTTATGTGTATTTGAACTAAGAAGGGAAATTCTGTTATTAACAAGTTTAATTCCAGGCAAGCGTGTACACATCACAATCCTCTGGCCACGTTTGGAACAATAATTAAGCGATCTTCCTCTTCAAGTGCAGACAGATGCGTGGTGCTCGTCACCTCTGGCACCGTGACAGCGGCGTTTTTCCGTTTGCTCTCATGTGTCACTCAGCCCCATGTGCCCTTCTGTGGTTGAGACCTTTAAAATTCACTCCCTTGTCTCAGTGACATAAAAACCGTTCTTAGTAAACAAGGGGTTCCCACATAAAGCCCTCTCGGTGTCTGGAGACCCGGGGAACTGGATGTTTTTGTTGAAGAACACACGGAGCCCAGGCGTAACCGGAGCGTGGCACCTCTTTGCCAAGACAGGAAGGAGAGTCACCTGAGAGCTGGCCTCAGATTGAAATAATTACCGGGATTCAGGGCAATGCTGAGAGCTTTATATTTTTATAAAGTCTTTTACTCTGTCATTATGGAAGACTTTTTTGGAAAACTGGTGAGTTATAGGAACTTAGTAATCAATGCCCAATTTTTACATCTTTTGTTTATGGTAACAATCCAGAGAGCGTGAATGTCCGCTCTGTTCCACGTAGTTTGCTAAGCACTTTATAGATGCTATTTTGTTCAGTGCACCTGTCAACCGTGTCAGGTAGGCATTGGTGGCGTTAGTAAAAGGGACTTACTTAGAAACACACGTGACCGGAACATAGGAAAGCCAATTATTGGGGCGCCTGGCTGGCTCAGTCGGTTCAGCATGCAACTTTTGATCTCCCATGTTGAGCGTGAGATTGTTTAAAAATACAGTCTTTAAAAAAGTAAATCTAAAAAAAAGTTGGTTATTATCAAGGCCATTGTGCACCCAAATCAAAAGCATAACTTGGCCCACAAAGTGAACTTCTAGATACTAACAAAAATTTTTTTAATTTTTTTAATGTTTATTTAATTTTGAGAGAAAGAGTGTGAGCGGGGGAGGGGCAGAGAGAGAGGGAGACACAGAATCCGAAGCAGGCTCCAGGTTCCGGGCTGTGAGCCCAGAGCCCGATGCGGGGCTCGAACTCACGAACTGTGAGGTCGTGACCTGAGCCGAAGTCGGACACTCAACTGACTGAGCCACCCAGGCACCCCATGTCATAATTTTGATTAGACCGATACTCACCTGATTATGTCATAAACACTGTTCACCTCTCCTCTTGTGAAGTGTCATTACTTTTCTTTGTATTTTTCCCAAAAATGAATGATGTTCTGTTCTGCTTTGCTAACTTGGTTGTCTATGTGCTTCTTGCCAGTTGAATCTTCTTATCAGGTGAAGAAGCCTGTCACCATGTCTGATTGGTTCAGATGCATCAGACAGTATATCCTTGTCTGCCCCTGAAGACTGTCTCCCCAGAGCCTCTTGATCTGACCCAGTCTTCTCGCTGTACCTGGTGTGCAGCTATCCTGGGAACTTCCTTCACTGTTGCTCTGGGGATTCCATTTGCCTCTGGTATTGGCTCCCCTGCTTATAGTCCTCATGTCTTCCTCTTTTTGGTTTGTTCCCTTGTTTTTGTGGAGCACATCCTCCAGTATCTTTCGAGATAAGGTCTCACTGGAAGTAAATTTTTTGACATCTTGCATGTCTGAAAATGTTTTCATGCTAAGCTTGTAAACTATTGTAACTAATAGTTTAGCAGGGTATAGAATTTCATCTTGGAAGTAGTTTTCCTTTAGGCTTTTAAAGGTATTGTTTCTATTGTCTTCAAGCTCCCCCTGGTTGCTTTTGAGAAGTTCAAAGTCATTCTGCTTCCTGATCCTTTGCATGTGACCTGTTTGCCCTCCCTCTGAAAGTTTAAGCATTCTCTGTTTTTCCTGACAAATTGGACTGGAGTGGGTCTTATTTTCATCCATTGTACAGTATACTCAGTGGGCCTTTTAAGTCTGCACACATCCTTCACATCTAGGACATTTTTTTTCTTTTCTTTTTCTTTTTTGTTTTTAGATCTGGGATATTTTCTTAAGGATTTCCTTGCATATGTTTTCTCTGTTACCTCTTTCTGTGTCTCCTCGTTTGAAAATTGGAATTGCTGGACTGGCCTTCCATGTTTCCATTATTTTTCTCTGTTTCTGTCTCTTTTTGCTTTGTGGTGTGTGTGTGTGTGTGTGTGTGTGTGTGTGTGTGTGTGAGAGAGAGAGAGAGAGAGAGAGAGAGAGAGAGAGAGAGATTACCTCAGATTTTCATACGACTCTGTTATTGAGTCATTTCTACTATTATAATTGTTTTTTTTTTACTTTCAAGACCTCTTTCTCATCTTTGTGATTTCTTTTTTTAGGTATCATATTCTTTTATTTAATAGTTACAGTAATTTACCTGAGGATGTAAATGATGGTTAAGACATGAGCATTTTGGCATTTTCTGCCCACTGCATAATCTCATTTTCCCACCAATTAGCTGTTTTCTGTATTTTCCATCTCTTTTACGTGGTGACTCTTCTCAGATTTCTGGTAACCCCTCATTGTCTGCCCTGCTCTATGGAGATGGAAAGTGAATAGTAGTTACCTGGTCCAGAGTAGCTGGGGGAATGAAGGGTGCTTGCTCATGAGAAAGGTTTTCTTTCTGGGGTGATGAAATGTTCTAGTTAGTCATGGTGATCATTGCACAACTCTGAATACACTAAAAACCACTGGATTGTGCACTTTAAATGTATCGTTTGTGTGGTGGGTGTATAATATCTCAGTAAAACTATTTCCAAACAAAGTGGGGCACTACCAAGATGATTTAAAAGTTCCCCATGTGTGATTGGGGCTTGTTGTCTACAGGCTTCACTGTAGGCTGATCTGGCCAAGCTATTTAGTTAAGGGAACCTCTGATAATAATATCTTTGGTGTTGGGTTTTTCTTTATCCCCCTTGGATTGATTAGATTCCCCAGGAAAGATTGCACCAATCTCCTTAGGCTGGAGGATAAAGGCTGACTGCCAGCATTCTGGGCTGACTTCCAGCATTGTGGGAGCCGAGTGAGAAGGCTGCCTTTCAATCCAGCAGGCTAATACCTACTGAGTCTCCTCATTTCCACTGTGGTTGCTTAGCCCCTGGTAGCCCCCAGTCCAGAGACTCTCTATTCTACCCACTTGAGAGAATACATCTCCTTTATGTTGTTGTTGTTGTTTTTTACCAGAATTGAGAAAGGGCAGTTGCCCCCTGGTAGAGAGTGAGGGGAGATGATGTGTCTGCCTCTTCATCAGACTTGCAAACAAACGTACCTATCTTTGCTGACTTCCCTCTTCACGCACATGCCCCCCCACACACACACACTCACACACACACACGCACGCACACACACATTTTCAGAGATACTTGGTATCCCTAACTCCTGGGCTTTTTGAGGGTTCTGTGGTTTCACGCTGTTACCTCAATTTTACGAGTTTTGGGGTAGGAGGCAAAGGCAGAAGAGGTGTTCACGCCATCTTTACCTGAACACAAATACATGTTTGGCTTCTCCACTTATTCAGGATCATAACAATATATGTGACTTGCTCATTTAAAATTCTGATTTGCAAATAATAATAATAGTAATAATAATAATAATAATAATAATAACAATAGGGGTGCTTGGGTGGCTCTGTCGGTTAAGCGTCCGACTTCAGCTCAGGTCATGATCTCACAGTTCGTGGGTTCAAGCCCCGCATCAGGCTCTGTGCTGACAGCTCAGAGCCTGGAACCTGCCTCGGATTCTGTGTCTCCCTCTCTCTCTGCCCCTCCCCCGCTCACACTCCTTCCGTCTCTTTCTCTCTCAAAAATAAATATTAAAAAAACTAAAAATAATGATAGTAATAACCCAGAATAAACATTTGCTTCTGGACACACGCGGAATCCAGATTTGCATGTATTTCTCTGCTCCCAAAGGAGAATGTATCTTTCATATGCAAATAGGAAAATGAGTCCCCTCTGGAGTCACGGAGCCAGGTAAGTGCGCTCACAAACCATATAAAGCTTACGATGAGGTGATTTAAGATACATGGATTAAAAAAGCTTCTGCTCAAGCCACGAAGCTTTTCTTTACTTCAGCAAATGGTTCCAGTTCGTACGTTCCTCCTGCCTGGTAAAGCTCACACAAACTGTACCGTTCGTTTTGCGTAGATAAAACTGGATGTTGAATACTTACCTTCAGTGCTCTCTTCACGTGGTTCTTTAATTCAAAGGGAGTCCTGCAGCTCATTGAGACTAAATCTGTAGCTCAGGGTGTTCAAATGATTGGGAGCCCAGTGGCCAAACTTACCGCCCACTGTGATATTTGACCTTAAGGCTGGGAGCTCATGTAATTGTCCTTTTGCATTTCTGATGCCTAGAATTGCCCCTGGTGTCCCATTATCTTTTCTCACATGCTCATCAAGTGAAAAACCAAGAGAGGGAATTGTATGTAGTCAACAACACAATCATGTCGTATATATTCCAGAGAATTCTAAATCGTCTCCACCTTCAAGGAAACATTTCAGTGTAATACAACCTTGGGCCAAGGTCTGCTTGTTAATAACCATGATCTCTAAGATTACCAGTCTCTAAAACCTTAGGATTCCGTTTTTCAGCCCAAAACGCCACCCTTCTTTTACTCTTAAAAAGAACCTGTATCACTCCATTAATAGAAGAAACTTATATTTGATTTAGATTATTAACCATCGTTGCTTGACCTTTCCAAAACATCACAACCATTCAGGACCGGCTACATGATTTGCGGGATCCCGTGCGAAACTAAATGTGGGGCCCCTTGTTCAAAAATTCTTAGTAATTTCTTTTTCAACGTTTTTATTTATTTTTGGGACAGAGAGAGACAGAGCATGAACGGGGGAGGGGCAGAGAGAGAGGGAGACACAGAATCGGAAACAGGCTCCAGGCTCCGAGCCATCAGCCCAGAGCCCGACGCGGGGCTCGAACTCACGGACCGCGAGATCGTGACCTGGCTGAAGTCGGACGCTTAACCGACTGCGCCACCCAGGCGCCCCAACAAAAATTCTTAGTAATTTCAAGATAACTGCAGCATCGCAGCAAGCAAGGGGCCTCGAAGGGTCACTTGCCCATGAAGCCAGCCCTGCAACCATTTCCGGAGGGAAGACCCTTTTGATGTTTCTTCCAATAATAGTTTACTTTGGGTCAGCTATTCAGGGACTGCGCTTCCCCTGCTCAGAGCCTTTTACTATGATAGCAGTTGGGGACATTGATTCCCCAGCCTTCACCTAAAACTCTGCACTCCAGGTATAACCTGGAGTTGAATCATGCAGCTGTTAGACTTGAGAGAGTGGTTCCATAGACGCTGTGTTTCACACTGTGGGCATTCAGCGTTTGGTGATGGTAATTTCCAGGTGCTGTGACAGTAGCTTTCAGTGGGTGACATTTTTCAAGCTAAATTAAATCTTGAGATCTGATCCCCAAAGGAGAAATAAAGACCTTGACTGAAAATGTCTCTCCTATTTCTCAGCTACTGGCAGTCGGTAGAGCTGCTGATTTCTCCCATCACTTGTTTTCCTTTGCCAGTAAGTCACCCTTCTTCTTGGAGACAGCTTTTGTATTCAGGCATGTCCCAGGTTTCCTCGACTTTCCCGTTTTGAACTTGAATCCAATAGAAGTTTAGAAACGTAGGGGCGCCTGGGTGGCTCAGTCGGTTAAGCGTCCGACTTCAGCCAGGTCACGATCTTGCGGTCCGTGAGTTCGAGCCCCGCGTCAGGCTCTGGGCTGATGGCTCAGAGCCTGGAGCCTGTTTCCGATTCTGTGTCTCCCTCTCTCTCTGCCCCTCCCCCATTCATGCTCTGTCTCTCTCTGTCCCAAAAATAAATAAACGTTGAAAAAAAAAAAATTTTAGAAACGTATGTGGTTCCACTCTCACCTATAGAGGCAATTTACATGGACACCGTGGGCTGAAATGTCTCTTAAGGGTTTCCAGGAGGCTGGTTTGATGCCATTGAGAGAAGGCCTCACGAGAAGTAAAGGGCTGGGGGCACCTGGGTCGCTCAGTTGGTAAGCGTCCGACTTCAGCTCAGGTCATGATCTCACGGTCCATGAGTTCGAGCCCCGCGTCGGACTCTGTGCTGACAGCTCAGAGCCTGGAGCCTGCCTCGGATTCTGTGTCTCCTTCTCTCTGTGCCCCTCCCCTGCTCATGTTCTGTCTCTATCTCTCTCCCTCTCTCAAAAGATAAACATTTAAAAAACAGTTTTAAGAGAAGTAAAGAGCATGTGACTTATTCATCACAAGGAGGCATCCAGTCTTTGGGATCTCTGAATGGGGGCACGTATTAATACGCTGAGCTTTGCATAAATTGGCATCCCAGGTCTGTGGTTGCCTCGCTGGGAGGGGTGGTCCCCTGGACCCTCCCACAGAGTCAGCAGGACCTGACCCAGGGCTGACCTGAGTCCCCTGCTGTCCTGGGAGCTGCGGGAGCTGGCACGAGGAAGCAGGCTAAGAGCTTTTCTTCCCAAGGGGGAGAGTCACAACCCATGGCCTCGCAGTTACAAAGAGGTGATTGTTCTGTGGGAGGAAGAGGTTTGAGGGTGACATTAAAGAAGTGGGCTGCTTCTGAAAACGTAAGCCTCTCGCTGGGGCTGAATGACCGTCCGGGAGAACTGCTGTCCAAGGCAGACAAACGTCACGCGGCTTTCTAGAGTGCCTTCAAGCTTCCTCGGAACCCTGCAATGCTGGGTTTCTCTTATGGTGACTCCCAAGAGGAGAGTGCTCGATGCCAGCAAAGACAGAGCCTCGTGGGCAAATCTACACAAATTTAACCCCTCTCTTGCCTTCCTTATGAACAAAGCAAAAGTAAACCAGGAAGCGTGTTGCCTTAAATCGACCTGAGGCTTACACTTTTCACACTTGGCACAGCGCGCTTCCTCCGAGGAAACCGTAAGGATTCTCTTAGCCATAATTTCCAGTCTGGACAGGCAAGCTAGCATTGAGGCTCTTGAATTAGAACATCACTTTCCTGGCCACCAGCTACGTGACTTAACTTTCCAGGCCTCAGTCTCCTCACCTGTAGTGAAAAAATAATGACATCTACCTCACAAGATTACCGTGAGGATAAAGCAGGAAAATGTATATGACGCCTATCCCTTATGGTGCCTAACGTGTAACGTACAGGGGCACCTGGAGGGCTCAGCCGGTTATGTGTCCGACTTCGGCTCAGGTCATGATCTCACAGTTCGTGAGTTCGAGCCCCACGTCAGGCTCCGTGCTGACAGCTCAGAGCCCGGAGCCTGCTTCGGATTCTGTCTCCCTCTCTCTGCACCCCTCTTCTGCTCATGCTCGCTCTCTCTTTCTCTCTCTCTCTCAAAACCAAACATTAAATAAAATACAACATATACTCAGATATCCATTTTTTAATAAGATAGTCCTGCAAACATTTTTGTAGACATACCACAAAAAGTAAGTCACTGTGCCCAGCCAGCAGGATCAGAGGATACCTGGAATTCTCCTGAGTCCCCATGAATGAGTAATTCCATACTTTAGCTGTATGACCCCTGGACCTCCAATCTGAAAGCTGCTTCCCACTAGGGACTGGTTCCAGCCAGTGCCTCTAAAGCTGTGATTTAATTTGAAAGTTCAAGGAGAAGTACAAGGGGGCGGAGGGTGTCCCTGGAGAGGCTGATGTTCTAACAGAGTTGACTTCACCCTTGCCGCTTCTGATGGAGAGTCTGGTTTTCCAAGACCTAGCCTTTAAGCTTGAATTAATATCACTTGGGGATTAGGAATGGTTTAAGGAAACTAACCCGTTTCTGAATCGCTAGCACATAGGAAACACACAAAGTTTGTCCAGTAAGTGAATGATGAAGTAAATGAGGTTAATCTTAAACCTTTGAATTAACCATAAAATGATACCAGAGTGCTATATTTGCTAAGGATTAAAAGATCCAACCCGTTTCCTCAGTGGTTCCATACATAAGCCATCCACATCAAAAAAAAAAAATATATATATATATATATATATATATGTGTGTGTGTATATATATATATATATATATATATATATATATATGAGTATCTGTCCTCCATTAAAAAGAAAAAGTAATTAGTATTCATAAAGTAAAACACCGAGAATATGTCAGAAGGCAGAGGGGACCGCTGAAAGAACTCTCAGTGGCTAAAACTGGAGCAAGAAAATAACATAGTATTGAATTATAACCCAAAGAATAAATATGAGCCCATATTGATGTTAGTATATGATTGAATGAATGATGGTGAGTGAGGGAGAAGAGTCACATCTCCATTGCAGAATTCCAAATAATCTATGTAGCTTCTCTGCCCTCAAAGAGGTAGACCGTGGCTCCCCCTACCTTGAGTAAGGGCTGCATTTGGTGGTTTGTAATCAGAGTACAGTATGGAAAGAAGGGTAGGGGTAACCTTGCGATGGAGAAACCTGAGAAACACTATCTTGGCCAGGCAATCCAGGTTAACGTCCTCACGGATGGCATGTTAATAGTATATACCCCTGATAGGAGGCGATACAGTATAAAGTTTAGTTGCGCCTTTGTTGTTGTTTTATTTTATTTTATTTTTTTAGAGCACAAGCGAGAGGGATAGAGGGAGAGGAGAGAAAGAGAGTCTTAAGCAGGCTTTGTGCTGAGTGCGAAGGCTCGGTCCCATGACCCTGAGATCATGTCCGGAGCTGATATCGAGAGTCGGATCCTCAGGGAGGCACCTGAGTGGCTCAGTCGGTTAAGTGTCCGGCTTCGGCTCAGGTCATGATCTTGCAGTTCATGAGTTCGAGCCCCGTGTGGGGCTCTGTGCTGACAGCTCAGAGCCTGGAGCCTGCTTCGGATTCTGTGTCTCCCTCCCTCTCTGCTCCTCCCCTCCTCACACTCTGTCTTTCTCTGTCTCTCAAAAATAAAAAAAAATGTTAAAAAATAAAAAAATTATAAAGAGAGTCAGACACTCAACTGACTAAGCCACCCAGACGCCCCCAGAGTTTAGTTTAAAAAAAAAAATGAGTTGGTGCTTTTTCCCTCAAAGTGACTTCACCAAAATTCACACCACAAGCATGCATTGTAATAGCACTTCGTTATAATGTGAGTTTAAAGGATCATGTTTAAAATTACCTCTCGAGGCTTTATTTGAAAGAAGTCGTACTCATTATACAATGTGTACATAGAAGGACAACTCAGTCTTCTAATAGCGTGGGTCTTTTTTTGCAGCTGGGCTTAACTGTGATTAATGTTATCAGGCAGATTATATTTCAACCTGCCATGGAATCTGCATCCATGTAAGGCTGGATATGGATGACCTTGGCTCTTACAGCTCCAACTTCCAGTCTCCAGAATTTGGGGACGGATCAAAGATGTTTTCCAGGCATATGTGCCAAGGGTAAGGAAAAGTTCCTTGCTTATATTGAGCTATCCATACTGAACGTGCAGATAGCTGTGATTTTTTTTATGTCCCAAATGTAGAAAACCAGGCTTGTGTATCTTCCAAGGGGAAGGTTCACGTCCGACCGCACTCCATACACTGCTGCCTTAATGAAACTTAGACTTGACTTGGCAACATGTGTCAGCATCGTTACGCTACTGTGCTCTTTTTTACACCCACGCCAGCCTTTTCCACCCTCAGGAAGATGAAAGTCAAAGCAAGAAGACATATGGTTTCTCTGAAATTGGTTCTGTGCACACTAGGGATTTTTATGTCTTAATAAACAATCAGCCGGTCCCTTCCTGAGAACGTGTTACATTTCCTCTGAACTCGTAAACTTTGCTTAGGTTTCGTTTGCGGGACTAGCCCTGGGTAAACATGCACAGCTTGGTCCAACTTAAGGATGAATCAAGTACCGTGTAGAGATAAACTACGTCCCCACATATCGTAGGTCATCCTTTTCTTGGGGACCTGCATGCCACTTAATAATGATCTCTCCTAAGAGATTATATATAGTTCCTGGTTGCTCCAATTGAGTTTCCGATCAGCTCCCTTCTTTTAGGGGAGATTAATGGGTAGAATGCATTGAGATAGGAAAATTAAAACTGCATAAGGCTGCGTCCTCCATCATTGTGGTACATGTAACAATTCTGTAGAAATAATAGATATCAGCTAGGATTTTTTGCTTGCAAGCGAGAGAAACGTAAAGGCAATCACTGGGAAAATCGCGGTTCCTAAAATGCTTAAAATTCTGGCTAAAGCCACTTACATATATAAGTAAGTATTACCTTAGATGTACTCCCATAACCTTTTCTACATCTGTAAAAGTGGGAATAGTCATCCTATCCCATAGAATTGTGTTTTGTTGTTGTCGTTCTCGGAAGCCCTCTCAGGGTCCTTTGCAATCCCTGACCCCTTCCGCCTCCCCAGATGTCGCCTTTATTCTGACTCGTAACACTGCTAACATTTCTGTGTTAGTTTTGCCCGGCTTTGAACATTATGTAAACGTAATCATACAGTATGATTGGGTCTAATGTCTTTGCCCAATATTATGTTTGTGTTTTAGCCACGTTGTTTGGTATGGCTATATTTATTCTCATTGCTGAATAAGAGCCATTATAGTGTACAAATATTTATCCTTTTTTTTTGAGGATGGACATTTGGGTTGTCCATAAAGCTTCTAAGGATATTCTCCTACATGACTCTGGGTGTCATATGAATGCATTTCTCTTCTTTTAAGCTTATTTATTTTGAGAGGAAGAGAGCATGAGCAAGGAGGGGTAGAAAGAGAAATCACAAGAAGGCTCCGCCCCCGAAAGCAAGGCTCAATCTTGCAAAACATGAGATCATGACCTGAGCTGAAATCAGGAGTCGGGTGCTTAACCAGCTGAGCCACCCAGGCGCCCCCGTGTGAATGCATTGCTGTGGGGTCTATACCTAAAAGTGGAATTGCTGGGTCATAAGGTAGGTGTGTGTTCATAGAGTTTTCAACTCAAACTGCCCCCAGCAGTATGTAAGAGTTCTGGTTGCATTACATCCTGGCCGGGGCTTGGCATTAACCATGGAACTGTTGGAGGTTGAACTCTGAATCACATCTAGTAGCTCGTTGAGAGCTTGTCCTGGTGATGACTTAATAAAAATTAACTGTATTTCCACACTGTCGGGAAATACACATAGCATCTGCAGCTGTTTTCCATGCTTTTGCAACAAATGATATTTCGGTACGCTTTACTAGTATCGTTTTTATCTGACGGGAATCTTAACTGGGTGGGACAACGTGTTAGTCCTCCCTGAGCTGAACTCTTTTTTGCATGTGTCTAAAGCTTTGCTAGGTGAAGTGTCACTTTGGCCGCTTCCGCGTGAGCGTCCTGGCCCAGCTCCGAGTTGCATCCCTGAGACATGGAAAGCACCAGGCCCTGCTTCTCTCAAGCTGTCGCCTGCTCTCTTCCCCTTTCAAAACCAAGACAGGCATCAGTCCTGCCTGGATCACGCTGGGGTTTTATTGGCAGTGTGAAAACGTTTATTCACTTACCAGCTTGACAAATCTGGGTCTTGCAGCTTTCTCAGGACCTCCTCTGCTTCCTGTATGAAACTGTGATGATAACACCGACCTCAGTGGGTTGTTTAAGTTGTGAATGAGGCAGTATGCAGAGCCAGCTTGGTGCCTCGGTGAGGGGCAGTTATTACTGTTATTAGGGGTGATGGCTGTTGTTGCCCGATCTTAGGCACAGCATGCTTAAAACTATGGAATTGTTTGATTGAACTGTGTTTTTACTTTTTTTTTAATTTTTTTTCTTAATGTTTTTATTTATTTTTTTTTTAATTTTTTTTTCAACGTTTTTTTAATTTATTTTTGTGACAGAGAGAGACAGAGCATGAACGGCGGAGGGGCAGAGAGAGAGGGAGACACAGAATCGGAAGCAGGCTCCAGGCTCAGAGCCATCAGCACAGAGCCCGATGCGGGCCTCGAACTCACAGACTGTGAGATCATGACCTGAGCCGAAGTCGGACGCTCAACCGACTGAGCCACCCAGGCGCCCCTAAACTGTGTTTTTAAAAAAGACCACAGACTCAGAATTTTAAAATAAGACTTAGCCGTTTATAGGAACAGCATTGACAGAAGGTATAAGAAAAGCAGTCACCAGCCCAGGGACTCGGACCACCACCCCCTATTTTCCTAACACATCAACATTATAAAATATCTCTAGTGCCCAAGCACATCCTATGCCTCCCCCTCTGACTCCTTCTGGGAATGGCTTTCTGATCTACCAGAAAAGGGAGGCTTGTTCTTTCGAGTTCTTACACTTCAGTAAGGAAGGCTGATAATACACACTTGAGAGAAGGTCAGATAGACTTTTGGAAACTGGGGAAATCACGGCATTTGTTCAAAAGAACTAGAGGCACCTGGGTGACTCAGTCGGTTAAGCATCTGACCCTTGATCTCGGCTGAGGTCTTGATCTAAAGGTCTTGAGTTCAAGCCCTGCGTTGGGCTCCATGCTGGGCGTGATGCCTACTTAAAACAAAGGGGTGGGGGGTGGGGGGGAAGTGTGGCCTTGGAAACCTGTAGGAGGGTCTAGTCTTCATGGTTATTCAAGAGAAGAAATTCAGGATGTGTTTGTTGAGTTTTTAATTTATCATGAGACACAAAATGCTTTGATGTTGGAGCCTGATAGCCTCGCTTATAAAAACTGACCATTATTTCACCCAACACCTTAACTTTATAGATGAGGAAATGAAGGTGCATAGAGGTGATGGTATTTTCTCAACATCGCTTAGAGAAGTAGCAGCAGACTCAGGATCAAAATTCAGGTCCTTCATCCCTGGATCCAAGTGACCTTTCCATCGATGTTTTCTTAGATCTTAGATTTTATAAGAGAGGATGTTGACTTTCTAAAATCGTTGACTGGGGAAATTTAAAATTGTTCAAAGGATCATTTGTTCTTCTTGAAATTGTTTTCCAGTGAAACTCCGTGCCATCTAGAATTATAGCTAGGGTTAATCATGGGTTGTCAGGACCAGGCACTGTGTCAAGTGTTTTAGATGCTTGTTCATTATGTGCTCGTAACAGGACTGGCCTAAGCTTTAATGATTACGGCGGGTGTTTGGTTTTCTCTGGCAATTAGTAGGAAATTGTCGTACATATGCAATACTGCGCAGAGTGGATTGTCTGAGATCACCTTTCCCACACTTCGAGGAAAGGTTTTGGTAAGACAAACTAGGTCATTACTACCAAGACAGATGAACTTTTATTCATCCAAATGTTGTGGATCTTATTTCCTTAATATAATCTTCCATGCACACAGGTAGACGCTCCTTGTTAGTTTTCAGGTTTCGGAGCTAAAAACAATGGGTCCCAACTCTTCAGGGTCAAAATACCCATGTAATTGTGTTTTTAATGGGAGTTGATTAAGAAATGACACATGGACCTATGAATTTGAGTGCCTCTCATAATTATTCTGGAGTCCCACTGGGCTCTGCAGTTCACTGACGGGTAACATTTTGCCCGACCCAGTGGGGATTCCCGTAGAAACAGCAACTTCAGGAGATGTACCAAAAAATTGCTCCTGACATTTTCCTTTTGCCTCTGTCGAGCGGTGTGTGGGAGCCTGCTCCTTCTGACTCGTGAAAGGCAGCTGTCAAATTTTGTGAGCCGTGGGTCAAGCACAGCCATCACTGGAAATTAAACTGTGTAAACTTAACAGTTACAAGAGTTACGTTTTTTAAGGGTAGTCGTCAACACTCATCCATTCTTGGTGACTTTACTACGTGTCTTTTATTTGTATCTTTTATTTGCTCCTGAAGGCACTTAGATACGCGGTGTCTGTCTAGTGGAAATACCATATGGTGGTGCGCTACTGTGCGTTTCTTCCCGTGACGTCACGTTGGTAGATTGACGTCGAAGTATTTACTCCACAGCAGTTGTCAAGCACTGTGAGTCAGGGCTGCATTTACACTTTTGTCGATTGTCTCTCTTTTTTTTTTTTTTAACTTGAAAAGCGTATGGGAGCTGTAGCCATTGCCCGGCCAACGGCACCAAACATTGAGGACATATTCTTCCAGTATTTGGAATGCTTTCCCATTCAGGAAAGATGTAGCCCATATCCTCGACAGAGGAGTGAGATTTGGACACGTGCCTTTATTTCATTATCGTCTTATTCGTGTAAAGGAAAACATGAACCAACATCCTGGTAGAACTAGAGTCATCATTTGCAGTCGTAGGTTGGCTGTAGATGCAGACGTTCTACAAAACTCCACAAAAGCGTTCTGTGACAATCGGTTATATGGAAAGTTAGGGTAAAAATGAGTACATCTTAGGGGCGCCTGGGTGGCTCGGTCAGTTAAGCGTCCGACTTCGGCTCAGGTCATGATCTTGCAGTCCGTGAGTTTGAGCCCCACGTTGGGCTCTGTGCTGACTGTTCAGAGCCTGGAGCCTGTTTCAGATTCTGTGTCTCCCTCTTTCTCTGACCCTCCCCCGTTCATGCTCTGTCTCTCTCTGTCTCAAAAATAAATAAACGTTAAAAAAATTTTTTTTAAATGAGTGCATCTTATTATAATTTGTAAACTGGGTGCTACACCTCCTTTGTCAGTCAAATGTATAATACAGATACGTCTCTTTCTCCCAGAACACTGGTTCTTACACATTTATCAGTAGGCCACTCCCTTGGTGCCAGGGAAGTCCGTAAACTGTTTCTTCGTTATCATCTTCAGTGATAAAACTAATAACAGCCAAAATGATTAAATACAAGCAACAGACTTGCTACTAATACCCTATTGAATCCTCACAGATGCTCTTACATTGCCGGAGACGAGGAGACAATGCGGAGGATAAATTGAGGCACCTCCAGCTTTAGTGGAAAAGAGGCCATTTAATGGTTAGCTTCCGAGGGCAAGGAGCATGCCAGACACTTGCATATAAATTATTCATGTCTACCTGCAGTAAATGAGGAAAGTTCTGCTCTACCACTATTGTACGGGTAAAGAACTGCTCTAGTCCCAGCCGAGTAACAGTGGTGAGCGGGGAAGGCCTGAGTTAACGACCCAGAGCTTTCAAGTTCCTCCCCCTGAATCATCTCAGATGCAAGAGAACAAGTCCGACTAAGGAAATGCTGTGAAATGACACATACGGGGAGAGCATTTTTGTGAATCGCCATTGAGAAGTTTCCCGTAGATAGGATTTAGACACACATACGAAAGACGGGCAGTATCCAAACTAAGCCGAGTTTAAAGCAGATGCCAAAAACGGGTCACTTAGACTTCTTGGAAGGAGGTGGAATGACTGGGGAAGAGTGTCATTTCAGTGCAGCTTATAAACGTGAGTATTTGTATTTACGGAACGCTAGTCGCCGCATTAATGTGTCAGGAAAAGGCAGATGTGTGAACCGTGTGAGATAATGGGCGGCTTATGTTGCGGTGTTTTACAAAGTGCCTAATCACTTCTTAGCTGACCTGTGCGTGCTTTTTCTGGAAGGCAGAGTTTATTGTGGGTGACACGTGGCGAATGGCTGTGTGTCTGACCCTGGTATTCTGGCCTCCTAAACACCAGCCAGGTCCGGCCTCCAGAGCCACACTGCCAGCCCTTCTTGGTGCTCTCGACCCGGCTGCAGGGCAGAGCCCGCGCTGAACCTCGAAGGCATAGACGGGGCCTTCGGCAGTGACCACCGTCTGCCTCCTCGTTTGTTGCCACATCCCAAACTAGATCACTCTGGTGCCCCGCCATTCACGGAAGCACACGACACCATTTCTGGGCTTCACGTCAAGTCTTCCCATGCTTCTAAGCCAGTATTTCCTTTTTTTTTTCCCTCCTTTTGTTTTTAGATTTCAGTATATATCACAACTTAATAACATTAATTTTGAATGCCTGTGACACATCTCTGCAAAGTACTTTTATGAAAAATTTACATAGGAAATAGTACATGTGCAACTCGTCAAAGTTTTATCAATGCAAATACATTGGCAACTTATTCTCCTACTTCCTGTTCTTTCCATGTGTGATTACAAACTGTTCTCCCCTAGAATTCGTTTGCTTTTATAACATACAATTAATAAAAAGGTATATGTCAGGGCACCTGGGTGGCTCAGTCAGTTGAGCGTCTGACTCTTGATTTAGGCTCAGGACATGATCTCACGCTTCATGAGATCGAGCCCCAAGTGAGGGTTTGTGCTGACAGCATGGAGCCTGCTTGGGATTCTCTCTCTCCTTCTTTGTCCCTCCCCTATTCACATGCACGCTCTGTCTCTCTTTCTCTCTAAATAAAGAAGTAAGCATTTTTCAGTGTGTATCTTTAAGACCTCTAATATGATTTGATCCATACACACAGTGAAATGACCACTGTGGTCCAGCCAGCTAACATACCCATCTCACGTTGTTATTTTGTTTGTTGGTTGCTTTGAGACCGAGAGCTTGGTTCTCCTTGCCCACATGTTAGCTTGTCTGTTTTCTTCCCCCCCCATAGGGACTCTTGAAGGTAGGGACTGTGTTGTGCGTCTCTTTGCTTTTTATTGGTTGGTTTGGATTGGCTGCGGGGGAGGGGGTTGTTTTCCATAAGGTCTACTCTCTTAGTACCTTTCAGATATACAATGCAGTGTTGTTGACTAGAGTCACCGTACGTGATATCCTCAGGACTTCTTTCTCCTAGAGCTGGAAGATTGTACCACCATGTGCGTGTGTCGTGTGCGTGTGCGTGTCTGTGTCTGTCACGGGAGCACCTGAAATCCACTCTCAGCAAATGGCCAGTATATAATACAGTTGCATAAGCTGTGGTCAGCATGTTACATCTACACCTCTAGACTTCCTCATCCCACAGAACTGCGGCTTTGCCGTCTTTGGCCAGGACGTCCCATCCCCTTGCTCTTGGCAGCCCCCGATGTACTCTGTGTTTCTACACAGCTGACTTTTTGAGACTCCACATAGAAGTGAGATCATGCCGTTGTTTTGTGTCATTGTCTGTAAGGCAGTATTTCTTGAGGTGTAATCACCTGCTTCAGAAACAGGTTGTTTAAAACATCACTCCCTGGGCCTATGGGTGATCCTAATGTGTATTAAAGTTTGAGGACCGCTATTTAAGTGGGTAAATTGACTTTGTTTTTAAATCACTTAATTTTGGGGTGCCCGGGTGGCTCAGTTGGTTGAGTGTCCAACTTCGGCTCAGGTCATAATCTCACAGTTCATGAGTTCAAACCCCGCATCGGACTCTGTGCTGACAGCTCAGAGCCTGGAGCCTGCTTCGGATTCTGTCTCCCTCTCTCCGTTCCTCCCTACTCGTGCGCTCTCTCTCTCTCTCTCTCTCTCTCTCTCTCTTTCAAAAATAAGCAAAAATTTAAAAAAATAAAGCACTTAGGGGTGCCTGGGTGGCTCAGTCAGTTGGGCGTCCAACTTCAACTCAGGTCATGATCTCACAGTCCGTGAGTTCAAGCCCCGCATTGGGCTCTCTGCTGACAGCTCAGAGCCTGGAGCCTGCTTCATATTCTGTGTCTCCTTCTCTCTCTGCCCCTCCCCTGCTCATGCTCTGTCTCTCTCTGTCTCAAGAATAAATAAAAACATTAAAAAATTTTTTGTTTTAAAAATAAAGCACTTAGTTTTGTTCCTTATATTATAGGAAGGGTCTTGGGACGAGGAGTCACTGCCTGAGATTAAGGCCGAGTCATGATTTGAAAATGAAAATAAGGGGCACCTGGGTGGCTGAGTCGGTTGAACATCTGACTTCAGCTCGGGTCATGATCTCGCAGTTCGTGAGTTCGAGCCCCACGTCGGGCTCTGTGCTGACAGCTCCGAGCCTGGAGCCTGCTTCGGATTCTGTGTCCCCCTCTCTCTCTGCCCCACCCCTGCTTCGGCTCTGTCTCTCTCTGTCTTTCAGAAACAAATAAACATTTTAAAAAAAGAGAGAGAGGAAAGGAAAATAAGTCCAAGTTGTTCCTTTTAGAGATGCCAATGCTGAACACCTCCCAAATCTTCCCAGCCAGGTACCCCCCTTTCTCTGCCCACTGGAGCACTTTCGATTCCCCTGCCCCTAAACTGCTTATGTTTCTAATGACTCAGGACAGGGTGTTGCCCTATCCAGCAGACACGGGTAGTTTATGCGGCATTTCCCAGTCATTCAAATCAGAGCTTATAATTAGTCTGGCCCCGGCCTAGCCACACACGAGAGAACTTGTCATTCCGAACATCTCTGAAGCCAGCAGCCATACTGAAAATCAATTCTGCGTATGGTTTTCCGATAGCCCTGAACGGTTCTGGTCACAATACACGTCTTTGAAAGCAAAGCTGCCTTATCATCTGTTCTCATATTATTTTTTCCAGCAGCTTCTGCAGACTTGATAGTAATTTGGATGCTGACCAAATGAGGCCACGTTTCTGCTGAGGGTAGTCATTTCAGCCCTCTGCATTTTTAGCCCATTGGTATACAGAAGGCCTGAGTAAACTCTAAAAGCTAAGGCGCAAATATTACCTAAAGATTTCTGGTAAATAATAAAGGCTCAACAAATGCTTGGTGGATTTTACTGAGGGTAGGGCCTTTCTTTTTAAAGCCAGAAAACGTGGGGTGCCTGGGTGGCGCAGTCGGTTAAGCGTCCGACTTCAGCCAGGTCACGATCTTGTGGTCCGTGAGTTCGAGCCCCGCGTCAGGCTCTGTCTGGGCTGATGGCTCAGAGCCTGGAGCCTGTTTCCGATTCTGTGTCTCCCTCTCTCTCTGCCCCTCCCCCGTTCATGCTCTGTCTCTCTCTGTCCCCCCAAAAAAATAAACGTTGAAAAAAAATAAAGCTAGGAAACGTAATGTCCAGTAGAGAAGAGGAATAGTACTTTTCTCAGATCCCCCAAAATATTAACTTCCTGAAGGTTAAGGTTGCTGGTGTTAAGGGGGAAGGGAAGGGAGAGTGAGTTTTAGTGAGCCAGCCTATTTGCCAAGGCAAGGTTTTCCTGGAAACGTTTATACCCCTGTATGGGGTCTCTAGGAATGCTACAACCAAGTGCCACACGCTCGGGTGGCTTCCACAGCAATGTATTGTCTCAAGGTTCTGGAGACCAGACGCCTGACACATTGGTAGTGCTGTTTCCTTCCAGAGCCTCTGCGGGAGAATCTGCTCCATCTTGTCCCCTGGTGGTCTGCAGGCTTTGGCATTCCTTGGCTTACAGAAGCATCACCCCGGTCTGTTCTTCGGACTCGCAGGGTGGTCTCCCCATGTGCCTGCGCAGACATCAGTTAGACTGCATTAGACCCCACCCTACTCTAGTGTGAACTCGTCTTCGTTATATCCACCATGACCCTGCTTTCAAATAAAGTCACATTTTGAGGTCCAGGAGGCCAGGACTTCAACGTAGGAATTTTAAAGGACACAATTCAACCCGTGACACCATCTCTCTGAATGAAGCTTTCCTTTTCTGGACTATTTTTTCCAATCATTGTAGCAAGTAAGTGTGAAGAGATAGCAGAATATCTGGCTGCCTGACATCATCTGTAGTAGGAGTTAGTTACATCACTGAGGTGCAGCATATTGCGCTGATGTTGGGAATGAATTTCTTCCTGTTCAGTTTCTCTGAAACTGACAGCAAAAGGTACCTCCAGCACCTTAGACAGCAAAAGGCACCTCCATTTCAGCATCCTGATTTCAGACTTTCTGATATGCTACTCTGATCTCAAGCTTTGGTTTCGGGGGAAGTTGAGAGATGGCCAACTAGGCTTAGAATCCAAGCTTTCCGAAGCTCGAAGGACCTCATCAAGTTCAAAGTCCTGATGTTTACAGAGGAGGAAACAGGAGCCCCAGTATATTAAGTGGGTCTCCTCACTCCTTAGCTCCTGTGTGTCCTCACAGCACACACAACTTGTGAGTACCAAGAACTCAGCTACCCTGCCTCTTGTTCTGGGTCATTCTTCCACGTCCCATATTGCTTCTCCCAGCCATGGCGGCCATGGGCCCCCTGGGATACAAAAGGTCTCAAATTCCTGGTGCCTTTGTGGTGCTTTGCTGAAGCTAGAGCACAATCACCTCTTTTCAGTGCCTGCCACTTACCTGGGGGTGTTTTCATGGACTGCTCATATTAGAATTTGTTTTATCCCCCTAAGCTTTACCTCTGGGACCTACTTAAATAGATTATGTCTCAACTCCATGCATAAGCGCTCTGGGAAGGAAATTAATTCTGATACTAACGTCTGCCAGATTGAACAGAAAACATGTTTTTCCAAGAGAACAGAAATGATTCATTGTAAAGCCCAGGAGAAATTTCTTTGATTGTCAAGGTTTTTAATTTTTGGTTTTTGGTTTTTTTTATATTTTATAATGATGATATATGTACTTACTTGCTTTTTTTTTTTAGCAATCATTATATATTTTTCCTATTTTTTTCAAAGACTTAAGTCATTGACCCAGGCATGTATAAACTATTTACTGACTTCTGTTTTGCTTTTAGCACAGTCCCTGGAACAAAGTAGGCACTGAGTCTACTTTTGGAGGAATGACTTAGTTTTGGAGTAGAAAAGCAGACATGGTTTTCATGCTGACGGTTCATTATTGGAATATAATTTGTATATGGTAAAATGCACAAGCCTCAAGTGTGTCGTTCCACAAATTTTGACAGATGTATACACGCAGGTGACCATCACCAGATCAAGATAAAGAACATTCCCTTCACACTAGAAAGTTCCCTCCCGCCCGTTCCCAGTCAGGACACCCACGGTCATGGAGACATTCTCCTTTGATTTCACACAGAAGCTGAATATCTTAGAAGCACAGCAAACGCCTATTTCTCTGCAGTAGTTGGCTATGTGGAGGCAATATGTGTAGGGCGTGGCTCCAGTCATCAGGCCTGGGTGGAATCCAGGGGCCACCATTTATTAACTGTGGTTCGAGGACTTCGCCCGAATACTCATGTTAGAAATAGGAGGAGACCCAGCCTAACAGGGTTATCTCGACCGATTAAATGAAATAATGCATTAAATGAAATAATCACAGTATCGACCTCGCTGTCAGTGACCAAGGCCAGCTTAAAGGCGTATGGGAAGAAAAAGAAATTTCCTAGAAATATGTGGTGGGAGAGGTCCCTGAACTTGGAGGAGGGTTCCTTTCTGGAAGAGGTTTCTTCCTCTAACCCCTCCCCACCCCATGCTCCTCATTCTTGCGTGTGTTTCTCGGCTGCTGGGGGCGGGGTGGTTGGGGAGGGGCACTCAGCTGCCACCAGCTCTTAGAACCGGGAGCAGCGGAGACCTGGCGGCCCCTCGTTCACTTCTGTCTTCACCTGCCGGGTCAAAGTGCCGCCCTCGGTGCTGCGTCTGCCGCAGGCTTGGCGCCTCGGGCGCTCACCTCTGTGAGGAGACAAGCAGGTTCACCCAGAGTAGGAGCCCACAGGGCAGCCCTCAGTGGATTCCCCAGACAGTGACCGCACTCCGACTGCCCCCCCACCCCTCCGGAACACGCGGCCTCCGCGTCTAAAAGTAGCAGAAGTGGGAGAGCACCGCGGCGCGTGGCTGGCCCACAGAAAAGGCAGAGAGGGAGCAGCAGATGTCTCTGGAAGCCCCCTGCGCGGTTTGGGAGCTGGGTGGCTGAAGCATTCGAGATGCCCTGACCGTGGCCGAGGGCTTCCCACGTGTCAGGGGCCACCCCGGGGAGTCTCGCAGACCCTCCTGCACGCTCAGCCCAGGAGCTCACCCTGGAGGAGGCGCGCCGCCCTGGCACCTGCAGGCTGACTCTACCCGGGCTGCAAGCAGGGCCCATGGTTCAGAGTTCCCTACCCCATGGCTGCCTCAGCCCCCCCCAACCATAGCGCCGAGAGGGGAGCTTTTCTGAGAGGGGCGGGGGGGGGGGGGTTGGCTTGATCATCTCATCGCATCGGAAGTGTGTGCCCCTACGCGGCATCCCTCCCTAGGCCCGAACAAGTATTTGCAGCCTGTGAGACTTGACTGCTCTAGTGGGTTTTCTCTACAGGGATATCTTTCCTGTCCGCTTTTCTCATCAGTTAACGTTCTGGCGGCTAAACTCAAAAGAGCAGAAAGGGATTCTTTACAAAATGTTACAATAAATCTGTGCAGGCAGGTCGCGTCCAAGCCCCACCCCCACCACGGAACAGGTGCAGTTTGAGAGGTGAAGCTCAAGGCGCTGCTGCTTTGCATTTGGACGGGAAGAGCGTGACCCTCTGACCTGGTCCCCTGGATGACCCCATGAGGGGGGCGGGGCCTGTCACTCCCGATATACACGAGGAAGCCCGGGCTCAGTGTCAGGACTTGCCCAGACCAGTAACTAATGATCCCAGGAGCAGGGCCAGTATCTGCGCCTCCACCAGCTCAGTCCATACTCTCTCTCTGGGTTTAATCCCCATGGCAGGGAGTCCATTTCTAAAGGGCAAAAACACCCCCCAAGGTGAAGCAGCCTAAAACATGGTGAATCTAAGCAAAACTAAAAAGATGACTCCATTTTTTCTACTATAATTTATTGTCAAATTCATTTCCAGTGCTCATCCCAACAAGTGGCCTCCTCCCTGCCCATCGACTTTCCCCTCTCCTCAACACCCCCCCCCCGCCCCCACTCATCTACCCTTGGTTTGTTCTCAGTCCTTAAGAGTCTCTTATGGTTTGCCTCCCTCCCTCTCTGTAACTTTTTTCCCCTCCCCCTCCCCCATGGTCTTCTGTTACATTTCTCAAGATCCACCTATGAGTGAAAACATATGGTATCTGTCTTTCTCTGACTTATTTCACTTAGTATAATACCCTCCAGTTCCATCCACATTATTGCAAATAGTAGGATTGCATTCTTTCTCATTGCTAAGTAGTATTCCATTGTATATGTAAACATCTTCTTTGTCCATTCATCAGTTGATGGATATTTAGGCTCTTTCCATAATTTGGCTGTTGAAAGTGCTGCTATAAACATTGCTATAAACATTGGGGTACAAGTGCCCCTATGCCCCTATGCATCAGCACTCCTGTATCTCTTGGGTAAATTCCTAGCAGTGTTATTGCTGGGTGGCAGGGTAGATCTATTTTTAATTTTTTGAGGAACGTCCACACTGTTTTCCCAAACAGCTGAACCAGTTTGCATTCCCACCTACAGTGCAAGAGGGTTCCCGTTTCTCCACATCCTCGCCAGCATCTGTAGTCTCCTGATTTGTTCACTGTAGCCACTCTGACCGGCGTGAGGTGATATCTCAGTGTGGTTTTGATTTGTATTTCCCTGATGAGGAGTGATGTTGAGCATCTTTTCATATGCCTGTTGGCCATCTGGATGTCTTCTTTGGAAAAGTGTCTATTCATGTCTTCTGCCCATTTCTTCACTGGATTACTTGTTTTTCAGTGTGGAGTTTGGTGAGGTCTTTATAGATTTTGGATACTAGCCCTTTGATAAGTCATTTGCAAATATCTTTTCCCATTCTGTCTGTTGCCTTTTAGTTTTGTTGATTGTTTCCTTTGCAGTGCAGAAGCTTTTTATCTTGATGAGATCCCAATAGTTCATTTTTGCTTTTAATTCCCTTGTCTTTGGAGATGTGTTGAGTAAGAAATTGCTGCAGCTGAGGTCAGAGAGGTTTTTTCCTGCTTTCTCCTCTAGGGTTTTGATGCTTTCCTGTCTCACATTCAGGTCCTTCATCTGTTTTGAGTTTATTTTTGTGTGTGGTGTAAGAAAGTGGTCCAGTTTCATTCTGCGTGTTGCTGTCCAGTTCTCCCAGTACCATTTGTTACAGAGACTGTCTTTTTTCCATTGGATACTCTTTCCTGCTTTGTCAAAGATAACTCCATTTAACCTTGTGGTTGCAAATATTTTTCTTTACACAGCCCAGCAAGCATGGTTTTGAATCCAGAGCGGGGAAACAGAACACTGACTCCCTGTTGGCCAGGTGTGAACAATATTTCCATAGCCCTGATAATATAAATTCTGCATATCAGTTTTCTAATTTTAGAATCAATCCATGGACAAAGCAGGAAAACTGTGGTTATAGCTACAAGATAGAATATAAACATTAACAGACATGACAAAGTAGAGAGAAAAAATTTTTTAAGGGTGTCTGATACAAAGTGAGAGAGGAGGGCAGGAACAAAGATGAAATAATATGAGAAGTTAAAGATACATGGCATATGCTTAATGGAATTTTAAAAGGTTATTAAGTGTATCATTCATAGTTACATACTAAATATAAATAGATATTGAGAGGAAGTGCCGT
Organism: Felis catus; assembly: GCF_018350175.1. Classification (NCBI taxonomy): domain Eukaryota; kingdom Metazoa; phylum Chordata; class Mammalia; order Carnivora; family Felidae; genus Felis; species Felis catus. Next base: position 11,655,800 of record NC_058380.1, read on the forward strand.
GTAGGAAAGGTGTATGTCCTTCCTATTGAGGGTTGAGAACCACCAGAAATGCTAAAAAGAGAAATCACTGGGGGCAGTTATTTCTGCCATGTTAAGTGGAAAAAGTGGCTAAATATGGGGGAAAAAAAAAAAGACAATACCATTGCCCAGCTGCTTTTATTTCCTGCCCCTCTCTTCAGTGCTGAGATGTTTCCAAAAGAAAATGGCTTAAATAAAACCACGAGAGAAAGAACACTAAAATCTCCACCTAAGTGGCACCTAAGTGGCTCAGTCAGTTAAGCTTCCGACTTTTGATTTTGGCTCAGGTCATGATCTCGCAGTTGACAAGCCCCGCGTGGGGCTCTGTGCTGACAGCTCGGAGCCTGGAGCCTGCTTCCGATTCTGTCTCCTTCTCTGTGTGCCCTTCCCCCGCTCATGCTCTGTCTCTGTGAAAAATAAATAAACATTAAAAATAAATAAAAAATAAACGTTTTTAAAAAGTGAAATCACTCAAGGAGCTGCCCCCACCAAGGAAGGGGGTAGGTTGGGGGTCAGGACAGGAAAGTATTTTCATCTTATGTCATTTGTATCATGTGATATATTTTTGTTACTTGGCTAAAAGATGAGAAGATAAAGGCACTGAGAGGTTAACTTTATTTTATTTTTTTAGTTTATTTGGAGAGAGCATGAGCAAGGGAGGGGCAGAGAGAGAGGGAGACAGAGAATCCCAAGCAGGCTCCTGGCTGTCAGCGTGGAGCCCAGTGCAGGGCTCGACCCTGCGAACCATGATATCATGACATGAGCTGAAATCAGACACTTAACTGAGCCAGCCAGGCGCTCCTGAGAGGTCAACGTTTAAAGAAAAAAACTTTGGATCATACCATGTGCCCCCTGAGCAAATGCCCCCTTGAGAATTAGCCATAAAACACTCATTAGGTCTGCAAACAGAAATCAGAGTGTTCCAGGCTATAAAATCATGGATGACTGTTTTCAGCAGGGCAGGCCGGCTGGTGCTCTCCAATGAAGCCAAAGTAATGTTGCTCGTAACATTGTGTGACATCAGGAAACCATTAATGTCTGTCTCTCTGCACCGCACCCCCCCACCCCTGCAGGGGGTGAAATGCCCCCTCCTGAACAGCTTCCCTATGACAAGTTTGCAACGTGTGCAAAGAGCTGAGCCCTGAGCAGCTGCAGAGTATTGGCAGTTCCTTTGGTTTTACAAGGGAAGAACAGAACTGGGGAGATTAACAGTTTCCTGGACGCCTTGTTGCAAATTAGTCTCAATTAGCCCTCAGTCTGAACTGAGGGAATGGTGGCAAAAGTTGATGGTGCAGAACCCAGGCAGGCAGCCAGACTCTTCAACCCAGCCACGTAACATCGCTTCTAGAAATGGATCTTCCGGAGCTGGAGGCTAAGGAATGGCAGGTCCTCTCCCACAACCACTGGGCTTTCAGGGCATTGCTCCCAAGGGAGATGCTCTCACTTACAGTGACCCCAAAAAAGGGCTTTGGAAATCTGTCAAATTAGAAATTGATTCCAATTTCTAATGCCCAGGAAATCTACAGTGCAGTGAGAAAACAGGGCTAAGGAGCAAGAATGTCCCCTGATGGCAGAAGGTAGAGAAACAAACATGAAATTGACCAGTGGCTCAGGCATTTAAGGGAAAATTCTCTTTAGAACTAATCTTACTTTTACTCCTCAAGGCATCTCCAAGGACGGAGGAAATGGCTGCAGGCAATGGGTCCAGGTGGCTCAGTTGGATGGTTTATTCTTGTATTATATCCCTATTTAAAAAAAAATTTTTTTAATGTTTATTTATTTTTGAGAGAGAAACAGAGTGTGAGCAGGGGAGGGGCAGAAAGAAAGGGAGACCCAGAATCCCAAGCAGGCTCCAGGCTCCGAGCTGTCAGCACAGAGCCCAACATGGGACTCGAACCCACAAACTGTGAGATCATGATCTGAGCCAAAGCCAGACACTTACCCTACTGAGCCACCCAGGCTCCCGTCCCTATTTTAATAATTACATTTCATTAATTTTTTGAAGTAGCAATGGACATTCACATGCATATTCAAGGATACAATGGAAAGGTTCTATGGCACAAATAACTTTGTATTCTATGTGAAGTGCTTCTTGATTAGCAAAGATACAGCTTTATCTTCAATGGTGTCTCTGACCTTTATTAATCTCTTGGCTAAAAACAGAATGTTAAGATGAATTGTTTTTATTATCAGCTTCAACTGAAGCCCAAAACAAACCTGCAGGACTTGAAAAGCAAGTGGCCCAAAACCAGTTGTGCAACTGGTAGCTGACTACCCCTCTCCCACCTTTAAAAAGGGTTAGACAGGGGCGCCTGGGTGGCGCAGTCGGTTAAGCGTCCAACTTCAGCCAGGTCACGATCTCGCGGTCCGTGAGTTCGAGCCCCGAGTCGGGCTCTGGGCTGATGGCTCAGAGCCTGGAGCCTGTTTCCGATTCTGTGTCTCCCTCTCTCTCTGCCCCTCCCCCGTTCATGCTCTGTCTCTCTCTGTCCCCAAAATAAATAAACGTTGAAAAAAAACATTAAAAAAAAATAAATAAATAAAAAGGGTTAGACAAGGGGCGCCTGGGTGGCTCAGTCGGTTAAGCGTCGGACTCTCGACTTCAGCTCAGGTCTTGATCTCATGGTCTGTGACATCAAGCTCTACGTCCGACTCTGTGCTGACAGCATGGAGACTGCTTGGGATTCTTTCTCTCCCCTTCTCTCTGCCCCTCCCCGTTTGCACGCTCGCTCTCTCTCTGTCTCAGAAATAAACATTAAAAGTGTTTTTGAAAAAAATAAAAGAGGGGCGCCTGGGTGGCTCAGTCGGTTAGGCGTCCGACTTCGGCTCGGGTCATGATCTCGTGGTCTGTGAGATCTGTGAGGTCTGTGAGGTCAAGCCCCTCGTCGGGCTCTGTGATGACAGCTCGGAGCCTGGAGTCTGTTTCGGATTCTGTGTCTCCCTCTCTCTCTCTGACCCTCCCCCGTTCATGCTCTGTCTCTCTCTGTCTCAAAAATAAATAGATGTTAAAAAAAAATTTAAAAAAGAATAAAATAAAAGAGGTTAGTTGGCACAAAAACAGACACATAGACCAATGGAATAGAATAGAAACCCCAGAACTAGACCCACAAACGTATGGCCAACTCATCTTTGACAAAGCAGGAAAGAACATCCAATGGAAAAAAGACAGCCTCTTTAACAAATGGTGCTGGGAGAACTGGACAGCAACATGCAGAAGGTTGAAACTAGACCACTTTCTCACACCATTCACAAAAATAAACTCAAAATGGATAAAGGACCTAAATGTGAGACAGGAAACCATCAAAACCTTAGAGGAGAAAGCAGGAAAAGACCTCGCTGACCTCAGCCGTAGCAATCTCTTACTCGACACATCCCCAAAGGCAAGGGAATTAAAAGCAAAAGTGAATTACTGGGACCTTATGAAGATAAAAAGCTTCTGCACAGCAAAGGAAACAACCAACAAAACGAAAAGGCAACCAACGGAATGGGAAAAGATATTCGCAAATGACATATCGGACAAAGGGCTAGTATCCAAAATCTATAAAGAGCTCACCAAACTCCACACCCGAAAAACAAATAACCCAGTGAAGAAATGGGCAGAAAACATGAATAGACACTTCTCTAAAGAAGACATCCGGATGGCCAACAGGCACATGAAAAGATGTTCAGCGTCACTCCTTATCAGGGAAATACAAATCAAAACCACACTCAGGTATCACCTCACGCCAGTCAGAGTGGCCAAAATGAACAAATCAGGAGACTATAGATGCTGGAGAGGATGTGGAGAAACGGGCACCCTCTTGCACTGTTGGTGGGAATGCAAATTGGTGCAGCCGCTCTGGAAAGCAGTGTGGACGTTCCTCAGAAAATTAAAAATAGACCTACCCTATGACCCAGCAATAGCACTGCTAGGAATTTATCCAAGGGATACAGGAGTACTGATGCATAGGGCCACTTGTACCCCAATGTTCATAGCAGCACCCTCAACAATAGCCAAATTATGGAAAGAGCCTAAATGTCCATCAACTGATGAATGGATAAAGAAATTGTGGTTTATATACACAATGGAATATTACGTGGCAATGAGAAAAAATGAAATATGGCCTTTTGTAGCAACGTGGATGGAACTGGAGAGTGTGATGCTAAGTGAAATAAGCCATACAGAGAAAGACAGATACCATATGGTTTCACTCTTATGTGGATCCTGAGAAACTTAACAGGAACCCATGGGGGAGGGGAAGGAAAAAAAAAACAGGTTAGAGTGGGAGAGAGCCAAAGCATAAGAGACTGTTAAAAACTGAGAACAAACTGAGGGTTGATGGGGGGTGGGAGGGAGGAGAGGGTGGGTGATGGGTATTGAGGAGGGCACCTTTTGGGATGAGCACTGGGTGTTGTATGGAAACCAATTTGTCAATAAATTTCATATAAAAAAAAACAAAAAAAACAAAAATAAATAAACATTAAAAAAAAAAAAAAAGAGGTTAGAGAAGCCAAGAAATGAGTGGGGCAGGTAGCCTGTGATCATTAGAGAGAGCTGTCAGGGAGTGGGGGTACCTGTCCCGGCCCAGGAATAGGCACTTCAGTGGCATACTACAGAGGGCAGGATAGTGTCCCATGGAGTAGAGGGGACATACACGTGTCCCCTAGTGTCCAACTCATGCCTGAGAGCCTTAAAACTCCACTGGAAGAGCAGGGAGAGTTTGCTGTGTACAGATGGTCTACGCCCCTCCCTCCCTTGTATCTCTTTTCTGTGCTTGAAGTATTTGCCTTCCTCGATACTATGTAAATTCCATGAGGCAGAGACGTTGATTTTCATCTCTGCTCCCTCCTGGCCCCTAGACCACAGCGTGCATAAAAGGGTGTTTGTGTGGTACATGCATGAGGCTAATCCCTCGAACAACCTTGCATGTTTGATATTGTTCTCATTTTATATGTGGGAAACCGGAGCTTCTAGTTCCAGAGTTCCAGAGAGGTTAAAAAAGTTACCCAGTATCACCCACAACCACGCACATGAGCCAGAATTCAAAACTGTCTCGTTCCAAAGTTCACAGTCTGCCTGTGCTGCGTTACCAGCTCAGGTATCTGTTTTCCTAAAATGCATTCTCCCCTTTTCTCAGGCGGTAGTTAGTACCTGACGTAATAGTTTTAGGGAGGTAACATGTCAGTTCTGTGCTCGGATCTCACTATGTACTGAATAAGGAGGATAGCAAATATAAAGATTAGTGGATTGGTCATGTAGCTCCGTGCCAAGATGTATTAATGTCAGATTATTTTGAGTGCATTTAATGGGACTTAAGTGTATCAATGCCTGATGATTGACATAGGGCTGTATGCATTTTACAGAGTTCTTATGTCATTTTTTAAATTGAAAGTTGGAAGCTTAAATAACTTGTTAATTATGTGCATTTACCATAAAATTTCCCATCTTCATCATTTAATTTTTTTAATGTTTATTTTTGAGAGACACACACACACACACAGAGTGCAAATGGGGGGAGGAGCAGAGAGAGAGGGAGACACAGAATCCAAGGCAGACTCCAGGCTCTGAGCTGTCGGCACAGAGCCCGAAGTGGGGCTCAAACTCACGGATTGTGAGATCATGACCTGAGCCGAAGTCAGACGCTCAGCCTCCTGAACCACCCAGGCACCTGTCCAGAACTGTTTTCATCTTGCAGAACTGAATGTCCCCATGAAGTGACTCCCCATTCCCCTAGCCCCTGGCAACCATCTTTCTACCTCTGTGAGTTGAATTACTCTAGATGCCTCGTGGAAGTAGATTGATACAATATCTGTATTCTAATGCCTGGCTCATTTCACTTGGTTCCATGTTCTACAGATTCACCCATTAACATGTCAGAATTCACTTCCTTTGCAAGGCTGAATAATTCCGCCTTGTGCGTATGTATCACATTTTGTTTATCTGTTTCCTCCATTGGTGGACATTTGATTTGCTTCTGCCTGTTGGCCGCTGTGAACAAGGGTGTATTTGTTCACTAGGGCTGCCTTAACAACGCAGCATTGATTAGGTAGCTTAAACACCAGAAATGTATTTTCTTATACCTCTGGGGACAAGAAGTCCAAGATCAAGATGGCAGCAAGTTTGGTTTCTTCTGAGGTCCCTCGAGTGTCTTCACACGGTCTTTTATACGTCTTTTGTGCACGTAGAGGTCCCTCGCGTGTCTTCACACTGTCTTTTATACGTCTTTTGTGCACGTACACATCTCTTAAGGGCACCAGTCACATTGGATTAGAGCCTTTCCCAATAATCTCATTACCCTTAATTACCTCTTTAAAGACTTTATCTATAGACACATTGTGAAGTACTGGAGGTCAGGATATGAACGGGAGTGGGGTGGGGGTGTGGGTGGAGGGCGGTCAGGGGAGACACAATGTTTAGCCCGTAACACAGGGTGAACATAGGAGACTCCGTTTTCAGTTTTTTGGGGGGTATATACCCAGAAATGGGATTGATGGATCATATGGTAATTGTGTTTTTCACTTTTTATTTTTAATGTTTATTTTTGAGAGAAAGAGTGTGAGTGGGGGAGGGGCAGAGAGTGAGGGAGACAGAATCCGGAGCAGGCTCCAGGCTCCCAGCTGTCAGCACAGAGCCCAACATGGGGCTCGAACTCACGAACTGTGCGATCATGACCTGAGCTGAAGTTGGTCGTTCAACCGACTGAGCCACCCAAGTGCCCCCAGCTCTTTTTTTTTTTTAATGTTTATTCATTTATTTTGAGAGAGAACATGCTTGGGCAAGTGGGGGAGGGCAGAGAGAAAGGGAAAGAGAATCCCAAGCAGGCTATGCACCATCAGCGCACAACCCAATGCAGGGCTTGATCTCATGAACCGTGAGGTCATGACCTGAGCTGAAATCAAGTCCGGCACTGAATCGACGGAGTCACCCGGGCACCGCAAGCGTCCGACTCTTGATTCCGGCTCAGATCCTGATCTCACAGCTTGTGAGATCGAACCCCAAGTCCGCTGTCTGCTGACAGCATGGAGCCTGCTTGGGATTCTCTCTCCCCCTCTTTCCCTGCTCCTCCCCCACCTGTAGACCCTCACACATGGGTGTCACCAAGCATGCTCTCTCAAAATAGATAAAAATAAACTTAAAGAAAACTCCCACCCAATAGTAGTCATTTCCTGTTCTCCCCCCACCTCACCCCCACCCCCGGCAACCACTCCTCTGCCTTCTGTCTCTTCTAGATTCGCCTGTTCTCTACAGTTCACATAAGTGAAATCATACAATATGTGGTCCTTTAGGACCAGTTTCTTCCATTTAGCATAAGGTTCTCAACATTACCCCATGTTGTCGCACACATCCGTCCTTTGTTATTCTTCTGCTGAATGACATTCCATTGTAGGACTAATTTACCCGTTCATCAACTGGTGGACATTTGGGTTATGAACACTTCAGGGCTATTCTGAAACCTGCGTCCTGGGAGCATTCATGTACAGGTTTCGGTGTGGACGTATGTTTTCATTTGTCTTGGCTGTTTGTGTAGGCGTGGGATTCCTGGGTCAGTTGGTTTTCAGGACCCCCCACCCTGTTTTCCAAAGCAGCTGCACCTTTCTACAACCTCGTCAGCAGTGGAGGAGGGCTCCCGTGTCCTCACATCCTCTCCGGCTCGTGTTAGCATCTTTTTTTATAGCCATCCTCGTGGGTGTGAAGGTGGTATCTTGGTTTAGTTTTTCTTTGCATTCCCCTAATGAGCTATGATGTTGAGCATCTTTTCATTGGCTTATTGGCCATTTGTATATCTTCTCTGGATAAGTGTCTATTCAGATCCTTTACTCATTTTTCACCTGGGAGATTTGCCTTTTTATTGTTTTAAGAGGTCCTTACATAACCTGGATTTAAGTCCCTATGAGTCTCATTTTCATCCCCCAAATATAATGATGCTCAGAATATTCTGTTGGGATAGGAAAGAATCCTAACACATGTGAGAAACAGTACTAATAGAGTGGGTTGGTTTTTTTTTTTTTAGTATCTGTTTGATTTTATCAAATTTGATCAGATAATAACAGAGGGAATCTGGTATTTCTTGTTTTCTATAATATAACAGTGTATTTTAGGTAAAATAATTCATACATGTACCTGTCAAATCCCACAAGATACCCAATTTTTCTCAACCATGCTAGTAGCTTACTCATAGTTACCAAAAATAGAAGATAAATGTTAGACTGAAAAATATGTAAGTTTACTTCCAGGGGAGTGACTGGGTCACAAAAGGATGGGAGAAAAAGGAACACGACTTTTAGCTATATTTTATGCTACATCTATTGCCGTTAAAAAAATTTAAAAATTTTAAGAAAAATCACTTCCAGGGGCACCTGGCTGGTTCAGTCCATAGAGCATGCAACTCTTGATCAAGAGTTCAAGCCCCACTTTAGGCACAGAGCCTACAGAGCTTTCCAGAGCCTCCACAGAGCCTCTGGAAGTGAAAAATCACTTCCAGAATCTTCTTGGTTATACTCTTAAATATCACAACTAAAAACTCAGACAAGAAGGGGAAAACTTAGCTTTGAACTTCACCAAATAAATTCTGTGTTCATAAAATTCCCCAGAAGCCATTAGAGACTTTTTAATTACATAAAAATAAATTATGAACCCCCAAAATAGGGATAAAAATCAAAAGTCATACCACACTCATATGTTCTCTGACCACCTTGTTTCTTGGTTTCATGTTTAAGTAGATAATTGGTCTTTTGTGAGTGACAGTATCGCAGCTGAAAAGCAAATGTCATTTAAAACCCATCACTGCATCCTTTTGGTGCAAAAAATAACTTGAGCAGTATTCACGGCTACACAGTGCTTCTCAAAGCAGCTTCCCTTGAAGGCTGACAGTTTACCAAACCAAGAAATCTCTAAAGGTTTACAGAATGGGGCGCCTGGGTGGCTCAGTCGGTTGAGCGACCAACTTCAGCTCAGGTCAGGGTCTCACAGTTTGTGGGTTCGAGCCCCGCGTCGGGCTCTGTGCTGACAGCTCGGAGCCTGGAGCCTGCTTCGGATGCTGTGTCTCCCTCTCTCTCTGCCCCTCCCCCACTCACACACTGCCCCCCCCCCACTCAGAAATAAACATTAAAGGTTTATGAAGTCAACAGCTCCATGGAGAGAGGTCACCCTCACCCTGCTCTTTTAAGTCCTTCGGCACAAACTGTGTGTCGCACACTGTGGGGTTTTTGAAAACAAAGAGGACTTTTTTTTTCTACAGTGTCCAGAATGTAAGAGAAAACCTGTCCAGGCAGAGTACAGTGGCTTTTACCCCTTCGTTTTCACGTTCCCCCGCATCACCAAATGAGAGGCCCACAGGAGACTCCTGTGCCCTTCTCACTACTTTCGTAGTATTTTTACAGTTATTGTTTCAGTATCTTTTATGATCAGAAAAAATTCAAATGAACCTGATTTATTAAGACTCATACAATTCTAGTGATCCTTTTTTTTTTTTTTTCCAGTACTGAAAAGGTCAGGATTTCTAACTATGTGACATAGCTTCAACTGATGGGTAAACATGCACGGAAAGAAAATGATGTGTCGTTCCCAGAGTAGGGACGGGCAGAGGATTAGAAGGTCCTGTCAGCCTCCTGTTGAGCTGGGAGGCTCCGACAAAAAACTCAGAGGATGGCTTTGGACTAGAGTTTTCAGAAGCAGTGAGCTAGGAGCGGGGCCCTGCAGGGTGGCGGGACCTGCTCACAGGGCAGGTGAGAGGGAGCAGTCTTCCACACTCCCGCTCTCGTCCCTCGGCAGGTGGACTCCACCTGGCGACGGCCAGCCCCTTGCCACAGCTCACCGGGCCCTCCACTGCTGTTGGCCACGCTGTGTTCTTGCAGAACCTTCCCGTGGAAAATTCCCAGTTTCAAGATCTAACTTGCGCATTCCTGAGCTCCTAGCTTGATTCCCAGTGTCACTACCATCAAAGTGGGCTGATTACTTCAACAGGTGCCAGTGGCTCTCCCATCATGACAAAACAAGGTGGTTTTCCCTCGTACCTCACTCACGAGTACGTCTGTCTGGCCGCCTTCCTTTGCGTCTCTTGTCCTTCCTGTTACCAAAGGCACACGTAGGCTGTTTTCACCAGTGCTCGGTGCCTACGTCAGTCATCATTAGGCAGAGTGTAGGCCTTGGACAACAGGGACAACAGCATGAGCCTCACCTTGGAGCTTATTAGAAATGCAAACTGATGGGCCGCCTGGGTGGCTCAGTCAGTTAAGTGTCCCACTCTTGGTTTCAGCTCAGGTCATGATCGTGCGGTTTGGGGAGTTCGAGCCCTGCATCAGGCTCTGCACTGTCCGTGCTGTGGAGCCTGCTTGGGATTCTCTCTCTCCCCCTCCCCTGCACGCACGGTCTCTGTCTCAAATAAATAAACTTAATTTAAAAAATGCAAACTGATGGGCTCTGTGTCAGATCAACTTCATCAAATCTGGGGGTATAGGGCCTAGGAAACTGGATTCTAACCAACCCTCCAGGGGATTCTGATGCACACTTAAGTTTGAGAACCATGGTCACAACTGGACCTTCCCCACCTCAAAGGAAAAGAGAACAGTAGAGAGAAATCGTCACTACGGATGGTGCACAAGGTTATCTTTATCAACTACCAGAGCATGAATACTCCAAGTGGAAAATGTAGGCAGTGGGAACCAATTTCTCAAAAGTCAGAGCTGACCCGTGTGCCTCTGGATTATAGCTCTCCACCCTCCCGAGGTTGGGGACCCACAAATCACTTCTCAGAAATGTAAAGCATCTCATGGAGAAATCTGTTGGCACCACCAAATTCCTTAAACTCAAGTGAGCCTATCTCCGGGCAGGACCTTATTTCCTTTGAACTCTCAAAATCATTTTTTTTTTTATCCCCAAAGGCTTTCCCAAACTCGGCCTCTTCAGCCACAACTTTGCAAGTATCCGTGGATTTCGCTCCGGAGGCCACGTGCTCATCGTTCTTCTTTGTTTTTCCAGTAAAGGGTTACCTTCCAGTTCAACATTTACCTTGGAAGAGGGGACCATCTACCTGACTTCGGAGTCCAATGCTCTGGAAATGCAGGATGATAATGCCTCTGTGCTGGATGTCTATTTAGTAAGTAATTTTCCTTTCTTTCCCTTCCCTCCTGGTTGACGGACGGACCCAGGCCTCAGCCGACACAAGAACAGGCATGCTTGGGTTTTAAACAAACAGCGGCACCCCGTCACTTCTGCGAATGGCGTGTCTTTCCACAAGCCGTGTTCTCCCACAGTTCGCGTAGAACATCACACAAAAGAATAGGTAGGGTGAGACGCAAAATCGGCGTATGTGACCAGAGAACAAGTCCCCTGCTCATGAGGCAGGGTGTGGCTTCTCCATGTTATTCTCAACAAAGTCAGGCCTTCTTGAACTCAAATGTGTATCCTCTTGTGTGTAAATCTTCTCGAATTCTGGATCACTGCCTTGGGAAATTGGTAGCTTAAGAGGCACAGAACAGGGTTGTGGGGGAAAGTCAGCACTCAAGAATCTTGGCTCTCTCCCTCAGTTGTCACCCACCAGCTGCGTGATCTGGACAGGAACCTCTCTGTGTGTCCTTATTTGCCAAAGGAGGGAAATAATGCCCGCCTCCCGAGGCTGCTTACAGGATGAGGAGTGATCCCGTGTGTGAACACCCTTTAGTGCCTGCCAAGTTGTCTGCAGTGGCTTAACTGAATTATTAGATGAGGGCTGGAAAGATACATGATGGACTCCAGTGTAAAAGAGGAGAAGGGGCATTTACCCTACGAAGTACATCCCACACGCGTTCCCCACATCCCTGTACACCTGCACAAAAATCCCATGAAACAGGCCAAGTGTTGATTTCAGATTTTCCACGCATGTGTGTGCAAGCTCCACGTTGGGAACCAGCGCAGGAACACCCCCACACCACCATTTTACACTTGTCCATATGCCCCAGCCTAGCCCTGTATTCCCCTCAAGTATACTCTGGAGGACATCAGTCACCGAGAATGCTACTCATTATCCCAGAGGCCTCCAGTGTCTTCCCTCCCCTCCCAGAGTAAGATCCACAGTCCTCAAGGCCCTGCATGGTCTGATCCACCCTGCCTCTCTGACCTCCTTTCCCTGCCTCTGTCTTTCTTGCTGATACCATTCCAACCACACTGGCCTTGGTGTTCCTCCCGTAACCAAGCATGTCTCTGCCTCAGGACCTTTGCACTTGCTATTACTGTCTGGACATAATTTGTTGTTCCATGCTTGCTCCCTTGCTTCCTTCAGTCTCAGCTCAGACATCTCCCTCTCAGATAAGCTTTCCTTGACCTCGAAGCCCTCTCCCCACAACAACCACTGGGAAAGGACCTCTGAATATCCTGATTGTGGCACTAATACAATTTTTTTCCACTGGGCAACACTCCTCCCGCACCACCCCCACTTTTTAAAATAAGCTATGATGTATTGTAAAATCCTTACAGAAGAGCTGGTTCCTCTCTACCACCAAGAAGATAGGGAATTAAATAGGAAAAAAAAAAAAAAGGTTTATAGTAATTTTTTGGTCCCAGGGCAAGTTTGGTTTTATCCAGAAGTAGAAGTTGGGAAGTCTACAATGAAAGAGGAAGTGAAATCTCATCTTCATGCGCCAAGAGTTTGTGCTCCTTGTGTGTTTCTTCTAAAAACCAGATTCGCACCAACTGGGGGCATGGGATACTGCTGCGTGCAATGTAAGATCACAAGGTGGTTAAATGGCCCTGCTGACGCCAGTCCCTTATCTGTTACCCTTATTCCTTTGGTAGAAAGCTTGTCTCCTTAGTCATCTCAGCTGTTCCTCCCTGGTATTAACAGTTTCATTTATAAGGAACCTGCTTATGTACTTTTATCAGTGTCTGATGTTACGGTGCTGCTTCTGTGCCTTTCTTGGACCCTGACAAGCACAACATTTCACTAAAGGATAATGCTTGCCTCAAGAAGCCACAGGGAAAAGCCACGATATTAATGGTTGGTTGTATTGAAAACACTTGAGCAGCACTTAGAACTCAAGGGATCTGGGAGTTTAGAACTGGAAGAGACAGTGGTGATAGTTACCGGGTGGCTGTGGTCATCTGCCCAGCCTTCCCCGCACAGGGTCCCTTGTGGTTCAGCAGCACAGGAAGTGAGAGGACTCGGGCAGCCGAGGCAGTAGAAGTTCTCACCAAGCTTGGACAAAAGCTGCTCTAGCCTAATCCTATTTTGTAGCTACTAACCATAAGCCCTTTAACATTTTTCAGTGTTTCCTACAAGCCTGGCAATGTCCTAAATACTTGGTCTTAAGCCACTTAATCCCCACAACCCACGAAGCAAATGGAGCTCCGTTGTACAGAAAGATCATCAGTTTGCCCCAAGTTATGCAACCAAAGAGTAACTGATTAAGCGCTGGGATTCAAGGACCCCACTGGGGGGAGTCTGCCCCAAAGCCCCTCACTTCACACTGTTGGTGTTCACTTAAGTAAATTTCGATCAAAATAATGATTTTCCAGAACAGAAACATCTTTACAAACATCTTTAAAATCCCTAACTTCTGGTTTGCTAGAAGAGGCTGGATTCTCGTGTTTCCGCCTCAGTCTGTTGTGATCGGGCACGTCTTCATACGACCCTGTGTGCCCACCAGAGGGCATGGGAAGGAAAAGGCAGGTGACCTCTGATTATTATTTACAAAGATCTGATGGATCCCCAGAAATGGTCTCCCACCCACTGTCCTAATCCTTTCAGTTAGCCCCTTCCCCTGCTGCAGAACCACATGGGACATAAAGGAATGACCCAGAAATAGGCACCTGGGTTCTGTGCCTATCTCTGCCTCTCACCAATCGTGGGCTTTGAATTGACCACTCTTTTAGGGCCTCAGTGTTTTCATCTATAAGATGGATCATTAACTCACCAGCTCTGGCCTGCCCTGACTTCCTCCAAATTACGTGGAGTTGTGGCAAAGGAGGTTTTGCCAGAGTCACAGCACTGGTTTCTCCAAATGTTGCTGTCTCATCACCTTCTCTACCCTGAACCTTCACGGTATTTAGACTTAAATTTTTTGGCAATGCATCTAGAAAGTGCTGCACCATTCATTAGTAATTCCAGGTTGTGTTTTCACGCTGGAGGCTTTTATTTTTTATTTCGCAGGCCCTTTCAGTTCCGAAAGGATACAGCTCCTGGGCCACTCTTTGCAGTTTGCCTCCACACTCTGAAAGAGTGAATGGAAAAGATACAAAGACCTTTTTTCGTCTTCCTCTGGACCTCTCTAGAATCCTCGTAATCAAAGGCATCCTTACTTGAAGGGCATTTGGAGGCTTTGGTGGTGACATTGTTTTCAGCGTTTAACCAGACAGAGGCAGGTTTCTCTCATGCTCCTCCTTTAGGATACAGTGTTTCTCTACAGATAGATACAACCTAATCCCCTGGTGCTATTATTTGTCTATTAATATATACTACTGTGTAGAACCCTTTAAAAATAGGATTTGAAACCACATCATGTATGCACACCGGGTAACCTATGAAATTCCTTTTAAGGATCCACCCACATTATACACTTGTCAGTTCAGCCAGCTATCCTGCTTTCCGCTGTGATCTGACATGAAATTGAAAGCATAGTTTACCTGGAAAGGCAGCTAATTGTCCCATCACCCTCACTAAAGCATTGGGTTCAGGTTCCTGCGTTCCTTTGAAAAAGACCATTGACCTTCACTCCAAAGAGTTCCAGGCTCTCTGCTTCATTTGCAAATATTCAAGTCAAGGGAGTTGTTTTTCAGGAGGGTTTTATGCAGTGACCAAAGATGCGTCTGCCATTGAATTTTGAGTTGATGGCACAGATGAGGGTATTTAAAAGAATACAACAGCGATGAACAGGCTCTGTTGATTGAAAATGGGCAATCATGCCGTCTTCATAATAGAACTAGATTCCACTTTTTGAATAGTCTCACATATTCTAAGGCACTGACGCTGTCCCCGTAGCGGTTATTTCACGTCCTAAGGCAGCTTCTTTGCTTGATGTAGAATGCAATTTAAGGAGAAGGGGAACAACCAACCAAACGCTGCTGAAAAATGTTATGGGTCTGACTAGCTGAGCAGGGATGGGTCCGTGGGGGATCATGGGATTGCTTTAAGAACACAGAAGTTTGAAAGATGCCACTAAACAATGACTTTCTTCTTTTTAGCAGAAGTTTGAAAGATTTCTCTTTAGTCTCCAGGTTCTACCCTTTTCTTTTTCACACTTTCCCTATTAACATCCTCTCAATAATATGTGCTTTCATCCAGAGAGGTGTCTCTGCAAGATGGCTGTTTGAGGTGTAAAAATAGCTGTGGGCAGAGGACAAGAAACAGTTAAGCCATTTCTTAGCCTTGCCTGGATTGGAGATTAATGCTCTGATGTGCAGCTGTTGGACAGCTTGATTATTTAATGTGTCTTTAGGGTGGCTAATAATACTCTTTGATCACAGGACGAAGAGTGGCAGAGAAGTGAAAATGATTGAATTAACAGCTTATCGTAGCATTATGTATCAGAAAAGCCTGACCAAAAAAGAAGAAAAACACTTTAAATTAGGTCACGGGGGTCTTAGAAAATCCACTGGAACTTTCTGGCAAGAGAAACAGCATTTGTGGATTTCGCTTCACTGGCATTGAGCTTAAAGACTTGTATGCGGAGTATCAGGTCCCTTTAATCACTCCCATTTGAGCCAGACTGGCTGCCGCAAGGGGTGTTTATTTGAAACGGGGGCAATTCTATTGCTTCTCAGCAGAGAGCTAGAATCCCCATCTGCCAAAGAGGCTGCTTGGGATCTTGGTAGATTTTAGTGAGAGCAGAGGAGGAGGATGAGGAGGAAGCCAGTGCCCTTGGCTTGTAAGGCATTTAACCAGAATGCAGTTTCCTTCGGCCATATGACCACATTGGGAAGAAATGGAGAGATTTCAGCAAGAGCAAAGTAGCTCCCTTTGTTTATTCCCAGAAATGCTTGGCCCCCTTACGTCACTGACCAAAGAATACTTGTAAGACGTGCAGAAGAACGGACAAAATGGATTCCCAGCTCCTAGACCTATGGCAACTGTGAGCGATTCCCATACTGACACAGTTTTCAAATTAACGAGGCAACCCATTGGTCTGGGATAGGAGGACTCCCATAGGATTGTGGTTTTTATATATATATATATATAAAATATATATTATATATATTATATATATATAAATATATATAAATAATATATATATAAATAAATATATATAATATATAATATATATATAATGTATATATAATAAATAATATATAATATATTATATAATATATAATATAATAATATATATAATAAATATATATATAAATAAATATATATAAATAATATATATATTATATATATATTAAAAAAAACTGTTAAACTACTGTTTAAGGATTAGCTAAGGGCATGGGTAGTCACCCAGGCATTCTGGCTTTTCAGTTAAATTACACCCATAATTAGCAATTGAATGACAGGCTGCAGGGAGGGTAGCAAAGTTTTGTTTTTTTTTCCTTTCTGTTGTGTCCTAGCTTTGTAGTGCCTCCTGGCCTCACTGGCCCCCTTGATTTCTGCCTTGAGGTCAGCTCTGCCTGAGGCACCTGCATCCGGGGCACCCCAAGGGTCACCCCATCATTTTTCCATCTTTGCCTTTTGACGCTGGCTTCTCTCCACCTCCCCACTCCCTCTAGAATCTCTCTAACGCTTCTCTCTGGGATTTCAGTTTCCATGTTCTGCCGTGTCAGGGGGAGCCAATGTTTGCTACTCTCCCGAGCCTTTCCAATTTTTGGGCAAAGGGAACAGCCTCCAATGGTGTGACCTTGGAAGCCGCCAGGCATGGAGCCTGCAGGAACAAACTCCAAATGAACCCACACTAGGAACAGATGGGTTTTAAGAAAGCAAATTACAACCTATCCGTGGACCGAGGGAACAGGGCTGTCCTCATTCCTACCATTTCGCTCTTGTGGGATCTGAGGAGGAAGGCGGCACATTTGGTAGGGCGGAGAAGGTGTATGCATTATGCACTGAATAAATAAATAAGCAGTCCCTGAGTGTGGCGAACGGTATGAGGAGGACTGAGGAGTGGGGCTCTGAGGGCTCGGCTTCCTTTGGTTTGTCTCTACCAGGGTTAGCTTCCTAGGGCTGCCCTAAAACCCAGTACCCGTATCTGGGGGGCTGCAACAGAAATGTATCATCTCACAGTTGTGGAGGCCAGAAGTCCAAGATCAAGGTATCAGCAGGGTTATGCTCCGTGGGAAAGCTCTAGGAGGGGATGCTTCCTCCCTTCCTCCAGCTTCTGGTGGCCCCGAGGGGTCCTTGGCATTCTCTGCTGTGCAGCACTAATCTCTGCCGATGTCTTCATGGAGCCTTGTCTCTGGGTCCCCTTCTTGTGGACCAGAAAGCAAAGCTAAGGTGACCCCCAGGGGACTCCTACCACACTCCCAGCAACCCAGCCTGGGACTGTTTTTCTCTTGCAGCAAGCCCTGCTGCCACCTAGTGGTGGAAAGGCACCTGTGACCACGGGGCGCAAGGAGTGACACAAGTCCTTGAATCCTAAGAGCAAGTGTGCCTGCCGTTCACTGGGCTCTGTCCACGCTGTGGACTTTCTCGCAGACCCTCCGTGCCGTGTGTGCACGGCCAGCGGGGTCACGTCCTCCAGCTGACAAAGGCAGCTGCCTCGGACGGGCCCCGCCCCTGCCACCTTTCAGGTTGCTCTGCAGTCCGTGTGAGGAGCAGGTGCACCACAGGAGGGGCTCATCTTCCCCGGGGTCCGAGCTTGACCTCCTCAGCTGTCAAGGCCCATTCTTCCGAAGTCTCTTGGAAAGGCCCTGCAGCGGTTTGGGGATTCAGCATCGAAAATGCCCTTTATACTGTTTTCAGCACCAGCGTTAACAGAGGATCGACAAATACAAGGTCGAAAGATCCTTTTCTTCACTTTGAATCTTTGACAAGCCACCCCTTGCAGCCTCTCGACTCCTAGGTGGCTGTACTTCTCGAAGTAACCCCCCGTAAGGGATGGCCTTGAGTATCTTACAGATTTTTCACTTAAAAAAGAAAACTTTCTAAATCCCAGGAATGGCTACCATACTGGATTAGAGGGCTGCTGTAACAAAGTACTACCAACAAGGAAATTTATCATCTCCCAGTTCTGGAGGCCAGGAGTCAGAGAGGAGGGGGGCAGTGTTGTTTCCTTCTGAGGGCCGTGGGGCAAGGATCTGTTCCAGGCCCCTCACCTTGGCTTCGAGATGGCTGTCTTCTCCGTGTCTTCACGTGGGCTTCCCCCTCTGTGTGTGTGTGTCAGTCTCAGTGTCCAAGCTTCCCCTTTTGGTAAAGACATCCATCATATTAGGTCACTAGGGCTCCCCCTAGTGACCTTCTTTTAAGATCTTGAGCTCTATAAAGACCCCTTGCCTCCAGATAGAGCCACATTCTGTGGTTCTGGGCGTTAGGACTTCCACAGAGGAATTTTGGAGAGAAGCTATTCAACCCATAATTGCTTCTGTCATCTTTTTATAAAGAGAAAGGGTAGCAATAGAAATGCGGAGGCACAAAGGCTTGATGGGGGAACAGCTTCTGGTTCCTGCCCTCTGCATGGAGGCCAGGGGCCTCTGGCCTCTGTGCTCTCCTTCCCTACCTAGGTGGAAGAGAATTCAGTAGTCTCATCCCAAAGCACTGCTGCTTTTCAAATAAAACCAAGATTATCTTCCTATACTCAACATTTTCCAACTGCAGCATAAGCAGGGGTCTGAGTGAATTGGGTTGAGGCCCCAGGGCTATAGGATCTACTAGGTGATAACAATTTTGGATTTACAGTTAGCAGAAGTCACTCAAGTGCTGGAAGGTCCAACATAGAACTGCCAGCCTGTATGCATCACTGATGCCCTCAGGCTTCTCTCGGGTTTTTGGGAAACAAATTAATCAGCAGGGAACTGTGTTAAAACAGTACAGTGGCGGTAACAGTTTAAAAAAAGAGGGGCGATAGTCTTAAATTCATTCCCCTGAGACATCCACAGTGCGTGCCCGATTTTTCGAGTGTTCTCATCTCACCAGTATAGACACACCTCTTATTATAGGTTTTACAAATTCGAGGTTTTTGACAACTCTGCATTGAAGAAGCCTTTCCGTCCCATTTTTCCAACAGCATTTACTCGCTTTGTGTCTGTGTGTCATGTTCTGGTAATCTTTGCAGTATTTGCAAACTTGGTTTGCAATCAGACTTTGTCATTGCATTTGTTTTAATGATCTCTAATAGTTTTAGGGAGCCACTAACCACACCCACCTCAGCAAACTTAACGTTGTGTGTGTTCTGCTTCACCAATCAGCCGTCCCCCTCTCTCCCCCTCTCCTGGGGCCTTCCTAGTCCCCAAGACACAATGATACTGAAGTTAGAGGCCACTATAGGGTTATTAACTGGCCTAAGTGTCCAACTGAAAGGAAGAACCCCATGTCTCTCACTTTACGTCAAAAGCTAGAAATGGTTAAGCTTAGCAAGGAAGCCATTTTGGAAACTAAGATGGCCCAAAAGCTCAGCCTCTTGCACCAAACAGTTAGCCAAGAGGACAAGCTCCTGAAGGAAATTATAAGTGCTATTCCGATGCACACCTAAGTGATAAGAAAGTGAAACAGCTGGTGCCCCCGGGTGGCTCAGTCAAGCATCCGCCTTCGACTCACGTCATGGTCTCGGGATTCGTGAGTTCGAGCCCTGCCTCGGGCTCTGTGCTGACAGCTCACAGCCTGGAGTCTGCTTTGGATTCTATGTCTCCAGCTTTCTCTGCCCGCCCCCCCCCCCCCCACTCAGGCTCGCTCTCTCTCTCTCAAAAATAAACATTTTAAAAATTGTTTTTAAAAAAAAGGGAAACAGCCACATTGCTGATATGGACAAAGTTCTAGTGGTCTGGATAGAGGACCACATCACCCCCAACATTCCCTTAAGCCAAAGCCTAACCCAGAGCAAGACCCTAGCTTTCTTCAGCTCTATGAAGGCTGGGACAGGTGGGAAAGCTGCAAAAGAGAAGTCTGAAGCTGGCAGGCGTTGGTTCAAGAGGTTTAAGGAAGGAAGGCACCTCCGCGACATACAAGGGCAAGGTGAGGCAGCGAGTGCTGATGTAGAAGCCGCAGCGAGCTCTCCGGAAGATGGAGCTGAGATATTAACGAAGGGGGCTACACTAAGCAACAGCTTTTCAATGTGGATACGACAGTCTTAGAAGAAGATCTCATCTAGGACTTCTGTAGCTGGAATAGAGAAGTCAATGCCTGGCTTGAAAGCTTCAAAGGACAGGCTGGCCCTCTTGTTAAAGTCCCATGAGCCTCTAAGTTTAAGCCGGCACTCAGGTACCATTCTGAAAATCCCAGGGCCCTTAAGAATTGTGCTGATTCTACCCTCCCTGTGCTCTCTAAATGGAGCAAAGCCTAGATGGCAGTATATCTGTTTACAGCATGGTCTGCCGAGCATTTCAAGCCCACTGTGGAGACCTAGTGCTCCGAACCCAGTATTCCTTTCAAAGTATTACTGCTGACAATGCACCGGATCACCCAGCAGCTCTGAGGGAGATGCACAATCAGATTGTGGTTTCCTTGCCTGCTGACAAAACATCCATTCTGCAGCCAATGGAGCAAGGAGTCATTTCTGAGTTTCAAGTCTCAAAAAATACATTTCATAAGGCCGTAGCTGCCCTAGATAATGATTCCTGTGATGGATCTGGGCAGGGTAAATTGAAAATGTTCTGGCACGATTTACTAGATGCCATCAAGAACATATGTGATTCATGGGAAGAGGCCCAGAATATCAGCCTACATTCAAGTTTGGAAGAAGTTTAGTCCAGTCCTGAGGGAGGACCTTGAGGGATTCCGGGTTTCGGCGGAGTCAGTAACTGTGGATGGGTGGGAATCTCAAGAGGGCTAGCCCCTGAAGATGGGATTGAACGGCTGCAATCTCCTGAGAAAACCTCAACACGTGAGGCGCCGTTACTTGTAGATCAGCAAAGAAAATGATTTCTTGAGATGGAATCTGTCCCTGGAGAAGGTGCTGTGCAGATTGTTGAAATGATAGCCAAGAATTTAAAGTATTAGGCACACTTAGTTGATAAAGCAGTGGCGGGGAAGACTGACTACAATTTTGAAAGACGTTCGGCTGGCTGTGGGGGCAATGCTGTCAGACAGCATCACCATCCTCCAGAGAGACGGTTCAGGAAAGGAAGAGTCAGCCGATGCCACCAACTTCATTGTTGTCTTAAGAAATGGCCCCAGCCACCCCAGAGTATGCCTGCAGTCTCTCTGCTGGTCGGCGTGGAATTCTGATAGGTCATTTAACGGTTGGCAAGAGGCCGGGCATGCCCTGTGCTGCCCGCATCTTGGATTTCAACAGATATTCTGCCAGACTGGGCACAACGTGGTAGTTTTCATCCCAGCTGGACATGCCCTTCAAGAACATTTCACATTCGGCCTCACAGGTTCTTGGTGAGAGGCCTACAGTCCTTGGTTCTTAGCCGAGTATTTTCACCTCTGATCCCAAGCCTAATTTTTTTTTTCTTTAAGTGTCCAGTTTGGACCATAGCTTCTCTAAGGTTCCTTCCATCTATGAGATGCCATAGTCGTGTCGCTTAACCTAGTCACACCCTGTGTCCTCGCTTCCGTAGCACTACCCTGAACAGTCATCTCCCCCCGCTCCAAGAATGTGGTGCGCTTTTCTATCTCTGCAGCTGTTGGACAAAGAGAAAGCCCCCCTCCAATCTATCTTCAAGTGATTGTGTCTTGTGAAGTAACCCCCAACATGAGGTAGACAGGAATACAATAAAATGTAAATCGAGCCTTAGCTAAGGAAAGGAAGAAAAAGATTCAAAGCTTCCCAGAGTCCAACAGTGACTGTTTTGTGTTTGAAATTCAGGGAGTGCTGAGAAATCAATCTAGTGAACCCAGAGCTGGAGGGGAGTCCAGAGCCCCTGGGATGAGGTTAGGGTGAGGCATTGTAAAGCCTTTATGCGCATGTGTGTGGGCATGCCGGGAGCTTTGGCTACGGTGAGGCAGGACTAGTTGTGCTCTCAGGGCAACAGAAGGAACATTAGCCAGAAGAAGAATAGAAAATAGAAAGGAAACAAAGCAGGGCTGTGGTAAAGAGAATTCAGAAATTGCTGAGGAAAATGGGGGCTTGGTGCAGAGAAAGGGAACACAGGATTATTGCCTATGTTAGCCTGGAGAGAAAAAAACCAAATCAGTGCTTTCCTTGTCTATATGGTGGGCAAAATTTTCAATTTGAAACCAAAATGAAGCTGTATTTGGAAACCATACAGGGAAAGAGCCTACTTATGTGGGGCCCTTGGGCTATCCCCCAAGGTAGATGTAGTTAAGAAAGAGCATCACCCCAAGGGTTCATGGAATGTGGAGACTTCATGGACCATTTAGTGCTGGTCATATTGGCCAGCTTGGGAAGCTCTGCCTGGCCACCCATTCTAGGTGTTACATTTTCTAAATGTAGGTTTAATGACTTTACAAAATGACAGTAAGGACATGCCTATCACAAGTTACTTTGGAGCATTTAGACCATTTACATTTAATCAAAAAAGATAAGATGGAAGCATGAATAAATAATCAAGACAGTCTACCTGCTGCCTACAAGAAACTCAACTTCAAGTTGAGTCTTGACCTCAAGACATATATAGACCAGTGGAGGGATGGGAAAAAGCCAGTATATCAATACTTAAAATAGACTTTAAAACAAAGACTGTAATAAGAGACAAAGAAGGGCATTACCAGGGTGATAAAGCAATCAATTCCACAAAATAATGTAACAGTTGCAAATATCTATGCACCCAACAGTGGAATGCTGAGTAAATAAAGCCACTATTAAACATAAAGGGAGAAATCTGCAGTAATACAGTAACAGTAGGCGACTTGAACACCCCACTTACATCAATGGGTAGATTATCAGGTAGAAAATCAGTATGGAAACAGTGTCTTTCAACAACACATTAGACCGGATGGATCTAAATATATACAGAATGAATAAAGAAAATTTGGTATATATATACAATGGAGTATTACTCGGCAATGAAAAAGAATAAAATCTTGCCATTTGCAACTACGTGGATGGAACCTGGAGGGTATTATGCTAAGTAAAATTAGTCAGACAAAGACAAAAATCATATGACTTCACTCATATGAGGACTTTAAGAGACAAAACAGATGAGCATAAGGGAAGGGAAACAAAAATAATATAAAAACAGGAAGGGGGACAAAACAAAAGAGACTCATAAATATGGAGAACTGAGGGTTGCTGGAGGGGTTGTGGGGAGGGATGGGCTAAATGGGTAAGGGGCATTAAGGAATCTACTGAAATCATTGCTTCACTATATAATAACTAATTTGGGTATACATTTTAAATAAAAAATTTTTTTAAAAAGGGAGGGAGAC
This sequence comes from Felis catus, assembly GCF_018350175.1. Taxonomy (NCBI): domain Eukaryota; kingdom Metazoa; phylum Chordata; class Mammalia; order Carnivora; family Felidae; genus Felis; species Felis catus. The sequence continues at coordinate 11,679,184 of NC_058380.1, forward strand.
AAATAAATACAGAACATTCCACCCAAAAGCATCTGAATACACATTTTTTTCAAGTGCACATGGAACATTCTCAAGGATAGATCACATGTTAGGCCACAAAGAAAGTCTCAGTAAATTTAAAAAGATTGGAAAAAACACAAAATCCATGGAGGCTCAACACCATGATACTCAACAGCCAATGGGTCAAAGAAATCAAAGAGGAAATCAAAATACATAGAGACAAATGAAACTAAAACCAACAGTCCAAAGTCTTGGGGACACAGCTAAAGCTTTTACAAGAGGAAAATTAATACTAATACATACTTTTCTCAAGAAAAAAATATCTCAACAAACAAAATCTGGGGGCACCTGGGTGGCTCAGATGGTTAAGTGTCCAACTCTTGATTTCAGCTGAGGTCGTGAACTCACATTTGTGAGATCGAGCCTGCCCCCCCCCCCCATCAGGCTCCATGCTGACAACACAGAGCCTGCTTAGGATTCTCTCTCTCTCTCTCTGCCCCTCCCCTGCTGGCTCATGTGCTCTATTGAAATAAACTTAAAAGAAAAAAATTTGACCTTACATTGAAAGGAACTAGAAAAAGAACAAACCAAGGCTAGGGTTAGTAGAAAGAAGGAGATAGTATCAGAGCAAGAATAAATGAAAAAGACTAAAAACACAAAAGAAAAGATGAAACCAAGAGCTGGTTCTTTGAAAAGATAAACGGAAATGATAAACATTTACCCAGACTTTCCAAGATAAAAAAAAGACTCAAAATCAGAAACAAAAGAGAACCACCAACACTACAGAAACACCAAAGATTCTAAGAGTAGTATGAAAAATTAAATGCCAACAAATTGCACAACCTAGAAAAAATAGACAAATTTCTATAAACAATCTTGCAAAACTGAATCAGGAAGAAGTAGGAAATCTGAACAGGGTGATGACTGACTCAGTTTCATTGCTGGTAATCAAAAAACTCCCCAAGTCCAAGACCAGATGGCTTCACGGGCAAATTCTACCAAACATTTAAAGAAGCCTTAATACTTATTTTCCTCAAACTAGATCAAAAAATAGAAGAGGAAGAAAAGCTTCGAAATACATTCTACAAGGCCAGCATTACCCTGATACCAAAACCAAAGATACTACAAAAAAAAAAATAAAAAGGAAAACTAAAGGCCAATATTCGACTAAGATAGATGCAAAAATCTTAGCAAAATATTAGCAAACCTCATTCAGCAATACGTTAAAGGATCATTCACCACAATCAAATGGGACTTATTCCTGGGATGCAAGGATGGTTCGATATTTGTAAATCAGTCAACAGGATACATCACATTAACAAGGGAGAAAAATCATACGATTATCTCACTAGATGCAGGAAAAACTTTTCACCAAATCCAACATCCGTTCTAGATGAAAAATTCATGTTAGAGAGCTCATACCTCAACCAAATAAAGCCCATGTAGGAGAAACCCAAGCGTAACATCCTACTCAACGGTGAACAAGAGGTTTTCCTGTACCATTAGGAATAGACAAGTCTCCTCTCACCACTTTTATTCAACATGGTAGTGGAGGTTGTAGCCAGAGCAAATCAGACAAGAAAGAAAAGGCATCCAAATGGGTAAGAAAGTAGTGAAACTGTCACTGTTTGCAGGTGACATGATGCTATGCATGGAAAACCCTAAGATGCCACCAAAAACCTATTAGAGTAAGTGCTGCCAGTAGAGTTGCAGGACTCAAAACCAATACACGGCAAAGCTGAGTTTCTGTACCCTAGTAACAAAGAAGCACAAAGAAAATAACTCCCTTTACAACTTCAACAGAATCAAATACCTAGGAATAACTTTAACCAAGGAGGTAAAACACCTGTACTCTGCAAACTATAGAACACTGGTAAGAGAAATTGAAGAGGACACAAACAAATGGAAATATAGTCCATGCTCACGGATTGCAAGAATTAATATTGTTAGCATGTTCATTCTACCCAGCTCAGTCTACAAGCTCAGCGCGGTCAGAACATCAACAGCATTTTTCACAGAACTAGGACAAGTAATACTACAATTTCTAAGGAAGCACAAAAGACCCCCCATACCCAAAGCATTCTTAAGGAAATAAAAATTGGAGATACCACAATCCTAGATTTTAAAATATATTGCAAAGCTACAGGAGTGAAAACAGTGTAGGACTATCCTAAAAATAGACACACAGATCAATGGAACCAAATAGAGAGCTCAGAAGTAAATCTATGCATCTTAAAGGTCAGTTAAACTATGACAAAGGAGGCAAGAATATACAATTATGAAGAGACCATCTCTTTGATCAGTGGTGTTGGGGAAACTGGATAGCTACAGCAGAAGAATGAAATTGGACCACTATCACACCATACACAAAAAGTAACTTAAAATGGATTAAAGACCAAAATATGAGACCTAAAACCATTAAATCCCTAAAAGAAAACAAAGTTAGTAATTTCTTTGACATCTGCTGTAGAAACCTTTTTCTAGGTAAGTCTCCTCAGGCAAGGGAAACAGAAGCCCAAATAAACTACTGGGACTCCACCAAAATAAAAAGCTTCTGCACAGCAAAGCAAACCATCGACAAAATGAAAACGCAACCTACATTTGTAATTGATATATCCCATTAGGGGTTGATCTCCAAAATACATAAAGAACTTGTACAACTCAACACACACACACACACACACAAACACACACACACACACACATTTGATTTAAAAATGGGAAGACGAGGGGCACCTGGGTGGCTCAGTTGGTTGAGCGTCCGACTTTGGCTCAGGTCATGATCTTGTGGTTTGTGAGTTCGAGCCCCGCATCAGGCTCTGAGCTGACAGCTTGGAGCCTGGAGCCTGCTTCCGATTCTGTGTCTCCCTCTCTCTCTGCTCCTCCCCCACTTGTGCTCTGTCTCTCCCTCTATCAAAAATAAACTAAAAATGTAAAAAAAAATTTTTTTTAAATAAAAATAGGAAGACGATCAAAAAAAAATTGTGAAGAGGATCTGAGTAGACATTTTTCCAGAGAAGACCTACAGATGCCCACAGACACAGAAAAGATGTCCAACATCACTCATCACCAGGGAAATGCAAATCAAAACCACAGCAAAATATCACTTTACACTGGCCAAAATGGCTAGAATCGAAAAGCCAAGAATTAAGTGTTGGTAGGACGTGGAGAAGAAGGACCCCTCGTACACTACTGGTGGGAATGTAAATTGGGGAAGCCACAGTGGAAAACACTACGAAGGTTTCTCAGAAAGTTGACAATAGAAATACCTTATAATCGCACTACTGGGTATTTACCCAGGGAAAATGAAAACACTAGTTCTAAAAGATCACCATGCTCCTTATTTATTGCAGCTTTATTTATAATAGCCAAGATATGGAAGCCACCCAAAGATGGCGGTGTAAGTTTCTCAGCCATAGAAAAATCATGAGATCTTGACATGAGCCACAATGTGAATGGACCGAAAGGGCATTATGCTAAGTCAAGTCAGACAAGTACCACCTGATTTCACTTGTATGGAGAATCGAAAAAACAACACAAGACAAAACAAAAAGCAGAAACAGATTCCGAAATACAGAGAACAAAACGATGGTTGCCAGAGGGGAGGACGGCAGGGAATGGGCAAAGCAAGCGAAAGGGAGTGGCAGATCCAGGCTTCCAGTTGAAGAATGGTTAAATCACAGGAATAAAAGGTATAGCAGAGAATCTGGTCGGTGGTATTGTGGAGGCAGACCGTAGCTACCCATGCGGCGAGCAGAGCAGAACATACAGACTAGTCGAGTCACCATGTTCTATATCTGAAACTAATCTAACATTGTACGTCAACTACGCTTCAATAAAAAAATTATTCCAAAAAAGTAAACATTAGGTTGAGGGTGTGAGTTTCTTAGGCAGAAAGTTGGGGGGGGGGGGGGAGGGAAAGGAAGGCTTGGAAATAAGCCTTGAAAGGAGACCTCAGAAATGAAAGGCGTGTCTCATCTCTGATGCCCCCTGCACATGGTTCTGAAAAGTGAACTTCAGCTCTCCCCATTGGGAAGCCCACCCAAAGTGCCCCACTTTCAGGGTCCCCCCTGGGGTGTCTGGTTCCTCCTACTGCAGTCCAGACTTGGAAAGGGCTTCTCATTAGCAAACAGACTGCTTATGACTTGCTCTTTGATTTCTGTGTCTGTGCTTTAAATCTTTTTTTTAATTTTTTTTTTCAACGTTTATTTATTTTTGGGACAGAGAGAGACAGAGCATGAACGGGGGAGGGGCAGAGAAAGAGGGAGACACAGAATCGGAAACAGGCTCCAGGCTCTGAGCCATCAGCCCAGAGCCTGACTCGGGGCTCGAACTCACGGACCGCGAGATCATGACCTGGCTGAAATCGGACGCTTAACCGACTGCGCCACCCAGGCGCCCCTAAATCTTTTTAAATATGAAAAAGCTTTGCAGTCTTTGACCACAAGTGTGCATTATTGTGTGGTTTCAGTCACTGAAGTTAAGTACTTGAGCTTCAGTGGGAATAAAGATGCATTTCTGTCACACACACTCTCAGACGTAAACACGTACGTGGAATAAATAACCCTAGGATCAGGCCACAGGAGTTCAGATCTTGGCTTAACGATGGGTTTAGGTCCCGCAAAAAGGTGACAGTATCACAAATGCAAAGGGCACGTAAGACACCCCAGTTCCTGAACATCGTGGCTTAGCCTGGCCTGCCTTCAAGTGCCCAGGATACTTACATTCGCCTAAAGTTGAGCTAAATCATCTAGCACCAAGCTTATTTTATAAGAAGGTGTAATTTATCAAAAACTGTACTGAAAGAACAGGAAGGTTGTATGGGTACCACGAGCACGTGGCTGGCTGCCACTGCCCAGCATCCTACGAGAGGATCATACCACACGTTGCTAGCCCCGGGACAGATCCAAGATCAGAATTCAAAGCTGGACTCCCGCCAAATGTCTACGGCTTTCGCACTATCATCAAGTCGAAAAAAATCCTAAGTCAGACCATCCTAAGTCGGGGGCTGTCTGTACCTAAATACTCTTTTACTTTTCCCATCGGCCATTATCACACCTGTACCTTCAGGTCTCAGAATTTAAAATATTACGTATTCTCCAAGTACCACACGCGTAGGAAGAAAACTTGCCATCGCTGCGCACACACGACAGTTCAGTGGGTGACGGCTCAGACGACGTTGTCTGTCTGTCATCCCTTTTCTGAGATCTGGCCAGGTTCTCTTGCCAAAACACCAGTTCCCATTTCTGTTTCTAAAGCCTCAAGGCCAGGGGTGGTTGCATCTCAGGGCACCCTAAAAGTTGCTCGTCTTTGGGGCAATAATACTGTGAAAATCCCGTCTTCGATGGGGGGGGTGGGGGTGCAGCTGGAGGTACCAGCCTGTGTGCCCCATTGTGGAAAATCAACTCAAAGGCTTAGTCTCCTTCTAGGATCATCAGCTGGTGCTTCTTTCCAGTGACAGGTAAGGACTTGAGGGGTCTAATTTGAAGGAAAATTATAGCACATCCCCTCCTAAATAAGAGGATAATAAAATTGCTTTCTGCAGACTTCGCACTGTGGCCAAGCGAAAAGACACTATGCTGTCAGATTCCACACAGATTTAAAGACCTGTCTGGCCACCTTGTTTTGTTATAGTTCTAAGTTAGCACAAAACAGACACTTACATGTAACCAATTATGTCGTCCCAGGATTATGTTAGGACATAGAGAGTTGGCAGTTCTTACCGCACGTGGACATTCTTGGACCCTAGAGGTGACAGTAGGTGTTAATACAAGTTTAAAAGAAACTTGTACAACACCCTCAATTTAATAAAAACAGGTGAATATTAAGGATTTTTCATTTTTAATAGTAAGGACAGTATATTTCATTATAATTTTTAGTGTTGATATTTGAGAGAGAGACAACAGGGAGGGGCAGAGAGAGGGAAACACAGCATCCTAAGCAGGCTCCAGGCTCTGAGCTGTCAGCACAGAGCACAATGCAGGGCTTGAACCCAGGAACCGTGAGATCACAACCTAAGCCAAAGTTGGACCCTTAACCGACTGAGCCACCCAGGTGCCCCTAGAGAGTGTATTTCATTATAAAGCCTTTGGTTTTTTACTAAATTATCAATGTAACCCAATTTGAGAGACACCCAAATACTACTTTTTTTCAAATAGTGATTTGTATACAGGAACTATTTACAATAAATTTGTTAACCATATTTAATACAATCTTTTGGTTTGAACACAACAATGGGATGTGTTGACACAGCCCACCATGACTGCCCAAGTTCCCCCAGCTGGGCAGCCCATGTCGAGTGCGTTCTGGATGCTGGGTCTCCTGCCTCACCTGCCAAGAGGCTGGCCAGCCTCAGGCCTCAGTGACAGCAACCACCCCTCCTTCAGTGATCACTCCTTTCTTTACTGTGGTCAGAATACACTTCCAAGTCAAAGCTAAACTGGTTTCCATGAGTCTGCCATGGTTGTGGTCTTAGAGCCATTTAGTCTCACTCATTGGTCTCAACAGATGGGAAATTACACTCTTGTCCCTGGGCTGGGACATACTGATCAGGGTGTCCAATGGGAAGAGATTGAGAAGGGTTAAGCTTTTGCTACTCTACTCCACACATGCTGATGTTCTAACCCCCACCCCGAGGATCCAGGCCATCTGTGCCCCTATTATTGAGGACATGTACCTTAGGACTAAATGAGTACCCAACTCTTCCTTCCCCGTGGCCTTCAGTAGTTGGAAGACAGCTTTCATGCCCAGGTCTCTACTGGGCATCTCTAGGTCTCTACTCGACCAAAATGCCCAGGTTTTTAACCATTTTCACGGGGTCTTGGGTTTGGAGCCCTCCCATGTTGGGTCATCTCGGCCATGTGTCCAACTGGGTCATGGCTTTCTCCAAATTTATCATTAGAAACCAGACCCAGACTGGTTTCTGTGATCTAGAGAACAAGAAGAACAGAACTGTCACCTCCTTCAGTCTTTTGTTTTTTGTTTTTTAAGAAAGCAAGACTGATAGGGGCCCCTGGGTGGCCTGGTCGATTAAGCATCCAACTTTGGCTCAGGTCATGATCTCACAGTCTGTGGGTTCGAGCCCCAGGTCAGGCTGTGTGCTGACAGCTCAGAGCCTGGAGCCTGCTTCAGATCCTGTGTCTCCCTCTCTCTCTGCCCCTCCCCTGCTCACACTCTGTGTCTCTCTGTCCCTCAAAAATGAATTAAAGTGTTAGAAAGAAAAAAACAAAGCAAGACTGATAAAGCTGACCAGTAGGAACGTATCATTTTACATGGATTTTTTTTATGTCCCTCATTGATATGCACCACACTAAGGGATCAGACTGAATCTGAATAAAGTCCACTTTACAGACATCTGTCCTGAGAACGTGGGCAGCTTCCCCTCTGCCCACTGCTATGGCTCATGACCCCTGGGCTCTTTTTGGAAGATGATTTAAGTATTAATTAGAGCAGGTTATACATTTAGGCAGGCAAATCTTCCTAACTTAGATTAATAGGAAACAAAATGGAAACTATTAAAAATGACAAATCCCAATAGGCTTAAATTGCATGATAAAATATTCCTTTTTAAACAGAATCTTTGACATAGCCTCTTAATTTTCAAAATCATTTCAAATGCGTTTGCTTTTTCAGCCCCCAAATGAAGGTGTTGGACCACACATTACAACACCTCCGACCTTCTCAACTATTTTGAGGACACAAGCACGTGGCTGACACTAAATGACCCCTATTTAATCTGTGTATGTAGCTTGTGTGTGTGTACCCACAGTCACATACATGCACTGTATTTCCCCCCAATAAGTTTATCCCTTAAACTACCCTGTAAGGTAGGATTTATGACTCCCATTTTGCAGCTAAAACAAGGTATAAAGAAGGTTAAGTAGGGTTGCCTAGGGGGTTCTGTAGGTTAGGCGTCCACCTCTTGATTTCGACTCAGGTCCTGGCCTCACCGTTCCTGAGTTCGAGCCCCGCATCGGGCTCTGCACTGGTGGTGTAGAGCCTGCTTATGATCCTCTCTCTCCCGCTCGTGCTCTTTCTCAAAATAAAAAATTTTAAAAAGAAATTTATTTGCACAACATCCTGTAGCTGTAGTACTTAGGAAACCAGTAGGTTTAACCAGCTACGTCTGCCTCTAGAAACTGAACATGGTACTGCCTTCCCCATGTGGATCTTGGTTTAACGGTCATAGACTGAACCGGCAGTCTCTGACCTTAAATGGTTGCCATTTTAAGTTAAATATTTGCTGGATATATTTTTACTCCCCCGTCACGAGGACAGTGTTTGAAGACGAACACGGCATTCATGAGTCAAGACCAGGTTCAAGTTGTTCTGATTGGCTTCAGGCCTGCTGTAACAGCACATGCCCCAAGCCCTGTGCCCTTAGAGGTCAGGGGTGCACCTTAGCCAGTGTTGTTTCCTTCTGAGTCTTAGCACAGTGCTGTGCTGTCACAGGAACTCGATACACTCGGTGTCCTCAGAGGCCATAGGTCCACCAGAGAAGTGAATGCTATGATAATCGTCACAGAAGGACCCCGAGCCTAATGCACCCTGACTTCTACCCGCACATTTCCCAGGCACAAGGCTTAAGCCTAATAATGACCTTGGGTTCCCTTTCGTGAGGAACAGTTATAAATCCAGGCCAAAACTTAGGTTTACAGCTGCTTTTTTTTTTTTTTAACCTCCCCAGTAAGTGAAAATGGTGACCATTCCACAGTTGTGGAAGAGAAGTTTCTCCACTCCGGAATTACCCAGAGGAACTCGGCTGACCCTCCTGGCACACAAGAAACAATCAAGTGGATGTAGGAGTTTGCAAAGTGTGGGGGGAACCTTGGTCCATAGGCTGATCAGCAGATGTGATGTGAAAACCATCACACCATTCTATCATTTGCTGTTGCTTGCTGAACTGCGAAGAACTTCATGAACTATATTTAAGCTGCTTTCTAGGCCATTGCCAATCACCATTTTGGACTTGGAAGTGCTATTTTCCTATTGACGCTTGCATTATTTCATTTTGCATGCATCCAGTGGTTATTCATGAGCAACATATGTAATCTGCTTATTTTTAAAAAAAATCCATCCATGCAAAATGGTAAATAAAGTATAAATTCTGCTCTTTTTTGCAAAATGATAATCATAGCCCATGTCATTAAAAGTTTAAATTGGTTTCATATCAAGATCAGTGTAATAGGTCTGCATATACTTTATAGGAAACTAGCTTCTATAAAGATTTTTTCACTGTTTACTAGTGAAATGAGAAAAGCAAAGCTATTTATAAAAGGCCTTATGTCGTGTACATACGTTGTCTTTGAAATATTTGTGATTTAGTTTATTGCTTGTAAAAGAGAAATTATATAATTTATTTAGTAAATACTATTGTAAACTATAGTTTTATTGAGAGAAATAAAATATTTTGTTCTCAATTGTGGTGGGACATTAATTCGGATGGTTTATGGTCTTTACATTTCTTTTATTAGTTAAAAACAGATAACCTAGGGTGCCTGGGTGGCTCTGTCAGTTAAGCGTCTGACGTTGGCTCAGGTCATGATCTCACGGTTCATGAGTTCAAGCCCCTCATCAGGCTCTGTGCTGACAGCTCAGAGCCTAGAGCCTTGCTTCAGATTCTGTGTCTCCATTCCTTCCTCCCTGTCTCTCTTTAAGATGAAGAAACATTAAAATTTAAAAAAACACATCACCTAGATATTTCTCCATTTTTAGACATTCAGGGATCCTATATCTCTCATGATCAAAGCAGAGAACATTCTCTGGATCCTGAGAGAAGATACAGTAGATTCTGCTCAACTTGTTCAAGAGAATTTCTCAAACATCCGGGTGGATTAGGGTGCACTATCTTATACTAAGTAACAAATAATCCCAAAATCTCTGGATAGGGGAACCAGAGCGGCCCCCTTCTAGAACATGGCATTTGTATGGCAGAAGACAAAAAAGTGACCGTGGAAGCAGGCAAGAGGAGCTCATAAAGCTTCTGCTTAGATGCAGCTTATATTCTCTTGAATGTCACCTTGTGACATGGCCCAAGTAAACGACACTGACAGGACTGATGCCAGAGGAATGGGGAGTCTACTTCTCACCGAGGAATTGACTCGGCACAGAGGCACGGTGAGTATTTTAAGCTATTATTGCATCTACACCATCTCATGGGTTTCCCCAGCAGCAGAGGCTTACGATAGAGAAACACATCATTGGAAAGCAGAAGGACAAAGGCTACAGAAAGCCATTCCTGATGATTAAGATGCTCAGTGTAAAATACTTCAAGTTCAAGCCAACAGATTCTTTTTTTTTTTTTTATAAAACAATTTTTTTTCAACATTTATTTATTTTTGGGACAGAGAGAGACAGAGCATGAACGGGGGAGGGGCAGAGAGAGAGGGAGACACAGAATCCCAAGCAGGCTCCAGGCTCTGAGCCATCAGCCCGGAGCCTGACGCGGGGCTCGAACTCCCGGACCGCGAGATCGTGACCTGGTTGAAGTCGGACGCTTAACCGACTGCGCCACCCAGGCGCCCCCAAGCCAACAGATTCTTAAAGGCAAACATGGTATTCACTTTTGTAAATATAACCTAAAGCCATGGTTCCTCAGTGTAAGTAGTAATTTTACCTACAGAGTTGGTGCTGGGCATCTATCCCGGGTTGGGATTTCAACATAGAATTCTCATGAAGCCAACAGCTGAGGACCCTTTCCCTCTTTCCCTAATATTCCTGTCCTAATGAATTCCCCCACCTCAGGTAGAGGTTTACCTAGCTGAAATGCCACTCTCCCCTCCCCCCAATTTGTAAATCTACCCCTATCTGGCCTACAGACTCTTCCGTGTGCCCTCCCCTGGTGCCATCAATGCCTCTCCATTGGTGTCCCGAAATTCACTTCTTATGACTTCTATCATCCTGGATTCGTTTTGCCAGTTCTTGTATTTCACATAAATGGGATCATATGGCATGTACTTTCTATCCGGTTTTTTTGGTGTCCCTGTTCAACACTATTTAAAATTCATTTCCTTTTATGTAGCAGAGGCTCATTCTTTTTCACTACCGAGTAGCATTCCGTTGTATGAATTCCACGGTTTTCTACACGGTTGCCGATTGGAATGTAGGCTGCCTCCGATTTAAGACTATAAACAAGCATGAACGTTGGAAGATGGATGACAAGAACTCCTAGACCTCTTCCTTCACACAGCTGCTAGACGCAGACAATTTTGACTTCTAGCACCTGTACTGGATATGGAAGAATTTTCCGTGAGGAATATCCCTATCAGGAAGGAGATGATCATCCTCTAATTTGCCTAGGACAGCCTGAGATTATGCCCGACTCTCAGGCATGACGACAGTACATTCTTTTACTCTCCCCACTCTTGCATTTGGACCACCACGATATTACTTTACCAAAGGAGAGAGTTTGCAGATCATAACATTGGCGATCTCCCAGCGGTTGACTTAGCCAGGGCACCGTACAATGAGTTTCAGCTACCAAGCCTTCCCCCGCCACCAGTGCTCGTGGCATTTAGTCCCCACTCTTCATGAGCAGGCAGCTAAGGATCAAGAAACATCTGAGGAAATTCTCTAAAACAAACAAACATACCCACAGAAAACTGAGGACAGAGAGAAACGGAGTATATGAAGCAAATTTGGAGGAGCCTGGCTGGCTCAGTCAGTCAAACCTGCAACTCTTAATCTTGGGGTTGTGACTTTGGGCCCCACAGTGAGCATAGAGATTACTTGAAAATAAAATCTTTAAAAAAAAAAAAACTTTGAGACAAACAAGAATTACCATTATATCTTTATAGGTAACAAATTATATGGTATCCATTAAACAAGATCACGATGCTATTACAAAAATGAACATTCACAAAACATCAAAGAGCTCTTGGAAAGTCAAAGCATAATGGTGGAAAGTAGAAATTAAGAGAATGATTGGGGTGCCTGCCTTGTTCAGTTGTAGACTATGTGACTCTTGGTCTCAGGGTCCTAAATCCAAGCCCCATTGGGCATAGAGCTTACAAATAAATAAAAAGTGTTAGAAGATAAGACTGAGGAAACATCCAATTTTTTAAAAGAGGAAAAAGAATTTCAAAATTTTAGACTATTCCACCAGATCATCTATCCAATGTTAATTCCACAAAGAGAAAACATAGACCATGGAGGTAAAAAAGCCTTCAAACAAGTAATTTAAGAAAATTTCTTCAAACTCAAAAACATGACTTCCCAGATTGAAAGGGAACGAACGCCCATAAAGACGGACAAAAATGAACCTGACCATGCAATTTCCAGCCACCAGGGATGATCATGAGACTCTCTAGACCTTCAGAGACTAAAATTAATTTTGTATAAAGCTCAAGGGTCAGAATTGAATCAAAGTTATCAACAGCATCACTGGAAGCTAGAAACTAATGGAGCCTTCAAACTTCTGAGAGGAATTTATTTCTAATCTATAATCCTATACCCTGTATGTTACTTAGGTTTCTCTCGACAAATAGGAGCGACATAGACATAGCTAATAGATTTAAGAAATTGGCTCACATGATTGCGAGAAAAGGCCACTGTGAAATTCAAATGGCAGGTTAGCGGGCTGGATTCAAAGGTGTTGATAGAATAGTTGTGAGGCATCCTTTCTTCTTTTCTAGAAAACATCACTTTTTCCTTAAAGGCCATCTCTTGATTGGATGAGGTCCATCCATTTGGCAAGGGTAATTTTCTTTACTTAAAGTCAACTAATTATGGTACTATGCTAAGCAAAATACGTCAGTCAGATAAAGATAAATACCATGTGATTTCATTCATTTGGATTTTAAGAAACAAAGCAGATGAACATAGGGGCAGTGGGGGGAAGAAAGGGAGGCAAGCTGTAAAAGACTCTTAATGATAGAGAACAAACTGACAGTCGCTGGAGGGGAGGTGGGCTGGGAATGGGCTAAATGGGGGATGGGCATTAAGGAGGGCACTTTGTTGTGATGAGTACTGGGTGTTGAATGTAAGTGATGAATCACTAAATTCTACTCCTGAAACCAATATTACACTATGTTAACTAACTTGAATTTAAATAAAAACCTATCAATATAACTTACTGTTTAAACAAAGTCAACTGATTGCGGACCTACAACCACATCCACAAAATATTTTTCAGCAATACCTACATCAGTGTTTGATTAACTAACTGGGTACTCTACCCTGGGCAAGTTGGGATGTAAAATTCACGACCACCTCATCAAGACAAAAAGCTTCTGCACAGCAAAGGCAATGACCAAACTAAAAGGCACCCTGTGGAATGGGAGAAGATATTTGCAAATGACCTATCAGATCAAGGGTTGGTATCCAAAATCTATAAAGAACTTCTCAAACTCAACCCCCCAAAAAACAAATCGTTCAGTGAAAAAAAAGGGCAAAAGACATGAACACTTTTCCGAAGAAGACATCCAGATGGCTGACAGACACATGAAAAGATGCTCAACGTCACTCACCATCAGGGAAATACAAATCAAAACCACACTAAGATACCATCTCACACTGGCCAGAGTGGTTAAAATTAACAACTCAGGAAACGAGATGTTGGTGAGGATGTGGAGAAAAGGGAACCCTTTTGTGCAGTTGGTGGGAATGCAAACTGGTGCAGCCGCTCTGGAGAATAGTGTGGTGTCTCCTCCAAAAATTAAAAATAGAACTACCCTACAAGCCAGCAATTGCACTACTAGGTATTTATCCAAAGAATACAAAAATGCTGATTCCAAGGGTCACATGCACCCCAATGTTTATAGCAGCACTATCAACAATAGCCAAGCTATGGAAAGAGCCCAAATGTCCATCGACTGATGAATGGATAAAGAAGATGGTGTGTGTGTGTGTGTGTGTGCGCGCGCGCGTGTGTGTACATACATAAATACATATACATATATATACACAAATATATGTATATAATGGAATATTGCTTATATTACTCAGCAATCGAAAAGAATGAAGTCTTGCTATTTGCAACAATATGGATGGAACTAGAATGTGTTATGCTTAGTGAAACAAGTCAGAGAAAGACAAATATGGCATGGTTTCACTCCCGTGAAATTTAACAATATAGATGAACCTAGGGGAAGGGAAGGAAAATAAGATAAAAACAGAGAGGGAGGAAGACCCTAAGAGGCTCATAAATACAGAGAACAAAATCAGGGAGGGGTGGTGGGTGGGAGGATGGGCTAAATGGGTGATGGGCATTAAGGGGGGCACCTGTTGGGACAAGCACTGGGTGTTCTGTGTAAGTGATGAATCATTAAATTCTATTCCTGAAATCAGTTTTACACTGTATGTTAACTAATTTGGGGTTAAGTAAAGTTCTTAAAAAATAAAAATAAAATTACCACACCCTGAAAAAATATTATGTAAGAAGAGAATATCTATACAAAAATAACTTCCATCTTCCTTTTACCTAGAAGCTTCAAAATGTGTGTTTTGCCAAAATGAGATAATGAACCAAGAGAAGGAATGCCATGAAAATGAAAGGCATGAGATCCAGAAAATAGGACAAACAACCCAAGAGGGAGGTGAAAGGAATCCCCCAAGATGAAGGTAAAGGGATATCCCAAGATGTCAATAATGGAGAAGATCCAAAAAACACTCAAGATTAGAGGTCAGATGGCTCTGGGCACCAGTTCTCCAAGAAGGTGAAGATACCCAGGAGATTTATAAAATGAGAGCATAGGGGCGCCTGGGTGGCGCAGTCGGTTAAGCGTCCGACTTCAGCCAGGTCACGATCTCGCGGTCCGAGAGTTCGAGCCCCGCGTCAGGCTCTGGGCTGATGGCTCGGAGCCTGGAGCCTGTTTCTGATTCTGTGTCTCCCGCTCTCTCTGCCCCTCCCCCGTTCATGCTCTGTCTCTCTCTGTCCCAAAAATAAATAAACGTTGAAAAAATAAAATAAAATGAGGGCATAAAACTTTAACTCTCCATACCCTGGAATTGATCCTGGAGTTGGACCGGGGGTGGGGGGTGGGGGGTGGGGGGAGCTTTGGATGACATTAGCAGAAAAACTGGAGAAATCTGAATAAAGTTTGGAAATTAATTAACAGTGTTGATGAAGGTTCATCTCTTAGTTTGGGCAAAGGAATCATAATTCTAGATGATGTTAACAGTAAGAGAAACTAGGTCAAGGGTATATAGGAACTATATCCTATATTTGCAAATTTTCGGTATATCTAAACTGATTCCCCCCAAAAAAGTATATCAAGACTGAAAAACACATGGTCAAAAGATTTAAAGACACTTCAAAGAAAATACATGAATGGCAAATAAGCACGAGATGCTCAACACCATTAGTTATTAGGAAAATGCAAATTAAAATTATAATGACATTTCACTACCCATATATTAAAATGGAAAATTTTTTCTTACTTGACAATGCCAAGGGCTGGTGAGAATGTAAAGCAATTCTAACTCTCGTATTTTTCTGCTAGGAATGCAAAATGGGACAGCCATTCTGGGGGGGGGGGGGGAACTTTTCAGTTTATCATAAGGTTAAATAGACCTTGGAAGCGTCTGGCAGCCGAGTAGGACTATACGCTCACCCTGTCCCACAAATACAACTAGGTGACTATCATCTTGTCCGAAATACCCCAGAAATCGACCTGAAGACAGGAAGAACAAACTTGACAAGTGAAGAAAGAGAAGAGGTCACATCAAAGAAGGTAGGGAGTGAGGAGAAGCAGCTCCGGAGAGGAAGAGATCATGGCTGCTGTGATGAGCAGACAGCTGTGGCCACGGTGTGGCCACAAGGCGAGAGACGGACCGGCACACAGAGGAGCCCGCAGGGAAAACAAATCCCCACAGCCAGTGGCTTGAAAACTGACAGGGCCTGAATTTTGTGAGCTCTTGCGAGCAAAGGGGCTTGAAGCTTGGAGTGTAAAGGTGAGCGGGCTTGGCCAGGATACGGTCCAGAGATCCTCTCGCTGCTCTTGGGAGAGAAGGCAGGCCAACAACCCACACCTCCAGCACGGGATCTGGTCTGAAGAGCACCAGGGGCGCAGAGTGGGGACGTTACTTGCTCTTCCCAGAGCACGAGCTGGCCAGCACCACGTCACCTACCCCTACCCCTCAGCGTAAGCACAGGGCCACGTGCAGGACCCAGCCCAGCACGGACACTCACCACCTAACTTGATTACACCGAGCCCCGCCCCCCATGCCCTAGGGTCACCACCCCTCAGCCTCATGTGCCTCAGTCCCAGCGCGGAGGGGGCTCCCGCCCCCACAAGACGGGCCCCAAACCCTTGTTCATCCTTGCATCTCCTCACCTGGGACTTTTGCAAGGCCTTGGTACCAGCAGCAGTGGTGCTAAGTCCCATTTCACCAACAGAGCAGGGCACACCTACGTAAAATGCCCCCCATTCAGGCCAGGGACCCAATACTGCCCACAACAGGCAAAGAGAGCCTCTGCCGATGTCTGGCTTGAAGGATCAAGGGGCCAGGACACAAAAGCAGAGCTCACGCAGCACCCATTAGAGACGCTCCTGGAAACAGGGCCCTGGGGACAGAGGACACGACCCTGCAGGCCACTGTAGGAACTCTTCTTCGTAAGGACATCACCCTCAAGAACAGATGGTGTTGGGAAAACTGGACAGCGACACGCACAAGAATGAAAACAGACCACCCTCTTACACCATATACAAAAATCAACAAAATGGCTCAAAGACCTACATGTGAGACCCAAACACCATAAAAACCCTAGAACAAAGCACAAGCAGCATTTTCTCTGCCATTGGCCATAGCAACTTTCTTCTAGATAGGGTCCACTGAGGCAAGAGCCACAACAACAAAATTAAACTATTGGGACTACATCTGGGGCACCTGGGTGGCTCAGTCGGGTAAGCGTCCAACTTCAGCTCAGGTCATGAGCTCACGGTTCACGGGTTCAAGCCTCGGGGCAGGCTCCGTGCTGACAGCTCAGAGCCTGGATCCTGCTTTGGATACTGTGTCTGCCTCTCTCTCTGCCTCTCCCCTGTTCGTGCTCTCTCAAAAATAATTAAATGTTTTTTTTTAAAAAGTCAATATATTGGGGCGCCTGGGTGGCGCAGTCGGTGAAGCGTCCGACTTCAGCCAGGTCACGATCTCGTGGTCCGTGAGTTCGAGCCCCGCGTCAGGCTCTGGGCTGATGGCTCAGAGCCTGGAGCCTGTTTCCGATTCTGTGTCTCCCTCTCTCTCTGCCCCTCCCCCGTTCATGCTCTATCTCTCTCTGTCCCAAAAATAAATAAACGTTGAAAAAAAAAAATTTAAAAAGTCAATATAGAAGCTTCTGCACGGCAAAGGAAACCATCAAGAAAACTGAAAGGCAACCTACAGAATAGGGAAAGATATTTGCAAATGAAATAGTATCCAAAATATATCAACAACTTATACAACCTGGGGCGCTTGGGTGGCTCAGTTGGTTGGGCTTCCAACTTCGGCTCAGGTCATGATCTCACAGCTCATGGGTCCAAGCCCCAAGACGGGCTCTGTGCTGACAGCTCAGAGCCTGGAGCCTGCTTCAGGTTCTGTGTCTCCCTCTCTCTTTGCCCCTCCCACATTCTCTCTTTCAAAAATCAATAAACATTTAAAAAAATTTTAATGGGCAGAAGACATGAACAGACATTTCTCCCAAGAAGGCATACAAATGGCCAACACACCTATGAAAAGATGCTCACGTTACTTAGTATCAGGGAAATGCAAATCACAAGTACAATGAGGTATCACCTCACCCCTGTCAGAATGGCTAGAAGCAACAATACAAGAGACACCAAGTGTTGGCAAGGATTCAGAGAAAGGGGAACCCTCTTCATGTACTGTTGGTGGGAATACAAACTGGTATAGCCACTCTGGAGTATAGTATGGAGGTTCCTCAAAAGTTAAAAATAGAACTCCCCTACAAGCCAGCAATTGCACTACTAGGTATTTACCCAAAGGATACAAAAATGCTGATTCAAAGGGGCACATGCAACCTTGATGTTTATGGCAGCATAATCAACAATAGTCAAACTATGAAGAGAGCCCCGATGTCCATCAACTGAAGAATGGATAAAGAACACAGTGGAGTATTACTCAGACATCAAAAGGACGAAATCTTGCCATTTGCAATAAGGTAGGTGGAGCTACGGAGTATTATGCTCAGCAAAATAAGTCAGAGAAAGATAAATACCATATGACTTCACTCATATGTGGGGGAATTTAAGAAATAAAATGGAAGAATATATGGGAAGGTGGGGGGAAGAGAGAGGGAAACAAACCATAAAAGACTTCACAACAGAGAACAATGGAGGGCTGATGGAGGGAGGTGGGTGGGTGATGGACATTTAGGAGGGCACTTGTGTTGAGAAATGGGTGTCATATGTAAGTGATGAAATCACTCAATTCTACTCCTCAAAATAGTATTACACTGTAGTTAGTGAACTAGAATTTAAATAAAAATTTGGAAAAAAAAAACAGAATTATCCTATAATCCACTAGTTATACCACTATGTATTTACCCAACCACGAAAACACTAATTACACCCCTATGTTTATAGCAGCATTATTTACAAGAGCCAAGGTATGGAAGTAGCCCAGTGTCCATCGATTGATGAATGGATAAAGATGGGGTACGTACAGGGCCCCCGGGTGGCTCAGTAGGTTTAGTGTCCAACTTCGGCTCTGATCTAGTGATGAGTTCGAGCCCCAAATCGGGCTCTGTGCTCCGAGCCTGGAGCCTGCTTTGGATTCTGGCTCCCTCTCTCTCTGCCCCTCCCCCACTCATGTGCTGTTCTGTCTCTCAAAAATTTAAAAAACATTAAAAAAAATTTTTTTAAGATGTGTTACGTACATATGTACATGTACACACACACACACGGAATATTATTCAGCCATAAAAAGGAATGAAGTCTTGCTGTTTGTAATGGCATGGATGGATCTAGAGAGTATAATGCTAAGTCAAAGAAGTCAAAGACAAATACCATCCATATGATTTCATTCTTATGTGGAATTTAAACAAGCGAAAGGGGGAAGAGCACACAGAAAGAAACCAAGAAACAGATTCTTAACTACAGAGAACTGATGGTTACTAGAGGAGAGGAAGGTAGGGGAATGGGTCAAATAGGTGATGGTGATTAAAGAATATGCTTGTTTTTTGTTTTTCATGTTTATTTATTTTTGAGACAGAGAGAGGGACAGCATAAGGGGAAGAGTGGCAGAGAGAGAGAGAGAGAGAGAGAGAGACAAAACCTGAAGCAGGCTCCAGGTTCTGAGCTGTCAGCACAGAGCCCGACATGGGGCTCAAACTCACAAGCCATGAGATCATGACCTGAGCTGAAGTCGGACACTTAACTGACTGAGCCACCCAGGCACCCCAGGAATACACTTCTTCTGATGAGCACTAGGTGATTAAAATAAAAGCAAACAAAAAAAAAGTACCTTTATCATATGACCCAGAAATTCAACTCTTGATAATTTACCTCAGAAAATTGAAATTTTATGTTCACATGTAATAGACAATGGGGAAATAGTCTCTTCAATCAATAGTTCTGGGGAAAACTGGTGCAGCCACTCTGGAAAACAGGATGGAAGTTCCTCAAAAAATTACAAATAGAACTACCCGAGGGGAGAGTCAAGATGGCAGAGAAGTAGGGGAACCCAAATTTCCCTCATCCCTCAAACACAGCAGTATTGAGGTCAGAACACTTGGCATTCCAGGAATCCAGGCCACAGAGTGACAGCAACACCTCCATGAGGGTACAGGAGATGGTGCATGTTTGTGAATTGGGAGAAATAAAATCGATGACAAAGGCACGGACTGGGGGAACCCCTTCAGAGGAAGAGAAAGAGAGGCTGTGCAAGTGCGGGATTGCATTTGGAGAAGAGAAAAACCTCTCTGGACCACGGACTAGGGAACAAAGAACATGGAGAGAGCCAGTGTCTACTTTGCAAACAGCCTTAGGAGTGAAGAGTAGAGTTTTCAGGGGTGCACGACTTTCTCCAGACTGCAGCCACTGCAGATGGTCATACCTAGGGGAAAGAGGGAGCCAGCCCCGGAGGATGGTAGCCATGTTAGGGGCACACTGGGAGAAAACAGTCCCTTTCCTTGAGTACTGTGGGAAGAGGGTATATTGCCCCTCCAAGGACAAAAGACCCTGCAGGCACCAGCCAGAGGCCCTTTGTTGGCTGGGCAGAGAGGTGCTATTCCGGAAGCTGTCCATGCAGAGCAGGATCTTTTAAGACATTGGGGCTTGAATCTCAGGTGAGCGCCTAGGAGGCGCAGAAGACTGTGGAGCAGGACAAGCCGGTCCACTCGTGTGGCTCTGAGAGGACTGCCTAAACAGTGTGGTTTGGGACACCCAGTCCGAGAAGGAGAGATTGTGTTGTCACCATTTTTCTCCCCATCACCAACATGATGGGGCTTCAAGAAACAGGACAATGGCCCCCAGTGGAGGCAGGAGCTGCTCACACCAACCCCTACCCTTGACTGGTAACTGCTAGACCAGAGTGAAATTGACACTGAACAAACCAGATGGCCTCTCCTCCAGACCAGCACAGCCTTCAGTCCCAGGCACCAACAGACAACTATCCTGCCATATATATAAATATAATTATATATATATTCTCACTGTATATATATATTTTTTTTCTTTCTTTCTTTCTTTCTTTCTTTCTTTCTTTCTCTGTTCTGGTTGTTTTTTTAATCAGGCGCTTATTATTTTTATACCTTTTCTGTATTTCCTTCTTTTTTATTTTCCTCTTTCTCTCTCCCCTTCTCTCTCTCCCTGGATTAAGCCTTATGGTTTCTTTGAATCTCTGCCTCAACTGTCATTTCACCCCTGTCATTTGTCTCTTTGCATGGGATAAGGCTTCTTCCACCCTCCCCCTTTTTTCCCCAAGGTTACATCAACAAACAAATCAAAGCACACCTGTGGAAGATCCAAACCACCACTATGAGCAGTGAGATAAAGCGACCAGAGATTCAACAATAGACTCCAAATGTGCTTCCTGAAGTGCCAGGCCCTAGACGTGTATGACCCCTTTTTGATGTAGTAGTACTTTCAGGTGCAGGAAACATAACAAGCTATTAAAACACATAACAGACAAAAAAAAAAAGCTAGCCAAAATGAAGAAACAGAAGACTTCTCTTCAAAAGAAATTCCAGGAAGAAATGACAACCAGAGAATTGCTCAAAACAGATATAAACAATGTATCTGAACATGAATTTAGAATAATAGTCATGACACTAATAGTTGGGTTTGAAAAAGCATGCAAGTCAGCAGAGAATCTATTGCTGCAGAGATCAAGGACCTAAGAAATAGTCATGAGGAATTAAGAAATGCTATAAATGAGATGCAAAATAAATTAGATGCAGTGACAGCAAGGATGGAAGAAGCGAAGGGAGAATAAGTGAAATAAAAGATAAAATTATAGAAACTGATGAAGCTGGTAAAAAGAGGGATAGGAAATTACTAGATCACGAAGGGAGTATTAAAGACCTAAGTGATTCCATGAAATGAAACAGTATCTTTATCATAGGAGTTCCAGAAGAAGAAGAGAGAGAGAGAAGGAAGATGTTTATTTGAACAAATTATAGCTGAGAACTTCCTTAATCTGGGGAAGGATGTAGACATCCAAGCTCAGGAAGCACAGAGAACTCCCTTCAAAATCAACAAAAACAGGTCAACCCCATGACATATCATAGTGAAACTGGCAAAATACAAAGATAAAGAGCAAATTCTGAAAGCAGCTAGGGACAAACAGGCCTTCAATCTACAAGGGTAGACACATAAGGGTAGTTGCAGACCTGTCCACTGAAACTTGGCAGGCCAGAATGGAGTGGCAGGAAATATCCGATGTGCTGAATAGTAAAAATACGGAGCCAAGAATCCTTTTCTAAGAAGACTGTCATTCTGGATAGAAGGAGAGAGAAAAGCTCTCCCAGACAATCAAAAACTAAAGGAGTTCACGACCACTAAACCAGCCATAAAAGAGATCCTAAGGGGGACTCTGAGTGGAAAGCAGAAAGACCACCAAAGACCAGAGACATTACCACAAGCATCAAGTCTACAGTTAACACCATGACACTAAATCCGTATCTTTCAATAATCACTCTGAATGTAAATGGACTAAATGCCCCAATCAAAAGACATAGGGTATCAGAATGGATTAAAGAAAAAAACCCACAAGATCCATCTATACCCTGCCTACAAGAGACTATTTTAGACCTGAGAACATCTGCAGATTGAAAGTGGGGGATGGAGAACCATCTATTATGCTACTGGGTATCAAAATAAAGTTGGAGTAGCCATACTTATATCAGACAAACTATATTTTACACCAAAAACTGTAAAAAGAGATGAAAAAAGACATTATATCATGATTAAAGGGTCTATCCATCAAGAAGAGCTAACAATTGTAAATGTTTATGCCCCAAAGTGAAAGCACCCAAATATATAAATCAGTTAATCACAAACATAAGCAAACTTATTGATAATAATACTATAATTGTAGGTGACTTTAATACTCCACTTATAGCAAGGGACAGATCAACTAGGCAGACAATCAATAAGGAAACAATGGCCTTGAATGGTACACTAGACTAGATGGACTTAACAGATATATTTCAAAACTTTTCATCCCAAAGCAGAATACATATTCTTCTTGAGTATACATGCAACATTCTCCAAAACAGATATACTGGGTCACAAAACAACCCTCAAGAAATATAAAAGGACTGAGATCGTACCATGCACATTTTTAGATCACAATGCTATGAAACTTGAAATCAACCACAAGAAAAAAAAATTGGAAAGCCTTTAAATATGCTGAGGTTAAAGAATATCCTACTAAATAATGAGTGGGTCAACCAGGAAATTAACGAAGAAATTTAAAAATATATGGAAGCAAATGAAAAGGAAACTTGACAGTCCAAACCCTTTGGGATGCAGCAAAGGCAGTCCTAAGAGGAAAATACATTGCACTCCAGGCCTATTTCAAGAATCAAGAAAGATCCCAAATATAGAGCCTAACCTCACACCTAAAGGACCTAGAAACACAGCAGCAAAGCAAGCCCAAAGTCAGCAGAAAAGAAATAATAAAGATTAGAACAGAAATCAACAGTATAGAATCACACACACACACACACACACACACACACACACACACAAAACAGTAGAACAGATGTATCTCACAGCTGGCTTTTTGAAAAAATTAACAAAATTGATAACCCCCTACCAGATTTCTAAGAAAAGAGAGTACCCAAATAAATATAATCATGAATTAAACAGGAGAGATCAGAACCAACACCACAGAAATACAAACAAGTATTAGAGAATACTATGAAAAATCATATGCCAACACTCTGGACAATCTGGAAGAAATGGACAAATTCCTAGACACCCACACAGTATCAAAACTCAAACAGAAATAGAAAATTTAAACAGACCCATAACCAGCGAAGAAATTCAATCCGTTATCAAAACTCTCTGAACAAGTAAGAGTCCTGGGCCAGGTAGCTTCCCAGGGGAATTCTACCTGAGATTTAAAGCTGAGTTAATATCTATTTTTCTCAAGTTGTTTCAAAAACTAGAAATGGAAGGAGAGCTTCTGGACTCATTCTATGAAGCCAGCATTACCTTGATCCCCAAACCAGACAAAGACCCCACTAAAAAGGAGAACTAAAGCCCAATATCCCTGATGAACATGGATGCAAAAATTCTCAACAAGATACTAGCAAATCAAATTCAACAGTGTATTAAAAGAATTATTCACCATGATCCAGAGGGACTCATTCTTGGGCTGCAGGACTGGTTCAATATTCGCAAAATCCATCAATGTGATATATCACATTAATAGAAGAAAGGATAAGAACCATATGATCCTGTCAATAGATGCAGTAAAAGCATTTGAGAAAATACAGCATCATTTCTTAATAAAAACCCTCAAAGTCGGGATAGAAGGAACATACATTAACATCATAAAAGCTATATGCAAAAGACCCACTGCTAATATCATCCTCAATGGGGAAAAACTGAGAGCTTTCCCCCCGATACCAGGAACATAACAGGGATGTCCACTCTCACCACTATTGTTAAACATAGGGTTCAAAGTCCTAGCCTCAGCAAATAGACAACAAAATCAAATAAAAGGCATCTAAATTGGCAAAGAAGAAGTTAAACTTTCACTTTTTGCAGATGACATGATACTCTATGTGGAAAACCCAGAAGACTTAACCAAAAAAGTGCTAGAACTGATCCATGAATTCACCAAAGTCTCAGGATATAAAACCGATGTACAGAAATCAGTTGCGGATCTATACACCAATTATGAAGCAGCAGAAAGAGAAATCAAGGAATCAATCCCATTTACAATTGCACCAGAACCATAAAATACCTAGGAATATGTCTAACTGAAGAGGTAAAAGATCTGTTGTGCTGAAAACTATAGAAAGCTTGTGAGAGAAATTGAAGAAGACACAAAGAAACAGAAAAACATTCCATACTCATGGATTGGAAGTATAAATGTTGTTAAATGTCAATACTACCCAAAGCAATCTACACATTCAATGCAATACCAATCAAAACAGCACTAGCAATCTTCACAGAGCTAGAATAAACAATCCTAAAGTTTATATGGAACCAGCAAAGACCCCAAACAGGCAAAATAATGTTGAAAAAGAAAACCAAAACGGGAGGCATCACAATCCTGGACTCTAGCCTATACTACCAAGCTGTAATCATCCAGACAGAATGGTATTGGCACAAAAACAGAAACATAGACCAATGGAATAGAATAGAGAACCCAGAAATGTATGGCCAACTAATCTTTGACAAAGCAGGGCAGAGTATCGAATGGAAAAAAAGACATTCTCTTCAGCAAATGGTGCTGGTCAAACTGGACAGCAACATGCAGAAGAATGAAACTGGACCACTCTCTTACCCCATACACAAAAATAAACTCAAAATGGATGAAAGACCTAAATGTGAGACAGGAAACCATCAAGACAGTAGAGGGGAAAGCAGGCAACAATTTCTTTGACCTCAGCTGCAGCAACATCTTACTCAACACATATCCAAAGGCAAGGGAAATAAAAGCAAAAAAAAAAAAAAATGAACTATTGGGACCTCATCAAGATACAACCCTTCTGCACGGCAAAGGAAACAATCAACAAAACTTAATGGCAACTGACAGAATGGGAGAAGATATTTGCAAATGACAGATTAGATAAATGGTTAGTACCAAAAATGTATCAAGAACTTACCAAAAAACAAATAATTCAGTGAAGAAATGGGCAGAAGACACGAGTAGACACTTTTCCAAAGAAGACATAAAAAGACATGGAAGACAGGTGGCTAACAGACACATAAAAAGATGCTCAACATAGTTCATGATCAGGAAAATACAAATCAAAACCACAATGAGATACCACCTCACGCCAGTCAGAGTGGCTAAAATTAACAACTCAGGAAACAACAGACATTGGCAAAGATGTGGAGAAATGGGAACCCTCTTGCAGTGCTGATGGCAATGCCAACTGGTGCAGCCACTCTGGAAAACAGTGTGGAGGTTCCTCAGAAAAATTAAAAATAGAATTACCCTATGACTCAGCAATAGCACTAGGAGCAATTTATCCAAAGGATAAAGGAGTGCTGATTCGTAGGGGTACATTTACCCCAATGTTTATAGCAGCACTATCAACAATAGCCAAATTATGGCAAGAGCCCAAATGTCCACCAACTGATGAATGGATAAAGAAGATGTGGTGTGTATGCGTATATGTGTGTGTATACACACACACACACACACACATATACACACATACATATATATGTGTATATACACACACACACACACACACACACACACACACACACACACACACAATGGAATACTACTTGGTGATAAAAAAGAATGAAATCTTGCCGTTTGCAATAACATAGATTGAACTGGAGGGTATTATGCTACACGAAGTCACTCAGAGAAAGACAAGTATCATATGATTTCACTCATGTGGAATTTAAGAAACACAACAGATGAACATAAAGGAAAGGAAGCAAAAATAATATAAAAACAGAGAGAGAGAAACCTTAAAAGACTCTTACATACAGAACAAACTGAGGGTTGCTGGTGGGGTTCTGAGTGAGGGGGGAGTTCTAAAGGGGGAGGGGCATAAGGAGGACACTTGTTGGGATGAGCACTGGGTGTTATATGTAAGTAATGAATCACTAAGTTATATTCCTGATATCATTATTACACTATATGTTAACTAACTTGGATTTAAATTTTTTTAATGAAAAAAAAAGTTCTGGGAAAACTGGATAGCTCCACGTAAAAGAATTATACTAAATCACTTCCTTATACCACACACAAAAATACACTCAAAATCGATCAAAGACCTAAAGGTGAGACCTGAAACCATAAACTCCTAAAAGAAAACATAGGCAATTATCTCTTGAACATTGGCCTTACCAACATTTTTCTAGATCTGTCTCTTCAGGCAAGGAAAAACAAAAGCAAAAATATATTATTGGGACTACACCAAAATAAAAAAAAAGTCTGTGCAGTAAAGGAGGACATTTACAAAACAAAAACCAACCTGCTGAATAAGAGAAGATATCTGCAAGTGATACATCTATATCTGATAAGGGGTTAATAGTCAAAATATATGAAGAATTTCTACAACTCAACACCAAAAAAATCTGATTAAAAAATGGGTAGATCTGAACATTTTTCCAAAAATATACATACAGGTAGCCAACAGATACATGAAAAGATGCTCAGCATCACTAGTCAGGGAAATGCAGATCAAAACCACAATGAGCTATCACCCCACCGTTGTCAGAAAGGTTAGAGTCACCCAGACAACAAGTAACAAGTGTTGGTGAGGATGTGGGAAAAAAAGGAAGTCTCATACACTGTTGGTAAGAATGCAAACTGGTACAATCAGTGTTGGAAAACACTACAGAGGTTTCTCAAAAAATTAAAAATATTAGTACCATATGATCCAGTAATTCCACTGCTGGGTATTTACCCAAACAGAATGAAAACGCTAATTTGAAAAGATATAGGCACCACTATGCTTATCACAGCTTTATGTGTACTAGTCAAAATAAGGAAGCAACCTAAGTGTCCATTGATAGATAAGTGGATAAAGATGGGATTATATATACAGATATAGATATAAGTGGATAAAAATGTGATTATATAAGTGTGTGTGTGTGTGTGTGTGTGTGTGTGTGTGTGTGTGTATAATGGAGTATTACTCAGGAGAAAAAAAGAGATCTTCCCCTTTCCAACATGGATGGACCTATAGGGTATTATGCTAAGTCAAGTCAGACAAAGATAAATACCATTTGTATTTCACTTATAAGTAAAATGTAAAAACAACAACAACAACAACAACAAAAATGAAGAAGCAAATCCGTTAAAACAGACAACTGGTGGTTGCCAGAGGGAAAATGATGGAGGCATGAGTAAAGATGGGTCAAAGAGTGGGAGGTACAGGCTTCCAGTTATGGAATGCCCAAGTCACAGGGGGAAAGGTACAGAATATACATTCTTCTCAACTGCAGATAGAATATTTACCAGGAGAGATCACAGGATCGGATGTAAAACGAGTTTCATCAAGTTTAAGAAGACCAAGATCACACCAATTATCTTTTCCAACTACAATATGAAACTAGGAATCAACAAAAACAAAGCTGGAAAATCTACAAATGTAGGAAAACTAAAGACACACACTTGCACAACCAATGTATCCAAGAAGAAATAAAAAGGGAAAATTTTAAAAACTCCAAACAAATGAAAATGGGAACACAACATATCAAAACCTAGGGGATGACGCAAAAGCAGTTTTAACAGAGAAGTTATAGCAATGAGTGCATCTATTAAGAAATTACAAAGATCTTCCAGGGTCACGTGACCACGATTGGTGAAAAAGGTCATCCTTGGCTACTTTGCCTTTCACAAGAACTAACCGCTATTCAAAAACAAGACACCGCTGAGACCAGAATATGAGAGTCAGGCTGAAGCACCTACCCTCTGCTTCACCGAGACTAACAGAGTACATTACAGGCATAGGAGGAACACCTACACGCTGACTGTAGCCTCCCCAAGAAGTCTCCTCTGGGCTTATAGTTCCTCCAGTAGAAAAAGAAGGCCCAGGATGGACTTAAAGTTCCCCCAGAATTGTGAGTCACTTTTTAGGACGTCCAACTTGAGTACCACTCCACAAAAATTGCAGGAGTATATTCAGAGCTTGACCGCTGGCAATCTGATTGTGATGGAGAAGGAGGGAGAATCTGCCAACAACCAGCAGTTGAATCTTGGCAGACTGAGTTCCCACCTGTGGCACTCAAGTGGTCCCACGCAGGAGTTTTGCTCATCTACAGAACCAAGATGGTGATGCTGTCTATTGAAAGGAACTCAGTAGGGTGCAAGTCTGCCTGATTTGCGTGCTCAAATAAGTTCTAGGCTTTGCCACGCCTAGAGACTGGTCTGTCCCTGGCCACTCAGGGAAGCGGACTCAAAGGCTGGTCCACTGCTAAGTGTAGCTGCCAGCCCCGCCTCATCAAAAAGGCTGGCAAGAACATCTCCAAGCTGCACAGCTCAGCCATGCAGAAGCACAGAGTGTGCTCCCCCAGTGATTCCATTCAGCCAGGGAACTTGGGGTCTGGGTCAGCTTCGGTCAAAACCACAAACCAAGAGCGTTACCACCTTGAATCTGTTCCGCTTTTCTCAGAAAGGGAACCCTGCCCGTTGCTCGTACAGCCTTCAGCTTGCCTTCATCAGAGCACATGGGAAGCTATGTAGGCCATTCAACAAGCCTGCTTACAGTGTCACTTAAACAGAAGGTACAGCCCATGGCAATCCCTATCTGCAGAACAAAACCAGTGGCCTTGTATGGCTATGAAATTCAGTGCACAGTCTTACCTTATTTGGGTCTCCAACCACTTAGCCATGCAGACACTGGGCCCCATCCTGCTGCCCTGCCAAGATAGGAAAGCTAATTCATAGCCCCACCTACTGCTGAGTGTAATAACCAGTCCGGACAGCCTAGTGTGACCAGAGAATCCAATCAACTGCAGGGTCCATCCTACAGCCTTGCTTGGGTGGAGAACAAAGCCAGCAGCCCTACCCAACATCTCTCAGCTGGCACCCCCTCATACAACCTTAAGGCTTGGACAGCGGCCAGGCCCCAAAATAGACCCTGATAACAGGCCCCACCTGCCCGAGGATATTATAGGCAGACATGTCCAGAAAATGAAATTCAGCTGAACAGTAAAGAAGTGTTTTTGCCAGAATGAACATGTAAAGCCTGGGAGAGGAGACTGCTTATTCGAATGCATAAATACCAAGGTAAGGAATCTAGGAGCCCAAAAAAGTAAGGGAAACCTAAAACCACTAATCAAGTTTTAATAACTGACCCTAAACCAACCGATACCTATGAACTATCGAAAAAAGATCTTAGAACAATACTCTTGAGGTTCAGTGAACTACAAGAACACACAACTTTAAAAAAAAAAAAAAAAGGAAAACAATGCATGGACAGAAGTAGAAGTTCAAAAAAAGATACCATCCACAACAAAACAACAAAAAACAAAAAACAGCCCGAGGCCAGAAGATAAAAATTACAACGAATGAAATGAAGAATGCAGTCAAGTGCTTCATGGGTGCTTGGGTGGCTCAGTCAGGCGTCCTACTCTTGATTTCAGTTCAGGTCATGATCTCACAGTTCATGGGTTTCAGCCTGCATCAGGCTCTGCATGGGCAGCATGGACCCCACTTGGGATTCTCTCCCCCTCTCTTTGCCCCTCCTTTGCTCAGGCTCTCTCTCAAAATAAATAAACTTTAAAAAGAAAAAAAAAAAAAAGAAATCAGTGCTTAAAAAGCAGACTCCACCCTTCACAACGAACCATCTGTGACATGGAAGACAGTCAGTGGATCATGCAACTCTTGATCTCAGAGTTTTAAGTTCAAGCCCCATGTTGGGTATAGAGATTACTTAAAAATCAAATTCTGGGGGGCATCTGGGTGGCTCAGTCAGTTAAGTGTCGGATTCTTGGTTTCGGTTCAGGTCATCATCTCATGGTGCATGGGATCGAACCCGACATTGGGCTCTGCGCTATGCAGAGCCTGCTTAGGACTCTCTCTCTACCTCTCTCTGCCCCTCCCCCCTCTCTAAAATAAATAAGTTTAAAAAAATACTATCTGTTAATAGAACAGCAAAGTGGGGGCACTTAAGTGGCTCAGTCATTTGAGTGTCCAACTCCGGCTCAGGTCATGATCTCAAGGTTCTTGAGTTTGAGCCCTACAGTGGGCTTGCTGCTATTAGCCTGTCAGCACAGAGCCTGCTTCAGATCCTCTATCCCCCTCTTGGTAACCCTCTCCCACTTGGGCTCCCCCCAAAATTAAATAATTTTTAAAAGAAAAAACAAGGAGGATAGTCCAAGGAACCAAAAGAAAATGGTAAAGAAAGAACTTATGAGACATCCATCAAAAGAATGTCATTATTTTTTCATTTTATGTTTATTTATTTTTGAGAGAGAGAGAGACCGAGTACAAGCAGGGGAAGGGCAGAGAGAGAGGAGGAAACATAAAATCCAAAGTAGGCTCCAGGCTCTGACCTGTCAACACAGAGCATGACCCAGGGCTCCAACTCACAAAGCATGAAACCATGACCTGAGTTGAAGTCAAACACTTACCTGACTGAGCCAAACACACAGCCCAAAAGAATATTTGATTTTAAAGAGTTTCAAGAAAAAACAAAGGGACAGAAAATAAATACACTTTATAAAAAAAATTTATCAAGTAATAATGACTAAAAACTTCCCAAACCTGGTAAGAGAAATGGACATCCAAACCCGAGGTCCAAATAACTCCAAAGAGGTTGATCCCAAATAGTGCTAGACCAAGACATGGTGTAATAAATTGTCACAAGACAAGGACAAAGAAAGAATTTTGAAAGCATCGAGAGAAAAGAGAGAAGTTACATACAAGGGAATACCCATAAGACTGTGAGTGACTTAAAGCACCTTAAGAATGGGATGATTTATTCAAAATATTTAAAGAAAAAAAAAGAAACCTATCAACAAAGAATTATATACCCAGAAGAGTTGTCCTTAAGGAATCAAAGGCTTTCCCAAATAAAAATTGAGGGATTTCATTACCACTAGACCTACCTTACAAGAAAAGATAAATGAAATTCTTTGAGTGGGAGTAAAGGGACAGTGATCACCACCATAAAAACCTAAGAAGGTAGCTTAAATTCACTGGTGATGATAAATATATAATCAAAGTTTGATTCTGTAATATGGTTATAATGAAATGTAATTCAATTACAACTCTAGTTTAAAACTAAGGAACAAGTCTTGTAAGAATAACCATAACTACAATTATCTGATATTAGTTAGTTACAAAATACGTTTTAAAAATATAAACTGTATCATCAATGACCTAAAATATGAGGGGCAAAAGTAGTTAAAATGTCAAGTTTAGGAATTCTATTGTAGTTACAATTTTATCAGTTTAAAAGACTTTTAACAGGCGCCTGGGTGGTTCAGTCGGTTAAGCATCCAACTTCAGCTCAGATCATGATCTCACAGTTTGTGGGTTCGAGCCCTGCATCAGGCTCTGTGCTGACAGCTCAGAGCCTGGAGCCTGCTTCAGATTCTGTGTCTCTCTCTCTCTCTCTCTCTCTCTCTCTCTCTCTCTCTCCCCTGTTTGCGCTCTCTGTCTCAAAAATAAACATTAACAATTTTTTTTAAAAAGTTTTAAGATATTTTATGTAAGCCTTATGGTAACTTCAAGGGACAAACCTATAATACTTAACATTAAACAACATGATAAAAAGTCAAAGGAAACGGCTATCAAAAGATATCAAAACATTTTCTTAAAAGACAGCCGCACAAGAAACAGGAAAAATTAATCTATACAACAGCCAGAAAGTAACAAAATGGTAACACTAAGTCCCTACCCATCGATAACTTGTCAACAGTTAAATTCTTGTCAACTTGTTAACTTGTCAACAGTTAAATTCTCCAAAAGACATACAATGGCCAAATTGATCTTTTAAAAACATCCAGTGATATCCTGCCTACAAGACATTCACTTTAGCCTTAAAGGTGTACATAGATTAAGAGTGAAGGGACAGAGGTGTGTTTGGCTGGCTCAGTTGGGGGAGCAGGCAACTGTTGATCTCAGAATCGTGAGTTCAAGCCCCACATTGGGTATAGAGATTACTTACAAATAAAATCATTTTTTAAAAAGTGAAGGGATGGAAAAGATATTTCAAGTAAAAGGTGATCAAATAACAAAAAATGACAACAAAAACAAGGTAGCCACACTTTAATCAGACAAAATAAGCTACAAATAGTAAAGAAACTAAGAAGACCATTATATACACTGATACAGGGCTCAGTCTGTCAAGAAGATACAACCTTGTAAATATGTATGCACCCAACAGAGAGGCGCCTAAATGTATCCAGCAAAAACCAACGGAACTAAAAGCAGCAAAACAGCAATACCCCACTCTTAGCAATTTCTCTGTAATTCTGAGAATCAATAAGCAAACAGTGGATTTCAACAGTATAAACCAAATGGACCTAAAACACATACAGAACATTCCTCTGACAAAAACAGAATACACATTGTTCTCAAGCTCACATGGAACATTTAGAGAACAGACCACCTGTTTGGCCACAAAACAAGTCTTAGCACATTCAGGAAGACTGGAATGATACCAAGTATCTTCTCTGAACACAATGGCATAAACCTAAAAAATCAACAGGAGACAAACAGGAAAATTAACAAATCCATGGAAACTTTGAACCACCAGGGATTCAAAAAAGCAATTCAAAGTGATAAAAAGCATTCTGAGACATGAAAATGTAAACACAACACCAAAACTTAGGAGATACAGCAAAACCAGACCAAGGACTCACGTGGTGCTACCACAGCACAGAAGATCTTTTCCCTTCTCTCCACTCTTGTATGTGTCATCAGTTCTGAAGTAAGTCTCTTCTAGGCAGCATATAGATGGGTCCGTAATCTATTAAAGATTTAATCCATTCATCTCGCGACTGGAGCATTTAGACCATTTACATTTAAGGTAATCACTGACAGGTACGTACTTCTTACTATTTTGTTCATTGCTTTCTGGTGTTTTTGCTGTCCTTATCTGTTCCTTACATCTCTTGCACTCCTTCCTTTTTATTAGTGACTTTATTTAGTGTTATGCTTGGAGTCCCTTCTCTTCATTTTTGTGTATCTACTGTAAGTTTTTGGTTTGTGGTTACCATGAGGTTCATATATAACATCCTAAGTATTTAGCAATCTATATTAAGTTGATGGTTGCGTATGTTCGATCACATTCTAAAAGCACTACATTTTTACTACCCCCTCCATATTTTACACATGTCGTATTTTACATCTTTTTATTTTGTATCCTAAGTTTTTAGATCTATTTTTAAATTTGTATTGTAACCTTCATACTTACAGTGAATCATCTATTCCCTTCATTCTGTTTGTATTTACCCATGAAATATTTTCCTTTCCTAACTTTCTTACTTCTAGCTTACAGCCTCTTCACTTCTGCTTCAAGATTCTTTTAGGGGCACCTGGGTGCCCACCTTTGGCTCAGGTCATGATCCCATGGTTTGTGAGTTCGAGCCCCACATTTGGCTATCTGCTATCAGCACAGAGCCCACCTTGGATCTTCTGACCCCCCGCCCCACTTCTCTCTGCCCCTTCCCTGCTAGTGCTTCTTTCTCTCTTAAAAATAAGCCAACATAAAAAATTTTTTTATAAAGATTCTTTGGAGAGAAGTGGAGGGGCCAAGATGGCAGAGCAGCGTGGAACTTTTTTTTTTTTTTTTTTTTTTTTGCCTCTCTCATCCCTGAAATGCAGCTAGATCAACACCAAACCATCCTGCACACCTAGAAAGCTGATTTGAAGATTAACGCAACAATCCGCACAACTTGAAACACAGAACTCAGTGGGTACGTGGTGCGGAGAGGTGAACTGGGGAAAAGAGAAGCCGCAGAAAGCAGTGAACTGTTTTTGCTTGTGCAGAGAGGACAGAGATGGGGGGAGAGTATAGGAAAAGCACTTCCCCCCAACCCTGGAAAGCAGCTGGAGATAAAGAGAAACAGTGGACTGAACAAAAAAGGGAGAAAGGAGAAAGGGACTGGAAAGGACTGAACAAATCAAGGGAGAAAGGAGAGACGGTTTAAATTCCAACAAGAATCTATAAACAGGGAGAGCACAGAGTCTGAAACCCTACAGCTCGATACATGGCAGAACTCTGGTGAGAAGGGCGAACCCCCAGGAGCAGACAGAGCGGTCTGAGGGGTCCTCAGGCCACACAGGGAGAGGTGGTTTCCCTGATGGGAGGATATTTGGTAGAGGCTATGCAGCCTCCCCACAGGCAAAGGCCGCAGGAGACCCCAAATAACAGCCACATTCACTGGGGTTGGAGCAAGGATGGTTAAGGGTGAAACATGGCTCCAGATGGGTGTTGTGATTTACCATGATCCCTGAAACACAACTGCCACATGATCACACGAACTTTTTCTGGGGTGGGCTGGTACCCACTTGCAGTCTCTGGGCATCTGCACCAGCAGGGTTGCACGAATGTACTAGGGGGCAGGCCAGCACCCTGCCATTGCTCAATACGACCCTCCCCCAGAGAATCCGAGCTGGTCAAAGCCCCAGGTCCCTCAGAAGTGAGGGGTTTGGAAACAAATCCCCATCTGAGATAAAATTCAGGAGGGAGGTGTCACCTGGTAGGCTGACTGCTTGGTCATGGACAGTGCATACAGCGGAGTGCATCAAAGCTGGAGACCAACAAGGGGTACTCGATTACCAGTCTACAAGAGCACAGAATTCTGACACTAGAGACTGGGTAGCCGGGTAACACCATTTTCACCCCTCCCATGCATGGGCATACATGCCTACATGTGCCACAACATTCCACCCCAGTAAACTAAGCAGCGCCATCTAGCGGAGAACCGAGCCACTACACCAAATCTAGCCCAAGTGGGCCAACTGTGCTCTACACCAACACCACACATCTCTCCGACTGCTTCGTTTGCAGACTATAAAGTGCTTCATAGTTTGACTTCTAGGGGAAATGATGTCATTTTAATCATCTTTCATTCTGTTCGCTGGTCCATCTATTCAATTTTTTTCTTTTTCCTGAATACAGGAGGAGAAAATTTTTTATTTTCTGTTTCTATAACAAGATTTAATTTTTTCTACTATATTTTTTACTTTTTTGTAAATTTTTAAAATTCTATTTTACTTTCATTTTATTCTATTTTATTGCATTCATTTTTTTATTTTCAAACATTTTCCTTTTTTTTCCCCTTTTCCCCCCACTTTTCTTCTCTTTCCCCTTTTTTCTCTATTCTATCAAGCTTCTTTCAACAACCAAACCAAAACACTCCTAGGATATAGCATCCTTTATTTGTTTTTTTTGTGTTGTTTTAATTTTTTAATTTTTATTTTTTGTTGTTTTTTTATTTTATTATTAATTCTTTGTCTTCCTTCAAAATGAATGAAATGAAGGAATTCACCCCAAAACAAAGAACAGGAAGAAATGACAGCCAGGGACTTAATCAACACAGATACAAGCAAGATGTCTGAACTAGAATGTAGAATCACTGTAATAAGAATACTAGCTGGGGTTGAAAAAAGCATAGAATCCCTTTGTGTTGAGATAAAAAGTAAAATCTACTCAGGACGAAATTAAAAATGGTATACCTGAGTTGCAATCTCAAATGCTGCCACAGCGGCAAGAATGGATGAAGCAGAGCAGCGAATCAGCAAGATAGAAGACAAACTTCTGGAGAATAATGAAGCAGAAAAGAAGTGGGAAACTAAGGCACAAGAGCACGATATAAGAATTAAAGAACTCAGTGACTCATTAAAAAATAACATCTGAATCATAGGAGTCCCAGAAGATGAAGAGAGAGAAAAATGGGTAGAAGATTTAAGTTAGCAAATCATAGTAGAAAACTCCTAACCTGGGGAAAGACACAGACATCAGAATCCAGGAAGCACAAACTCTCATTAGATTCAACAAAAAACAAGGCAGCAACAAGGCACATCATAGTCAAATTCACAAAATACTCAGGCAAGGAAAGAATCATGATAGCAGCAAGGGGAAAAAAAAGTCCTTAACCTACAAGGGAAGACCGATCAGGTTTGCAGCCAACCTGTCTACAGAAACTTGGCAGGCCAGAAAGGACTGGCAGGGTACATTCAATGTACTGAATCAGCAAAATATGCAGCCAAGAATTCTTTACCCATCAAGTGTGTCATTCAAAATAGAAGGAAAGTGGGGCGCCTGGGTGGCACAGTCGGTTGAGCGTCCGACTTCAGCCAGGTCACGATCTCGCGGTCCGTGAGTTCGAGCCCCACGTCGGGCTCTGGGCTGATGGCTCAGAGCCTGGAGCCTGTTTCCGATTCTGTGTCTCCCTCTCTCTCTGCCCCTCCCCCATTCATGCTCTGTCTCTCTCTGTCCCAAAAATAAATAAACGTTGAAAAAAAATTCAAAATAGAAGGAAAGATAAAAAATTTTCCCAGCCAAACAAAAACTAAAGGAGTTCATGACCACTAAACCAGCCCTGCAAGAAATTTTAAGTGGGACTGAGGGGAAGAAAAACAAAAACAAAAAAGACCAAATGTAACAAAGATGAGAAAGGACCAGAGAACACCACCAGAAACTCCAGCTCTACAGGCAACAAATTGGCAGTACATTCATGTCTTTCAGTACTCACTCTAAATGTCAGTGGAAAATAAATAAATTAATGTATGTGTGTATGTATGTATGTATGTATGTATGTATGTATGTATATCAATGGACTAAATGCTCCAATCAAAAGACACAGGATAACAGAATGGATAAGAAAACAAGATCCATCTATATGCTGTTTACCAAAGACCCATTTTAGACCTAAAGAAACTTTCAGATTGAAAGTAAGGGGATGGAGAACCAACTATCATGTTAATAGTCTCCAAAAGAAAGCCTGTATAGCTATACTTATATCAGACAATCTAGATTTTAAAATAGACTGTAACAAGAGATGAAGAAAGGCATCATATCATAATTAAGGGGTCTATCCACCAGGACGACCTAAGATTTGTAAACATTTATGCTCCAAACATGAGAGCACCCAAATATATAAATCAATCACAAACATACAGAAACTCATTGATAATAATGCCATAATAGTAGGGGACTTTAACACCCCACTTACAGTAATGGGCAGATCCTCTAAACGGAAAATCAACAAGGAAACAATGGCTTTGAATGACACACTAAACCAAAATGGACTTAACAGATATATTAACAGAATATTTCATCCTAAAGCAGCAGAATACATATTCTTCTTGAGTGCACATGAAACATTCTCCAGAATATATCACATACTGGGACACAATTCAGCCCCAGATCGAGATAATACCATGAATGTTTTCAGACCACAGCATTATGAAACTGGAAATCAACCACAAGAAAAAATTTGGAAAGATAAAAAACCACTTGTAGACTAAGGAATATCCTACTAAAGAATGAATGGGCTAAGCAAGAAGTTAAAGAGGAAATTAAAAAGTACATGGAAGCCAATGAAAATGCCAGCATCACAGCCCAAAACCTCTGAGACACAGCAAAGGCAGTCATAAGATGGAAGTACATAGCAATCCAGGCCTTCCTCAAGAAGGAAGAAAGGTCTCAGATACAGAACCTAACCTTACACCTTAAGGAGCTGGAAAAAGAACAGCAAATAAAACCCAAAACCAGAAGAAGACAGGAAATAATAAAGATTAGAACAGAAATTAATGCTATCGAAACCAAAAAAACAGATCTATGAAACCAGGAGCTAGTTCTCTGAAAGAATTAACAAAATTGATAAACCCCCAGCCAGATTAATCAAAAAGAAAAAGGAAAGGACCCAAATAAATAAAATCAAGAACGAAAGAGGAGAGATCACAACCAACACAGCAGAAATAGAAATAAGAGAATATTATGAGCAATTATACATCAGTAAAATGGGCAATCTTGAAGAAATGGATAAATTCCTAGAAACATATAAACTACCAAAACTTAAACAGAAAGAAATAGAAAATCTGAACAGACCCGTAACCAGTAAAGAAATCGCATTAGTAATAAAAAAAAAAAAAAAAAAACCTCCCCATGAGTCCAGGGCCAGATGTCTTTCCAGGGGAATTCTACCAAACATTTGAAGAAGAGGTAACACCTATTCTTTTGAAGCTGTCCCAAAAAATAGAAATGCAAGGAAAACTTCCAAACTCTTTCTATGAAGCCAGCATTACCTTGATTCCAAAACCAGACAAAGACCCCACTAGAAAGGAGAACTACAGACCAATTTCCCTGATGAACATGGATGCAAAAATCCTCAACACATATTAAAAGAATTATTCACCATGACCAAGTGGGATTTACACCTGGGATGCAGGGCTGGTTCAATATGCACAAAACACTCGATGTGATACATCACATCAATAAAAGAAAGGAGAAGAACCATATGATCTTCCCAATAGATGCAAAGAAAGCATTTGACAAAATACAGCATCCTTTCTGGAACCCTCAAGAATGTAGCGATAGAAGGATTATACCTCAAGATCATCAAAGCCATACATGAAAAACCCACCACTAATATCACCCTCAATGGGGAAAAACTGAAGAGCTTTCTTCCTAAGGTCAGGAACACTACAGGGATGTCCACCCTCACCACTGTTATTCAACATAGTGCTGGAAGTCTTGGCCTCAGCAATCAAGTAACACAAAGGAATAAAAGGCATCCAAATCAGCCAGGAGGAACTCAAACTTTCACTGTTCACAGACAACATGATACTCTATATGAAAAACCCAAAAGATTCCACCAAAAAACTGCTAGAACTGATCCAGGAATTCAACAAAATCACAGGATATAAAATGCACAGAAATTGGTTGCATTCCTATGCACCAATAATGAAGCAACAGAAAGAAAAATCAAGGAATCGACCCCATTTACAATTGCACCAACAACCATAAAATATCTAGGAATACACCTAACCAAAGAGGTGAAAAATCTATATAGTGAAAACTATACAACACTTACGAAAGAAATTGAAGTAGACACCAAAAAAAAAAAAAAAAAAAAAGGAAAAATATTCTATGCTCCTAGGTTGGAAGAATAAATGTTGTTAAAATGTTGATACTACCCAAAGCAATCTACATATTCAATACAATCCCTATTAAAATAACACCAACATTCTTCACAGAGCTAGAACAAACAATCCTAAGATTTGTATGGAACCAGAAAAGATCCCGAATAGCCAAAGCAATCCTGAAAAAGAAAACCAAAGCTAGAGGGATCACAATCCCAGACTTCAAGATGTATTACAGAGCTGTAACCATCAAGACAGTATGATATTGGCACAAAAACACTCAGATCAATGTAACAGAGAACCCAGAAATGGGCCCACAAACATATGGCCAACTCATCTTTGACAAAGCACAAAATCCAATGGAGTAAAGACAGTCTCTTGAGCAAATGGTGCTGGGAAAACTGGACAGTGACATACAGGAAAATGAACGTGGACCACTTTCTTACACCAGATACAAAAAGAAACTCAAAATGGATGAAAGACCTCAATGTAAGACAAGAAGCCATCAAAATCCTCGAGGAGAAAGCAGGCTAAAACCTCTTTGATCTTGGCTGCAGCAATTTCTTACTCAACACGTCTCTGGAGGCAAGGGAAACAAAAGCAAAAATGAACTACTGGGACCTCATCAAAATAAAAAGCTTCTGCGCAGAGAAGGACACAATCAGCAAAACTAAAAGGCAACCGACAGAATCGGAAAAGATATATGCAAACAACCTATCCGATAAAGGGTTAGTATCCAAAATCTATAAAGAACTTACCAAACGCAACACCCAAAAAATAAGCAATCCAGTGAAGAAATGGGCAAAAGACATGAATAGACACTTCTCCAAAGAAGACATCCAGATGGCTAACTGACACATGAAAAGATGCTCCACATCACTCACCATCAGGGAAATACAAATTAAAACCACAATAAGATACCACCTCACACCAGTCAGAATGGTTAAAACAACTCAGGCAACAACAGATGTTGGCAAGGATGCAGAGAAAGAGGATCTCTTTTGCACTGCTGGTGGGAATGCAAACTGGTACAGCCACTCTGGAAAACAGTATGGAGGTTCCTCAAAAAATTAAAAATAGAACTACCCTATAGCCCAGCAATTGTACTACTAGGTATTTACACAAGGGATATAGGTGTGCTGTTTCGAAGGGGCACATGCACCCCACCGTTTTTAGCAGTGCTATCAACAATAGCCCAAGTATGGAAAGAGCCCAAATGTCCATCGATGGATGAATGGATAAAGAAGTGGTAGATAGATATAGATATAGATATAGATATAGATATAGATATAGATATAGATATAGATATACAATAATTATTACTTGGCAGTCAGAAAGAAATCTCCCCATTTGCAACAATGGGAGGATTGGATGGAACTAGATGGTACTATGTTAAGTGAGATTAGCCAGTCAGAGAAAAACAAGTATCATATGACTTCACTCATATGAGCAATTTAAGATACACAACAGATAAACATAAGGGAAGGGAAGCAAAAATAATATAAAAACAGGGAGGGGGACAAAACCTAAGAGACTCTTAAATACAGAGAACAAACTGAGGGTTGCTGAAGGGGTTGTGGGGGGGGGGAATGGGCTAAATGGGTAAGGGGCATTGGCGAGGACACTTGTTGAGATGAGCACTGGGTGTTGTTATATGCAGGGGATGAATCACTGGAATCTACTCCTGAAATCCTTATAGCACTATATGCTAACTAAATTGGATATACATTTAAAAATAAATTAATTTTTAAAAATATTCTTTTAATCTTTTGACTTTTGTTTGCTTTTGTTTTTGTTGTGTTTGTTAAGGCCAGTGTAGTGGTGATGAACACCTTTAGTTTTTGTCTGGGCAATTCTTTTCTTTTTCAATTCTGAAGCATAACCCTGAAAAGTAGAGTATTTGTATTTGTAGAATTTTCATTTCCACACTTTGAATATATCCTACCATTCATTTGTGGCCTGCAATATTTTTGTTGAGCCATCAGTTTATAATTTTATGGGGTTTTCCCTTATAGGTAACTAGTTGCTTTTCTCCTGCCATTTAAAAAAAAAAATCCTCTTTTAACCTTTGACATTTTAATTCTTAAGTGTCATAGTGTGGATCTTGGGTTCATCACTTTAAGGCTCTCTGTGCTTCCTGGACCTGGGTATTTGTTTCTTTACCCACAATGGGAAATTTTCAGCCATAAATCCTTAAGTTTCATGCCCCTTTTCTTTTTCTTCTCCTTCAGGTATACTGAAGAAAATGGAAGAGGACATGAACAAACAAAAAGATATATTATTCTCACATATTGGAAGAATTGATATTGTTAAAATGTCCTTATTACCCCAAGCAACCTACAGATTCAACGCCATCCCTATCAAAATGCCCATGGCATTTTTCACAGGACCAGAATGAATAATCCTAATCCACAAAAGACTCTGAATATCCAAAGCAACCTTGAGAAAGCAGAACAAAGTTGAAGGTATCACAATCCCCAACTTAAGATAAACTGTAAATCTATAGTAATCAAAACAGTATGGTGCTAGACACAAAAATGGATACATAGCTAAATAGAACAGGATAGGGGCAGGTGGGTGGCTCAGTAGGTTAAGCATCTGACTTAGGCCCAGGTCATGATCTCATGGTTTGTGGGTTCGAGCCCCGCATCAGGCTCTGTGCTGACAGCTCAGAGCCTGGAGCCTGCTTTAGATTCTGTCTCCCTCTCTCGCTCTGACCCTCCCCCGCTCATGCTCTTTCTCTCTCTCTCAAGAATAAATAAACATTAAAAAAATTTTTTTTAATAAATAAATGGAACAGGATAAACAGCCTAGAAATAAGCCCATAGCTATATGGTCAATTAATCAATGACGAAGGAGGCACAAATATACAATGGAGAAAAGACAGTGTCTCCAATCAATGATGCTAGGAAAACTGGACAGCTACATGCAAAATA
The DNA here is from genome assembly GCF_018350175.1 of Felis catus. Classification (NCBI taxonomy): domain Eukaryota; kingdom Metazoa; phylum Chordata; class Mammalia; order Carnivora; family Felidae; genus Felis; species Felis catus. The sequence continues at coordinate 11,721,255 of NC_058380.1, forward strand.
ATGAAACTGGACGACTTTCTTCTACCACACAAATAAATCCAAATGAACTGAAGACCTAAATATAATACTTGAAACCTTAACACTTGTAAAAACAAAACAAAAACAAAAACAAAAATTAAAAAAAAAAAAAAACAGGCAATAATCTTTTGTACATAAGCCTTAGCATTTTTTTCTGAATCTGTTTCCTCAGGCAAAGGAAACAAAAGCAACAATAAACAATTAGGACTACTTCAAGCTAAAAAGATTTTGTACAGAAGAGAAAACCATCAACAAGAAGGCCACCTACTGAATGGGAGAAGGTATTTACAAATCAAATATCCAATGAGGGGTTACTATCCAAACTATTAAAGCACTCCTACAACTCAACACCAGAAGATATTGTATAATAATAATAATAATAATAATAATAATAATAAAGCAATTTTTTTAATGGGCAGAGGATCTCAAGATACATCTATCTAAAGAAGACATACCAATGTCCAACAGACACATGAAAAGATGCTCAACATTACTAATCATTAGGGAAATGCAAATCAAAACTACCATGGCTATCACCTCATACGTGACAGAATGGCTAATAAGAAAAAACAAGTAGTAAGTGCTGGTGAGAATATAAGGAAAAAGGAGCCTTTGTGCACTGTTGGTGGGAATGTATACTGGCATAGGCACTCGTGAAAACAGTACAGAGTTCCCTCCAAAAATTAAAAAATAGAAATATTACATGATCCAGCAATTTCAGTAATGGGTATTTCCCCAATGAAAATGAAAACACCAGGGGTGCCTGGGTGGCTCTGTTGGTTAAGTGTCCGAATTTAGCTCAGGTCATGACCTCACAGTTCGTTAGTTTGAGCCCTGCATCAGGCTCTGTGCTGACAGCTCAGAGCCCAGAGCCTGCTTCAGACTCTGTCTCCCTCTCTCTCTGCCTCTCCCCCACTCATGCTCTGTCTCCATCTCTCAAAAGTGAATAAATGCTAAAAACAAAATTGTTAATAAACATTTTTAAAAATTAAAAAAAGAAAACACTAATTCAAAAAGGTAAATGCACTTCTATGTTTACTGAAGCACTATTTTAAATACGAATATATGGAAGTAACCTAAGTGTCATCAACAGATGAATGCAGAAGTGCCTTCCTGGCTCAGTCAGGAGAGCATGCAACTCTATCTTGGGGTTTTTTAAAAAAAGATCCATACATAAAGATGTGGTAGTAATAATAATAATAAAGATCTAATAATACAATACTAATCAACCACAAAAAAAACATGAATTCTTGCTGTTTATGACAACATGGATGGGTCTACTGGGTATTATGCTAAGCAGTTCGTCAGAGAAAGACCAGTACCTTATGATTTCACCTATATGTGGAATCTAAGAAACAAAACTAACAAGAAAAAAAAAATCATGGCGCCTAGGTGGCTTAGTCAGTTGAGCGTCCAACTCTTGATTTTGGCTTGGATCACGATCCCAGGGTCATGGGATTGAGCCCTGCCTTGGGCTCTATGCCGAGTATACAGCTTGCTTGGGATTCTTTCACTGTCCAACTCTTCCTCCCTCCCCTGCCTGCACACTAAATCAATAAATCAGTGAATCATAGTCTGATAACCTGAAGGTCATCACGATGGTTTAATCTCAAAATTACAAAATAAAACTGCCTCCAAGCAAAGAAAGGAAAGAAACCAAAGACACAAGCACATGGAAAGGTACACAATTTTCATGGAGTAAAAACAAAAACAAACAAAAAAACACTGTTAAAATATCCATACTACCCAAAGCCATCTATAATTCAATGCAGTATCTGTCAAAACTCCAACAACACTTTTTACAAGTAGAAAACACAGTTCCACAATTTATTGGAACCACAAAAGACCCCAAATACCCAAAGCAATGCTGAGAAAGAAGAACAAAGCTGGAGGCATCACACTTCCTGATTTCAAACTATGCTACAAAGCTATAGTAATCAGCACAGTACGGTACTGGCATAAAAACAGATACATAAACCAATGAACAGAATCCAGAGCCCAGATATAAACTCATGCATATATGATCACTAATATTTGGCAGGGGAGCAAAGAGTAAAGAGTCTCCAATAAAAGGCGTTGGGAAAATTGGATATTAACATGGAAAAGAATAAAAACTTCTATCTTAGGAAAAGTCAACTCAAAGTGGATCAAATACTGTAAAACTAATACTGTAAAACTCTTAGAAAAAAACATAGGGAATAATGTACTCAACATTGGTCTTGGCAATGAGTTTTTAGACCGAACACCAAAAGTACAAATAACAAAAACAACAACAATAAAATCAACAAATGGGCCTATAAACTTCAGAGATTCTACACAGCAAAACTAACAATTACCAAAATGAAAACACCACCTACAGAAAGGGAGAAAATACTTGCAAAACATATTGAATAAGGGGTTATTATCTGAAAAAGATTTTTAAAAACTCACAAAACTCAGTAACAAAAAAAAAGAATTCAACTTAAAAATAGGCAGAGAAAGTAAACGGACATTTTTCCAAAGAAGACATTTAAATGCCAATAGATCCATGAAAAGATGCTCAATGTCACTAATTATCAGGGAAATACAAATCCAAAGCACAGTGAGCTATCACCTCACGCCTGTTAGAAGGGCTCTCATCAAGAAGACAGAACAAACAAACAAACAAACAGATGTTGGTGAATATATGGAGAAAAGGGAAAGTTCGAACACTGCTGGTGGGAATGTAAGTTGCTTCAGTCACTATGGAAAAAAGAGTATAGAGATTCCTCAAAAAAATAAAAATAGAATCACCATATGATCCAGCAATCCCGCTTCTATATATATATGCCCCCCCCAAAAAATGCAGATTATCAAAAAGATGTATGCATTGTCATATTTATTGGAGCTTTAGTCCCAATAGCCAAGATAGGCAAACAACCTTATCCATTTATCTATTGATAGACAATTAGGAGTATATACTACAGGGACATCTTGGTGGTTCAACCATTAAGTGTCTGACTGGATTTCAGCTCAGGTCATGAGCTCACAGTTTGTGAGACTGAGCCCTGCATCAGACTCTGTACTGACAACTTGGAGCCTGCTTGGGATTCTCTCTCTGCCCTTCCCCCACTCACATTCTCTCTCTCTCTCTCTCTCTCTCTCTCTCTCTCTCTCTCAAAATAAACATTAAAAAAAAGAGGATGTGCTACACACATGCAATGGAATATTGGTCATGAGAAAGAATGGAATCCTGACATTTTTGACAACAGGGATGGACATCGAGCACATTATGCCAAAGACGAATACTCTCGTATGGAAATCTAAAAATAAAAATAAATCCAATAACAAAAAAGAGTATAATGGTGTTTACAAGTGAATTGGGGCTAAGACTAATGATGTTTAAGTTTACAAATTTAGGGGCACCTGGATGGTTCAGTCAGTTGAGGGTCCAACTCTTGATTTAGGTTCAGGTCATGATCCCAGGGTGGTGGGATTGAGCCCCATGTTGAGGTCCTTGTCAGGACTGGAGCTTACCATTCTCTCTCTGCCTCTGCCCCCAATCCCTGATTGCATGCTCTTAAAAAAAAAAAAAAAATCCAGGGGCGCCTGGGTGGCTCAGTCGGTTGAGCGTCCAACTTCAGCTCAGGTCACGATCTCACGGTTCATGAGTTCGAGCCCCGTGTCAGGCTCTGGGCTGATGGCTCAGAGCCTGGAGCCTGCTTCCGATTCTGTGTCTCCCTCTCTCTCTGCCCCTCCCCCATTCATGCTCTGTCTCTCTCTGTCTCAAAAATAAATAAACATTAAAAAAAATTTTTTTTAAATCCATCATTAAATAAAAGTTTTAAAAGGTTATATTTATGAGTACTAAAATAGCTGTATTTCTTATACAGTTTAATAAATACTGTACTAGGAGTATGTAATGTGATAAATATCATTACAACAACAATATAGATGTATCAAAGTAACATGACAAGAAGTATACCTTAAATTTACACCATGTTAAACGTCAAATTTATCCAATGAAAAGAGGAAAGAAAAATACTGGGGAAGTGGTGTAGGAAAGACTCAGGTATTTCAGAGACCCGTTTAGATCTATAGTCATTATTGTGCACCTTAACAAAATGCATTATATGTAATTTTAAAAAGTTATTTGAAATACATGAACTTTAAATAAAAAATGTGACAGGAGTAAAATAAACTTATTCTGATCACGAGTGAAGGTGGAAAACAAAAGAGGGAACTGTTGTGCACTGACGGTGGGAATGTAAATTGGTGCAGCCTCTATGGAAAACAAAATGGAGGTTCTTCAAAAAATTAAAAATCTGGGGCGCCTGGGTGGCTCGGTCGGTTAAGCATCCGACTTCGGCTCAAGTCATGATCTCACGGTCCGTGAGTTCGAGCCCCGCATCGGGCTCTGTGCTGACGGCTCAGAGCCTGGAGCCTGTTTCAGATTCTGTGTCTCCCTCTCTCTCTGCCCCTCCTCATGCTCTGTCTCTCTCTGTCTCAAAAATAAATAAATGTTAAAAAAAAATTTTTTTTAAAAAAATTAAAAATCTAACTACCATAGGATCCAGCTAGCCCATTTTGTAGCATTTGTCCAAAGGAAATAAAATCACTATTTTTTTTTAATGTTTATTTCTGAGGCAGAGAGAGAGAGACAGAGCATGAGTGGGGGAGGGACAAAGAGAGAGGGAAACACAGAATCCGAAGCAGACTCCAGGCTCTGAGCTGTCAGCACAGGGCCCAATGCGGGGCTCGAACTCATGGACCGTGAGATCATGACCTGAGCCGAAGTCGGTCGCTCAACTGACTGAGCCACCCAGGCACCCCTAAAATCACTATTTCAAAACGGTATCTGCACCCCAATATTCATTGCAGATTTATAATAGGTGAGACATGGAAACAACCTAACCAACCATCAATGGATACACACACACACGCACACACACACACACACACTTAGTATTCAGCCATAGAAAGGATATTCTGCCATTTGCAAGAACGTGGATGAAACTCGACAGCATTATGCTAAGTCAAGTAAGTCAGACACAGAAAGACAAACACCGCATGAGCTCACCTCTCTGTGGCATCAAAAAAATCTAACTCATAGGGGTGCCTGGCTGGCTCAGTGAGTAGAGCATGGGACTCGTGATCTTGAGGTTCTGACTTCAAGCACCATAGCTTACCTTAAAAAACAAACAGCGGCGCTGGGTGGCTCAGTTGCTTATGCTTCCAACTCTTGCTATCAGTTCAGGTCATGATCTCAGGGTTCGGAGTTCACGCCCTGCATCATGCTCTGCACTGACAGTGCAGGGCCTGCTTGGCATTCTCTCTCTCTCTCTCTCTCTCTCTCTCTCTCTCTCTCTCACTTTCTCTGCTCCTCCCATGTGCTCTCTCTCTCAAAATAAACTTAAAAAAAATAAAAGTGTTTTACTAAGTTTCCAAGTGTTTGGTAATTTTAAGAATTTTCCTGTTGAGTTCTCCTTTAATTCCACTATGATCAGAGAATGTACTTTGTAGGACTTAAATCCTTTTAAGTGTATTAGCATTTGTTTTATGGCCCAGAATATGGTCTACCTCGGTGGACATTCCATGTTCTCTTGAGAAGAATGTGTAGATCATTGGGTAGAGCGTTCTAGAAATGTCAACTAGTCTGGTTGTTGATAGTATTGCTCAGGTCCTTTGATGGTCTTAACGATTTTCCATTTGTTCTATCAGTTATGAAAAGAACATACCATAGGAATGTATGGGAAGGCAGAGTGTGCAACAAGCCCTTCCTCACTCCCTCAGGCCACCAGGTCAGAAGACAGAGCCGGTGTGCACTCAGTGCTCACAGTGAGTTCTCAACGGCCCTCACCAGGGGATTCTCCTATGTCTCCAGGGGATTCACCAGGGGATTGTCCTCACCAGGGGACAACAGATTGTCCTATGTCACAGATGCCTAGCTCCAGACATACTCATTTATTCTCCGTCTTTCTCTTCACCTTGCCCCTTAAGTTTGAAAGGTAGTTCTGCACACCTATGTTTTGGTTTCCCCACTCAGACGAAGTTGCTGTTAGCCATTACAAGTGAACACAACATCCATTCGCCCAGCCCTGCAGGCTGGAGCCAAACAAAACGATGACAAACTCTTAATTGCTTGACTCCAGTTAGAAGGTTTCTACTGTGACTAAGTTTTTTATAATTCAGCAGATGTTGGTTAAGCAAGTATCTACTGTGCCCAAGGCCAAGTTCTGAGTTTATGGTTTAATGTTAAGCCGTTAAGAGGGGATTGACTGTATATTCAGAGAGGGTCGGGTTGGACAGGAAAGAGGAGAAAGCAAAGACCTAGGGACAGAGAACAAGACCAACATTCACCAAAGGGAAACAAACCCACATTCCTTCAAGAAATAGCAAGGGGGAGGGGAGGTTGGCCGCCCTTCTGTGTTTCGGCTCAAGGCAGCCCCCTAGCAGATGGGGGGCTAAGTCTTCTCCAAAGAATAACCTTAGATTGTTTTTGCTTTCCTCACAGTCAATTGGCTAAAACCCTGCCCGTGTCTGACTTAGCTCTGGATTATTCAATAGAACGGATACACAAAGAGAAATCACTGCTAATTTACCCTCAAAACCCAAGCCCCATGCCTTGAAAGTAGGCCAGTTTGGTAGAAGCAGTCATGCACCATTCCCTAAGTTCATATGACATTAGTCACTGAAGCTCACTTGGAGAAATACAGGGGCTCGACGGAGCACAGGCTGCATACTGGAAACAGCTCCAGAGTAAGAGGTCAGAACATCAAGTATTTAGCTGTACCAGAACCAGACCGCAATAATTACACGAAGTTTCTCTAGTTTTCTGCTTTTCTTCTCCTCCTGAGGAAGCAGTGGAGTCCTCGGCCTGGAGACCCCTTTGCACCCACCTAAGCCTCTACGTCCTGCTACGTCCTGCTACCTCCGCTACGTCCTGCTGGGGGCCGGGCTATGGAGCCCAATGAGCAGGTGAGAGCCGGCCCCACTTCCCGTGTGCCCATCAGAAAGCCATCACGATGATCCCTCTTCCCGAAAATTCTTCACTGCCTGTCACACCAGCTGATTCTCCTTTTTACCATTTACATAGTTGTTTCCAAACGGCTCACAGTACAAGGCTTGTGGGATTCGATTTTAACTTGGTCTATAAATTATTTTAAAATCTTTTAATATTTATTTTTGAGAGAGAGAGAGAGAGAGAGAGAGAGAGAGAGAGAGAGAGCGAGCCCCTGCTAGCAGGGGAGGGGCAGAGAGAGAGAGAACAGAGAATTTCCAGTGGGCTCTGGGCCGACAGCCAAGAAATCACCAACCCTGAGATCATGACCTGAGCCAAAGCTGGACTCTCAAGCGGCTGAGCCACCCAGGCGCCCCTCTATCTATAAAATATTTTAGGATGGGGCGCCTGGGTGGCGCAGTCAGTTAAGCGACGGACTTCAGCCAGGTCACGATCTCGCGGTCCGTGAGTTCGAGCCCCCATCAGGCTCTGGGCTGATGGCTCAGAGCCTGGAGCCTGTTTCCGATTCTGTGTCTCCCTCTCTCTCTGCCCCTCCCCCGTTCATGCTCTGTCTCCCTCTGTCCCAAAAATAAATAAACGTTGAAAAAAAAATAAAAAATAAAATAAAATAAAATATTTTAGGAGAACAAGGCAAAATAACTTCCCCAGAATTGAAACAAAAACTGCAAATGTCTATCTCGTCTATCTCCATAGGAATTATTTACGTAATCCTGCATGTTCTGGTCCCGAAAAAGATGTTTATCATAACTGCATTTTGACAAGCCAGCTTCTCGTTTATTTTCCTCCTAGTAGCAGGATCGTGTAGAACAGTTCTGAACACCACGTTTCTGTACAAGCAGGAAGGATATACGTAAAATGTGGACTAAAAACTGGTACGGCCTCTGTTCTACGAAAAACGAAAAATTCTATTATGGGAGTCAGGAAGTCTAGAAGGTGGACAAAGTTTCTGGTCACTTCTAAAGTACTGACTGCATTTCTTCATCTTGGTGATCATCCCTCGATTGGTACGACTGATTTTGTTACTTTTATAAAAACAGGTTGACACACATGATCATCAGCACTATAATGTTGTCAGGATACAGAAAGTCAACAGTCCTAATATAGCCCCACTTATTTGCCTAAAAATATTCCTTTTTCTAGTTTAGTTTTTATTGCAAAAACTTTCTTTTTTTAATTTTTTTTTCCAACGTTTATTTATTTTTGGGACAGAGAGAGACAGAGCATGAGCGGGGGAGGGGCAGAGAGAGAGGGAGACACAGAATCGTAAACAGGCTCCAGGCTCTGAGCCATCAGCCCAGAGCCTGACGGGAGTTCGAACTCACGGACCGCGAGATCGTGACCTGGCTGAAGTCAGAGGCTTAACCGACTGCGCCACCCAGGTGCCCCGCAAAAACTTTTCTTAATGTTCATTCATTTTTGAGACAGCTCAAGCGGAGGAGGGGCAGAGAGACGGGGAGACACGGAATCGGAAGCAGGTTCCAGGCTCTGAGCTGTCAACACACAGCCCTTCACGGGGCTCACATCCACAAACCACCAGATCATGACCTGAGCCGAAGTCGGAAGCTCAACCGACTGAGCCACCGAGGCGCCTCTATTTTTTATTTTTTAAATGTTTGAGAGAGAGAGAGAGAGAGAGAGAGAGAGAGAGAGAGAGAGAGAGAGAGAGAGAAAGCACGTGTATGCAAATGGGGGAGGGGCAGAGGTGGAGGCAGAGAGAATCCCAAGCAGGTTCCATGCTAGCAGCAGAGAACCCAAGGCAGCTTGATCCTAGGAATTGGGAGATCATTACCTGAGCTAAAATCAAGAGACGGATGCTTAACCAACTGAGGTACCCAGGTGCTAAAGCTTATTTATTTTTGAGAGAGAGAGAGACAAAGTGTTTGACCGTTGGGGGGCGGGGGGAGGGACGGAGGTTCCAAAATGGGTTCTGTGCTGAAAGCAGAGATCCCCCCCCACCCGACACAGGGCTTGAACTCACAAATTGTGACCATGACCTGAATGGAAGCCCAAAACTTAACCGACTGAACCATTCTGGAGTTCCTAAAAATATCCCTTCTGATAAGAAAATGTTAATAGTGGTTACTTGTAAAGAATAGCACTAGAAATGTGGGGAAATGTGGATTGGAGCAAGGGAAGTTTTTATTTTTCACTTTACAAACTTCTGAACTGCTTAAATTCGTGTTCACCATGAATTACTTTACTTACTATAAAACAAGGTAGAACTACAAGTTTTGAAATGGGAAAAACCTGTAAATTAAATGGAGGCAGTAAAGTTACATTAACATGAAAAGGAACAGTTAATGTATACACACATACTTTACATACATATTTACATATATACCTCAAAAAAGACTTGTAAAAATAGACCATAATTTCATCGTACTTACCTCTGAGGATGAGAGCAGAGTGAAGAATAATTTATTATTCTATGTTCTTCCCTATTTGGCTTTTTACAAGTGCATTTACTTACACGTTACTTGCAGTAAAGTGGGGACGATTTCTACAAAACTTTTCCCCCTACTTTAGAAGCTCTCTGCTTTCTCCTGATAACAGCGCTGGGATCTGCTTTTATCTGATTCAGATGGGCTTTCCAATCACAGGACCCACCCACCTGTCAAGTCAGAGATGGGCACATGACCCAAGACAGGCCTATCCGTTTTTCTCTCTCAGAAAATTTGAATCTGGAACCACCTCACACCTATCACTGGCTAAAATCAGCAACTCGGGGAAACAACAGATGTTGGCGATGATGTGGAGAAACGGGAACCCTCCTGCATTGTTGATGGGAATGCAAACTGGTGCAGCCGCTCTGGAAAACAGTGTGGAGGTTCCTCAAAAAGTTAAAAATAAGACTACCCTATGACCCAGCAATAGCACTCCTAGGAATTTACCCAAGGGATACAGGAATGCTGATTCATAGAGGCACATGCACCCCAATGTTTATAGCAGCACTAGCAATAGCCAAATGACAGAAAGAGCCCAAACGTCCATTAACTGATAAATGGATAAAGAAGATGTGGTTTATATACACAATGGAATACTACTTGGCAGTGAGAAAGAATGAAATCTGGCCATTTGCAACAACTGGAGGGTATTATGCTAAGTGAAATAAGTCAGGCAGAGAAAGACAGGTATCGTATATTTTCACTCATATGTAGATCTTGAGAAACTTAACAGAAGACCATGGGGGAAGGGAAGGGAAATAGTTTCACACAGGGAGGCAAACCATAAGAGACTCCTAGATACAGAGAACAAACTGACGGTTGATTGGGAGGGAGGGGAAAATGAGTGATGGGCACTGAGGAGGGCACTTGTTAGGATGAGCACAGGGTGTTGTATGTAAATGATGAATCACGGGAATCTACCCCCAAAACCAAGAGCATGCTGTATACCCTGTCTGTTAGCCAACTTAACAAATTATATTTTTAAACAACAGAGAAAAAGAAGAAAAGAAATTTGAATCCGGAGCCAAAACACAAGGGGGCTGGGGACATTTGCAAGTGAGTCATCCAAAGCCGGCATCTTATAAGGCTGCCCATGTGCCTCTAGGGCTGTTAACCATCAAGCTTCTTTGGCACCTGACCTGTCCTTCTCAGCACTGGTTTTTCAATTCTTCCTGATGTGTCCTTCCAGTAAATTCATTAAAAAAAATTTTTTAAAGCACATGGAGAGAAAGGGAGCACAAATTTTTTGAAACCAATAATAAATTTAGGGTTGATCACATTAAGTCCACATTACCTACAGAACATTCAGGTGACAATGTCTAACAGACTATTAGAAATAAGTATTTAGAAATCAGCAGAGAATAACAATTAGTGGCAAATGTTTAAAAGGTGTAAGAGTGAGGTGTGATGGCTCAGTCGGTTGAGCATCCAACCCTAGCTCAGGCCATGATCTCGCAGTTTGTGAGTTCGAGCTCCATGTTGGGCTCCGTGCTGACAACTCAGAGCCTGGAGCCTGCTTTGGATTCTTTGTCTCCCTCTCTCTCTGTTCCTCCCCCACTCATTCTCTCTCTCTCTGCCCCCCTCAAAAATAAACATTAAAAAAAATTTAAGAAGTCTAAAAGTGTAGCCCAAGTGTGTGATCCAAGGGAGGCAAGAGGGTTAGGGATGGGACTGTGGGAAACACCACCATTTCAAGAAGGGGGAAGACATATCAGACACTACCATTAGCCCATCCTGGTGGAATGTGATGACACATGTCATACCCAGTCCTTCTGAGACCTTGAAGGTGATCCCTCCTGCACACCTCCTGACAGGGCATTGTTGCATGCTTACAAAGCGTATGATGCCTGGTCATTGTCAGGTCACGTCTAGACAGTGGAGCCATGGTACCAAGTAAGAAATTATCCCCAGGACAAGACGCTAGATCCAGACGTGTGGACCGTGAAAGAAGAAGCTTTTGCAACCATTTAAGGTAAAACAACAGAGGACTTTCTCGGTGACCTCTTCCCACCGTTACCGTAACACATAATTCATGGCAAAGAGTTGGGGCCCTTGAAGCAACAGAAGAGCACTTCATGCTTCCCTTCAGAGGTCTCACCCGGGCCACTCGACGTCTGGTGACATAGCACATCTACCAATAACACCAGAACAGGCCCCCGGTGGTACCAAGCATTCACGCTACCCTGTGCCCCCGTCCGCCATATAAATCGGAGGTCACAAGTGATCCGGCCCAGTGGGTTAACTATACACTGGAATCACCTGGGACATTTATAAAAATTGATTCTTCCTCCTGCCTCCGGAGGTCCTGATTTAATTGGCCAGAGGTGTAACCAGGGCCTTAGGAGTTTGAAAAGCTCCCCAGGTGATTCTGATGTTCAGCCAAGGTTCAGAACCCCTGAAGAAGACCATAAATATGTTTTGTTTGACCTGTACTATGGTAGCCCGTACAATATATTTTAAAATTATTTTCCAACAATTAAAAATCAGTAAATTGCATGTACCCCAAATCATCCCGGTTTCGGTCTCCTGTTGGAATCTCTGTCCACAGTAGGCCTGCATTCCCACAGGACACCATTCAGCTGCGACGAGTTGCAGGCACAACTTACGGTGAGCATTTTCTCGGCACTCCCCAGTCCTCCCCACCGTCACCAAGCACAGGACCAATGACGCTGCTGCTTACCATCCTGCGTGTGCTGTGGGTGTTCCTACATCAGGGTCAACAGAAGCCCAACACTGCGTATCCTGTATCCTCGCGTCCCAGCAGAAGCAGAAAGGAAAGGCAGTCAAGAGGGCCATGCACTTCAAAGGGCGGCCGCCCACTTCAGGTACCCACCCAGCCCCTCCAGCTTAGGGGTAAGTGCCCTTGATTGTTTTCCCAGCAAGAGCACCAAGACGCTTCATCGCCTATATAGCAAAAACCTAAGTGAGAGATCCCAGCTGTAATTCTCTTAATAATTAGCTCTCTAATACAAAAAACAAAACAAAACAACAACAACAAAAAACAACGCTGCATTAAACAAGAAAAATAGGATTCACAATGGCTCCAGAGAGGGAACCCCAGAAGTGAGGAACTCCAGGAAGTTTGAGGAAATTTGCATTCATTATAAGGGACAAAGGGAGCTGAAGCCAAACCTGATGTGTGAGGTACAGAAGCACCAACCTAAGGAGGGGAGGGGAGGGGAGGTGAAGAGAAGGGAGGAGAGGAGAGGGGAGGAGAGAGGAGGGGAGGAGAGAGGAAGAGAGGAGAGGAGGGGGGAGGGGAGGGGAGGAGAGGAGGGGGGAGGGGAGGGGAGGAGAGGAGGGGGGAGGGGAGGGGAGGGGAGGAGGGGGGAGGGGAGGGGAGGAGAGAGGGGGGAGGGGAGGGGAGGAGAGGAGGGGGGAGGGGAGGGGAGGAGAGGAGGGGGGAGGGGAGGGGAAGAGAGGGGAGGAGAGATTACTACTTTAGAGGTGGAGTGCAGCCTTCCTCCCTAGGAGTTGGGGCCCAATACAGCCAAGCTTGATTTTACTTGAAAAAAGTAAAGGCTGCCTTTTCAAGGCTGCCTACCATTGGTACTTTCCAGATTTGGCTTCTGGGGCTGTGCATACTCTCCTCTCAGCCTGCTCTCTCTCCTCCCTGCTCTCATCTGTTGGGCCAGCTCTTCCTGAGGTCAGGCTCCAAGGACTCATGCCCTCACAGTCCTCCCCTCACCAATAGCGGTGGCGGGGGGGGGGGGGGGGGGGGGGGGGCGCGCGGGGGTTGCTGGGACACTCCCATGTGCTCCTACAGTGCCCTAGAATTACCCTATCACAGCACTTAGGTGGCTTTTGTAGGTACTTTTAAATTATCTCTCTCCTCCCAAAAATCAACTCAAAATGGATTCAAGACTTAAATGTAAGACCTGAAAGTAAAACTCATAGAAGAAAACAGGAGAAAAGCTTCATGACATTTGCCTTGACCATGATTTCTTGAACAGGACACCAAAAGGCACGACCAACAAAAGCAAAAAGTAGACAAGTGGGACTACATCAAACTAAAAAGCTTCTGCACAGCAAGGGACACCATCAACAGAGTGAAAAGGCAGTCCACGGAATGGGAGAAGATATTTGCAAACCAGATGTCTGCTAAGGAATGGATTAATATCCAAAATGTATAAGAAACTCCTACAACTCAACAGCAAAAAATAAACAAAAACAAGTAACCCAATTAAGAAATACACCAAAGGGGCGCCTGGGTGGCTCAGTCGGTTGAGCGGCCGACTTCGGCTCAGGTCATGGTCTCACGGTCTGTGGGTTCGAGCCCCGCGTCGGGCTCTGTGCTGACAGCTTAGAGCCTGGAGCCTGTTTCCGATTCTGTGTCTCCCTCTCTCTGACCCTCCCCCGTTCATGCTCTGTCTCTCTCTGTCTCAAAAATAAATAAACGTTAAAAAAAAAAAAAAAGAAATACACCAAAGACATGAATAGGCAGTTCTCCAAAGAAGATCTACAAATGGCTAACAGATACATGAAAAGATGCTCAACATCACTCATCAAAAACATGCAAATCAGGGCACCTGGATGGCTCAGTCGGTTAAGCCTCCGACTCTTCGTTTCAGCTCAGGTCATGATCTCACACTTTGTGGCTTCCTGTGATCGAGCCCCGTGTTGGGCTCTCTGCTGACCATGTGGAGCCTGAGAATCCCTCTCTCTCTGCCTCTCCCCTGCTCTCTCCCTCTCTCCCCGCAAAAAAAAAAAAAAAAAAGAAAAAAAGAAACCCTTAAAAAAAAAAGAAAAATGCAAATCAAAACCACTATGAAATATCACCTCACACCTCCTGTCAGGAGGGCAATTATCAAAAAATCAAAAGACAACTGTAAGTGAAGATACAGAGAAAAGGGACTCTTATGCACTGTTCATGAGGATGTAAACTGATGCACTCTTTATAAAGAACAGTATAGAGGTTTCCCAAAAAATTAAAAATAGGATTTCCATATGATCCAGAAGTCCAGTTCTGGATACATATATTTAAAAATTGAAATGGGGATCTTGAAGAGATATCTGTACTTCACAATAGTCAAGCTATGGAAACAACCTAAATATCCATTGATGGATAAGTAGACAGTGATAATGTGCTCTATACATACAATGGAATACTATTCAGTCATTAAAAAGAAGGAAATCCTGCCATAGGTACAACATTGGATGAACCTGGATAGCATTATACTAAGTGAAACAAACCAGTCACGGTGCACAATCCCACTTACGTGTGTTATCTAAAATAATCAAACTCATGGAAATAGTAGAATGGTGCTAGGAGCTGGGGGAGGGAGAAAAGGGGAGTTGCTGTTCATCGGGGATATGGTTTCGGTTATGCACGATTAGTAAGTTCTGGCAACCTGCTGTACAACATTCCACCTATAATTAACAATACTGTACTACCATGCAGTTAAAATTTGTCAAGAGGATAGATCTCATCTTAAAAGTTCTCACAATAAAACAATTTGGGGGGTGCCTCGATGGCTCAGTCGGCTAAGCATCCGACTCTCGATTTTGGCTCAAGTCATGATCTCACAGCTTGTGGGTTCAAGCCCTACAGTGGGCATTGCAGAGCCTGCTTGGATTCTCTCTCTCTCTCTCTCTCTCTCTCTCTCTGCCCCTCCCGCATTGGCACATGCACTCTCGATCCCTCTCAAAATAAATTTTGCAAAAAAAATTCTCTCTCTCCTGCAGGAGCTGCATGAGAACCTGTTTGTTATCAATCTTGTTTGCCACTCTGAAGTACAACCATGGTGCAATAAATAATGATGGATGGATGGATGGATGGATGGATGGATGGATGGATGGATGGATGGTTGCAGACAGAAACGAGGCAAACTTGGAACTGGAGGGGAGAACATGAGTGAGACAGAGGAACTGGAGATTCTTACTCAGAATGAAATCCTGCCATTTGCAACAATGTAGACGGAACTAGAGTGTATTACGCTAAGCGAAATAAGTCGGTAAGGAAAAGATAGATATCATATGATCTCACTCATATGTGGAATTTGAGAAACACAACAGATGAACATATGGGAAGGAAGGAAAAATAAGATAAAAACAGAGAGGGAGGTAAACCGTAAGAGACTTCTGAATACGGAGAACAAACTGAGGGTTGCCAGAGAGGTGGTGGGGTGGGGGATGGGCTAGATGTGTGATGGGCATTAAGGAGGGCACTTGTTGGATGGGCACTGGGTGTCATAGGTAAGAGACGAATCACGGGGTTCTACCCCTGGAGCCAAGACTACACTGTATGTTAACTAATGTGATGGTGACTCACGATCCACACACGTGAGTTCACTAATTGTTCGTGCAGCTTCACATCAGAAATGGTTCCTATTAGTTCCCGTGGCTTTCACTCAGGCAGGACAAGCGTGCTGGAAGGAAAGGGGGTGGGGCGGCACCAGGAAACCTCTGATGCAATTCTTCATTGTCCGGAGACTGTTTCCTTTCCCTCTTCCTCTGGCAAGGCCCTGTCCAGAGCCCCAAGGCCAGGCTGTCTCTCAGTTGGTGTTTTACAAGCAGGGAACGGGGAGCAGTTGTCCCCACCTTAAGCTGAGCCAGCTCTGAACTCTCCCACAATTAAAAATAAATCACCACAGGGTAACCACAGGCGCCTGGGTGGCTTAGTCAGTTAAGCATCTGACTCTTGGTTGCAACTCAGGTCATGATCTCACGGTTTCGAGAGTTCAAGCCCCACATCGGACTCCATGCTGACAGTGAGGAGGCTGCTTGGGATTCTCCGTCTTGCTCTCTCTCTCTGCCCCTCTCCCACTCATGGTGTCTCTGTCTCTCTCAAAAATAAATAAACATTAAAAAAAATTTTTTTTTAATTTTTAGGTTTATTTATTTTTGAGAGAGAGAGCGTGAGCAGGGAAGGGGTAGAGAGAGAGGGAGACACAGAATCCAAAGAAGGCTCCAGGCTCCAAGCTGTCAGCACAGAGTCCTGTGGCTAGAACCCACAAACCGCAAGATCATGACCTGAGCAGAAATTGGAGGCTTAACCGACTGAGCCACCCCAGCATCCCCCAAGAAATTTTTTTAATAATAAAAAAAAATACCACAAATTTAGCAGCTAAAAAAAAAGGAAAGAAAAGGAAAGGAAAGGAAAGGAAAGGAAAGAAAAGAAAAGAAAAGAAAAGAAAAGAAAAGAAAAGAAAAGAAAAGAAAAGAAAAGAAAAGAAAAAACGAAACCCCAGCATAACCCCTTCTGGGTCCCAGGGTCCTAGGCAGGGGTGCCTCCTGCTGGACACTGGAGAGATCTGGACTAGTTTTCTTCAGGGACGTCTCCTTCAGGGAGGGGGGTCAGGACCATCAAAGCTCCCTTTCCCTCAACTCCTACCTCAGCATAATATATTTTAACAACACACATAAATTCATTTCAGTTCATCAACAAGTTCACCTCTGAAAAACAGAAGTAGAAGGAGAACAAAGGTGCCAATTACTTTCATCTGGAAGTCCTGACCTTATATACTCAGGCTCTTGCCTAAGGCTGAGGAGAGAGAGCAAGGAGGGCCCTGTGTCCCACAGAAAGTACTGGAGGGGGTGACAAGTGCATCAGGCTGGGGGAGAGGAGAGAGCTGGCACGCTGTGATGGCCAAGGGTAAAGAAAGGGTAACCCCCTCTTCTTTCCCCTCTTGCCAGACCACCCACCCCTCTGCCCTGCCTGAGTGGTAAGGGGAAGCACCCAGATCAGCTGGAGGGACCCAGGTTCTCAATGATCCTGCAGCCCCCTGAGACACAGACCATTGTCGGTTCTCTGCAAGCCAAAGTGGTCCCAGGGTGCTCTCCGCCCTCGGGGGCCACAGGTGTATGAACATAACTTTTTTTTTTTAACATTTATTTAATATTGAGAGACAGAGAGACACAGAGCATGAGCAGGGAAGGGGCAGAGAGAGAGGGAGACACAGAATCGGAAGCAGGCTCCAGGCTCTGAGCTGTCAGCACAGAGCCCGATGCGGGGGCTCAAACTCACAGACTGTGAGATCATGACCTGAGCTGAAGTCAGACACTCAACCAACTGAGCCATCCAGGCACCCCTGAATAGAACTCTTAACTAAAGGCAGCATGGCCTACCATGAGGCCAAGCGTGTGACTCGAGTTTGCTAACGGCTGTGTTTGGCACATAGAGTTTCACTTAATCCTCAGGGAAACCTCCGAGGGAAAGGTGTATTCATCCGGTTTTACAGATGAAGAAAACAAACACAAAGGTTAAAAACTAGGCCAAGGACACATAGCCAGGGGCAGGGCAAGGATCTGAATGCAAAAATAAGGCTTTGGGTCTTTTAATTCAAACTTATACTAGAACAGTGATAATTCTGTCTCCCTCTAGGGACATTTGGCAACGTCTGGAAACATTTTTGACTGTCACAACTGGATGGGGGAACACGTACTACTGCCATCTAGTGGGCAGAGACCAGGTATGCCGCTGAACTTCAAATACACAGGACAGCCCCACAACAAAACTGTCCTGTCCACAATGTTAGTAGTGCTGCTATTGAGGGACTCTGCTCTATGACAGTGATTACGTTTGACTTGTTAGTTGTTATTAATTATATCTCAAGAATGTAACCTGGTAGAAAAGTCATAAGATGAAAACGATTCTTGTCTAGGAAGGTAACCCAGAGGCCATAGATGCACGTCTGAAGGACACTGATTGTATGTCTGACTTCACAATCTTATTCCACATCAGTCTTCCATCCTCTTTAAACCAGCTTCGCCTTCCTGCTGGTTCCCTATTTCTCTAGGGTGGCCGTTAAAAAAATGCCACACAGTAGGCTGGCCTACACAACAGAAATATATCTCAGTTCTTGAGGCTCGAAGTCCAAGATCAAGGTGTTGGTATAGGTGTCGGTTGGTTTCTTGAGGCCTCTCTTCTTGGCTTAACAGGTGGCTCTTGTACTGCCTTTTCACATGGTCTTTCCTCTGTGCTTATGGGGCCTTGGTGTCTCTTCCTCATCCTTTAAAGAAATCAGTTATATTGGATTAGGACCCCATCTTCATGACCTCATTTAATCATAATTACCTCTGCAAAAGCTCTATCTTTAGGGGAATCTGGGTGGTGTGGTTGGTTAAGCGTCCGATCTTGGCTCAGGTCGTGATCTCACAGTTTGTGAGTTCGAGCCCTGCATCAGGCTCTGTGCTGACAGTGCAGAGCCTGCTTGGGATTCCCTCTCTGCCCCTCCCCCACCCTTTCTCTCTCAAAATAAATAAACTTTTTAAAAAATGAAATAAAAGCTCTATCTCCAAATCCAGTCACATTCTGGAGTACCAGAGGTTAGAATGGCATCATATGAGTTTTGAAGCACAGTTCAGTCCATAACACTTGTCTAATTAATCTGAAACATATGTAAGAATTATGTTTAGAGAAAGAATGAAATATGGCCCTTTGTAGCAAGGTGGATGGAACTGGAGAGTGTTATGCTAAGTGAAATAAGCCATACAGAGAAAGACAGATACCATATGCTTTCACTCTTACGTGGATCCTGAGAAACTTAACAGAAGACCACGGGGAGGGGAAGTGGGAAAAAAAGTTAGGGAGGGAGCCAAACCATAAGAGACTCTTAAAAACGGAGAACAAACTCAGGGTTGATGGGGGGTGGGAGGGAGGGGAAAGTGGGTTGATGGGCATTGAGGAGGGCACCTGTTGGGATGAGCACTGGGTATTGTATGAAAACCAATTTGACAATAAATTTCATATTAAAAAAAAGAATTATGTTTAAATATGTTAATGTATTTGCCTTGCAAATACATCTGAATCCACAAAACCCACGTTTCTACTGCATCAGGCTGCTTCCTTGAGGGCTATTGGTGCATCAACACTAATTCAACAAGAAGAATGACTCTCTAAAGGAATACTTCAGATATATCACATGCTTCTCTCCTCTGTCCCCTCAACCAGCCTCCACTAAAAGTGTTTTGTACAGTGAGAGGTCTCTGCCTGAAGCTTTCTTCATTTGTCAACTCAAGGTTCAAACACAATCACGCATGGCCCCAAGGGACCCTGCAGGGACACTTTCTTAGCATATAAATCCAAACCTCCTTTTTTCTGGCTACTGAAAGTGTCGATAATTAGCATATTACTTAACTAATTTACAAGTTTCTTATGTATTGTCAAAAATATTTTGGAATTACTGATCAATTAATTTGTTGACTATCTTATGAACTTAATCTCTTTTAAGCTCAGAGTCGTGTATCAAATTGCATTCCAGAACTTGGATTCAGATTCTGGTCCCATAGTCAGTCTCTTGAGACAAACTGCTATTTCTCATCCGTCATTGTAGAAAAATTTGCCCTGGGCAACTGTCGGAGAAGAACATCCTGGGCAATTTCTCTTATCAATCAATCCAAGCAAACGCAACGGACTGGCTTTTCCCCAGAGCTGAAGTCACCTCCCGGCGGTAAATTCAGTGTTAGGCTCTGAGACAGAGCACGAAGGTGAAGCCCGAGGCCAGGCAAGGAGTGAGAAGTTGGAGACAAGTTTTTATTATTGACGGCGCACGGAGGTAGCGCTTGTTTCCTACCTCCCTAGCAAACTCCCACGCCCTCTGTCTAATATGCCCTGCCCCCTGGCAGCTGACCAATCAGCTTAGCCCACCCCCTTAGCAACAGCGATTGCTCCAAGGGGCGTGCCTATGATCCCACCAGAGCCAATCAGAGCCTTTCCTGGGACTGACGTCCCCAAACCAGGGAAATTGCGGCTGTAAACAGCCTGTTAGAGCAAGAGCACTGGACCAGAAAACAGGAGGCCTGGCTTCCCCTGGCAGTCCTCTGGCTCCTCGAATTCTGACGTGCTGTCAGAGTGAAGAGCTGCAGATGTTGTGCCGTAGCAAGCAAACTCTCAAACTTGCACAGTTCAAGAAGACCCGCCAAGTGATTTTTGAAACCGGCTGGATCTGGAAGAAATTAAGCCGAGGACAACCCCCTGTCCCCTCCCAAGTCTTTAGGGTAGGCCATTCTCCTTCCTAGTCTACGCAAAGCTCAGCCAGATCATTCCGGCTCCTGCGTTGACACAGAACCTAAGAGTATCTCGGCCACTGGAGATCTTAGACGTAAGTTCCATGAGACCAAGGAGTCTTGCTCATTTTGTGCATCGCCACACTCCAGCATTAGAACAGTGTCCAGGCATCAATAAAATACTCGATGGAATAAACTCTGACGTCTCAAAGGTTCAATGACTAGCCCATGGTTGCCCCCAGCACGTCACAGTTGAGCCTAAGACTCAGTGACAGAGAAAGGGCAGAGTAACCGTTGAGATCGTACTACGAGCCAAGTACCATTACCACAAAATCTGTACGCTATTTCATTTAATTCACACCACACCGTGTGCCGGGTACCCCCAGTATCCCTATTCTACAGGTGAAGCTCAGCTAGCAGGTCACAGAGCAGGGTTATCCATCCATTCCAGGCAAACAGTAACTGAGCACCTGCTACTTACCCAGCACCGTGCCTAGCGCTGGGGAAACCAGAGGTGAAGAGAACAGACGCGGAGCTTGTATGGTAGTGTGGCGAACGTTCCGTTAGCAGGTAAAACGTGAACGAGCAATGGATTTGCCATTTGGGAGGCGTGCTGTGGAGGAAATCAATGGAGGAGCGACGGAGGGAAACGGGACAGAGGGAGAAATCTCCTTTAGGTACAGTGGTCCGAGAGAGGCTCTTTAAGGACGGCACATGCAGACTGAGGCCTGCAGAGAAGGGGCCCCCTGTGATCAGCTGGAGGAAGAGAGCTTCAGCCACAACAGCAAGAGCAAAGGCATAAGGCACAGCAGGGCAAGGCAAGGTTAAAGACCAGGAAGTGTGGCAAGAGGGTACAGGATGACTTTGAAAGGGTAAGCAGAGGTCAGCTCTCTTTCCCCAAGAAATATATATATTTATATATAATTCTATCATATTGAGTATATAGTTGATGTTAATTAATAACTACATACCAATTATCGAACACTATGTTTATATAATAACTATATAATACTGATTCTACTAGAGTGATTATATAATTATATATAACTTATCTATATTTGCAATACATATTACATCATAAAATACACATATAAGGATATATTGATAATACAAACCATGAAATTTATATAAAATATATTTATGTGAAAGCACATAGACAAAATGTATATGCAATATACACACATTAGCATATAAGTTACTGTATATAAATTATTTAGGTATTATCTATAAAATATATAAAATTTAATAAATGTATATAATAAAATTTTAAATTAAAGAATGAATTATATAAATTATAATTCTCTCTTAAAATAAACTTAAAAAACTTTTTTTAGTGTAGTTAACAATGTTACATTAGCTTCAAGTGTACAGCACAGTGATTCCAAGAGCTTAAACGTCACGCTGTGCTCACCACTGCCCTTCCGTCTGTCCCCATATATCGCTATCACAGTACCTCCGACTCCATTCCCGGTGCTGTGCCTTTTATTCTGGTAACTTATTTCATTACTGGAGGCCTGGATCTTCCTCTCCCCCTCACCCATTCTGCCCATCCCTCCACCTCCACCCCCCCTCCACCCTGCCCCTCAGTTAGTTCTCTGTGTTTACAGGTCTGATTCTGATTATTTATTCGTTGGGTTTGTTTGTTGAGATTCCTCATATGAGCAAAATCATAGGTGTCTCTTTCTCAGTCTGACCTCAGCACAGATTGTGAGGCCTTCATGTTCTCTGCTCTGCTACCCGGAGCCTGCTTCCTTGGCTGCAAAGACAGGGCAGTGACATCCGCTTCGCAGGGAGCAAAACTTGGAGCACGTGCCGGGGTCTCCCGTATGCCAGAACATGCTAAGCACACTGGCGAATACTAGTGCAACTCCCCAAGTATGTAATAGAGTTGTGAGGGTGTGAGAAAGGCCTCACTATCAGTGCAACAGCGGCGGGGGCTGGGGCTACTAACCAAAACACTTCCCTTCGCTCTAGTGAGGGCTTCTCAGCCCTGGCACCATCACCATTCTGAACTGGATAATTCTGTGTTGCATGGGGCCATCTTCTCAGTAGCATGTTATCAAACAGCATCCCTGGGCTCTACCCACTAGATGCCAGCACACACACCCCCCCCCCAACCCTCACTTCGTTTTAACTTTCAAATGTATCTGCAGATCATTTACAGGGGGGACATGGCCTCTCCACGCCTGGAATAGGCATAACAGGTGCTCAACAAAGGACTTAGAGTTAACTGAAGGAAAGACAGTATCTCTCATCCAAAAGAACCTCTCTGATAGCCTGTCAGATCCCACCCCTCCTATTTTTCAAGGCCCAGTGCAAATGCCACTTCTTCCATGAAGGCTTCCTTGATTGTCCCCACCCCTGCCTGTATATACTCTCCCATTCAATGCTGATATCTGATAGTTTGGGTTCCTCTTTGAACCTTGTCATTTAGTGTCCCACACATTTACACGTGTTTTACCTCCACTATTCACAAAGTACCAAGGAGGCTTTGGAAAAACTTTAGCGCCAACTATCGATCTCCTCTGCCCACTATCTTCCCCATAAAAATGACATTCTCTGGTATGCGCACTTGCCATTTTCTCAAGCATATATAAGCTATGAAAGAAACGTTCACAATCTGTATTCCTTTGCAACATACTAAAGTAAAAATGTCTTTTAAGGTGTATTAACAACTTAATATTTACCATACACTTAGCAGGGTCTAGGGCTTGTCCCCCCACAAAAATACACTTTACATAGATGAACTCATTTTACCCTTAAAGTAACCCTAAGAAGTAGAAACTTTAATAAACTCCATTTTACAGATGAGGCACAGAGAAGTTAATGAACCTGTGCACTGGTCACACAGCCGGAAAGTACAGAGTTCGCTTTTAAACCAGGCAATCCCTCTCCTGTCTGCCCGCTCCTAACTGCTATAACCTGCTGTGGGCAAGCGGCTTCAAGACCTGCACCCCATCCAGTTCGCGGCAAGACTGCAGCTCTCAAATCCTTCCTGGCTAGAAATCAGCAGCAGGTCACTAGGTCTGCGACACCAGGGACCTTGGTTACGCATTCACTGTGTTGCCTAAGGGGTAAGCTGTGTGCTCTGCAAGAAGCGCGCTCTCCGTTTGCGTGAAACAGAGGTAGCACCGCGCTGGGAAGTTCTTCCCGAGGTCTAACCTTGGGCCATTTCCCACAGCCAACAGAAGAGGGGACCTGAGCGCCGAGCCGAGCCGCGATGCCTTCCACCGGTGGCCACCAGGTGTCGCCGCGGCGTCCCCCGAGCGGGAGGGCGGAGCGGCCGCGGACTGCGGGAGCAGCATGTGGACGCTCGGGCGCCGCGCCGCCGCCTGCCTCCTGGCCCGCTCGGCGCCCGGGGGCTCAGCCCGGGCCCGCGCGGGGGCCCCGGCGCCGAAGAGGGACGCCCCGCTCTACGGCCGCCGGGGTCTGAGAGTCCGGACGGCCGCAGCCCACGTACCCAGCCACGCTGTGAGTACCCGCGCCGCGCAGCCTTCAGGGCCGCACGCCGGAGGGGGGAGGCCGCGCACGCTGTGGACGCTGCGGGCACGCGCGCCGGGCACGCGCGCCCCGTCCGCTCCGGAGGAACCGCGGGCCGGGGACGCGCTCGGCGGGGGTCGGGTGGGGGGGGCCGGACGGCGGCGGAGCGCGCGGCTCCCGCTGCCCAGGGCGGTGCCGCCCGCTCAGCCTTCTGTTTCCCGGGGTCGCATTTGCACCGGCTTCTGCTCTCGGGTGGAAGGGGCAGTATCCTGCCATGCAGCTGCGGGGGAACGCAACGCAGGGGACCGCAGATCCGCTTTCGGAGGCCGTGGTTGTCTCCAAGCTCGCCCCTTTGCTTTTCGAGAACTTCAATTTGAGCGATACTGTACACTGCACTGGGTACTGTAATATACCTATATATGTGTGTGACATACAATATCAGTATGGCACATAAATATATATACATAGAATAAAATAGTACAGGGGTGCCTGGGTGGCTCAGTCGGTGGCCCGCTCTTGATACGGTCATGATCTCTTGGTTTGTGAGTTCCCGCCCCACATCCGGCTCCTTTCTTAACATCGCAGAGCCTGCTTGGGATTCTCGCTATCTCCCTCTCTCTCTCTCTCTCTCTGCTCCTGAACTGCTCCTCTCTTTCTCTCTCAAATAAATTTTAAAAAATAATAAAGCAGTACAGTATAATAGTACCAATATAATAGTATATGTACACACACACACACACACACACACACACACACAATTAGGGTGATGTTTTCAAGCACGGGCTTTTCCGAAAGAAATGCTTCCTCAAGGGAGGTGGAAATGTCAAGGCTGCGGAGTACAGTAGCTAGAGCAGCAGAGCTTTTGGAAAATGACCGGGCCTGCGTTCCAAATTCTGGTTCGATTCAGCGGAGCTGTGTGACCTCTGGGGATCTGGAACCTCTCTGAGGATTGGCTTCCTTTTCTGTGAAGAGATTTAAAGGGTAAAGCCCATTTAGCCTAACTGGTGTAAGGATTACTTTGGATTAACATATATAAAGTCTTCAGCACTGAAAGTTAATTCCCCTGGGGAATGCAAAGGCGCGTCTGACCCAGTAACTCCCCAGACTGGAAAGGAGGAAGCTGAAAGAACGGCTGTGGGGTTGAGGAAGGCTGCAGGGCAGGATGGACACGGTGTTTAATCGGGGTCTTGAAGATGGCCAGGGAGGGAGAGGAGGGTATTCCCGCAGGAGAACCTGCCTGCCTGGGGGAGGAAAGCAGACGGACATCCGCTCTTGAGTGGCTGGTAATGCCGGGTGGGTTGTCCACGCGGACGGAGGCAGGTGAAATCCAACTCAGATTACCTGTGGAGCTCTGGAATTTGGACTTTATTTTTTAAATTTTATTTATTTTGAGAGAGATCGAGCTTGAGCAGGGAAGGGGCAGCGAGAGAGGGAGAGAAACCATCAGAAGCAGGTCCAGAACTGTCTGAGCAGAGCCGGAGATAGGGCTTGAACTCACCAACCGTGAAATCATGACCTGAGCCGACATCAAGAGTCCAGTACTTAACCGACTGAGCCACTCAGTCGCCCTTGGAATTTGGACTTCAGACTTGAACTTCCCACCGCCCTATTCTTTGGCCGTGTTTGAAGACAAGTTAGGATTGGTTGCCAATATTCAGAGTTGGGACCTTGATACTGGGTTCCCAGGACTCTCAGGAAAAATAGGCGGTTATGGCCATGCTGGTCCCACGATGCCCCAGCGCAGAACACAGACACTTGTTACCCCTCTCCTTCTATGCCGCTCCCACGGGGAGCTGCCCTAGCTTGTACTTGGACCCCTGCTGGTGTGGGCCAAGGGTTGCCAGCAGTTTTTCATTTAGGACAGTGACAACATACGCATGGTCTTTTGGATGGCATTTAGTGGCTGAAGGGCTGCTGACTCAGCAGTGTGCCCAACTCACAGCCAGCACCCAGGAGGCAGGCACTGGCACACACTGGGATTGGGGGTAACTGGGAGGTTGGGAGGTAGTTAGCTCCCTGGGTCACCCATTAGGCTTCCTCTGCCACAGTAACCTATTCAGGTTTGCTGAACTTGTCTATCACGCAGCTCCCTCATCCATCCCTAATACTTGAAGAGTTGGGTCAATGACGGTGGCAACTGGGACCGCCATGTTTAATTTTGTCAAGGCGTTAACTGTCCCCAGGTTGGCCCCGAAAGTCCCCATGCACTCCAGAATCCATCAGGACCTGGCTTCCTTCTGGGGGCCTCTTCCCATCCTTATTTCCTCTACTGCCATTCCTACTTCTCCAGCACTGTCCAAAAGACATGGAAGGGAAGCCACATGTGTAATCCTAAATTTTCTAGAAGCCACATGGAAAAAGTAAAAACAAGCAGGTGAGATTAATTTCTTTTTTTTTTAATTTTTTTTTAAATTTTTTTTTTTAACGTTTATTTATTTTTGAGACAGAGAGAGACAGAGCATGAACGGGGGAGGGTCAGAGAGAGGGAGACACAGAATCCGAAACAGGCTCCAGGCTCTGAGCTGTCAGCACAGAGCCCAACGCGGGGCTCGAACTCACGACCGTGAGATCGTGACCTGAGCCGAAGTTGGACGCTTAACCGACCGAGCCACCCAGGCGCCCCAGGTGAGATTAATTTCAACAACACAAAGTGGCACCTGACTGGCTCCGTCAGTGGAGCGTGTGACTCTTGATCTCAGGGTCATGAGTTCAAGCCCCATGTTGGGCATAGAGCTTACTTTTTAAAAAAAAAATGTCAACAACACATTCATGTAATCTAGCTTTTCACGGTATCATTTCAACATTTAATCAATACTGAAAAGTCATTGAATCACTTAGCATTCTTTTTTAGTACTCATTCTGACAAATTCAGCTTGCACACTTCAGCACCTGCCAGCTCAGATGTTAAGCTGAATTGCTTGTGGAAATGTTTCATTTATATTTCGCAGAGTTCACCATTGAAAAACAAAGTCACACACTCGAGCTGTTCCAAACATGTTTTCAGTTTTCCAGAAACTTGACTCAAGTATCATTTTTTTTAAAATTTTTTTTTAACGTTTATTTTACTTTTGAGACAGAGACAGAGCATGAACGAGGGAGGGTCAGAGAGAGAGGGAGACACAGAATTGGAAGTAGGCTCCAGGCTCTGAGCCGTCAGCCCAGAGCCCGACGCGGGGCTCGAACCTACAGATCGTGAGATCGTGACCCGGGCTGAAGTAGGACGCTTCACCGACTGAGCCACCCAGGCACCCCTCAAGTATCATTTTTAAATGACGATCGTGTCAGGTTTACAGTCCAGGTCCTTGGTCCCACCAGCCACGTTCCAGGTGCCCCATGGCCACGCGTGTGTGGCTCGCGGCTTCTGCACACACACAGCTCTGGAGTAGAGCGTGTTAAGCTTCTGATTGCTGGTTCTTAGCTCTGGCTGCTCGTCAGAAGCCAGGATCCCCAGAAAGGTCTTCCATCTAAGTGTGCGGCTCCGTGGCCCAGGGCTGCCTCTGGTTCCGTCATGCAGCCCCTGACCCTACTGAGAATGAGAATGGGACGGAGCTGGTCCTCCAGCCTTTTCCTTGTCACACAGGAGGCCCCTCCAAGGAGGAGATAATGTCATCACCTCCGACCTAACTTCATAAGCCCCCACTGCAGCCCTTGCTGCACACCTTGGAAGGCTTATAGACATTAATTT
Source organism: Felis catus (assembly GCF_018350175.1). Lineage (NCBI taxonomy): Eukaryota > Metazoa > Chordata > Mammalia > Carnivora > Felidae > Felis > Felis catus. Next base: position 11,748,808 of record NC_058380.1, read on the forward strand.
TTGAGGAGGGACAAGATCCTCACCTTTGATCCCATGATCTTTTGACCTTAGGCCTGGCAAGCAGGTTATGCCCTAATTAACTTTATTTTGTTTTTTTTTCCTTTTTATTTATTTTTATTTATGTATTTTGAGAGAGAGAGAGAGACAGTACATGGCAAGGGGCGGAGAGAGGGAGACAGAGAATCCCAGGCAGGCTCTGCACTCTCAGCATAGAGCCCGACAGGAGGCTTGATCTCACGAATGATGAGGTCATGACCTGAGCTGAAATCATGAGTTAGATATTTAACAGACCGAGTCACCCAGGTGCCCCGCTTTATTTAGGTTTATTTTATTTATTTTGAGAGAAAGAAAGTACGAGTGGGGGAAGGGCAGAGAGAGAGGTAAAGAGAGAATCCCAAGCAGTCTCCGCACCGTCGGCATGGAGCCCCATGTGGGGCTCGAACTCACAAACCCATGAAATCATGACCTGAGCTGATGTTGGATGCTTAACTTACTGAGCCACCCAGGGGCTGCATCCCTAATTCACTTTAAATTCATTTTTATTGTCTTCCACAGACAATGTTTGTGTGTTTATACATACAACAGTGTATATAAAATATCTATCTTGTTTAAAGGTTAATAACAAACTCCCATGTTTTCACCACCAGATGAAGAGAGTGAATATTGCTGGGGCGCCTGGGTGGCTCAGTCGGTTAAGCGTCTGACTTCGGCTCAGGTCATGATCTCACGGTTCATGAGTTCGAGCCCCGCGTCGGGCTTTGTGCTGATGGCTCAGAGCCTGAAGCCTGTTTCTGATTCTGTGTCTCCCTCTCTCCCTGCCCCTCCCCCGCTTGTGCACACTCTCTCCCTCACTCTTTCTCTCTGTCTCTCTCAAAAATAAATTAACGAAAAACATTTTTAAAAAAACGAGAGAGAGATTAGAATATTGCTTGTTCCTTGAAAGCTCTCCCCACTCCCCCCAGGCCTCCCTGAAGGGAATCTGCTCTCCTGAATTCTGTCAGGCATCCCCTCCTTTTCTTAGAGTTTCACCCCCTGCATACGTCTCCCTAAAAAACATTTTGCTGTGTTTATTCCGCTGTGACTTGTTCCTTGCACTCAGGGTTGTCTCTGAGCCTCGTCGATACTGATGCACACAGTTGTCATTTATTCGTTTTCTCTGCTGGGTAGTAGCCCATTGGGTGAGTACATCACACTCTGTCCAGTCTCCTTCTGGTGACATCCGGGTGATCCTGCCGTGGCGCTGCTGGCACGGATGGTGCTGTTGTGGGCGTTCCTGGCCACGGACAGAGGCCCTTTCTGGATGAATTCCCGAGAATGGCATTGGCTACGTGAGGAGCCAGCAAATGTTCAACTCACTTGATGCCAGAGTGGTTACACCAGTCCACGCTCCCTGGAGTGTGGATGAGAACTGAGTCACTCTTCCAGTGTTGTGCTCTGCCGCGGGGGGCCCCCCGGAGTGAGGGCTGTCCTCCCTGCTAGCCCCCCAGGCCGGGCCTCACCGGGGCTGGGCCTCCTTTGGGTCATGCGGTTCTAGGGCTGGAGCCGGAGACTGTAGGCCTAGCAACCATCTCGAATCTCCTCAGATGCCTCCCGTGCTGAGCTCAGGGACCGACTGAACCCTGGAGACTCAGGGTTAGCAGACCCATCACAGAGCAATAGGTCAAGGGCTCCAGGTGGCTTGGAAGCAGGGAGGGCGGCTGCAGGGGGGAGCACCCCTAACACAGCCCTCACCGCTGCAGATTCCATCTGCCTCCCCCTAGCAGAGCGGGGCTTCTTCCCTGATCCCTGCCTCCTGAGGAGGAAACAGAGGGTCTGAATGGTTAAGCAGGTACCCAGGGAATGTTGGGTTGGGGAGAACGGGTACGAGACCAGCAAGATGTTTCTGGCAACAGTCCCTTTGATGATTACACACAGCCGAGTGTAGACTTCCACTCCTGGCTGTTGAGTAACTTGCATTAGCCCGAACCTCCCACCAACGACGGCCATCAAAGATACAAAAATCAGAGCCAGGAATGAAAGAGAAAAGAAGGCTGTGTGAAGGTATCAGAGAGACATGACAGGACTTGAGAGGACCCTGGAGAGGAGGGAAATTCTGAGCCCCTAGTCTCAAACTTCCCTTACATGCCTGAAACTCTGTACGATTCTTTCCTTTGTGGCCCGGACCCTGGGGCCAGACAGCTTTGGGTTCAAATCCCAGCTCCTGCGCCTTGTCTCTGTGTCTCCGTGTGACTTTGCTCAGTTTCCTCATCTGTGAAATACAAATACAGTCTCATCTTCATTTTTCATGGGTCCTGTACTTGTGAATTCACCCACTCAATAAAATGTATCTGTAACCCCCAAATCGATAACCCAGGGTGATTCTGCGGTCACGCTTGGGCGCACGCAGAGCGGCAAAACACTGGAGGCGCCCCCGCTTGCATGTTCCCACCCCGGGTCAAACAGGGTGACTCCCTGCTTTGTCTCTCGGCCCCCACACTGTAAACAAGTGTCCTATTCACCGGCTACTCAGTGGCGCGTTGTTTGCATTGTTGTGATTTTGTTGCTGATTTCACCGTTTAAAACGGCCCCAGCCTAGTGCTGAAGTGCCGTCTAAGCCCAAGAAGGCTGTTACGTGCCTCGCGGAGAAGACAAGTGCCCCGGATCGGCCCCTTTCACGCCTGAGTTACGGTGCCGTTGGCCCCGAGCACAGTGTTCATGAATCAAAAATATATATTAAACAGGATGTCTTTAAAATTTTTTTTAGGGTTTATTATTTTTGAGAGAGAGAGAGAAAGAGGAGACAGAGTGCAAGCGGGGGAGGGGCAGAGAGAGAAGGAGACAGAATCGGAAGCAGGCTCCAAGCTCCGAGCTGTCAGCACAGAGCCCGATGCGGGGCTCGAACCCACGAACGCTGAGATCACGACCTGAGCGAAGTCAGATGCTCAGCCAACTGAGCCACGCAGGTGCCCCTTAAACAAGATGCCTTGAAACAGAAGCACATGTAAAACAAGGTTATGTATTGATCGGTTGGTCAAATGTGACCTGAGGCCAGCGGTACCCTAAGCCTGTATTTCCCTTAGGAGCAGCTCACTAATCTAGCATTCTTGGTGACTTTATAGAGCATAACTGTCGCGAATCACCGATATAATAATAGTACTTGCCTCACAGGATTGTAATGAGGACTAACCACGTCCATTTCTATCAACACCAAGGGGACGGTGAACACTCTAGAATGTGTGGCTATCACACCGGTTCTCTCACTTCTTCAGAGCCAACCTTTTAAAATCATGCCCACTTTGGGGCGCCTGGGTGGCTCAGTTAAGCATCCAGCTTCAGCTCGGGTCATGATCTTGCAGTATGTGGGTTCGAGCCCCGCATCAGGCTCTGTGCTGACAGATCAGAGCCTGGAGCCTCCTTCAGATTCTTTTTCTCCCTCTCTCTGTGCCCCTTCCCTGCTTGCACTCTGTCTCTCTCTCTCTCTCAAAAATAAACATTAGAAAAAATTAGTTAAACCATGCCGTCTGGGAGCGCCTGGGTGGCTCAGTTAGTTAAGCATCCGACTTCGCTTCAGGTCATGATCTCACAGTTCATGCGTTCGAGCCCCGCATAGGGCTCTCTGCTGTAAGTACAGAGCCTGCTTCAGATCTTGTCTTCCTCTCTCTCTGCCCCTCCCCTGTTTGCATGCACACATACTCTCTCTCTCAAAAGTAACATTAAAAAGTAATAAAAAATCAAATCAAATCATGCCCTCTGTGCTCTGCATTTCTGTTTCCCCCTTGTCTGCTCACTTCTCAGCCCCATGCCCTCTGTCTTTTCCTTTCCGAGTTTGCCAAGGACATTGATGGCTCATGAGAATAACAGCCTTGAGCCGTGCTCCAGAGTGACCTTTGGAGAATGTGAGTCTTGCCACAAAGCCCCTCAAGCCCTTGGATGTCTTCCCAGGATGAGGTCCAGCTGAGTGCCGTCACAAGGCCCTGTGGCCCCTTCTCCATCATCTCCACTCCAGATGTATCACTTTTCTCTCCCTTTATAGGCTCCATCCCCTCCCACACTGGGGCAGGTCCCTCAGCCGGGGTCCCCTCTGGTGCCTGTCACTCTCCTCTGGTTATGTCATCTGGCTCTCCAGCTGATCAGTAGCGTTGGCTGCTTCAGAGATAGGAGCCTGGACACTCAGACGTTACGGACTGGGATCAATCAACAGGTCCCATGGTCTCCTGCAGATCGTGTTAATGAGACCTGCCCGTCTGAGGTCCGATCCTCTCTTCTGGACATCAGCAGACATCTGCCTCTTACCGTTCATTGTTGCTTGTATTCGTCAGACTCCGGGAGCTTTGCTGACGCCTCCCTGCCTGGCCTGTGCTAGTCGCCTAGAGCAATGCTGCCCAGTAGAGCTTCCTGTGGTGGTGACTGTGTTCTGTGTGCCACTAGCCACACGAGACCTCAGGACGCTTGACACGTGGCCAGTTCAACTGAGAAACTGACTTCTTAAATTTTATTCCAATAAATGTAAATGTAAATAGCTGCCTGTGGCTCAGGATTATTATTTTGAGCAGCACAGGCTTAGAGAGAGCCTGAGAGAACTCCAGGTAATGTACGTATGTAAAGAACGTGAAAACATTTCCTAAGAAACATTTCCTGGAGGAGCCCCATGGTTGGCTCCATCGGGAGAGTGGGCAACTCTTGATCTTGGGGTCAGGAGTTTGAGGCCCACGTTGGGTTACTCAAATAAGTTAAAAAAAAAAAAAAAAGAAAGAAAAGAGAAGAGAAGAAAGAAAGAACTACTCCTGGAAAACTTGAATGTGGTTACTCTCGAATGTAGGAGTGGTGAAACCATGCATTCACGGACTGTAATACACTGAAAAATGGTAACGTTCTTCTTAACTTTGGCTTTTAGAGTTTGTGCAGCCACCGCCTCGGTCAGACTGTGAAGGTCAAAAAGCAGAGTGTCTGTCTGATGAACATGAGGACAGCGGGGACTTTGGGCGACCCTGGGTAAGATAAAGCACCTTGCACATCAGAGACCTCTTCCCCGTGCCCTCCCTCTCTCTCAATACACGACATAGGCCTATGTGCACATATTACCTTTTTTTTAATTTTTTCCTTTTCTCTTACCATTTTTTTACCAAAAAAAAAAAAAAAAAGAAGAAGAAGCCCATCCCATACAAAGCCTGTTATCTCCCTTAGCAGCAGCACTCATAAGTTGGTTCCACGTCACCAACTACCTACCACATTATTTTTAAGGAAATAATATGAAGCTTTCTGGATACACCGACCGTGGTTCACTTAACCCATCCCCTGTTGCTGGACATTTAGGTTGTCTCCAGAGTTTTGTTATCATTCTCTTGGGTGACTTAGCAATTAGGGTAGGCCAAGCCTCAGTAACAAAGAGACCCAAACCTGTAACGGCTCAAGCCGGTGGTCTGTGTCCCTGTGTGCAGACATCCCAGGGTGGGCATGCCTCTGTGCAGTGATTCGGTCAGCCAGGCTATTCCACCTTCCTGTGACTTGTCAGTACCTTACTGTCCCCTGCACGGTGGAGGCCGGTCACCCCGCCCATCCCACAGAAAGGGACAAGGGCATGGAAGCCCTGGAAATGGCTTGTCACCCACTCACATTTTAGTGGGAAGGACGTGGGCACATGGCCACAGCTATTTGCAGGGGGAATACAGCCCAATGGGTAGGAGGACGCAGTGGCTTCTGGTGCAAAGCTCCCCAGCACTGCTCCAGTCTGCTCCCCGCCACTGGTGTCCACATGGACCCTCCTTTCACACGAGCACACACACACAAACATACACATACACACACACCCAGTGGAGAGGGGCTGGGGGCTGCTTCGCTTCCTCACCAACTCTTGATATTTCCGGTCTCTTCTATTTTAACCATCATTCTGGTGGCATCTCATTGTGATTTTTCTTTTAACGTTTATTGATTATTAAGAGACAGACACAGAGCGTGAGCAGGGGAGGGGCAGAGAGAGGGGGAGTCACAGAATCTGAAGCAGGCTCCAGGCTCCGAGCTGTCAGCACAGAGCCCGACGCGGACTCGAACTCACAATCTGCGAGATCATGACTTGAGCCGAAGCCAGTCGCCCAACCAACTGAGCCACCCAGGCACCCCTCATTGTGATTTTTTTTAATGTATATTTTCCTGAAGATCGATAAAGTTATACACCTTGTCATATGTGCACTGGCCATTTGGATATCTTTCTAAAAATGATACCCGTTCAAAGTTTTTTTACCCTTTTTTTCTATTGGGTTTTCTTTTTCTTATTGACTTGTAGTTCTTTCTATATTGTGGAAATAAGCCCTCTGTCAGATACATGTAGTGCAAATAATTTTCTCCCACTTTGTGGTTTGCCCAGTATAAATCTTAATAACAAAAGCAATGGAGATAAGCACAATGTCCGGCTGAAAGAGTCAGGTTCAATAAATAACATAAAATACCATGAAAATCTGTATGTGCTAATATGGAACAATTTCCAGAATATATTAAATAAAAACTGCACAGTGCTTCATTTCTGTGTTAAGAAGAATATAAAGGGGTGCCTGGGTGGTTCAGTCGGTTAAGCATCCAACTTCAGCTCAAGTCATGATCTTGCGGTTCAGGAGTTCGAGCCTCGTGTCAGACTCTGTGCTGACGGCTCAGAGCCTGGAGCCTGCTTCGGATTCTGTGTCTCCCTCTGTCTCTGCTCTTCCCCTGTTCATGCTCTGTCTCTCTCCCTCTCTCTCTTTCAAAAATAAGTAAATGTTAATAGTAGACCCTCCCTAAGGTCTTTTAAAAAAAAAGAGTATATAAAATTCTGGACAGATACAGAAGAGACTGTTACTCGTAGTTGACCATGGATGGGGCTGCTTATTTGGGAAAAAAAGTTTACTTATAAACTTTTTCATGTTGATTAACTTTTTACACTGTACATGTTAACTATTTTCCGTGTATTTTTTAATTTAAGGAAAAAATAAATATGTCGGGGTGTCTGACTTGCTCAGTCAGTGGAGCATGTGACTCTTGAATCTCGTGAGTTCAAGCCCCATGCTGGAGGTAAAGCTTACAATGAATGGATCAATCAATCAATCAGCCATTACAGTGAATCAGTCAATCAATGAATCCATCAGCCAGGTTGACATTAATAAAATGGAGCTGTTTAGTAAGCATGTGTTTGTGTTTCCCCTGCAGCTCTCTGGATGAGACCACCTACGAAAGACTGGCAGAGAGGACACTGGACTCCTTAGCAGAGTTTTTTGAAGACCTCGCAGACAAGCCTTACACACTGAAAGACTATGATGTCTCATTTGGGGTACCTCTTAGCTCATTTTCTTTTTCTTTTCTTTCTTTTTTTTGTAATAACTTTTTTTCAATGTTTATTTTTGAGAGAGAGAGAGGCAGAGCATGAGCAGGGGACGGGGAGAGAGAGAGGGAGGCACAGAATCGGAAGCAGGCTCCAGGCTCTGAGCTGTCAGCACAGAGCCCGATGTGGGGCTCGAACCTGTGAACCGCCAGATCGTGACCTGAGCTGAAGTCGGATGCCTAACTGACTGAGCCATGCAGGCGCCCCTTTGCTTATTTTCATTATTCTGCTTCTTCCCTAAGAATTCTAGCTCACTAAAATAAAGAATTCCCCTCTAGGGGAGCCAAGCACCCAGCAGCGTGCGGTTACGTGTCGGACCGAAAGACTGGAGACGGTGTTGCAGCCTTGCTCCACCAGGCTTGTGACCTTGGGCAAGTCACAGCCTCTGTTTCTCCTTAAGCCCTATTTCTTCTTGCAAACAGTGGTTCTCAAGCTCCACTCAATACCTATAAAGGTAAATGGGAGAAGAACCCAGGCGTATGTTTGTCTAGCAAGAGGCCTCTGATGCAGGCCTGGGGAAGCCTGAGCTAGACTTCTGCTTAAGCAGGATGTGTTCAGAGCACACAGACCTGGGTCCCACTCCTGGAGATTCTGATTCATAGGTCAGGGTGTACTCTCAGGAAGCAAATTCTTGAAAAGCTCACCTGGGATTCTAATGTGCACCCTGGGTCCCACCCCTAGAGATTTTTATCTGGGAGTATGTCCCAAGCAAGGCACGGGAGCTTTTTAAAGTTTTTATAATCAGGGCACCTGGGTGGCTTAGTCCATTGAGCATCTGACTCTTGATTGCAGCTCAGGTCATGGTCCCAGGGTGGTGGGATTGAGCCCTATGTCAGGCTCTATGCTGATCATGGAGCCTGCTTAAGATTCTCTCTCTCCCTCTTCCCCTCTCCCCTGCTCGCCAGTGCTCTCTCTCTTTCTAAACAAACCAACAACAATAAAGTTCTGTAATCAGTCCCCAGATAATCCTAATAGGCAGCTGGGGTGACCCCAGATCCCGGAAGCCAAGGCAGTGCTGCTCTGCACCGACTGACCACCGGGTGGCAGACTTGAGTAAGGGGCCACCTTTGGATTTACAATTCTGTTGAGGCCTTAGGGACCAGCTCCCTCTTAGCCAGGAGAAAATCCCCCACGGAGGTTAATCCTCTTGACAGCAGTTAATTAATAGTTGGAAGTGTCATGAAGTGTGCATTTTGGATTAAACCATGGAATTATTTAGGACGACCAGCTGTCGGGCGTAAGTGATAGAAATGGTGTTGGATATTGCTGTGGAAACAGAAAAGGGACTCCACCGGATGGAGCAGGTAGCAGAGTCTGGAAGATTTCAAGCCTGGTTGTAAGGATAGGGGGGACTTTGCGGTCAAAACAGAGGCAACGGGGCGAGACAGGATTGGATGCCTTCCAGGTGATTGCGGTCAGCTCAAAACGCAGCATCTTTCGGGTAGGGCTCTAGAAATGCCTGTGCAGACAGCCTCAGAAGGCAAGTTGCTCGGGAACCATTACAGACTGGCCTCCCCAGCTTGACTGCCTGTGGGCTGATGGAGCTGGGGCGTTAACAGCTCTCCTGTCCCCCCGGCCTCCCCATCAGGGGCTGGCTGGACTTAGAGGGAAACCAAGTCTCGGGCTGACCTCGGCCTTACATACAAACATTCATTGACATTGGATAAGCGTCCAACTTTGGCTCAGGTCGTGATCTCATGGTTTGTGAGTTTGAGCCCTGCTTTGGGCTCTGCACTGACAGGGAGGAGCCTGCTTGGGATTCTCTCTGCCCCTCCCCGCCCCTCTCAAAAGAAATAAAATTTTTTTTAAATGCCACAGAAACAGTCCCACCACTCATTCTTATAAGATTAGTGAGATTACTTAGTGACTCGGGTATTTTGCACGAGTGTTTTCATTAGAAGCACGTGGGGCGGTATTCTTGGAGCGGGATTCTGTTTACCTCCCTGAATCAGGCAGCCAGTGTTCCTGGTCAGTGGTGGGTCACAGGACCTTCCTGAATCTTCCCTGCGGAGTCACTCTGTAAAGAGTGACCCAGCTTCTGGGCTTTCTGTAAACCGTTCCAGTAAGGGAGGCACCTGTGTTTTTCTGGCCAGAAAAACCTTCAGTATCACTCTCCTCACCAGGGGAAAATTACTTCTAACACATCATTTGCTAATTAGGAAATTCTCTAGTATAGATGTAGAAACTAAAGGCTTATATAGTAGCTGCCTCTGTTGTTGGGACTTCTGATAAAGAACTTTGAAATGCTGGGGTGCCTGGATGTCTCAGTCGGTTAAGTGTCCGACTTCGGCTCAGGTCACGATCTCACGGTTCATGAGTTGGAGCCCGCCATAAGGCTGTCTGCGGTCAGCACAGAGCCCGCTTCAGATCCTCTGTCTACCTCTCTCTGCCCCTCCCCATTCCCTCTCTATCTCTGTCAAAAATAAATAAACATTAAAGATGAAAAGAAAAGAAAAGACACTTAAAAAAAAAAGAAGAAGAACTTTGAAATGCTATCTACTCTGGGGTGTGAATTCCTGATTAAAGTCTCCCAGGCGCTACCTAACTTATATATTCCACATATAAATCTATTGAAACTACATTGTAGGCAATAGAACACCTGTAACACTATTACTTGAGCTTTGTTGGGGTGCCGTCTTTCCCTGTCCCCAGGGTCCGGTTGGGCATCACCTCCCCTGGGAAGTCCTCCTAGATGCTCCAGGCAGATACCACCCTTACCTTCTTGCCCAGCACGCTGAGAAGGACTCCATGGAGCACCGATCGCCCTGTGTTCTGTTTACACATCAGCTCCCATGGCTAGACCAAGCACCTCGGCAGCCAGGACACGGTCCATTCTGGGTGTCCCCAGCACCCGCAACATGGCCAAGTACATGACAGGGATTTGACACGTGTCGATTCACTACGTAAATGGAACAGTGCCCACTTACTTTAACAAAACACACTTCCACTGATGCCAGTCAGCATCATCGGTATTTTCCCAGCTTGCTACTGGCCGAGTAGACAGATCAAAGTGGTAATCCAGACGGGCACAAGAATACGTCCGTTCTGTTTGCTCCCTGTGCAGTAGGAGACGTGAGCAGCTCCTGACTGTTGCGTCTTCCTGTCCGTGGGGTGGGTAATGTTGGGGGTCAGTGTCTGGGTCCGGGCCTCACCCCCACCGGCACTGCCATTAGAGGGGACACCACCAAAGCGGAAAGTACCGCCCGTCCCTAGGCCTCCGTGGCGTCTGCTGCTCGTGACCGGCGAAATCTGACCAGAGAGCACCCTGCTCTCTGAGGGGTTGATTCCAGGCCACCTTCCTTTTGTGCCTGGTGCAGCCCTGGCCCCTGACAATTTGATGAGAATTGGTTTGCAGTCATGTTCTTTACTCACTAAGCTGTTGGCATATCGCGGCCAGACATTTCTTAACCTTTTCTGGGCCTTCTCCGCAGAAAATCTTCCCCGAACACCTATGAGTACAATTTCAGCTTTGCAGCGGGGGCTTTCACAGACACCTGAACACCACCTCTGGGTCCCAGGTCACGGACCCTTGCTCAGAGGCAGCATTTTATTGGATATGGAGACAAAGCATCTAGCTTCTCATCCTGGATTTGTATTTTCTTTCCAAGAGTCCTTTAAAAAAATTTTTTTGGGACTATTTATTTGTTTTAAGAGAGAGAGAGAGAGAGAGAGAGAGAGAGAGAGAGAGAGAGAGAATCCTAAGCAGGCTCCATGCTGTCAGTGCAGAGCCCAACGCAGGGCTCGAACCCACTAACCGTGTGATCATGACCTAAGCTGAAATCAAGAGTTGGATGCTTAACCCACGGAGCTACCCAGACGCCCCTGGCGAGCGAGCGTCCTTAAGCGAATGAGCTTAACTCCTGGGAGTGGCAGGTTCTTCAGCTGTAGAGTGAGTGACATCCCTCCACCTCTCCGATTTCTATTAGGATTGAATTTTTTAAATGCTACACGCTCATTATTCTTACTCTTTAAGAGGAAGTTGGTAGCTGTATTTGGAGTATGGGAAGCCACGTACACATGAAATCGCCTGACTCCGCCTGCCATCCCGTGTGTGTCTGTTGCTACAAAGTGAGCGAGCGACAGCGGAAATTGCTCCTTTTGCCGCCATATGTGGAGGGCTGATACTGACTGGCAGGAATAAGCCGCCACCCGCTGCGGTCAAGGGCTCTTCTGATTGTGCGGTGCCCGGGTCAGCAGCGACTGACTGTTTCAACTCCCTCCCCACTTCCCCTGCCCTCCTCTGCATTTAAGTCCGTCCACACTCCCAAAGCAGTCTCCGATTGCCCCTTAAGGAATAATGCTAATGAACAAAAAGCCCGCTTCATCGGGTCTCCTTGCGGCCGGTTCTGAAAGCATTAAAACCCCTGGTGACCCAGTAAGGCAGCTTAGTTTCCTTCCGCTCCTTCCCTCCTCTTGCCAGTTTCCTCTGGAAACAGCCGCTGGCTCCACAGGGGAAAAGTACTGACACACAAAGAACAGGAGGAGGGTGGGGACCAAGTGCCGAGACCTTCTGCCTTGTGTAACCTGGCCCTTAACGTCACGCACGTTATCACCGTGCCTGGTCACCCTCCGCTCCGTTCCCGCCTCCGCCGATGTAGGTTTGCGTCCATCCGGTTTTTTGCACAGAGAACGGATGTGCTGCACACTGAAGGCGCTTGGGTGAAGAGACAAATCGGGGCGCCTGGGTGGCTCAGTCCGTTAAGCACCGGACTTTTAGCTCAGGTCATGATCTCACTGTTTGTGGGTTCGAGCCCCGCGTCAGGCTCTGTGCTGACAGCTCAGGGCCTGGAGCCTGCTTCGGATTCCTGTCTCCCTCTCTTTGCCCCTCCCCCAGTCGGGCTTTTTTTTGTCTCTCTCTCTCTCTCAAAAATAAATAAACATAAAAAAAAAAAAAAAGAAAAGACAAATCTGCACTCAAGGTGCTTAAAGTAGTGGAGGAAAGGTGGTCAGTGCCCGGCTAACAAGCGGGTGGCTCAGATGCAGGGAGGAAGGCACAGAAGGGCTGTGGGGGCACCCACGCACAGGCTCTGGCCCCAGCTGCGGGGTGTCAGGGTAACCACGCCAGAAGTGCCTCAGCTGGGGCTGCTGGTCTTGGGGGTGGGGGGGGCAGGGGTGCTGCAGAGAAGCTGCTGGGGCCGGCGGGGTGGTGAGGTGGTGGGAGACAGCTTGCAGCCTGTGCATCTGGAAGAAATCTCACAGTTGCTTTATGAATATGCTCTTTGTGAAGGAGCAGCCAGTTCCCTGGAATCGTGGCAGAAGATTTTGAGTTGGAAGGGGCGCCTGGGTGGCTCAGTCGGTTAAGCGTCCAACTTCGGCTCAGGTCATGATCTCAGGGTTCATGAGTTCAAGCCTCGCATTGGCCCTCTGGGGTCGGCACAGAGCCTGCTTAGGCTCTGTCTCCCTCTCTCTCTGCCCACCCCCCCTGCTCACGCACGTGCTCTCTCTCTCTCAAATAAACATGAAAAAAAAAAAGGTTGTGAGTTGGAAAGAGATGATTTTGGCTTTGAGCAAATAGGATCTGCATCCCTGACTGGTCTCCTGTTCTAAGGCACGACAGTGATCAGGGGTGTGCACAGGGAGCACCCACGCCCCTCCATCGGTGCACGGAGTCTCTGAAGGAGGCAGCACAGATGTTGTCCTGAGGAAGGGGGCAGGGCTGATGAGACTCAGACCCCACCCTCTGTTCTCCCCTCTGCACCTACCCCTCCTTCATCGTGGGGGACAAGGAGGCACGACGGGGCATTGAAGGACCAGATAGGTCACACTGGAAACAGTGAACATCTTGAACCCCTGAGCCCGGTACCTCATAAAAGAATAAGCCATGAAAGTATGTACGGGGGGAGAAGGAATGGGGAATGACTGCTTTTGGCTGCGGGGTTTCTCTTTGGGGTGATGGAAATAGTCTAGAATTAATGATGTTTGCACACGTTATGAAAACACTTTGTGAAATACTAAAAACTACTAAATTGTACAGTTTTTTTTTTAATGTTTATTGATTTATTTATTTTGAGAGAAAGAGAGCGGGGGGAGGGTTAGAGAGAGAAAATCGCAAGCAGGTTCCACTCTGTCAGTGCAGAGCCTGACGTGGGGCTCAAACCCACGAACTGTGAAATCATGACCTGAGCCAAAATCAAGAGTCAGACACTTAACTAACCGAGCCACCCAGGAGCCCCCGAATTGTACCGTTTTAAGACACATGTAAGTAAATGAAAGGTGGTAGTTCTACGAAAATAGTAAAGGTGGGTTTCAAGAAAAAAAATTTTAAAAGATGTACTTATGGGGCACCTGGCTGGCTCAGTGAGTGGAGCATGTGATTGTTGATCTTGGGGTCACGAGTTCAAGCCCCACACTGAGTGTACAGATGATTTAAAAAATAAAAAATAAACTTTAAAAAGAAACAAACTTACGTACCCTTTGATCCCAGCCCTTTTCAGAATGCATTTAAAAACTGGCAGACATGCCTGAGAGTGAACAGCTTATATCCGAGGTTCATGGGATTGAGAGAGCACTTCGTGTTATGTAAGGAACAACCTGTTTGGGACCCACACAGACCTGGACTTAAGATCAGCTCTCTCAGTTCCTAAGTATTCCTTATTCCCCGGTCCCTGTGTCCCTCACCTGCAAAACTGGAATAATGATTCCCATCTCTGACGGTCACGGTCACAGTGGAAACACTTTTACACAAAATGCCAAACACCGAGCCTGGCACAGAGTGGGGTACTAGACGTTAGTGGTTACTACTTTTATTGATGTTTTCATTTTATTTACACTCTCTGTATTCCTGATGTCTGTGCGATTTTTGTTTCTTTTTTAATCAGAAAAAAATGTTATTGAAAATAGCCTGGGTGGCTCAGTCGGTTAAGCATCTGACTGCGGCTCAAGTCATGACCTCACGTTCATGGGTTCAAGCTCCACATCGGGCTCTGTGCTGACAGCTTGGAGCCTGGAGCCTGCTTCGGATTCTGTGTCTCCCTCTCTCTCTGCCCCTCCCCTGCTCGCACTCTGTCTCTCAAAAATAAACATTAAAAAAAAAAGATAAAATATGTATATATAGCCCAATAGAGTCCTCTTCATCCCTTGCCCATCAGTTAAATTATTATTATTAATTATTATTATTGTTATTATTATTATTATTACTGTGGTCTACCTTTTTAATAGCTCTTTGTGTTTGAGAACCAAACACAAAGTGTTCTCAGAAGCATTCGGGGCCTCTTGATCGGACAGGGGCTCTAGAAGCCCAGAGAAGGGTGGCCGTGTGTTTGCACGGGTTATGCCTCGGGTGGGGAGCATTGAGAGAGCCTCCCTCCTGCACAGCAGCTCCAGTAAAGGGAACTGAGCTGTGTAGCTGCTGCTATAAGATCCTGCACATTCTAAAGAGACCTCAGACCTTGGGAGTAAAGGGCCCCTTTGTTGAAAGAGTGTTTTCAAATTTAAATGAGCACTTATTGAGCGAAGATGGACCAACTCGTCTTTTAAAGAATTCAGGCCTCTTGTAGGGGAAAATAAAGCCCTTGAGAGCAGCCTGTGAGATGTGTGGGAAGGGTCTGAGAATAAAACTAGCCTGGAGTGTCAGCCTTCTACTAGCAGAGCAAACGTTATCGCTCTTTTTTTTTTTAATGTTTATTTATTTTTGAGAGAGAGAGAGAGAGAGAGCAGGAAAGAGGCAGAGAGAGAGGGGGAGACAGAGTTTTTGAAGCAGGCTCTGTGTTGACAGCAGAGAGCCCAACGTGGGGCTCGAACTCATGAACCGTGAGATCATGACCTGAGCCAAAGTCCGATGATTAACCAAGGGAGCCACCCTGGCGCCCCTATGATTGCTCTTGTAAGACAAGCAAAGCAGGTAGTTTACTTCTTTCTTTCTTGCATTTTTTCCTTGTTTTGGTAATGAACTTGTCCTGTCTGATGTTTGGGCTGACATGGTTCTCTGGTGCATTTAAGTAGGCTTTTTTTTTTTTTTTTTAAGTAGGCTCCATGCTCAACGTGGGTCTTGAACTCTCAACCCTGAGATCAAGAGTCAAATGCTCCACCGACTGAGCCAGCCAGGCGCCCCAGTGTCTGCATTTTTTAAAGCCCTCTTGTGTGTTCTGGCTGGTAGTTAAGGGAACCAAGGTAGCAGGCGGGATTCGGGGCCTCCCGTTTGCCAGCTGTAAGACCTCAGACAAGCCACGGCTGTGTCCTCACCTCGAAAGGGGAATAATGATAATTCTTGCCTTGCTGGCCTCGAAGGGAGTAAGAGAAAGCAGGATGAGGTCCAAGGATTATTGTGATTAATCACAGTCTTGCCCAGAGAGCAGTGTGCTTTCCACATGACCTGCCGATTCTACACACGAAAGACGTCTCTTCAGGGTGTATATATATTGTGTGCTTGTATAAATGGACCGTATCCAGGTCTGAAGCAATTATGCCCAAGAGCTAACTTTGTCTTTTATTTTCCTCCTGAACCACTAGAGTGGTGTTTTAACAGTTAAACTGGGTGGAGATCTAGGAACCTATGTGATCAACAAGCAGACCCCAAACAAGCAGATCTGGCTGTCTTCACCATCCAGGTAGGTCCCGAAGTCACAATCTGGCGGTGTTCAGCTTGCGTGCGATGTGGCGTCGCGAACCCTTTAAAGGGGGCGCCACTTTGTGGGCGGGCGCTTGTAAGCACACCTCTCCCGATGCTTCGCGCTCCCCCCATCCTTGTAGGATGGTCAACTCTGCTTCTGTACCTTCTGTCTACCGATCATCTGGCGGATGTTGAGATCCTGAGATGCTGGCGGATATTGAGATGTCCGTGAGATTGGAAGCAAACAGTTTAGAACTTTTCAGAACCTGGCCCGGACTGTCTTTCTCTATTAAATCATTGCCCCGCCTTTTGAAAAGCCAACTTGTGATACTGCAGCTTTGGAAGGAGTTACCCTTCGTCTTCAGAGCAGGTTAAAGTTTGACCTCTAGCTTGTTTTGAGCATCTCCGCTAGAAGTCGGTTGAATTCCCTCCACGGAATTAGGCGGCTTGGCCTGTGGACGTGGGAGAGCCTCTTAAGCTTCGACTCCAGGGCATTGAATCCCTCCTGCCTTTCCCACTGACCTTTTTCAATCCAGTGGAATAAAAGATTGTGGTGTAGGCCCCCCGCCCATGCTGCATCTCAAGGCCTGAGAACGTGCAGGGAGAGAGGGTCCCTCGTCCGTCTGGATCCATCTGGATCCGTCTGGGTGGTTATTAGAGAGTTATAGAGAGACACTCACAAAAGCTCTCAGACCAGCCTTCCTGGGCCATTCGTTAGCACTTCCAAAGAGAACACACACTGTGAATTGGGAAAGGCCCAAATATAACCAGGATGGAGTTCTTTGAAAGCCCAGTGGTATTTGCATTAAAAAAAAAAATAACTCTTCTCCTGTCCCAATGTTCACATAATTTTTAGGCAGTTAATATTATACTGTTTATCATGCAAGGGTGTGTAATTATTGGTTCAAAATAAGTAAAGCGTTGTGCCTCCTTCACCCCAACCTCATCGAGGAAGTAGGTTATAATTTAACAAAAACAGTCCCAGAAATCACTCATTTCTAGCAAGGCCCCTTACAGATTGCATTGGTTTTTTAGACCCAGCCAGTTTATTTGAAGTTGGATGTTTTACCCTGTGTGGGCCAATCACACTGTTCTCTTTGGCCTCAAACAGTTGTCCCAACCCCCACCAGAGTGGTGATAACTGTCCGTGCTTACCTTAACCCCCGGAGGAACTGGACGAGAAACTGGGTGGACCAATTCAAATGCAGCCATCACCTTTGGGGACCGGTGGCTGTATAAATACCGGGCAGGCCACCGGATCCCCCAGTGATGGCTCAGTTCCCTCCGTGTTGTATCTGGAGGCTGAAAAAGCCCGCCTCGTGTTTGGACACACCTGCCAGTGATGGGCTCCTAGCCCAGGCTTGTTTAGACTGTCATTCTTGATGGGAATCTGGAAGGAAAATCTGCCAAGGAGCCATTTACTATCACAGGTGCTGTGTTCCCCAAGGAAAAAAAGGGTTATCTTCCACTGGACTTTTCACGCCCAAAATAATCTTTCGTGGGGCTGCATTTCTGATATTTTGGGGGCTTTTTTCAGATGACAGCTTTTTGGGGGGTGTAGAAACATTGGCCTTCCCCGGCCACCCTGCCCACTCGGGGAAGTTGTAGGACGGGATAGAGCAGAGGCCTGGGTGGGCACCGGGACGCCAGTGCCTTGACTCCAAGCCCTGGGGGGCAGTGGAGGGGTCTGGGGGGTTCTCACGCTCTACCTGGCACTCCGGCAGCAAATCAGAGACCAGGGCCAAGCGCGTGTTCCATGGATTTGGTCCAGACTGTCAGTTCTTGGTACGTGGCCCGGATACTTTGTACGTGGCAGGTTGTGCATATTGAACCAAGCCCTCCGTCCTTTTGGCTTACCCCTCTCATCTCCGTTATTAGGCAAGGGTTCAAACCCCAGCATTTGGTTGATAATACAGAAACCTTTCATGTTTTTATAGCCCCCAAAGATGCTCCCCTTCTAAGCGTCCCTCTTCCCTGGCAAACTCCTCCCAGTCTTGACATCGGGAGATCGCTCCCTGAGTGTGCAGGTGAACCCAGTGCCCCTTCTCGTGGGCCCCCGGGGTTCTCTGCTTCACCCCCGTTGGGGCATCATGGTGGACCAGCACTGTCCACCGGCTTGCCTGCCCCCCCACCCCCTGCACTAGGCTGAGAGGAGGCAGGACTGACGGGCACAGTTCTGCACCTCCGGAATGACACCACACGTCAAAACCCAAGCTCGCCCAGGCCCACACAGATACAGCATCCCAGCATGAATGGATGGATGGATACTCTTGTTCACTGGGTGAGCTTGAGGTGGAGGAACTCTCCATTTCATTGGCTTAAAATTGAATTAAGGAAGGGGCGCCTGGGTGGCTCAGTCGGTTAAGCGTCCGACTTCGGCTCAGGTCATGATCTCGCGGTCCGGGGGTTTGAGCCCTGCGTCGGGCTCTGTACTGACAGCTCAGAGCCTGGAGCCTGTTTCAGATTCTGTGTCTCCCTCTTTCTCTGACCCTCCCCTGTTCATGCGCTCTCTCTCTCTCTCTCTCTCTCTGTCTCAAAAGTAAATAAACGTTTAAAAAAAAATTGAATTAAGGAAAAAAATATATTTTTTTAAATAGTTTAGATGTTTGCCAGGGGCTGGGGAGAGGATTGTGAGGGAGTAACTGCTCAATGGATACACAGTTCCCTTTTGGGGGGATGAAGGGTTTTGGTAGATAGAGGTCATGGTTGCACATGTTATGAATGTACTAAAATAATAGTAAGAAGAAGAATATTGGTAAGGGACAAATCATGCCAGTGGTACACAAATGGCCATAATTTTAAAAACACTCTGGGGGCGCCTGGATGGCTCAGTTGGTTAAGCGTCCGACTTTGGCTCAGGTCATGATCTCACCGTTCGTGAGTTTGAGCCCGACGCGGGGCTCTGTGCTGACAGCTCAGAGCCTGGAGCCTGTTTCAGATTCCATGTCTCCCTCTGTCTCTGACCCTCCCCCATTCATGCCCTGTCTCTCTCTGTCTCAAAAATAAATAAATGTTAAAAAAAAATTTTTTTTAAATAATAAAAATAAATAAATAAATAAAATAGAAAACACTCTGGAGTGCCTAGGAGGCTCAGTCAGCTAAGTGTCCAACTTCAGCTCAGGTCATGATCTCACAGTTCGTGGGTTCAAGCCCCGCATCGGGCTCTGTGCTGTTCAGAGCCTGGAGCCTGTTTCAGATTCTGTGTCTCCCTCTCACTCTTTGCCCCTCCCCCTCACACACTCTGTCTGTCTGTCTGTCTCTCTCTCTCTCTCTCTCAAAAAGAATAAAATAAACTTTAAAGAAAAAAAAACAACCCACCGCCTCTGACATAGCACATATCATACGTGAGTTGGGAAAAGCAAAAGCTCAGAATGTCATCTGCAGACTCATGGAGAGGGTTCAGATGTTTTCAGGACTCGTGAATTGTTCCAGAGGGCTCACTGTGTACTTGGTCTTAAAAAGAAAGACCCTGAGGGGCGCCTGGGTGGCGCAATCGGTTAAGCGTCCGACTTCAGCCAGGTCACGATCTCTCGGTCCGTGAGTTCGAGCCCTGCGTCAGGCTCTGGGCTGATGGCTCAGAGCCTGGAGCCTGTTTCTGATTCTGTGTCTCCCTCTCTCTCTGCCCCTCCCCCGTTCATGCTCTGTCTCTCTCTGTCCCAAAAAATAAATAAACGTTGAAAAAAAAAATTAAAAAAAAAAAAAAAGTTTAAAAAAAGAAAGACCCTGAGACAAGACAGGCGTCTGCCTTGTGACATGTACTTGCTGGAGCGTCAGTGCGGCCGGTGCCTGGGTGGCCGCGTGTGGGGGGTCAGCATCTCTCCGCGCAGACCCTGAGGATCTGTTGTGTCTTGCAGTGGGCCGAAGCGCTACGACTGGACCGGGGAGAGCTGGGTGTATGCCCACGATGGTGTGTCCCTCCACCAACTACTGACCACCGAGCTGACGGAAGCCTTGAAAACCGAATTGGACTTATCTTCTCTGGCCTATTCCGGGAAAGGCACCTGACGCCCAGCCCAATTCCAAAGACATTAAAAGCTGTGATGCCAAGACCCCTCCTTCGTCCTGCCGCTGAGTGTCTGGTTTTTTTCCACTCCCACCTTTGAGGACACTTGCATTGCTGGGGATGGCAATGTGGCCTAGAAAGAATGCGTGGCCTCCCACCCTCCCCCAGGTTCGGATGTTTAATTTCCATAGTTTGTTTGTTTTGTTTTGGGATTTATTGTCCCATTTCCTCCCTCACAGCATATCATTTCTCTTTTATAATCGTCCATGTGCTCCTACATTTGTATGTAGCCTTACAACCGGGAAAAATCAGCAGGGAAACTTCCAGGAGAAAAGTGACTTGATTTCACTCTTCATTCTTTGAAGGACTCAACTGCAAAAAGCCACGTGAAAAGCGGCTGCCCGGCCTCATCTTTCTGTCCCCAAATGAGCCTCATTAAAGAGTTGCCTATAAACGCTCCCTGCCACGCCTCTTGAAATTGTAAACAGGGGCGCCTGGGCGGCTCAGTCGATTAAGTAACCGACTTCAGCTCAGGTCATGATCTCACAGTCTGTGAGTTCGAGCCCCGTGTTGGGCTCTGTGCTGACAGCTCAGAGCCTGCAGCCTGCTTCAGATTCCGTGTCTCCCTCTCTCTCTGCCCCTCCTCCGCTCTTGCTCTGTCTCTCAAAAATAAATAAATGTTAAAAAAAAAATTAAAAAAAAAAAGAAATCGTAAACACTTCTCAGCCCTTTGGAATGAAAGTGTCGTTGACATTCAGGAATTCTCAAACCAAAGGTCATTCTCTCTTTGCACTTTGTGTCTGCCAGGGTGTGGACTGCTAGAGATTCAGGGTGATGTGATGCCTTTTCTTCCACAGAGACACACATATACATCCATATGCACACATTTCATTAATTGTGTGTGTGTTTGTATATTTTTTAAATGTTTATTTTATTTTTGAGAGAGCATGAGCAGGGGAGGAGCTGAAAGAGACGGGGACAGAGGATCTGAAGTGGGCTCCATGGTGACAGCAGAGAACCCAACGTGGGGCTCGAACTTACCAACTGTGAGATCATGACCTGAGCCAAAGTTGGATGCTTTAGTTGACTGAGCCACCCAGGCGCCCCTGTGTGTGTGTGTGTGTGTGTGTGTGTGTGTGTGTTTAAGTTAAAGGTACTTCTAGAATCAGCTGCTATAGCACAGGTCTGAGAATGCAAAGAATCTCCCAAAGACAAGAGGGGAAAAAGAACCATCTTCATAAGCTCATGGGTGTAGTATTAAATAAACTAGGTCACGGGGGTGAGGAGGTGCTTTGTAAATTATGAACAACCACATAAATAAAAAGATGTTCATGTTAATGTAAGGAGCCCCTGTCCTTCCCTTGGCTCAGGTCACCCTCTTCTTGGGAAAGAAAGGTTTCTCAATGACAAGTATGTGCAAACCTGTGGCATCATGGTTGTCTATCTCTGGGTGGGTTTCACAAGCTCCCTGGACCTCGGTTTCCCCTCGTGTTAAATGAGAGGGTAGACCCGCATAGAATATAGTCATATAGTCAATTCCCTGGGTGGCTCAGTCAGTTAAACGTCCACTTCAGCTCAGGTCATGATCTCCCAGTTCGTGAGTTCCAGCCCTGGTTGGGCTCTGTGCTGACAGCTTGGAGCCTGGAGCCTGATCCGGATTCTGTGACTCCCTCTCTCTCTGCCCCTCCCCTGCTCACACACTTGTCTCTCACTCTCTCAAAAATAAAGACACATTAAAAAAAGGAAAGGAAGGAAGGAAGGAAGGAAGGAAGGAAGGAAGGAAGGAAGGAAGGAAGGAAGGAGAACGAAAGAAAGAAAAAGAAAAAAAGAAAGGAAGAAAGAATATAGTCAATTCCCAATCCAGACATTCAGTGGTCCTGTCAGGCCAACTTAACAGGCTGGTTTTATTTCCTTCTGGTAGACAAGGAGATGACAATGAATGATTTTTTTTAAGCTGTAGAGTAAATATGGTTATTGGTTTGCTCTACTTGAACTTCAGTTGAATTCAAGTTCATATAATACCCATCTGATCGTGTCCTTGCCGTTGGCAACTTGTGCTGTAGACTGAATGTCTATTCCCCTGAAATTCCTGCGTTGAATCCTAACCCCCAGTGTGATGGCATTAGGAGGTAGGGGCCTTTGGGAGGTGATTAGGTCATAAGGACAGAGCCTCTTGAATGGAATTTGTGCCCTTATAAAAGAAACCCCAGGGAGCCCCTCACCCCTCCCACCATGTGAGGACTCAGTGAGAGGACAGTCACTATGACCCAGGGAGCAGAATTTCACCAGATACTGAATATGCTGGGCCTTGATCTTGGACTTCCCAACATCTAGAACTGTGGGAAATAAATTTCGGTTGTTTATAAGTTACCCAAGGCTATGGTATTCTTATAGCAGCCCAAATGGACAAGACACCTGCCACACCATAAGACCTTATTTTAATCTTTACTGATCTGCATGTTACACATGAAAAAAACAAAGCTCAGGAATATAAAAAATCACCCAAAGTAAACTGTTTGGTTACTTTTTAAGTTTATTTATTTTGAGAGAGGGAGAGAGAGATCATGAACAGGGGAGGGGCAGAGAAAGAGGGAGAGGGAGAATCCCAAGCAGGCTCTGTGCTGGCAGCAAAGAGCCCAGCTCAGGGGCTTAGGCTCAGGAACTGTGAGATCATGAAAAGAACTTTTTTTTTTACGTTTTTATTTATTTATTTTTGACAGAGAGACAAAGAGCGCAGGGGAGGGGCAGAGAGAGAGGGACAGAGAGAGAATCCCAAGCAGACTCCATGTTGCCAGCACACAGCCAGATGGGGGCTTAAACTCACAAACTGTGAGATCGTGACCTGAGCCCAAACCACCAGTGGAACACTTAACCGACTAAGCCACCCAGGCACCCCCAAAAAACAACTCTTAACAATAGAACGATATAAACAAATGCTAAATGGATATTTAAAAATTTCCTTTCTTCAAAATAATTTTATTTTTTAGTTTAAGTGTCATAGCTCAGTACCAGTGAGAAAAAAAAATAAAATTGTGTGTGTGTGTGTGTGTGTGTGTGTGTATCTTGCTTCTCACGGAAGTTTCACTATCTTGCTTACTTGAAATTCAGTTAAGTGATGCACTCCCCTATCTGAGACACAACATAAAAAAATATATTTAAGGGGCGCTTGGGTGGCTCAGTCAGTTAAGCGTCCGACTTCGGCTCAGGTCATGATCTCGCCGTTCGTGAGTTCGAGCCCGACGCGGGGCTCTGTGCTGACAGCTCAGAGCCTGGAGCCTGTTTCGGATTCTGTGTCTCCCTCTCTCTCTGATCCTACCCCGTTCATGCTCTTTCTCTGTCTGTCTCAAAAACAAATAAACGTTAAAAAAAAAAAAAAAAAAAATATATATATATATATATATATATATATATATATATATATATATATATATTTAATCAGGGTGCTATAACCAAAGAATGTAAGTTAGGGGATCTGTGCCTTTTTTTTTTTTTTTTAGATAGGGAGTGGGGAAGGGGCAGAGAGAGAGAATCCCAAGCAACCCACGTGCCCCAGGAGATCTGTGCTCCTGATACTTTCCTTGTGGGCTAGCTCTTCAGACCTATTTACTTTTACTTTACATACAATGCTGACTGTTTTAATTATTTAGGTTCTAAGGCCCTGGGAGATTCCTATCTAAGGTGTGAAAGAACTACAGCCCCAAGAACAGCCCCAAGGGAGGAATAAAAACGTTCTCTGAGCCGCAAACTGGAAAAGCACCACAGTGTGAGGCCAGGAGCCTCCCATACCTCAGACCCAGGAACACTATCACATTTATGGGATCACCCACACTAAGGATGAGTTTTCAGGGAAAAGTTGTAAGTGTTCAGTATTACACGTTAAAGGAGGCAAGAAAATATGCGATATAATTTTAGAAAGTTTTCTATTATGATTAGCTTCAATGTACAAAAATCAGTATATAGAGTGGATGGACCCTTGGCCACTTGAAAATGTAACTACCCAGAACGACTTATTTTCCTCTGCTTTGAGGATGCAGAGAAACACTGGGGTATGTAAAAGAGAACTTGAAATTTTTTTTTATTAGAATTAAAAAAATTTACCCAGACTCTGCTACTGACTTACTTGTTGACATCAGCCTCACATTTCTTACCTGTAAAAGGGGGATGTCTGACCTGTGGCACCTGGGCCCACATGCGAAGCACTTAATACATAACAAACACTATCACGTGCCCAGCACAATTTCATATTCGAATTTGGGAGTTTCCCCCAAAGTATTATCTATGACATCCTCTCCTCAGCCTCAGACTCAGTCAAAATGCTCATTTTGGTTACCTTGGTGATAGATTCTGATTTCCTGGAACAATTCTTCCTGCCTCCTTACAATGCTTATGTATATATTTTTAAGTTTATTATTTATTTTTGAGAAAGACAGAGAGAGTGTGAGCAGGGGAGGGGCCGAGAGAGAGAGGGAGAATCTCAAGCAAGCTCCGTGCTGTCAGTGAAGAGCCCGACGCAGGGCTTGAACTCACGAAACTGTGAGATCGTGACCTGAGCCGAAGTCAAGAGTTGACCAACTGAGCCGCCCCAGCGCCCCTACAACATTTATATTTTACTCCATCTTCTGCGTAGTTTCTAAAAACAATTTGGCCAACTTTAATAGATTGTATTAAGTTGTAAGTTTACAATATGTTTCTTAACCTCTGCCTGCCATCATATGCTACTAAGCCCCATTCATTGCTACATCTAAAGAAGGACCCACATTCCTAAATGTGAAGTTTGCGTGGACTGGCCGTGCAAGCTTGCCGAGGAAACCTGGCTTCACTGCTCCAAGGTATACACCGAGATTAAAATAATTTTAGGTCATGTCCAGTTGAATTCTTGGCATGGATTTATCTTCTGTAAATGAAAATAGTCACATACCAGAAGGGGAAGGAGGGCCGCTGGTATGACTTGCATGAATTTTTCCGCTCGTTGAAAACTATGACTTCGTGACTATCTTTCTACGTACAGCTATTGTTAGACATTACATCACATTACTGTTAGACATCTTACAACAGTAAGAAGTGCTTTCAAATCCTCAGTTTGACCTCATTATCCATAATATCCTAAAGATCCCAATTAATGGCCCCTTTGGAATATATAAAACTGAGGTCATTATATTCTGATGTCTGCTAACAGAATGTGAGGTCACACAGTCCATCTTTTCTGGATATATTCATTAAGATGTAGACTGTTTTAACTCCCAAGAAACTGGGTAGAGAAGGAGGGGTGCCTGGGTGCTTCAGTTGGTTAAGCAACTGACTCTTGATTTCAGCTCGGGTTGTAATCTCGAGGTTCGTGGGTTCGAGCCCCATGTCAGGCTCTGCGCTGACAGTGCAGGGCCTGCTTAGAATTCTCTCTCTTTCTCTCTCTCTCTACGCCCCCTCTGCTCATGCTCTCTCTCCCAAGAATAGATAGATAGATAGATAGATAGATAGATGAAAGGAAGGAAGGAAGGAAGGAAGGAAGGAAGGAAGGGAGGGAGGGAAGAGGGAAGGAAGGAACAAAGGAAGCAAAAAGGAAGAAAAAGAAAAAAACTGGGTAGAAAAGGAACATATGTCACCATAATAAAGGTCATATATGGCATGCCCACAGCTAACATCATACTCAAAAGTGAAACGCTGAGAGATTTTCCTCTAAGATCAGGAATCAGACAATGATGCCACTCTCACCATTTTTATTCAACACACATTAGAAGTCGTAGCCAAAGCAAGTAAGCGAGAAAAAGAAACAAAGGAAAGGAAGAGGTAAGACTGTCACTATTTGTCACTATTTGCAAATGACATGACTATACAGAAAACCTTAAAGATTCCAACAAAAAAAGTTTGCAGTTTTAAATAGTTTCCGTAAAGACGCAGGACACAAAGTCAATACGCAAGAATCAGTTGTGTTTTCATACAGCAACAGTGAATGATCTGAAAGACAAATTAAGGAAGCAATCCCGCTTACAACATCAGAAGGATTAAATACTTAGGAATGAATTTAACCAACAAAATGAAAGATCTGTACACTGAAAACCAGAAGACATTGATTAAAGAAATTAAAGAAGATACAAATAAACATAAAACTATTCTGTGTTCATGGATGAAAAGAACTAACATTGTTAAAAAGTCCAAACTACGCAAGATGATCTGCAGATTCAGTGAAATCCCTGCCAAAATTCCAGTGGTGTCTTTCATGGAAATAGAACAAATAATTGCAAGTTCTGTATGGAGCCACAAAAGGCCCTGAACAAAGCAATCTTAAGAAAGAAGAACAAAGCAGGAGGCATCACACTCAATCATTTCAAACTACACTCTAAAGTTATAGTAATCAAAACGATAGGGCGCCTGGGTGGTTCAGTCGGTTAAGAGTCCGGCTCCGGCTCAGGTCATAAACTCACAATTTGTGAGTTCGAGCCCCGCATTGGGCTCTGTGCTGACAGCTCAGAGCCTGGAGCCCGTTTCAGGTTCTGTGTCTGTCTCTGTGCCTCTGCCCTGTTCGTGCTCTGTCTCTGGCAAAAATAAACAAAAAAAAAATTTTTTTAAAGTGGTATATTATTGGCATAAAGCAAACACATAGGTGAATGGGTGGAATTGAGAGCCCTGAAATAAACTCACACACATATGGCCAATTAATCCTCAGCGAAGGAGCTAAGAATATACATCTTAATAAATGTCGGGAAAACTAGACAGCCACATGCAAAAGAGTGAAACTGGGCCCCTTTTTATACCAAACTTAAAAATCAACTCGAAATGGATTAAAAGCTTGAACCTAAGACCTGAAACTATAAAACTCCCAGAAGAAAACACAGGGGTTAGCTCCTGGATATCAGTCTTGGCAATAACTTTTTGGATTTGGCATGAAAAGAAAAGGCAACAAAAGCAAAAATAAACAAGCGGGACTACGTCAAAATAAAAAACTTTTGCCCAGCAAAGGAAACCATCAACAAAATGAAAAGGAAACTTATAGAATAGAAGGAAATATTTGCAAACCATATATCTGATGAAGGTTTAATAACCAAAATACACAAGAAACTCATAAAACTCAATAGCAAAATAAACAAATAAATAACCCAATTCAAAAAGAGCAAAGGACCTAAAGAGACATTTTTCCGAAGAAGATAAGCAAATGGCCAACAGGTACCAAAAAAAAAAAAAAAAAATTCAACCTCACTTATCATCAGGAAAATGTAAATCTAAAACCACAGTGAGGTATCATCACCTCACACTATTAGAACAGCCATCATCAAAAAGACAAGAGAAAGGGCACCGGGGTGGCTCAGTGGGTTAAGCGTCCAACTTCGGCTCAGGTCATGATCTCACAGCTCGTGAGTTCAAGCCCCGCATTGGGTTCTGTGCTGACAGCTCAGAGCCTGGAGCCTGCTTGGGATTCTGTCTCCAGCTCTCTCTGCCTGTCTCCTGCTCGCGCTCCGTCTCTCTCAAAAATAAACATTAAAAAAAAAAAAAGACAAGAGATAACAAGTGTCAGTGAGGATATGGAGAAAGAAAAACCCCTTTGCACTGGCAGTGGGAATGCAAATTGGTGCAGCCACTCTGGAAAACAGTATGGAGGCTCCTCAAGAAATGAAAAATAGAACTACTGTGTGACCGAGCAATCCCACTTCTGGGTATATATCCAAAGGAAACAAATCCATTATCTTGAAGAGAGAGCTGCATTCTGTGTTCATTGCAGCATTATTCCTAACAGCTAAACTATAGAAACAACGTGAATGTCTGCTGATGGTTGAATGGATAAAGAAAATGTGGTACATATAAGTGTGGGTGTATGTGTGTATATATGTACACACACATATATATACACACACATACACAATGAAATATTATTCAGCCTTTAAAAAGAAGAAAATTCTGTCATTTACAACAACAAGGGTGAGCCTGGAGGGCATCATGCTAAGTGAAATAAACCAGACAGAGGATAACGAATACTGCGTGGTACCGCTTATGTGTGAAATCTGCAAGTCAACCAATCAAATCAGTGTTTTTTTCAAGTCAAATTCGCAGAAACAGTAGAAAAGTGGCTGCCTGGGTTTGGGGGGAGTGGGGGAAAGAGAGGAAGGCTGGTAAAAGGGTAAAAATGTTCAGTGACAAAAAAAGAAATAGACTGTTTGTATTCTTGTAGAGATAATAAGCCAGACCTAGAGCGTTGACTCCAACAAACCAGAACAGATTTATTGAGCTGTTTACCGAAGACTTACTTAAGCTGTTGGGTAAAGAGCTTGCACCCAGCAGGAAAATTAGCTCCCAAAGACTTTCTTCTACTCTGAAAAGTCAGACCCCTTGAGGCTCCATCCAGGTGTAAATAAATATTAATGCAAGACAGGCTGCTACATTTCACTTCTGTTTCTCTGATTTGTGGGAACATTAGTAGCACCATATCTTGATCTCGAAGTTTTAGCTTTTATTTCTGCCAAGTTAAGTGGAAAAGGTAGCTAAATTATACAGAAAAATAAGACAATGCCATTGCCCAGTTACTTTTATTTCCTACTCCTCCTTTCAGTGCTGAGATTTTTTCAAAAGAAAGTGGCTTAAAGAAAACCATAAGAAAAAGAAAACTGTAAAATCTCCAAGGTTCAGGGATGCCTGGGTGGCCCAGTTGGTTAAGCGTCCCGCTCTTTTTTTTTTCTTTTTTAATGTGTATTTATTTTTGAGAGAGAGAGCGCAAGTGGGGAAGAGGCAAAGAAGGAGACACAGAGTCTCAAGTGGGCTCCACACTGACAGCGAGAGCCCAATGTGGGGCTCTATCTCACAGACTGAGATCATGACCTGAGCTGAAGTCAGATGCTTAACTGACTGAGCCACCCAGGAGTCCCCTAAGTGTCCAACTCTTGATTTTGGCTCAGGTCGTGATCCCATAGTCATGAGATTAAGCCCTGCATTGGGCTCCACACTGAACATAGGGTCTGCTTGGGATTCTCTCTCTCTCCCTCTCTCTCTGCCCCTCCCAACTCACACACATGCTGTTTCTCTCCCTCTCTCTCTCTCTCTCTCTCTCTCTCTCTCAAAATAAATATTTTTAAACAATTAAAAAAGAGTATAAAATAAATAAATAAATAAATAAATAAATAAATAAATAAATGTATAGATAAAATCTCCAAGGTTCAAAAGTAATACAAGCAGATGAATTTAGAATCAAAGTTGCTGTGTCAGGCTGCCCAGGCTGTGCACTGCACAAATCTAGGCACTGCTATTCACAGAGATTACAATAACCACCACGGTGCCACTCAGAGTTGTGCAAACTGTTCAGAGCATATCCCCTGATTGTGCTAGAATTCATCTCACCAGCCCATAAACAAGTCTCCTCAAATGTTTCACCGAACATTCCTTAAATCTGCCCCTTCTACCTACCCACAATCAGGTCCTCATCATTTCTCACCTATATTATTATTGCAGAAGATATCTTGCTCCACCTCCCTCAGCCCATCTTTCTCTCAGCCCATCTTCCATGCTGCCCCGAGAGGGAGCTTTCAAACGTGTAAATATGATCCCTTACCTTTGTAAAACCTTAGCAGAACCAGACATGAAGACTGAGCTTCTCTGACCTAACGCTGCATTGACACTGCAGTATAATTATGCCCTTATTGCCTGCAGTCTCAACACTTAAGCTACAATTCCAAACCACCACCTTCCTAAAAGCCATGCTGTTTCACCTAGCTCTGGACTTGGCCAGCCTTGAACCCACGTTGGTCCTTATTCCCCACTTTTCTGCCTAGGGCATTTGTGTTACCTGAAAAATATTCCTGGCACAGCCTTGCTGTGCCCTCCTCCACTGAGCCTCTTTACCTGGACCCCCTTCATTGTCCCATACTCTGTCAGCGCTCGGTATTTCTCCTTTCCACCGCTGATGGCCATGGGAAGGAACTAGTCTAGAACATGTCCCCTCTGCTGGATTATACACTCCACGAGGACAGAACTGCATCTCCCCCGTTTACTGCTGTCCCCCCAGCAGCCAGCACGATTCCTTGTGCACAAAAAGGGCTCCATAAATGTCAAAACGAATGTGTTGTGATTACATGTTTACCAGTGTAGCCCAAGTAAATTCCAAATAAACCTAGTTCCAAAAGTGTTAACAAGAAATGTAAATTTTATAGAAAAACGGAAAGGAAGGGGGGCACTGTCAATGAAGGGTGCAGGGAAGGGAAAAAAATCTTTTTCCTCTACCCATTGAGATTGTCAAGCTGGGGGCTCTATAAATTAGACTGACAAGACAGGGGCACCTGGCTGGGTCAGTCGGTAGAAAATGCAACTCTTGGTCTCGGGGTTTTAAGTTTGAGCCCCACATTGTGTGCAGAGATTACTTAAAAATACAGTCTTAAGAAAAGAAAAGACTGGGGCACCTGGGTGACTCATTCTGCCAAGCGTCCAACTCCTGGTTTCTGCTCAGGTCATGATTTCATAGTTCGTGAGTTCAAGCCCCGCTGACAGTGGTGTAGAGCCTGCTTGGGATTCTTTCTCTCCCTCTCTCTCTGCCCCTCCCCTGCTCACTCTTCTCTCTCTCTCTCTCTCTTTCTCTCTCTCTTAAACAAACAAACAAACAAACAAATAAACAAATAAATAAATAAATAGTTTGTAGTGCAGATTTTAGTTCTTGTCCTTTCCACCAATAAGAGTTGTTAAATCCTTTTCCTGGTAAGAGGGAGGGAGATATATCTACAACTGGAAATTTCCTTTAGGAATGTAAATTCCCTTTACAAAAGGAAAACTTGAGTTCTGTTTGTAGAGTTTTTCCTGAGTCTGCTGATTCTCACACTGGTCTTTGGCCCAAAATAATTCATACACCAAAAAGGCATACTTTGGAGTGACATATTCTGGTAACTTTCACTGAAGCCAAACATTAAAGATGTACAAAACTATAAAATAATGCCATTTTTTTAACTCAGTGTATTTTGTTGTGTTTTGAAAATAGTTATCCTAAAATATGTCATTAATAATAATAGGTAATAATTGCCTTATTATTGTTCTTTATAAGTAACGGAACTAATACATATTTTTGAAAATGTCTCAGTTTTAACTTTAAATGTGGTAAAAATGGATAAATACAGCAAGCACACTGTAGGGGCCAAGGTTAGGCCAACTCAAGATGGGCCACTTTGGCATAAAAATTATCTTGAGTTAAAAAGCAATAGAGCCCCGCGTCAGGCTCTGGGCTGATGGCTCGGAGCCTGGAGCCTGTTTCCGATTCTGCGTCTCCCTCTCTCTCTCTGCCCCTCCCCCGTTCATGCTCTGTCTCTCTCTGTCCCAAAAATAAATAAAAACGTTGAAAAAAAAAATTAAAAAAAAAAAAAAAAGCAATAGAAACCCAGGAGATCCAGGAAAAGCTCCTTACCTCCCCCATCAACTGCCTAAAAAGAATTTAGATATAGCACCTGCTCCAGAGAGAGAGCTCAGCACAGATAACTGTGGTTTATCTGAAATGGGTATGGTGGAGGAAGAACCCAGCAAGACCTTGTCCCATCAAAGTCCTTTATGCCCCATTGTTTCTGAGTGGCCCAGCAGGCGTTTGTTTACTAAACACTTTCTCCATTTCATCTTCCTGTGAATTGCATTCCTTCCCTTTGGGGTCCCAGACCCCTACCCCCTTCTCCTTAGTTCAGAATGACAAGTGTACCTCATGCCCGACTTTCTGCGGGATTTCCCTGTGTGTGTGGATTCCCTGTACCTACCTAGTAAATGTGATTTTCTCCTGTGAACCTGTGTCATGTCAGTTTGACTCTTCGTCTAACTAGAAGGACCCTTGAAGAGGACAGGCATTCTTGCTCCCTGACACATACAAATAAAAGCTCTTCAGTGCCCTGTACAGCCTTTTTTTTTTTTCTTGAACAGACTATTTTTAGGGCAGTTTTAGGGTCACAGCAAAACTGAGTAGAAAGTAGAGAGGTTTCCCGTATGCCCCTTGTCCCCACCCTTCGCACATGGACAGCCTCCCCCATTATCAACATCTCCACTCGGGTGGCTCATTTATGACAATTGATGAACCTATGTTGACATGTCGTAATCACCCAAAGTCCATGGTTTGCGTTAGAGTTCAACCTTGCTGTTGTATGTTCTATGATTCTGGACAAATGCATAATGACATGTACCCATTACTACAGTGAAGGAGTTGAAGACGACTCAAAATATGCCATTGTAGCATACTGACTATTTTGAGCAGAGAGCACTTGAAAAACAAAATGCCAGGAGAGACTTTCTCCGACCTCCCCTTATCTGCCTCCTTTTGTAGGCCAAAGAAAATTCCCTTGTTATAAATCCCCTCCCTAGGAGTTTGACCATCCTGGGAGGTTTGATTCCTATC
Organism: Felis catus; assembly: GCF_018350175.1. Classification (NCBI taxonomy): domain Eukaryota; kingdom Metazoa; phylum Chordata; class Mammalia; order Carnivora; family Felidae; genus Felis; species Felis catus. The sequence continues at coordinate 11,781,011 of NC_058380.1, forward strand.
TCAGGAGAAGAGACTAGAAGTCAACACCACACCCAGACAGACTTAGTCACACACACAATCTTATCTCCCATTTACTCTTCCAAAGGGCTCGTCCGTCGGTTCTAAAACATATTTACTCTCCCCTAAGTGACCTACATCCCCTCTCTTCTTCCCCAAGATCTTATATAAATTCCAATCTCACTGCTCTTCTTTTGTGATACCTCATGCACATGATAATAAAAATTAATGAATTTATATACATATCCTCCTGGTAATGCACCTGTTGTCAGTTTATGTCATAAACCCAGGCTGTTACACCTAGGAAGATAGAGGGAAATCCTTCCTCCCCTAGAATACTATTGTGAAAAAGAAAACCACAGGCCCAAAATGGCATCACTTTGGTCAAGTCACCAAACCGGGGTTGTAACTAATCTAACTGCAGTTTCAGCCTCCCCCAAAATCGTAGTCTTAGCTGGTCAGTCAGGAATGTTCTGCTCAGTGAGGCAATCTGCCACAAGGACCCTCCCCATTCCCCAAAGGAAGATGAGGTAATGGGCATGGGCGTGATAAGACCCCCTGTTCTCCACCCTGCCTCCCCACCTGCCCCATAAGTGACCACGCCTCCAACAATCCTTTTCTCTTGCTAATAACTTTCTTGCCCCACCCTCCTTCTTATAAGAACCTTCCTTCAGGTACAACTCCTAGGAGCATCCCTCTACTTCCCGCCTGGCATGCTGCCCACTGTTTAATGAAGCCAGTTACAGCTTCAAACGTACTTGGTCGAACTTTGTTTTTAAAGCGTCCTACAGAGTACTTCTGCTGCCCCAAAAATCCTCTGTGTTCTGCTTCTATAACTTTTAAGACTTTAAGGGATCCTGAGTTTTTTTTTTTTTTTTTTTTAAGTTTGGAACCACTACACCAACCTAACATAGTGATCCCACAATCCGACCCCGGTTTCCTGAGTTTCTAGAATTAGCATGAGACTCCCAATTCTAGACTCTCAAGGGCCTCTGACAGCGTCCCCTATGCTGTCACTGAAAACCCTCTCCCTATTTGGGCTTTCTACTTTTTCTTCTGCTCCCTGCTTTTAAGGGCCCTTTGTCCTTTTATCCAGTTTTGTGCATCACCTGCAGGTTCCTGCTTCTTCCCAGATCCCATACTAGTCCTTTGAAAGGCAAAGGGACTCTTTCGTATGGCACAGGGGATGGACGAGGAGACTGAAGAGCCTTCTCATTGGTCTGCCCGGGGATTGAGCTATCCATAAGATAATGGGAACTTTCCAAGGACCTGACTCCTGTATCCTAGGCCAAGTTTGGCTCCAGTCCAGGAGGAGGAAGTAGGGAGCAGGAAACTGAACCTTCTGCTCCAGGTTGGCAGTGTTGGGATGGGGCAGGGGGCTCTCCCCTGCTCTCTGCCTTGACATTACTTTCAATAACGGCTTCCTGCTTCCATAGGCTCATAGCCCTTAAAGCAAGTGCAGCCCTAGCTGGAGGGGCCTTTCAGGGGTTTTAGAAAAAACTAACAAGGGTAAAGTTTAAAGATTGCAAGACGCCATAAAAACATCACAGTGAATACCCTTTCAGACACTCATTGGAATATAAGCGGGGCTCAGCTTTCTTCCCTTCACAACTGACCTAATCCTCATCTTTGTGGGTTGTGACCACTGTGGTGCCTATATGGGGTGTCTTTCGATTGGGTGGGGGCCCCCAAATGTGGGGCGATGATTGGGTGGAAGCTGGTGGCACTGAAAGGTGAAAGAATCCACCCAAGGCAGAAGGATCCACCCACTGAATACATTGCAAGGGAGTGGAGGGCAGGATAACGGAGAGGCTGTCTGCAACAAGGCCTTGGGAGGGGGGTGCTTTTAAGGAGGGAAAGTGAGGAGGTAGGTTGACGTATGGAAATTTCCCTCTTTTGGTAACTGTAAGCCCAATGGTCGGTTAGACCCATGGATATTTTGGGGTGGGTCGCCTGATGGGCTTGTCTCTACTCAGCCAGGTGGTCACTGTGGCCCCTTTGGCTTTCCATCGCTCAAGCCTGTGTGCCTGAAAGCGCCCTCCACACCCACCATGTGACTTGGGCGACAAACTCCAGCTTCCTGGTCTGCACCATTGTTTTAAGAACATTTTGCCAGGACCATCTCATGCCCAAAGTAAAACATGCACCCCTCTTAGACCAACTCCCAGCTCCCCAGAGGGATTCCTATAGAAACCAAAATCGGTGTGGCCTCAGCCGAGGCCATACAGATGCTAAATGAGCTTATCTGGAAAATCAGAACCACCTCCCTCAAGGGAAGTTGGCAGGCTGGGAGGGGAGGGAGGAAGTTGGAACTCCAAGGCTTTACTAATAACCCCTGTCTCTCCCCCAGTCCTTCCCTACTCCCACCCTCCCCATGACCAAGAAAAAGGAGTCCCTGGGGCAGCTTGAAAGGAAGGAGAGATTCCCAGGGGCTTTGGGAAGTGAGGTCAGAGTTGGGAAGGCAGGACATTCCCAGTGGAAAGCATTCAGGACTGCCTTTGGGCTGCAACCCTTCATAAATACATTCTTCTCTAAAATCCCATACATGGGTTTAGAAGACTAGAAGATGGGCCATTAAAGTAAATAGTATTAGTATAAAAATTTTTTAAAATAAATAGTATTACTAATATTAATAATCAAGGGTGTCAGTAGTGTTGAAAATTTTCTGGAACCCTTTCCTGAGTTGCCTAATGCCCAGAGAAGGAAAATAACAGTGTTTAGTCGTAAATTATACGATCAGTGAACATAGCTTTCAAGATGATGTGTCAGGGCTTGTGAACTGGGTTTGTTTTGGTCTAATTAGATGTTTGTCGTGTGTGTGTGTGTGTGTGTGTGTGTGTGTGTGTGTGTGTGTGTGTTTATGGTTTCATCACCTTTTTTTTTTTTTTTTTTTGCCTCTGGCTCTTTCTGATTAAAAAAAACAACTTTGGGGCACCTGGGTGGCTCAGTTGGTTGAGCACTGGACTCTTGATTTCAGCTCAAGTCATGATCCCAGCTCATGGGATCCAGCCCTGCATGGGGGCTGTCCTTCTGCCCCTCTTCCCTGATCACATGCACGTTCTCTTTCTCTCTAAAATAGTAATAATTTTAAAACCACTTAAAAAAAGATAGGAAATGAGGGGCGCCTGGGTGGCTCAGTCGGTTGAGTCCAACTTCGGCTCAGGTCTTGCGGTCTGTGAGTTCAAGCCCCACATCAGGCTCTGTGCTGACAGCTCAGAGCCTGGAGCCTGTTTCAGGCTCTGTGTCTGTTTCTCTGCCTCTGCCCTGTTCATGCTCTGTCTCTCTCTGTCTCAAAAATAAATAAAAGATTAAAAAAAAATTTTTTTAAAGATAGGAAATGACACACACACGTTTGATGGACCTGTGTTTATGTTAAACAATTGGCTCCCTAAATTTACTGAGACAGGGAAACTGTTAAGGGTAGGGATTTTGCCTTTATCTAAGGATTCATTTACTCAACTGAATTTTATTGATTGCGTATTTAGTCCAGGCCCGGAGCTAGGATGCTAGGGTGAACAAACACATCCCCTCCCCTCAAATAGAAAAGTAAACAAATAAAATGCACTGGGTAGAGTTCTGATCACTGAAAATTGTAAATAGAGACTGCCTTGTATTTATACAGACATAAGTAAGATACTTTTTAAAGTATAAAAGGTAGTATAGTTTTATATAAAAGGTAGTATATAAATAAAGTTTTTTTAAGGTAGTATATATATATATATATATATATATATATATAAAGTTTTATATAAAAGGTAGTATAGCTGACCTTTGAACAACACAGGTTTGAACTGCGGGGGTCCACTTACATGTGGATTTTTTACAGTACAGTCCTGGAAATGTATTTTCTCTTCCTTATGATTTTTTTTTAATTTTTTTTTTAACATTTATTTATTTTTGAGACAGAGAGAGAGCATGAACAGGGGAGGGTCAGAGAAAGAGGGAGACACAGAATCTGAAACAGGCTCCAGGCTCTGAGCTGTCAGCCCAGAGCCCGATGCAGGGCTCGAACCCACAGACTGTGAGATCACGACCTGAGCCGAAGTCGGATGCTCAACCGACTGAGCCACCCAGGCGCCCCTTCCTTATGATTTTTAAGTTTATTTATTTATTTGGGGGGAGAGGGACAGAGAGAAAGGGGGAGAGAGAGAATCCCAAGGGACAATCCCACTGTCAGAGCAAGGACTCAGTCCCTCGAACCTTGAGATCATGACCTGAGCTGAGATCAAGAGTTAGACGCTTCACTGACTGAGCCACCCGGGCACCTCCTTCCTTATGATTTTCTTAATGATGTTTTCTACTCTCTCACTTTATTTTACTAATACGGTATATAACACATGTAACACACAAAATATGTGTTAAGCCACTGTTTATGTTACTGGTAAGGCATGCAGTCAGCAGTAGACTATTAGTGGTTACTGGGGAGTCAAAAATGGTACTCAGATTTCGACAGCACTGGGATTGGCGCCCAAGACCCGTGCATTGTTCAAAGGTCAACGGTACACCGTAAAACTGTTCCGCAGCGGGTTTTTTGTTTGTTTGTTTTGTTTTGTTTTTGCTTTTTACTGTGCAATATATCCTGGAGGTCATTCTACCTAGTAGTTGTGCATTTTATTTTATTTTTTTTAATTTTTTTTTCAATGTTTTATTTTATTTTTGGGACAGAGAGAGACAGAGCATGAACAGGGGAGGGGCAGAGAGAGAGGGAGACACAGAATCGGAAACAGGCTCCAGGCTCTGAGCCATCAGCCCAGAGCCTGACGCGGGGCTCGAACTCACGGACCGCGAGATCGTGACCTGGTTGAAGTCGGACGCTTAACCGACTGCGCCACCCAGGCGCCCCAATAGTTGTGCATTTTAAATAGATGCTTTGGCCATAAGTGAGCGGTAGGCAGGAGGACTGGGGACAGTGGGGAAAGGACTGCCGGATAGCATGTCCATGGCGAGGTGCCTGGTCAGGAGTGGGAGACATCCAGGCCGGTGCTCCACCTGCTGGAAATTTCACTCACCCTCTTCACTTCTCTACAGCTGCTCTAGTGGAAGAGAAAAGGGTGAAACCTAGAAGCTATTTTATTTACCCTGCAGATATGGTGGGCTAAGTGCTGTGTTCAATAGATCATTACTGGTTTTCCATTATTGTGACAAATGCGATTTATTGTAAGGCTTCAAATCCCAATGTGTAAATCCATAGGAGGATGTTAAGCATCTGTACCCCTGTGACGTAGTGCATAGAAAATTTAAGACCTGAAAAATTGTCAATGTCTAGCATTTCCCACCTTTCCTACCTTCAACTCTAGGATTCAATAATTCTAGGCATCCATTGGGTGCAACTTCGATTTTGAGAGATATGTAAATAAATAATAAAAGCATTGATTTGGAAGAGAGCAGAAAATTAAAATTTGGGGAGAGGACTTCTCTTACCTTAAAATCTTCAGTGCTGGGGCGCCTGGGTGGCTCAGCTGGTGAAGCATCCAACTTCAGCTCAGGTCATGATCTCACGGTTCGGTTCGTGAGCTCAAGCCCCGCTTTGGGCTTTGCACTCTCTCCCCCTCTCTTTCTCTCTCTGCCCCTAGTGGGATTCTCTCTCTCCCTCTCTTTCTGCCCCTTGCTCGCTCACTCTCTCTCAAAAAAAATTTGTAAGTGCTTTATCAATGTGACTCACAACGACTATACTATTTATCGGGCAAAGGCTTGCCTTTTCTAATGGAAAGGATGATTTTCTAGGTTCTTCTCCCTGCCAGTACCCATAAATTTGATGAAGAGTTACAGGAATGGCTTTAGGTAACCTAAGCTGGTTTCACTGCAAATGAAATGGGGGTGGGGGAGGGGGAAACCAAACCCAAACAGTGGTGAGTTGGGAAATATGTAACAAGCAGATCTCTGTGGGGGCGATGCCCTAATTTGTATAGTTTGCCAATATCCATGGTGTAAGTACTCCTTCCGCCGCTGATAGTGTAACCCATTTGTTCCAATTTGCCTAGAACCTTCCCAGTTTCAGCGCTGAAAGTCCTGAGTTCCCGGAAACTTCTCAATTCCCGGGAAACAGGGCGGTTGGTCAGCTGAATGGCTGCTTTCAGGTTCCCCATATGACATCCCCGAACATGGAGTTGGGAAGAGATGTACACATGGTTCAAGCCTTGTGAGGAACAGCCTCCCACATGCCACTGGCGGGGGTTTGCATGGCCAAGTTGTTCTCGTTACCTCTCAATTCACCACCACCCCGGCGTGATTTCCTGGAGCTATATGAACAAAGTATGGCATGCCGAGTGGCTAAAGATGCGGAAATGTATTGCCTCATGGTTCTGGAGGCCAGAAGTGCCAAACCAACATGAGGGCAAGTCTATGCTCTTTCTGCGGGCTAGGGGGGAGTTTGTTCCGTGCCTTTCTCTTAGCTTCTAATGCCATTCCTTGGCTTGCAGCTGTAAAACTAGAAACACTACCTTCATTGTCACATGGCATTCTTCCCTCTGTGTCTCTTGTCTTTGCTGGGGCCATCTTCTCACAAGTACCCCAGCCATATTGGATTAGAATGCGATTAAGTACCTCTGCAACCACCCTATTTCCAAATAAGTTCACATTCTGAGGTGCTAGGGGTTAGGAGCACAACATATATTTTTTGAAAGGACACAAGTCTACCCATATCAACCCCCTTCACCAATCTCACAACAACCCCCAATAATAGGTCTGAACTCAAGGTTTTAGAAATACAGCATTCTAAAACTTAAATCTATTTAAAATATTTTGCCATATATATATACGGGGGGTTTTAATGTTTATTCATTTTTTTTCCACAGAGAGAGAGAAAGAGAGAGAATGAGTAGGGGAGGGGCAGAGAGAGAGGGAGACACAGAATCCGAAGGAGGTTCCAGGCGCCCCTGCTGTATGTATATTTGTAATTGAATAAATAAATAAAATTTTGCCAATTGTAGAATACTCGGACTCAATTTTTTGTCTTTTTTTTTTTTAAGTAAACTCTGCTCCCAACACGGGGCTGAAACTCAGGACCCCAAGATCAAGAGTCCTATGCTCTACGGACTGAGCCAGCCCCTCCTCTGATTCAATTTAAAAATGCTTTACTGTGGTGCCTGCTTGGCTCATGGCAGAGCATGCAACGCTTGATCTTGGGGCTGTAAGTTCAAGCCCCATGTTGGGTACAAAGATTACTTAAAAATAATGTCTTTACAAATATAAAGATAGGGGCTCCTGGGTGGCTCAGTTGGTTAAGCGTCCGACTTTCGATTCCAGTTCAGGTCATGATCTCCACAGTCATGAGGTCGAGCCCCGTGTCAGGCTCCATGCTGGGCAGGGAGCCTGCTTAAAATTCTCTCTCTCTCTCTCTCTCTCTCTCTCTCTCTCTCCCTCAGCCCCTCTCACACTATGTCTCTGTCAGAAAAATAAATAAATAAATAAATAAATAAATAAATAAATAAATGCTTTGTTAAAATTGTTTCTCAGTGATGAGAACTGGGGTAAAATTTCATTTTCTTTACTCACACTTTCCTATAGTACCTGTGTTTTTCCCCCCAAAATAGTCCTATCATTTTTACATTTTGACAATTAACAACGGATCTATATTTTCAGAGAATGAAGAGAACCCGGTTATTCCATTTGCCCTGGGAAGGTGATCACTGATATCCGAGCTGAGGGGACACAATGGGATGTGTGTGAAACGGGGTAGCACACAGTCTGAGAAGTCACTGTGAGGCCAGGCATGCGAAGGGGAAAGAAAGTACTCTCTGAAAGGGAACTCAGGGAGTCTTTACTCCAACATCTTCCCAAGTGAGTCCCACAAATTCTATGGGAATAAGAATAATTTATGGCCGAGAAAACTGGGGACGCACAGCACTCTGACCCCTCTTGAAAAGTCACAATGCACACATCTGAAGACTTTTTAGCCCAGAATTTCCTAGATGTCTGGATTCAGAATCCTTTTGGGGAACACACATTAATCTCCTAGAACTGGTGTTTTCCTATGCCCTAGTCCATCTCTCCCATTTTATAGATAAGAAAATTGAGCCTCAGAGAGGAAAACTGAGGTCACACAACCCATTAAAGGCAAAGCTGGGACAAAAACCTCGGCTTCCTGGCCTCCTGCTCATTCGTTTGTCCCCATCCCCACTGTTTGCTACATTTCCTCTTGCTCAGGGTTGGTGATACTCTGTCAGGATTACTGGGGAAGAGGAAGGTGAGGAGGACATCCCCACAGGATTTAGGAGAGAAGGAGTCAAGCGATAGTTGGAGCCATAGAAGTAAATTTGTTTGGGACGGTCGTCGGCTTTTAGGTTTGTCTGGTTTTTGTTTTGTTTTGCTATCTACGATAATTCTCAGATAACTTGAATTTTTTACAGAAATGGTTATTCTCTGAGTTGCTCCTTTGTAATCCACAAATCAGCCAAGTGCTGTGTATGCAAATTGCAGCTTGCACACTGAGCTGAGTCTCCACTTTCTGTCCACCCAATCTTCCACTGGACTTCATAGGACTCTCAAGGGGACAGATGTCCGTGGTGACATAGACCAGACAATGGGCTTTCTTGTGGCTCAGCACTGATCTCTCCCTCCGCGCTGACACAAAGACAAATATCAACACCTCAAAAAATTAAAAACAGAAGTACTCTCCGACCCAGCAATTGCACTACTAGGAATTTATCCGAAGGATACAAAAATGCTGTTTCAATGGGGCACACGCTCCCCCGTGTTTAGAGCAGCGCTATCAACAATGGCCAAAGTATGGAAAGAGCCCAAATGTCCATCAACTGTTGAATGGATTAAGAAGATGTGGTATATTTACACAATGGAATACCACTTGATGGTGAAAAAGAATGAAATCTTGTCCTTTGCAACAATGTGGATGGAACTGGAGTGCATTATGTTAAGCAAACTAAGTCAGTCAGAGAAAGACCAGTATCATATGATTTCACGTATATGTGGAGTTTGAGAAACTTAACAGATGAACACAGGGGAAGGGAAAATATGGATAAAAATGGAAAGGGAGGCAAACCATAAGAGACTCTTAAATACAGAGAACAAACTGAGGGTTGATGCGGGGTGAGGAGTGGGTTAAATGGATGATGGGCATTAAGGAGGGCACTTGTTGGGATGAGCCCTGCGTGTTGTATGCAAGTGATGAGTCACTGGGTTCTACTCCTGAAGCCGAGACTACACTGTATGTTAGCTAACTTGAGAATTAAAAACAAAAAACAAAAAACAAAAACAAAAACAAAAACAAAAACCCAAACACCAGCAAAAGCTCTGCCTTCCTCAGTTTCAGAACTCACTTACCAAGAGCGCTCTTTTTCCGGTGATGACACACAGTAAACACCTGCCCTGCCAGCTTCCCTCGAAAATTCCACCAGCCCTAAGGGCTCAATCAGGTAAACACAGACAGGGCCATCTGTTCCCTCTGCTGATGGGCACCTGCCACGAAGTCACACTTGGCACCATTGGGTTCTGGCATGGCACGGACACCAGCACCCACACCTAAAGCTGAGAAACAATAGCCTTAATAAAGGGTCTAGTGGTGGAGAGTATCATGTCCTGGAGGTACACAGTTGATTCTGGCAAACTCACTTTGAGTGCCTGTTGTGTACACGGCCACACCCTCTCATCAGGCACACTTGATCCGTGTAACATTCTATAGCTAGCACTTGCTAGCTGCTTTTCCTCTTTTTAAAAATACTGTGTTTTTCTTCTAAACATGGAGACTTTGGGGGTAAGGGAGTAAGAAGATCAGAACTATGTCTTTGGGTTTTTTCTTTTCCCCTATCACCTATTTCACCCATCCCCCCCCCCCCCCCCACCTTTCCTCTGGCAACCACCACTTTGTTCTCTATGGTTAATAGTCCTTTCTTTGGTTTGTCTCTTTTTCTCTTTGTTCATTTGTTTTGTTCCTTAAATTCCACACGTGAGTGACATCATATGCTATTTTTCTTTCTCCGACTTATTTCCCTTAGCATTAAACCCTCTAGAGGCATCTATATTATTGCAAATGGCAAGATTTCATTCTTTCTTATGGCTAAGTAATATTCCATTATGTATGTATGTATGTATGTATGTGTGCGTGTGTGTGTGTGTATATATACTTACATACACACACACACATCACTTATTCTTTTTTCATTCATCTGGAGATAGATACGCTTGAACTGCTTCCATAATTTGGGTATTATAAATAATGCTGCAATAAATATAGGAGTGCATGTATCTTTTCAAATCAGTGTTTTCATATTTTCTGGGTAAATACCCACTGGTGGGATTACTGGGTCATATGGTAATTCTTAATTTTTTGAGGAACCTCCATACTATTTTTCACAGTGAGTGCACCAGTTTGCATTCCCACCAACAGTGCATGAGAGTTCCTTTTTCTCCACATCCTAACCAACACTTGTTTCTTGCATTTGTGATTCTAGCCATTCTGACAGGTGGGAGGAGATATCTCATTGTGGTTTGATTTGCATTTCCCTGATGATTAGTGGTGATGAACATCTTTTCATGTGTCTGTTGGCCATTTATATGTCTTTGGAAAAATGTCTGTTCATGTCTTCTGCCTATTTTTTAATTGGATTATTTATTTTTGGGGTATAAGAACTGGTGTTCTTTATATATTTTATATATTTTGGATAATATTTTTAATATATTTTTAATATATTATATAATTATTATATTATTATATTATTATATAATATTCTTTATATATTTTATATATTTTGGATAATAACTTTTATCAGATATATCATTTGCAAATATCTTCTCCCATTCCAAAGGTTGTCTTTTAGTTCTGTTGATTGTTTCTTTTGCTGTATAGAAGCTTCCTATTCTGATGTAGTCCAATAGTTTATTTTTTATTTTATTTCCTTTGCCTCAGGAGACATATCTAGAAAAATGTTGCCACAGCCAATGTCAGAAAAATTCTTCCTATGCTCTCTTCTAGGATTTTTATGGTTTCAGGTCTCACATTTAGGTCTTTAATCCATTTGGAGCTTATTTTTGTGTATGGTGTAAGAAAGAGGTCCAGTTTCATTCTTTTGAATGTAGCTGTCCAGTTTTCTGAACACCATTTGTTGAAGAGACTGTTTTTTACCCCTTGCATATTCTTGCCTCCTTTGTCAAAGATTAACTGACCATATGATCGTGGGTTTATTTCCGGGCTCTCTACTCTGTTTCATTGACCTATGTGTCAAAATCAGACCTATGTTTCAAAAAAAATAACCCAGATAACTCTAGAGTCAGTGTGGAGGGTAGACTCGATTGAAAACAAGACATGAGAATACTGGTTTCAGACCTACATTGTTTTGTTTGTTTGTTTTTAAGGCTTTTTTTTTTTAAGTAATCTCTACACTCAGTGTGGGGCTTGAACTCACAACCCTAAGATCAAGAGTCACATGCTCTTCTAACTGAGCCAGTCAGGTGCCCCTGTTTGCTTGCTTTCACTCATTCATTCTGAAAACATTTAGGAGTATCTACAATGTGCCAAGCACTGTTCTGGGCACCACAAATATAGGAATGCACCTGGTTTCCTGGATCTCCCTTTCATCTAGGGCAATATAGATGATAGAAATAGGAATACTACCCAGTGATGGGTAGTAAAAAGTGAGAAGAAGAAAAATAGAGGTGCCAGGCTAGCTCAGTCCATAGGGCATCCGACTCTTGATCTCACGGTCATGAATTTGAGCCCCACGTTGGGTATAGAGATTACTTAAAAAAAAAAAAAAGGAAATGAAGGCCTTGAGAAGGCTAGAACATGCTGGGTAGAGTTTTCTCTTCTTCTTTCTTTCTTTTTTTTGGGGGGGGGGGGGTAAAATGTACATAAGATAAAATTTACCATGTTACCCAGAAGTAATTTATTTAGTGGAGAGGCCAACGCAGATCCATGAAGAGAGACAATTCAGTGCTAAGCACAAACTCTTTAATTGCAGAGAGGATTTTCATATCTGCATTAAAGAGCATGTGCTTTGTGAATGCAAATTTATGAGGCTGTGATGTCTACTGAGTTTCTGTTTAGAGTTATAGGACTTGCTCCTTTCAGATATGAGTGAGGAGTCATGAGTTTCCTTTGGAAGTTCCATTAGCTTAGGGAAACTGAAGATAGGAAGCCTCATTTAAAATCGAGCTGGGGGCCCCTGGGTGGCTCAGTCAGTTAGGCATCCAGCTCTTGGTTTTGGCTTAGGTCATGATCTCATGGTTTGTGAGTTTGAGTCTTGTGTCATGCTCTGTGCTGACAGTGCGGAGCCTGCTTGGAATTCTCTCTCTTTCCCTCTCTTTCTGCCCCTCCCCTGTTCTCTTTCTCTCTCTCTCAAAATGAATAAACTTAAAAAAAATAATAGAGCTGGAAGGGCACCTGAATAGCTCAGCTGATTGAGCATTAACTCTTGATTTTGGCTCAGGTCATGATCCGAGGGTTGTGGAATCAAGCTCCGTGTCCGGCTCTGTACTAAGCATGAAGCCTTCTTAAGATTTTCTCTCTCTCCCTCAGCCCCTCTTCCCAGCTAGTGCTCTCTCTCTCCCCCAAAATAATAATAAAATAAAATGAAATAAAATAAAATAAAATAAAAAGGAGTTGGGAGGCCAGCAGGAAGAGCTCCCATGCCCTATTGCTCATTGTCAAGGGCAGACCCAACCAGAAGAGAAGGACCATGCATTCCCAAAAGGTAGAAGCCTACCTTATGACTGCAGCAGGAAGAAGGAAGAACTTCTCCTTGCCCAACAAGCTCAGCCAGTAAGAAAATACCACAACTCAGCCACCGAGAAAGCATCACCACCTGAACTCTCACTTTCTCCAAAGGACTTTTGTCCAAAGTAGCCCCTCTCAACCTAATCCTTTTCTGTATAAAGTAGCTTTCTCCTCCTTTGATCTTCAGACTTGCCTATGGCTTGCCATAGCTTGCATGTCCCAAATTACAATTCCTCTGCTATCCTCAAATAAACCCACTTTGCTGGGAAAATAACTGGCTGTTTTACTTTTAAGGTCAATAGCTTGTTGGTACATATTTTGCCTATGACAGGAGCAATTAATCTTACATTAATGAGTACATTCCACTTTTCTGGGTACAGAGAACAACACAGAAAGGTCTATGTCTCCTCTAGTTGGTTAACAGAAATAACTTTGTTATTATTATTATTTTATTTTAGAGAAAGTGTGCAAGTTGGGGAGAGGGGTAAAGGGAGAACGAGAGAATTTCAAGCAGGCTCCGTGCTCGGCACGGAGTCAGACATGGGGCCCAATCCCAGGACCCTGGGATCAGGACCTGAGCCAAAAACAAGACACTCAACCAACTGAGCCTCCCAGGGGCCCCAACAGAAATAACTTTAGACCTTAATCCATTCACCCAATCTGATAATTTTGTCATCCGTAAAACCTTCATGTATTCTGCATGATGCACCTAATTCCTGTTCAATCAAAGGTCCTGCAGGGGAGGAAAAGAATTTTCTCCTACCTTTCTAAACTCTTGGCTGAGACCCCCTTGTAATAAAAGACAGATTAACAGGAGAACAATAAACAGAAGTTTAATGACATGTATACCTGTTGTGTACATGGGAGAGACCTAGGAAAACTGAGTAACTTTCTGAAGTGGTCCAAGCCATCACCTTAAATAATCTCCAGTTAAACACAAAAGAGTTGGCAGATGGGGCAGAAGCAGAGGGTGGGAGTCACCAGGAAAAGCACCGCAAATAAGGGTAAGGTTGTTTTGTAGACTTAAATCTTTACCTTCTCCATTGATTAGAATTTCTAGAGATTTAGAGACCTCCTGCTCTTCCTGGCACAGACAGGAAGGCAAATGTAAACTGCTGTTACAAAACCAAGTAACTCTCTCCTGCCTGCCTTCTCAAAAAAAAAAAAAAAAAATTATCTTAAACGAATCCTTATGCCAAAGAGACCTATTCTGGGGTGGCAAATTCTGCTTTCCTTCAATCCATCATGATTTCTGACTTATCTAGATATTTGAGATTAACTTGCTATGATAATACCATGCAGAAGTCACAAAACCAACCCTACCCTACAGCTACACAAAGGAAATTAGAAGATTCATTTAAAAAACCAGGGCGGGGCGCCTGGGTGGCACAGTCGGTTAAGCGTCCGACTTCAGCCAGGTCACGATCTTGAGGTCCGTGAGTTCGAGCCCCGCGTCAGGCTCTGGGCTGATGGCTCAGAGCCTGGAGCCTGTTTCCAATTCTATGTCTCCCTCTCTCTCTGCCCCTTCCCCGTTCATGCTCTGTCTCTCTCTGTCCCAAAAATAAATAAATGTTGAAAAAAAATTTTTTTTTAAAAATAAAAAACCAAGGCGCCTGGGTGGTTCAGTCGGTTAAGCGTCTGTCCTACTCTTGGTTTTGGTTCAGGTCATGATCTCATGATTTCATGAGTTCAAGCCCCACATCGAACCTGCTTGGGATTTTCTCTCTCTCTCTCTCTCTCTCTCTCTCTCTCCCCACCCCCTTTGCCCCTCCCCACTCACTCTCTCTGTCTCAAAATAAATAAATAAATTTAAAAAATTTTTAAAAAGAAAAAGAAGATTCATTTAAAAAACCGAACATGTTCTCCTTTGAGTTGTTCTTCTAATTTGCTTTCCCTGGAAACTTGCAGAGAAACAAGCACATTTGCCCTAGGTGGATGCTTGTTTTCTTATTGATAGGAAAGCTGTAAGAGGAAATGGAGTTGTTTTTCCTGTAAGGAGGGGCAAGCCTTGTAAATATAGGCAGAGCCACTGCAAATTCCTAGGGTAAGAGCTTTGAGGTGTGTACAATGAGTTTGCAAAATTTTCTAGAAGGCTCATAGAGCACACAATAGTTAGGGCTGGATGATATATGTTTGGGCAGGGAAAGCAGAGACTCAACAGCTTATAAAGATGCAACATGTACACTGTGACCTGCTGAGAACTCGTCAGTAACTGTTCATCTCCAGGAGGTTTATTTTTGCCGTCCGTATCCTTCATCTGAAACATCCGGGCTGTATGTTTTGGAATTCAGAGTTCTTTGGGAATACGGTCTGTATACTGTATAGCATTGCATAATACCTCCAGCAGTCTGGGGTAGTACTCCAATAATTAAACCTGTGGATATATCCCCAGGGAGATGTATGATTATTTATACCAAGTAGAATAAATAAGGACCATAAAATAGACTTCGATCATCAATTCAGGTCAGATTTTGCTGCCAAATTGTTTAGTACCAAACTTTTGGTTTCAGAGACAAAATTCTAAAATTTCAGAATTGCGGCTAAGGGACTGTGGACCTATAGGACTTTTCACTGCGTAATTCCAATAGGTTGCTTGAACCTATCTCGCGAGTGGTTACAATGCTATGAATCAAGGATCCGGGTCTGGGCAGGGATGAATTGCTCAACATCACACCCTTTCACACAAAGCGGAAGTCTGCAATGGGAGGTATTTTGTTGAGGGGTATTTAGTGTGTATCATGAGACCTGAAAAAAAAGCAAGTAAGAACTAAAACACATTTGCTGGGTGCCTTTACCTGGCTCAGCAGAGGGCAGAAGCCCTATGAATCATATTCATGTAGGCGGGTGCAGGCCACAGGCAACCGATATCTCCCAAGTGAATTTGAAAGGATCTTATTACCCAGGATCCTAAGAGGGTTGTTGCCTTGTTGCCTTGGGAACCATAGGTAAGGATAATGAAGTCAGGTCCTCATTTTAGTGACTCCTCAGCTCTTGATACAATGTCTTACAGACATGGCCGCCTCACGGTTGCCAGACCCACATTCAGGACGTATTTCTCCTGGACAGTCGACGCTGTGGTACCTGTGGCCGCTCCATCCCTGACAGAGAGCGTGGACCATGCTCTCCAAACAGGCCACACGCTGGACTACCTCCGGTTTCTGTCTGCTGGGTTTCAGACTGGCGAGTGTGAGGCAAGGCAACCTGGACAATGTGGTTCATAGGATGGCTCGGGAGCCAGGTAAGTCAGTAGCTTTTGTTTTGTCCTCACTGTGGGTATTCACTATGCAAGGAGCATATAGAACTTTCTGGTGAGGATCATTTAGTCATATCAAGGCCAGAAATGAAATATTTTACTTCCGATTCATTATTTATATAGGGAATCATACTGTGGTGAAGAGACAATTTAATGTTTCTGCTCAACACAAAATATTTATTGAGCACGTATTATGTGTCTCCGTGCCAGATATAAGCTCTGCAGAGTGGAGAGGCTAGGCTGTAGTGTGTGTGTGTTGGGGGGGGGGGGAGGGGAGGGTATATGTGTGACTAAGAATAGCCTTAGGAACCCACTTTGACTAATGTAAACAGGAAAGCTCATAGGCAGATTCCGCCAGCGTGGGCTTTTGCCTACCCGATGCCCTAGACGCCTGAAGGTGGAGAAATCATCTCCAACCTATGAGGGTCAAAACTCCACCCAAAAATGGCAGAAAGGCCGGAAAAGCCTTGTCCTCTGTTTGCATCTCAGAGATGCTGTAGCAGATATTTGTGATGTAAACAAAACAAAACAAAACCCCCCAAAACCCAGAGGTCTATCTTGTTTGGCCACTGTGCTTGAGATTCTGTTCTCTGTACTGATCAAAAATTCTGATACACTATCCTAGAACTTTTTTCTGTGCGGGTGTGTATAATTTCTAGCACTAACAACAATCTATGAGGCAGATAATATCATCTTCATTTTTAAAAGAGAAAAGAGGTTCGAATAGATCTAGTGAGCCTACCTCAGTCACACAACTAGAAAGTGACCACATGGGGACAGATGCCCAGGTCTGGGGACTCCAACACCCAGGCTCTTTCTCCACCTGTACCACGGGCCCCTCTCCAGACTGGCAGAGGAACAGATTCCTCCAAGTCTCTTTTAAAAGTGCATGACGTTAGAAGATCTTGAACCAACACATTAACAAGCACTTGTTAAAAAGTTAAATGACTGGGGCAACTGGATGGCTCAGTCAGTTAAGTTGATTTTGGCTGAGGTTAGATCCAGCCCTGCGTTGGGCTCCTGGCTGGGCAGGGAGCCTGCTTAGGCTTCTTTCTCCCTTTCCCACTGCCCGTCCCCTGCTCGTGCTCTCTCTCTCTCTCAATAAATACATAAATAAGTAAATAAATAAATAAATGACATGGCTCAGATCCTACCACTTTTCATAATACTTTTTCTTTGTGCACAATTGTTCTCAATCCCTGTTCATTAGCATGCAGAGCTATTCTGTGTGTCCTACTTACTATTCTGCGTTTTCCAGCTAATAGTGTTTCTTGATGTTCTTATACATCCCACAATATTTTAAATAAAAAAAAATTCTGGGGGCGCCTGGGTGGCGCAGTCGGTTAAGCGTCCGACTTCAGCCAGGTCACGATCTCGCGGTCCGTGAGTTCGAGCCCCGAGTCAGGCTCTGGGCTGATGGCTCAGAGCCTGGAGCCTGTTTCCGATTCTGTGTCTCCCTCTCTCTCTGCCCCTCCCCCGTTCATGCTCTGTCTCTCTCTGTTCCAAAAATAAATAAACGTTGAAAAAAAAATAAAAAAAAAAAATTCTGAATGCAACCTGTAAAATGCTGAAAAAGGGCGAGAAATTATCTGTGCTATCCCCAAATAAAACAAATTCACTGCTTGCATTTTGGTTTATTTTGTTCCCGTCCTTCTGCCTGTGGGTTTCAGTTTTGCATAGTTGGCAATCGTGGTACGGAAATTTGTCTTCTGTCATTTATGCTGAATATTACGTTATTATCCACAGGCTCCATGAGGCCAAAACCTTCATTTTTTGTTCATTATTGTATCACCTGGGCATGATAGAGTAAAGCCGGTTCAATAAGCATTTGTTGGTGGAATAAATATTACTACATACTCGTTTTTTTAAGTTTATTTATTTTTTAATATTTATTTATTTTTGAGAGAGAGACAGAGCGTGAGCGGGGGGGGGGGGGGGGGGTAGGGGGGCAGAGAGTGGAAGACACAGAATACGAAGCAGCTCCAGGCTCCGAGCTGTCAGCACAGAGCCCAACGCAGGGCTTGAACTCACAAACTGTGAGATCATGACCCGAGCTGAAGTCGAATGCTTAATCGACTGAGCCACCCAGGCACCCCAATACTGCTACATATTCTTCAGAGTTAACCTATATATGCCCACATAATTTTCCTTTTAGTGGCTATATCATCAATTACTTAATTTTCCCTAATTATTGGATATTTTCATTGTTTTCCATTTTTTGCTCTTACGAATAATGTGTTCATGGAAAGTCTTGTTCATGTAGCTTTCTCTGCATTTATCCTATTGTCTGAAGATGGCAGCCCAGGGTGAAATCACAGGGTCAGATGACTTGAGCATTTTTTACGAGTCTTGATGCATTTCATGAAAACGCCTTTTGAAACGGTGGGAGCAGTCTACAATGGCAATAGCAACGTAGCACCATCACCTGCCCTGGTCTGTGTTGTTTTTAAATTGCTATTGATTTAAGTGGAAGAATCCCTTAATCTGTTGGCATGCTTGTATAACCTCGCGTTAGTGTTGCAGGCATAGTGTGCCAAATAAGTACTCATTGAAATGTGAGTCCACTGTTTCGCTCAGGTCCCTAAGAGTCCCCCTATTTCCCAGTACATTATAAGCACAGGTGCAAGTCAACTGTATGTCTCTGATTGGCCTATACATGTAAACACCGGTTATAATGATTACACAACTATTATTTTGTTTACAGGCTTTTTTTTATGGTTTAGTGCTCTTCGAGCATCACAGTAAAAAGATGATTTTTACATTAGATACTATAAGGAATCCTGTCCTTTTACCTACAGAGTTGTTCAATGAATTTATCTCTTTCTGTGTCTCCATGTATTGCTAGCTTCATCTCCCCCCCCCCCGGAAATTCATAGGCAATCCCACCTCCAGGGATTTTCAATAGACTTTTCACATGTGTTTACACTTACTTTTCACCAGGAGCTTAGCTGGAGCTTAACAGTAATCTTTGGACTGTTAACAAGTGATCAACAGAAAGTATTATTTCTTTATGAGCTGTTTGTCAAAGTCCAAAGACTAACATCACTGAGTGCCAGAAAGCAGGCAGTGTTCCAATTACTTAAACTGCTATTTAAAAAATTTTTTTTAACATTTATTTATTATTGAGAGACAGACACAGAGAGTGAGAAGGGGAGGGGCAGAGAGAGGGGGAGACACAGAATCTGAACAAGGCTCCAGACTCCGAGCTGTCAGCACAGAGCCCGATGTGGGGCTCGATCCCACAAACCGTGAGATCATGAGCCAAGGTCGGATGCTTAATCAACTGAGCCACCCAGGCACCCAAAAACTGCTATTTTTTTAGAAACAGTTCCCAAAGCTTTGGCCACAGAAAGTATCTAGAGGTAACCCCTGCCTCTCAAGAGAGTTTAGGAAGGACTTAAAATATCATGCCAGGGGCGTCTGGGTGGCTCAGTCAGTTAAGCGTCTGACTTCAGCTCAGGTCATGATCTCACGGTTTGTGAGTTTGAGCCCCGCAGAGGGCTGTCTGCTGTCAGCACAGAGCCCACTCAGATCCTCTGTCCCCCATTCTCTTTGCCCCTCCCTCATGCTCGTTCTGTCTCTCAAAAATAAACATTTAAAAATAAAATAAAATATCATGCCAAAATAGAGTGGACTATAAAGTTAAAGGGGCTCAAGGTAACTGTTGCAGGGATTGCTCAGCATGGAGAAGGGATTGGTCTTTGGTTACTCCTTTTGCCTGTCTTCTCAATACCCCGACTTGTAGCTATACGGGAGGCATTTACCTGCCCCATTTCTGCCTCTGCTTGGGGAGAAGGTGGGGCTGCTGCCTGCCTTGCCCCATGGAGGAGGGACCTGGGATTTCTCCAGACCCAGGAGCAGCCCTGTGTTTAGACCAGACAGGTGTGACTGGGGGTGAGGCTGGGATAAGGAGTGTTGAGAGAGCACTCAGTGGCCACGTGGCCCATGCACCTGTGGCCAGGGTGTTTCTGAGAGCTGCAGCTGCTTCGTTCAATGTGCGGGACACTCCAGGGCCCCGTGAGTCCCACCACTAGGTCCCACCAAAACAGACTTCCTCCTTCCCATTAGGATCCCTACAGGTGTCAGCCAAAAGATACCTGGAAGCTCTTCTAGTTCATTCCATGCATTTATTTTACTTTGCTTTTAATTAAACTCAAAACAGTACCCAAAAAAGCAAGACAGAGAGCGAGTGCAGGGGAGGGAGAGACAGAGAATCCCAAGCAGGCAGCACAGAGCCAGATGTGGAGCTTGAACTCACGTGAGATCGTGACCTGAGCTGAAATCAAGAGTCTGGTGCTTAACTGACTGAGCCACCTAGGGGCCCTAACATTTTTTCTTTAAAACAAATTTGGGGGTGGGGGTGGGTGGCCCTGGATGGCTCAGTCGGTTCAGCCTCTGACTCTTGATTTTGGATTAGGTCATGATCTCCCGGTCCTGGGATGGAGCCTTTCATGGGACTCTGCAGAGCCTGCTTAGGATTCTCTCTCTCCCCCCCCCCTCTCTCTCTGCCCCTCCCCTTCTCATGTTCTCCCTCTCTCTCTCTCTCAAAAATAAATAAACATTTAAAAAATTGTTTTTAACTTAAAAAAAATTTTTAAGTAAATTATACATGGGGCTTGAACTCATGCAGGCTCCACCAATTAAGCCAGCCAGGGGCACCCTTTTTCTCTCTGTTTTAAAAAATTGTATCTATATGGGGTGATGGAGGTTAGCTGGACCTATTGTGGCAATCATTTCACAATAGATGTAAATCAAACTACCAAGCTGTGCACTTTAAATTTGTACAGTGATGTAAGTCAATTGTTTTGCAGTAAAACTGGATGAAAATGCCAAACATACACAGGCAGCAAAGTCAAGATTAGAAACAAAACTCTTCCTGGGGCTCCATGGCACACCTATTGCCAGGAATAGAAACACTTGTCTTACCAAGGCAAGTGCCCCATTTTAGACTGTGATTTGACCTCTTCCCCATCCTGCCCGTCCAGCCCACAGGTGAAGCACAGTATTGATTTCAGAGCCTCTGGACGCAGAACACAAGAGCTCCCAGTCATGAGAGGCAAGAGAATAGGGCTTTGTCTCCCAGAAAGGCAAGATGGTTTCTGTGGGACTGCCTTGGGGCCAGTGCAGGGAGGGAACCGCTGCGGAGCTCCAAGTCAGAACCCAGAGTTCTTGCCCCATTTTCTACGGTACTGCCCCTGGGGCCCAGGGAGGTGACTCTTTATTTCTCTGAGCAGATTTTGCAATGTGTAGTCTTTCGAGTGGAAATGTGTATTAGTTACTGAAAAGGCTGTTTTGCCGATTACAGGAAAGCGCAGACAAAGGAATACATACAGCATGCACCCAGAATGAAAAGAGTGGGTGGGAAAAGGCAAGATAATGTCAGTTACCAGCTATGCCAGCCAGAGTCCCTTTCTTCCCTACCTGCACACATTCAAAGAAAATCCAAAATCCAAGTCTTTCAAGTGTTCATTTCAGCTCAGACACGGAAGGAAATTAAACAGGTATTTTAGTGTGTATGTGTGTGTATGTGTATGTGTATGATAGGTCACCCAAACACATGTAGTACCAACATCAACCCCATATACTAGATTAAATCAGTGGCGTGTAATTAAAACGTGTTTTTACTAAGTTAGGGAATATCAAGTTTACCCCAAAAATACCTCATCAATTTTTAATGGTTGGTGATTTTGAATCAGGGCCCAAACAAGAAACACACACCGTATTTCACTGATGCCACTTAAGTCTTTGAATCTATAGGTTTCTCCCCCCTGGCCAGTTGTTGAGGAAATTGGATCCTTCGACTTTTTGAGTTTCTCACATTCTGGATTTTGTTGATTGCACCCTGTAGTAGTGTTGTTTAACGTATTCCTCTCTTCTAGAAATTCTTTTAAACTGGTAGTTGGAGGCTCAGTCAGTCCAGCTTCGGCTCAGGTCACCATCTTGCGGTCTCTGAGTTTGAGCCCTGTGTCGGGCTGACAGTTTGCTTCGGATTCTATGTTTCCCTCTCTCTCTGCCCCTCTCCTGCTCACACTCTGTCTCTCTCAAGAATAAATAAACATTAAAAAAAAATTTTTTTTTGTCAGCACAGAGCCTGTCGCGGGGCTCAAACCCGCAAACCGTGAAATCATGACCTGAGCCAAAGCCAGATGCCCAAATGACTGAGCCACCCAGGTGCTCCTAAAAAAAAAAAAATACTTTTTAACCGGTAGTTGGATCTAGAAACTTGGACAGACTCAGGTTTGCTCTTGTTTGGCAAGAATGTGTCATTTGTGGTGTTGTATATTTCCATCAGATGGCACACAATGTCTGGTGACCTTCTCTGTGATGTTAGTGGCCATCGATGACTATTGCCCTGATCCACTATTTTATTCGGGTTTTGGAAAATGCTGGTGTTTGTTGCAATTTTCAATCCTTACTTGTTGGCTAGAATAATCTCTTCATCAACTATTTAGTTATCCTGAGATACAGTCTGTACCTGTTTTAGCCTGAATTTCCAAGAAGGAAGAGCCTTGAGACATGGGCTTTATTGGGGAATGTGATCCTACAGAAAGAAGTAAGGGGTGGGGAAAGCAGAGAAAGCCAACTAAAGGGAGATTCACCCAGCAGGCTGCTGCTTCAGGCACCTGATTGGTTGATCTGTGTGACTTAATTTCTGAGAAGCAATGCCTACTGAGTCTCAGGATAATTTCTCTTGGGGGGAGAAAGAAAGGAATATTCATACATCAGCTTCTAGCCCTCGCTGATCGCTGATCAAAGGTTAGACAATGAAACATGGGCACCTGGATAGTTTCCATGAATCCCCACCCTGGCGTTGACAAAGAAGCACTGGGGTAGGAGGGAGGAGATGAGGTTATTTTCAGGTTGTTCCTGCATGAAGCCGGATAGAGACCACCTGGACCTTGTTGCTGTTGCAGTGACTAGAGTAAGAGACACGTGAGACAAAAAGGCAGGTGAAATGTGTTCATTCTTTTACAATTTACCAGCTTTCAAAATAATGAATTAGTTCTATTGCATCTGCAAAGGTAACCAGTTAGAGTTTTTTGTTTTTGTTTTTGTTTTTTAGTATCATTATGACTTATAGATATATAAGTATTTGATAGGTCTCAATTCATTGCAGGTATGTTTCTTACTGATGCTTAAAATTTATCACACTTTGGCCGGTGGGTGCTTCCACAAGTTGGCTCTGGATCCCATTCGATGTGAACCTTGGTTTTCGATAGCTTCCTTGCTTTCTTCATTGACAAGATATTCCACGCTTATTTCCGCTCAGGTCATGATCTCACAGTTCGTGGGATAGAGCCCCGGGTCGGGCTCTTCACTGACAGTGCAGAGCCTGCTTGGGATTCTCTCTCTCTCTGTCTCTGTGCCTCTTCCCTGCTCATTCTCCATCTCTCTCTCTCAAAATAAATAAATAAACATAAAAAAAAACTTTAAAAAAAAGAAAAGAAAGAACTTGTTGATAGAGGATGTGGAAATGCAGTTTGGAACTGAAGGCCAAGTAAGAATTAGGAGTCTTTGGTGCAAAAAGGTGGTTTTATTTATTTTTTATTCTTTTAAAGTTTATTTATTTATTTTGAGAGAAAGAGTACTCAAGCAGGGGGCAGAGAGAGAGGGAGAGAGAATTCCAAGCAGGCTCCTCACTGTTAGCACCGATTCCAACGCGAGGCTCAAACTCACGAACTATGAGATCATGACTTGAGCCAAGATCAAGATCAAGTTGGATGCTTAACCTACTGAGTCACCCAGGTGTCCCAAAAAGGTGGTTATATTAATGTACAGGGACAGGACTTGTGGGCAGAAAAAGCTGTACTGGGGTTGTGCCGGGTGACTGATTATATACTTTGAGTTGGAGGAGGTTAGGGAAAGCGTATGTCCCTAAGGAATTTTGGAAGGTTTCCAGGACAATGAGGGGGCTAGCTATTGTTAGGAAAAGGTCATTTATTATTGTCTGAATAAAACCTTACTCGTGAGACCCTTCAGATGTATATCTGTGGGGCATATGCTTGAAGGATGATTGCGAACATATATTTGAGGGGTAGAGATAAAGGAAGTCTCCAAAGGAATTTCTATACATTTAAAGTAGACTCACAGGACCCTGGGGCGGAGGGGGTGTCTGAATAATGTTACCCTAAGATTGCCTTTTGCCTTTAGCAAAGTGTCAACATGGAGGCAGCTGAGCTCCTAGAGGAAAGTCATTCTTGTCTCAAGGACTTGTCAATGGGTTGTAAGTTGTAAGGAAATTTAATTTTTTTTTCTTTTGCCTTTGTTTCCCACATCAGTAGATACCCCCAGAAATCTAAACTAAATGAACTTGATAAGATGCACTGTCATTCATTCCACTACTCCTGGTAGAGGTTTGGGTGAGAAGGAGCCCACGAGGTTTTTCTGTGTGTGTGTGTGTGTGTGTGTGTGTGTGTGTGGTAAAAAACACATAATATAAAATTGACCATTTTAACCATTTTTAAACATACAATTCAGTGGCATTGAGTACAATTCATACTCGTGTGCAACCAATGCCACTATCCCTCTTCAGAACTTTTTCATCATATCAAATCTGCACCCATTAAACAATAACTCCCCATTACCTTCCCAGGGTTTTTAACGTGACTAAATGAAAGAAGCACCTGCTTGCCACTTTCAGGCACTACGAAGCTTTCGCCTTCCAGGCCGAGCCGGGATTCATTCCCGTGGTGACTAAGCAGGCTCTCGGGTTAATGCTCCCCACACCTATTGTCCCAGCGAGAGGAACCGGTATTTCCGGATTGGGGCCTCAGACCCTGTGATCCCGGCTAAGGGCGAGGTTCATGGGGGAGGGGAACGGAAGCTGATCATAAAGGTTAACTTTCCACCCAAATCACCAACCTGCCTCTCACCCCACTCCACCCCCAAACAGAAACTAAGACCCCCGCGCCACCAAACACCTACAATAATGGCGCACAACCATCCCTCCCGTGCTCTTTTGAAGGGTACTGTGGCTAACCCCTTCCAAGCTCACACCCCCGGGGAGGATCAGAGAGCCGACCAGAGAACGAATCAAGAAAGCAGCACAGCGAATCCCTTTTGCTCTAGGGCCGGAAGAAAGCTCAGTGGTAGTTTTGCGTAGAAGGGAAGAGGCAGGGGAGTGGATTCCCAGGCTGGAGGGACTAGTAGCTCCTGCGGCCGCCGCCCCTGCCCCACCGCTGGGTGGCGCGTGCGAGCCCCCCCGCAATCGTTGCTTACACCCCAAAGTAAAGCTGCAGTAAGCTGCGTTTCCTGCCCCTGGCTCGCGCAGCTGGCACCCGTGGGGTCTCGAGGAAGGAGGTGACAGCCTCTGCCCACTCTCCTCCCCTCCGCGCCGCGGCTCTCTGCTGCCCACTCCCCCTGCCCCCACCCTGGATTTTTTTTTTTTTTCTTTCTCCCAAACCTCCAAACAGGAAATAGTTTGAGTCCACAATAGTACACAGGAGCAGCGACCGAGGCCACTCGTGCCCGCCCATTCCCCGGGCAGCGTCCCGCACTCCGACTCCGGCCAGGCGCCGCCAGCTACGAGCGCCGGCAGCGCACCGGACACCCGCCCGGCCGCCCGCACCGCGTCGGAGCGCGCCCCCGCGGCCCCGGGAGCCGCCCTCGCCCCGCGCTGGACCCCGCCGACTGCGGCCACCCCCAGCCCGCAGGCGAGTACCCTCCTCCTCCCTCCCCTGCCCCCGAGCGCCCGCCGCGCGGCCGCCTGGGCTCGGGCGTCGCCGGGATGCCTCCCTCCAGTCCCAGCCTGGCGAACTAGGGGTTTGCGGGGTGTGGCGGGGCGCTGGCGCCCTGGATCGGCGTGCGGGCGGAGGTGAGGGGCAGCGAGAGCACAAGCGAGTTGATTCCCACCCCCACCCCCCGGTCTCCCTGTGGATTCGGTGTGTAGTTTACTGGGCCCTGATTGTTTCCTCTCTGGGCGTGCTTAGCGGACTTTTGCCTCCCCGTCCTGCCGGGGACGATAGCGCATCGTGGGGTTTCTCTTGCGGGACTGTCGGCAAGTGGGCTCGAGTACGCACCCGAGGCGGCTACAGGTGCTTGGGAGTCACCGTCTTTTTCCTACCTGGCCTGGCGCCTTCACCAAGGAATGGGGACTGTTTCACTTTCTGTTGAGCCTCTCTTTAACCAGGTTAAAAGGGCCAGCGTTTGCGGTACGCGTAGGGGGGCAGGAGCTGGTGCCTGGAGGCCGAGGGAGGCGCTAGTCAGTTGCAAGCAGGTGGGGACTGCCAGTGGAGTCTCGGTCGAGCCTCAGCTGCGGGGCTTGCAGACCCCGCGCAACCGAGAGCTGGAGTGCACAGTCCCGGAGGTGCCCGCGCGCCAGAGCTACCCGCAGAGCCGCGACCTGTGCCCCTAGCGCCGCAGAGCCCTCGAGGGTTCCCCCGCCCTTCACGTTAACCTGCTGGGCGTTGTGTTTTCCAGGCTGCAGGGCTCTTCTATAGGGAACTCCGTCAAAGCGGAGTTGGAGATCTTTATGTTGGATAAAGGCCACCGAATTCCAGGCATTCTTCGAGCTTGGGAAGGGTATTTTTAAGTTTTGAAGGCTGCCCGGAGGCTTTCTGTGAAATTGCCTCTGTCGACTGCCCTTATCGTGGGTGGCAGACTCCTAGTCTGCGAGATGGGTGGATACACCTGGGAAGCCCCCCTCTGTCGGGCTTTCTGGCCAAGATTCTCAACGCAGTTTTACAAATGGTGGGTGGTAGGTAATCCACGTCCTTAACCGGTTCACTTGAAAGGTGCGACCAACCGTCCTCATGTCCTGGTGAGGAGACCGTGGTTCTAGATGACCATCAGACTGACAGGGCGATGGTCTTTTTACTCGGAAGCGCTCTTGGGCCTTGCTGGTTGAAGTGAGGTTCAGGGCAGTAGCTGTATCACCTGGAGGCCTGTTAAAAGTGGACCCAGACCTGCTGATTCAAGATGCCCAGGGGATCGTTTCCATAATAATGTTTGAGAAGCATGGCCTGTTCAATGTGAAGACGTGAATTACAGTACACTTCCATACATTTTCATCAAGTCCTACGTTGGAACCTTCATTCTGCCAAACTAAGACAATTAAGTTGCATGGGGCACAGCCCCTCCTCCATCCATAGAGTCAGGCTCCTCAGGGACATTTGGATGTGTGGTTAGCATACTAGGCTGTGAATTTTTTATTTCTGGATACTTTCATTCTTTGATTGTTGCTACTATGGTAAAATATGCATAACACGAAATTCACCATTTTAACTGTTTTCACACGTACAATTCAGCGGCATTAAGTATGCTCACATTGTTGTAGAGCCATCATTATTCTCCGTTTCCAGAACCTTTTCATGGTCCCAAACAGAAACCCTACCCATTAGACAATACTCCCTTCTCTCCTCTCCCCAGCCCCTGAACTTCTGGATCCTTTAAATGGTATATTTTGTAGGGTAGAGAAAAGGTTGAATAGGAATGTAAAGTAAAATCATGTTCACAAAGTATGTATAAACATTTAGAGATTCCTGAGTCACTGTCCTGGTGGACATGGCAGTATAGCTCCAGGTTATTATTACTATTATTAATTTTTTAAAAATATTTATCTTTAGGAGAGAGAGAGAGAGAGAGAGAGAGAGAGAGGGCATGAGCAGGGGAGAGGCAGAGTTTGGGAGACACAGAATCGGAAGCAGGCTTCAGGTTCCGAGCTGTCAGCACAGAGCCCAACGCGGGGCTCGAATCCAGGAACAGTAAGATCATGACCTGAGCCAAAGTCTGGCCCTTAACTGACTGAGCCACCCAGGCACCCCTGAATAGCTTTAAAAAAAGTTAATATTTATTTTTGAGAGAGAGAAAGAGAGTGCATGAGAGGGGGAGAGGCAGAGAGAGAGAGAGAGGGAGACACAGAATTGGAAGCAGGCTCCAGGTTCCAAGCTGTCGGCACAGAGCCTGATGCAGGGCTCGAACCCACAAACCGTGAGATCATGACCTGAGCTGAAGTTGAATGCTTAACTGACTGAGCCCCCCACCCCTAGCTCCAGGTTTTTAGAGTGCATATGATTTCTTTTAACAGAGACAACCAGAAACCCATGAGGGTTTCCTTTTTGTTTTGGCTGCAAAGGAATGGAGTTACTCAGGGCTCAAGCTGCTGTGGTTAGCTAGTGCACATTAAAAACTAGATGCCTGGTGACATTTATCTCTATGCTTCCGTTAACTGACTATTTTAGGTATCCTGTTTATATTGGGTTTATTATTTCTTTTTAACAGCGACTCAAACTCATTTGTGAATGTAGTTGGAATAAACCTTAAGGAAAAAGTTGTTGCTTGGGAAATAGGGGGAGAGGTCACAGCAAGACTTCAGAAAGAAGATTTGAAATAATTTTCCCAAATACCCCAAACTATGTATTTTGTCTCTGCTTTCATGTTAAATGAGTCATCTGGTCCCACAACATTATTTCTAGTTGTAAAAATGTTTGTATAATTGAGAAAAGCTTGTAATAATGGAAGTCATTTGCCTGCATCTACTTAAGATTGTCCAGCTTGTGATGTGAGGACACGCTTTTCAGTGAGAACACAAATATGAATTGGCAAACTAATAAAGTGGTTTCATTCATGAGCTAAGAAAGTCATTGTTATGGATCAAGAATGCGGTTTTGGGGGTGCCTGGCTGGCTCAGTTGGTAGAGCATGCAACTCTTGATCTCGGGTTTGTAAGTTTGGTTCCTCGCCCCCCCCCCCCGTTGGGTGCAAAGATTACTTAAAAATAATATCTTAAAAAAATGTGGTGTCTAATCCATAAGTGATCAAGGATATTGGGAAGATTTCCTAAATAGCTGAGTAGTGGGAAATCCTTCAAATTCTTCCTAGATTCCTTTTTTCCTTTTTTTAAGACACTTGACTTTTCCTGTGTTATGACTTTTATCAGAATGAGGCTATTGACTTGTAGGAAGGAACTTACAGCTTCCTTTGGCTGAAAAATTCCTTTGAAATGATGAATGAAAGATAATTCAAATGGGTTAAGATTAGACAAAAAATTCTCCCTTTTGAGGAGATTCCTGTATTCACAGAAATGCAGATTTTTGTGAATTTTGTAAAGCAAAAGAGAAAAGGTTTCCCTTCCTCACTGTGTTCTCTTCTGAAAGAGCAATGTAGTTCAGAATTTTCTTTGGTGAACAAATGCTGTTTTGTAGTCTACACACGAGGAAAAAAATTCCATAGAACACGTCCAATGAATGGTTTTTTTCAGTGATGCCAGGGGAATCATTTGGGGAGTTTAGTAAAAATGGATGACGTTTGTCATCATTCTCCAGATCTGAGTAGCCTGGGTATTTGGAAGAACCCACCGGTCTCCAGAGGAGAGATCAAGGTGCTGACCTGTTTGATTTAGAGTCCATGCCTATTGTGAATCAGGTATTTTCAGATACATTCTCATTAAATCTTCACCATGACCTTGAAAGAGGTATTTCTTCTTTCCCCTCATTTTGCAAATGAGAAAACCGAAGCCAGTTGTGATCTTCTACTCTAGACCATGGTTCTTTCCACTGGTCTTCTATGTAGCATCGTCTCTACCTATAAATTCCCCTACATCTCCAAGAAACTGTGTATTCATTAATATCTCTTGGAACATGAGGTATTAGGTCCTCAGGCAAGTACGAAGATGAGCCAGTGAAGTAAATTCCAAGACAGCAAAGGATTTAAGAGCAAAGGGTTCTTTTCATGGTACCGCAAGACCCCTGATGAGTGATGAGTTAGATTATACTTGGCTTGAATGTAGCATTATTGTAGCTGGTCTAGCTTCCAGAAAAATCAAGACATGGGCATTCTCCTTATTGAGATTGGCCAGCGTGCTGTCTCTGCATACTGGCCAGCCAGTGTCTATGTGGAACCCCGAGACACTACAGACAGAGCATAGAAGAAAGGGCACAGGATTTTGGTGTGGGACTAACACGTACCCTGAACAGCCGACTGGGTGGAGTGAACTTCATATACTCAGAGTGTCCACGTCCTGAAATATAAAATTAGGGGCATACTTATCTCCCCGTAAGATTATAACAAGGAATCCAAAGTGCTGGTAAACTGTAAAATGATAGTAGAACCTATTTCATTTTCATTTGGGAGAAATTTATAATGCAAAGAAGACAGAAGAAGCTACATATTTGAGGTACCTAATACTTTTTAGTTCACTGAATCTGTTTGTAATTCTCTTCTCGTTTTAGGCCATTAAAAAAAATAATTGTATTGAGATATAATTCACATGCCATAGAATTCACCTATTTATTTATTTATTTATTTATTCATTCATTTATTTATTTATTTATTTTTAAACGTTGATTTATGTTTGAGAGAGCGCAAGCCGGGGAGGGTCAGAGCACGGGGGACAGATGATCCAAAGCAGTGGGTTCTGTGCTGACAGGCTGACAGCCGCAAGCTTGATGTGGGGCTCAAACTCACTAAGCCGAGATCATGACCTGAGCTGAAGTCGATGCTCAACCACCTGAGCCGCCCAGGTGCCCCGCAATTCACCTATTTAGATCAACGCATTGCTTTTGAGTGTATACGCAGAGTTGTGCAGCCATCACCATGATCAAATTCAGGGCATTTTTATTGCTCTAAAAAGAATGCCACCCCGCCATGAACACTTTCCACCCTTTAGCTGGCACCTCACAATCCCTTACCTCCCCCTCCCTAGGCAACGACCACTCTACTTTCTGTCTACAGATTTGACTATTCAGGACATTTCGTAGAAATGAAATTACACATTATGTGGCCCTGCACGTTGCCTTCTTTCACTTAGCCTAATGCTTTCATGGTTTATGTACAATGTGGCGTATATCAGTGCTTTATTCTTTTTATTGCCAGTGAGTGTTCTGTT
Organism: Felis catus; assembly: GCF_018350175.1. Lineage (NCBI taxonomy): Eukaryota > Metazoa > Chordata > Mammalia > Carnivora > Felidae > Felis > Felis catus. Next base: position 11,811,751 of record NC_058380.1, read on the forward strand.
GTGTGTGTCTGCCACATTTGGTTTATCCATTCATCTGTTGATGGACATTTGAGTTGTTTCTATTTTTTGGTTATTAGGGCTAATGCTGCTGTGAACATTCATGTACATATGTTTTTATGGGGGCATCTGTTTTCGTTTCTTTTGGGTACATGCCTACAAGTGAAAACCATATAATAACTCTATATTTAACATTTTCAGGACCTGCCAGACTCCTTTCCAAAGTGGCTGCCCCACGTTACAGTCCCACCAGCAATGTAGGGGGGTTCCAATTTTCCAACACCCTCGTCAGCATTTATTGTCTTTTTTTTTTTTTTTTTTTTAGCCATCCTCGTTGGTGTGGAGTGGTTTTGATTCACTTCTGATGGCTAATGATGTCGAATATCTTTTTACGTGCTTATTTCTCAGGCCATTTGTTCTTGACTTTTTTTTTTTTCTTTTATTCTTTTTTAAAGGAAAACTAGACGGAGAAAGGAAAATCAGTTTTGAATAGATTCCCTAGGTTCCGTGGTTTATAACGCTGAAAATGTAAATTGAGCCCTTTGCATTTCTGAAATTAATTTCAGTGTTGGGTCGTCTATTTATTTGCTGTAGGGCCTCGTGCATGTAGTACCTGATGTTCCAAAGGATTTGAGGGAAGAATTAATGAATACATAGTTTCTTGGAGATGAAGGGGAGTTTAGTAGGCAGGGACTTATTATTCTACATGCTGACTTAATGCTCACTAAAAAATCATGCACCTCTCAAATGTTAATAACGCACCACATGTGTGCATGCCAAACACACCAAGAAAATGCGTTGGTGCCAATGGTGAATGTTTTAACTAAATGATGAATATTTAAAATATCATTTGATACTGTGTGGGTTAGTATTTGCCCAGTCTACTTATGAAAATATACAGTCATAGGCTTTAACAATCATATTAACACATTTGTATATATACAAGACATTGTGTATATTTTATTGGGGTGCTCTTCATTTTCATGTACCCCCCCCACGGAGGGCACGCTCATAGACGTTTTTGCAGGAGTTCGTTCGTTTTGTTCCTTCCTTCCCGCGCTGCATGGCAATGCTTTTCTCCGTAGCCATGTGGCGAATTCCCTTCATGATCTCTAGCTATAAATTAATCATGAATTTTCAAAGTACCTGTTGCATTTTGGAGGCCCACCATTTGGAACTTGGGTTGTGCTGTTTTACTTGTGTTACTGGTCAATGTGGGTAGCATGAAGAGAAGCAGGGAATTCGGCTGCATTTGAGACTTGTCTGAGATAGCTGCGGGAGTGAGTAGTGCAGGGGATCTCAAACATTAGCCTGCCCCTGAATGCCTGGAAGGGCCTGTTCAAACACATTATCTCCAGCCCCACTCCTTGAGTTTTTGGCTTCTGTAAGCCTGGGGTGGGGCTTGAGCATCTGCATCTCTAACAAGTCATCAGGCAATGCTGCTGCTGGTCTGGGGATTGTGTTTTGAGAACCAGTGGTTTGGAGGCATTTGGAAGTGTCAGCCTGGAGCTGGAGTGAGGGAAGGGACAAAGCTGGAGGTCAGCTGGCACCCTGTGCATACAGGAGCTTGGTGGAGCCAGGGGAGTGGGTACCATCCCAGGGAGGCAGACACAAGTGCTGGGAACTGAATCGTAGGAACATGGAGAGGAGAGGTGGGTGGAGAAAGAGAAGCCTCTGGGATCAGGAAGGAAGGGGCAGAAGGCTCAGAGGGGACCAAGGCCAGTTGACGCCCACAAACTCCATGTAAACAGGGGAGTAAGGGCATGTCTGGGGTGTGGGTTGCAGAAGGGGGAGGGTTGGGCTGTCCCTGCCTAGTGGGTGCTGTAGCTGTATGGGCCGGGGGCGGGGGCTGGGGGGGGGAGGGTGCTGACCTTTCCATCCCTTTCAGAAAGTCCAGCATTACCGGGTAGTGGGGTATGCTGCTTGGGACCGCAGGGTCAAGCGTAAACTTTCCTCGTAAGATCAGGAGCCCCTTTAGTCCTGCAGGCCACATCCTGGAGTCACAACTGACTACTCTCCCTCTTCTTGCCTGTCACTGCTAATCGTCATCAGCCTAGAACCTAGGTGAGCGTTGTCAATAAGAAACAAGAGTCCTGGGGCGCCTGGGTGGCTCTGTCGGTTGAGCATCCCACTTCGGCTCAGGTCATGATCTCGCAGTCCGAGAGTTCTGGACTGGCGTTGGGCTCTGTGCTGACAGCTCAGAGCCTGGAGCCTGCTTGGGATTCTGTGTCTCCCTCTCTCTGTGCCTCTCCCCCACTTGTGCTCTGTCTCTTTCTTTCTCTCTCAAAAAAAAGCAAGAGTCCTTTGTGCAGGTAGTGACCTTGAAGTTTACTTTTCTTTCTTTCGTGTATTTGCTGGTCAGCTTAATAGCTTTAGGATCTGTGCTGCCACATGTCTAGTCTCCTTAGCATGACTGGGTATAAGCCGATTCAGAGAGTGGGTGCTGACAGTCCGTGTTGTGAAGGTCAGGTTTGCTGCAGAAGAGAAATCCAAGAAGGGCCGTGGCAGTCTACCGCGGTCGGGTCTTCTGAAACTTCTGGGACGACCCTTCCTGCTGGTTTCATGCGGCTGAGACAAACATCCCCTATTTTATTTTACATTTTAGTGTCGAGGAATCTTCATTGTATCTTAGGATGTAGAGCATTTCTCTTGGGTTTGGGAAGGAGGCCAAAGCTTGCCCATGTTGCCATTTGGGGGCATCTGTTGTGAGCAGGGGAGAGGGTTTATCATCTGTAGCTGTGAGCTTGCTGCTCAGCTCTGCCTGGTCGGCCAGGAGCTGAGCGAGCGCCTGTCTACTGCAGGCTCGTCTATCCGCCCCCGGTCCCCCTCAGCCAGTTGCACACTTTTACATTCCTGCCTGGCCCCTGTGGGCTCTGGGTGTGTGAGTCCTGTCACCCACCGGCAGGACTGGACAGGAGGTATTTCACAACTCTGCTCCTGTGCCGAGATAGTGCACCCCAGCTTCAGTGATTTGTAAGAGGACTCACAGGACTTAGCACACAGTTGTCATCGCTATGATTGTTACAGTAATGGACGCAAAGCACAATCGGCAGGGGGAAAAGGTGCACAGAGCAGAGTCTAGGACTTGCTACGTCGGCATCCTCTGCACGGCGCTCACCAGAAGTTCAGACTCCCAGATGGAAAGCTCGTCTTAGGATAACTTTACGCTGTTTATGCGAACAGTTCAGGGAGAGTGAGCCACTCTTATCAGCCCTGGGAATGGTGGGAGACTTCCCCAAATCCAAGTTTCCCGACTCCGGCCAAGGGCCAACCTCGTAAGCAGTCCTTTCAAAGGATGTTGACTATTTTGTGCACCGATGGGGAGGACGATGGAAGGTGAGGATGGTGACAGAAGCCCCTGCGGCTGGGGAAAGGGTCCGTCCACCAGTCCGTGCAGCTTCGGAGTTCTGGGCTGCGGGAGCCTTCCTCTGTCTGACCAAAGTGGGAGAGGGCAGAAGTGAAGTTGGGGTTTGCACTCAGATCTGGGTTTCGGGATGATAATAACCGGGATTCCTTCACCACAGGGACAAGGAAGGCTGGTAGGACACATCGCAAAAGAATTCAAAGCCCTGTTCATTCATGCGCTCATTCATTCTTTTTATTATAACTTTTTTTTTTTTAGGTTTTATTTATTTAAGTAATCTCTGGATCCAGCATGAGGCTCGAACTCATGACCTTGAGATCAAGAGTCACATGCTTTTCTGATTGAGCCAGCCAGGTGCCCTATAACTATTTTTTTTTTTTTTTTAAGTAATCTCTACTCCCGGGGTGGCTCAGTCGGTTAAGCATCCGACCTTGGCTCAGGTCCTGATCTCATGGTTTGTGGGCTCGGCCCCATGTCACGCTCTGTGCTGACAGCTCAGAGCCCGGAGCCTCCTTCAGATTCTGTGTCTCCCTCTCTCTGTCCCTCCCCTGCTCGCACTCTGTCTCTCTTTCTCAAAAATAAACATTAAAGAAAAACATTAAAAAAATAATAAAAATTTAAAAAAAGATCTCAACTCCCAGCATGGGACTTGAACTCACAACCCCAAGATCAAGAGTTGCATGCTGTACCTACTGAGCCAGCCAGGCGTGCTCCCCCACCCTGCTCATTTGTTCTTTTTTTAATGTTTATTTATTTTTGAGAGAGCGCAAGTGAACAGGGGAGGGGCAGAGAGAGAGGGAGACAAGATCAGAAGTGGGCTCTGTGCTGACAGCAGAGAGCCAAGGCGGGGCTCGAACTCACAAACCTCGAGACCATGCATGACCTGAGCCGAAGTCGGACGCTCAACCGATTGAGCCACTCAGGCGCCCCTCATTCATACTTAACACATGCTCTTGATGCCTGTACCCTACCAGGCAATGCCCCAGGTGCTGGGGATACCATGGGGAGCACAGCAGAGTCACTGCCCTCATGAGACCCACCTTCTAGAGGGAGACAAATAAGTGGCAATTACATTTCATTATGCTGGTGACACACCAAGGGCCCCGGGGCGCCTACCCGGGCTTAGTGGGTGTAAGAAGGCATGAGTTTTATAATCACACCAACCTGGATAGGAACCACACCTCCACTGCTTATTACCTGTGTGCCCGTGGGCAGATTGCTTCCTCACTGGGTGCCTGAGTGTCTTCCTCTGAAAACGGAGATTTTACGATCACTTCTGAAGGTGCATGTGAAAATCCAACAAGGTGATGCATGTAGAACACTTATCCCAGTGGCCGGCACGTGGATATGTTGGCTATGTAATGCTTTGGTGACATCTAGGCAAGGGGAAGACTGCGTCAGCTGGAGGGATGGGCATCTGCCCTTACCCTTACTCTGTGTGGAGTTGGATGCCGGCCTCCCTCCAGCCCTGGGTGCAGAGGTGCTTGCTCTGCTTACTGGTCTGAGAACATTCTTTGCTGCTTTGCTTTTCTGGTTCTTGGGGATACTTTCCCCTCTGCCCAAGATGCCTCAGATCCTTTTGTCAGCCTAAAGAGTATCTGTGCGTATTATTAAGACCTAACCCAAGTAATCACCTTCTCTGTGAAGGTTTTCCCAAGCCAAGACGCTCAGACAAAACCGTCCCGTCTCTCCGTGGTCCCACGGTCACTCACATCCCTGTTACAGCATACAGTTATTTGTCACTCCATTAGACTGGCTGATTCTTGAAGGCAGGGGTGCTTGGGTATTGTATTGGGTCCAGTGTGGATCAGTGTTCCATGGGGGATGGCTCAGTGGTTGTTCAGGGGGTGAATGAGTGAAAGAGTGTTGGGTTGGACTAGAAAACTCAGTAGGGAATAGACGTAGTGTCAGCAAAATAGGCCTCTGCCCTCAGAGTAGAGCTTACAGTCTAGAGGGGGAGGCAGATGATAAACAGCAATCAAATAATGTAATTAGAGACTGAGAAGTGACACAGGGGAACAGTCTGGTCCAGAGGCAGGTACAAGGGCAGCTAGAACAGAGGGAGAGAGGCGAGGTCCGAATGTTGATGCCCCGAGCAGTGTGCACTCACCTTCTGGAGCCTGGGTGGTGTTGGAGGCTAGAAGGACTGGTCAGGCAGAGGCCACACCAGGAGAGCCAGGAGTCCTCCAGAGGGGAATAGATGGGCAGAGCAAAGACTACCAGCACATCAGCTGGCAAAGGGCAGGGCCGAGAGGAGAGCCGAGTGGACGCTTGGGAAGTTGAAGAGGTCCACTCCAGAGCACTGAACGTGGGTCGAGGAACTCAAGGTTGATTGAGGAAGTATCAGCCGTTGAGCTGAGAGATCTGTCAGAGCTGGATCTGGGACCTTGGTCCATTCAGGCTTCCGTAACAGGATACCACAGCCTGGGTGGCTTTGACAGACATTGATTTTTCACAGCTGTGGAGGCTCTGAGCGTGAGATAAGGGTGCCAGTAGGGTGGAGTTCTTGGTGAGGGCCCTCTTCCTGGCTTGCAGAAGGCTGCCTCCTCTCCGTGCGTTCCCACGGTTTTTCCTAGGTGCGTGTGCACAGAGAGAGAGAGAGAGAGTGATCTCACTCTTCCTCTTCTAGTGAGGGCACCTACCCAGTCATGAGGATCCCACCTTCATGACCTCATCTAAACCTAATTTACTTCCCAAACGTGCCACATCCAAATAGCATCACACTAGGGATTCGGGCTTCAATTTAAGAACTTTGGAGGCACGTATTCAGGCCATAGAACTGGGGCCAATAAATATTTGCTGAGTAAATAATAAATAATTGTGGCTAGTACTTAGCGCTTCATATGCTCCAAGCCCTAAGAGTTTTGCATATGTTCATAAAATTTCATTCTCACAGAACCTTAAAATGTAAGTGCGATTATTATCCCCTATTTACAGATGAGGAGACTGAGGCCCTGAAGAGTTCAAAAGATTTGCCAAGGTCGCTCAGCTAATTAAGTGTGAAGCTGCGATTCAAACACAGGCAGTCTGGTTCTAGAGTGCAGGGACATTATACCTTGCTGCTTCTTAATTAGGAATCAAACCCAACATCATTGGGTATCTGTCTCATATGCTGGTTCCTGAGCAAAGAGAGGCACTAGAGATACAAAGATGAATGGGACAGGGGGCGCCTGGGCAGCTCAGTCAGTTAAGCATCCAACTTTGGCTCAGGTCATGATCTCACAGTGCCTGAGTTTGAGCCCCGCATGGGGCTCTGTGCTGACAGCTCAGAGCCTGGAGCCTGCTTCGGATTCTGTGTCTCCCTCTGTCTCTCTGCCCCTCCCCTGCTCTCGCTGTCTCTCTGTCTCTCTCTCTCTCTGTCTCTCTCAAAACTAAATAAAAACATTAAAAAAATTAAAAACAAAACAAAACCAAAGATGAATAGGACATTGTACCTACTTTCTGGGTCATCATAAAATGCTCAGGGAGACAGACGTATAAAATCAAAAAATTTTGAAGTCTATTCAAATGTGTTCAACCCAACAAGGAACTTTCTGTCACCTTCCTAGAGTAAGTACATAGAACCATTCTCAGAGGTAACTGTTTTCCTATTTCAAATGTGTCTGAGGGTTGAAGTGCTCACCAAAAATCTGTTGTTTAGGGAATAGTGGGCTGATTCATCAAATTAACATCCCCTGTTTAGTTTTGGTAACATGTATAGTATAATAATTAAATGGTGGTAACAGGTACCCTAAACTTTGTAACACTGTCAAGAGTCAATTTGGAAAAAAAACAGAACCACTTATGTTAACAAAACTTTTTTTAACAAAAATTTTGAATAATTTCAAAATATATTATAGGGAAATTTTAAACAAAATGACTTAGAAATCTCGAGGTGTTTCAGGATCCTGGATATTAGGGGCACATGGAAGCTTAGTGAACCCAGGAGGTAACTCACTTCTGTTTTCTGGATGAGGCGCCTCAGGGAAAACGCAACCCCTGAAGGGGAGGATTGGGAGGACAGTGACCTTGGTGGGGAGCCACCTTGGTGATGGTGGGGGTGGGGCTTACTGGAGAAGGAGAAAGAAGAGGATGTTTTATTCCCACAAACTCCACATTGAGATCCCCTGGAAAGAGCACATTGGCAAAGAGGAAGGAGAGGGAAGGGCAAAGTGTGCAGCCAGGGAAGGGTCTCAGGGTAGGGGGTGACACCCTCCCGTTTCAGTGGAACCAGGCACCCAGGGATCCAGGGACCAGGGAGCAAATGCTCTGTCCCGATTGTCAGGTGCATGGGGATCCACTCTAGAAGGCTCTAGAACCGAGTAGGGACGGGTCAGACCTGGCCTGGAATATTGACTCTGCCACTTGGGCGCCGTGTGACCTAGGGCAGGTTTCTCAACTCTGAGCCTTAGTTTCCAATGCGTCAAAGGGGGCCATAGTATTCCTACCTTCCTGAATTGACGTGGCTCGAGTTTTGTTGCCTTTTTGGTTATTCTTTGTCTCAGGTCTGCAACCTCCTGTCTTGAACCAGCCTCCCCCACTCTCAACCAAGGATCACGAGCTCTTTTTTCAAGGGACAGAATCTGGTTCTGAGAAGAAAGGGTCTTTCCAGGTTTTCAGGGTCTTTGACTGTCTTTCTGTAGAGCTCCAGCTCTTTGAATTCTCCACCCGTCTTGTCATTTGCTTCAGACCGTTCGTCCGCTGGCTCTGCCCCCACAGGTCATAACCCACCAAGATGCATTTCTTCTTCATTTCGTCTCCTGAGGGATTTGGACCACCTTTCAGTTCAGGCTTGCTCAGTCTGGCTTCCTTAAGGTGACCTGTCCAGTCTGCTTTGCTCATTCTCTTCCGCCACAGTGTGGGTGTAGCTTGATTTTTCTCTCCATCTCAGGTGGTCAGATACATGCTTGATTCTGGAACATCGGTCAGTTTCCTCCTGGATCTCCGTGCCTTTTTGTGAACATAGTCTCCATCTCCTGATTCCACCTTACCACCCTGTTCTCTTCCACAAGAGAAGCTGACCTTGAGTGAGTGAGGGTTCCAGCAGCTCCAGCAGACCGTTGCTCTGACCACCCCCCGCCCCCCCACTCGGACAGAGTGCTGTCTGCACATCCCCAGTCTTGGTCAGCTGCGCATAATAGTTTTAAGTGCGATTTAGCTTCTTGAACTCGTGTTTCTATGGATCCGGCTTCTGCTTCCAGAGACCGGCTCATTTTCAAAGTATTAGACATTGGTTCCTTTTGAACATGGAGTATTTTTTTTTTTTTTCCTAGCTGGTTTGCTGTGAGGCCACTGCTGGACCAAATCACAGGCTGGATGTGTCCAGGCCATTGGGTACTTCTGGGCTCTTGTCTTTTTCCATCACAGGGCAAAACTTCATGAGAGCTTGACATTTTTTTTTTTTTCACTGTAGGCAGCGTTATGAGTTGAACTGTATTCCCCCCAACCTCCCCCCAAATTCATATGTTGGAGTCCTAACTCCTAGTACTTCAGGATGTGACCTTATTTGGAGATAGGGTCTTTACAGAAGTGATCAAGTTAAAATGAGGGCATTACGGTGGGCCCTAATCCAATATGACTGGTGTCCTTTATAAGAAGAGGAAGTTTGGACACAGACATGTACAGAGGGAAGATCATATAAAGACACAGGGAGAAGACAGCCATCTGTAAGTCAAGGAGAGAGCCCTGCCTCATGGCCCTCAGCAGGAACCAGGCCTCGGGTGCCTGGATGGCTCAGTCAGTTGAAGCTCCAACTTCCAAATTCCGCTCAGGTCGTGATCTCACAGTTCCTGAGTTTGAGCCCTGCATCTGGCTGTCTGCTGTCAGCGCAGAGCCTGCTTCGGATCCTCTGTCCTCCTCTCTCTCTGCCCCTCCCCCACTCACCCTCTGTCTCAAAAATAATAAATGCATTTCTTTTTTTAAAAAAAAAGAAGGAACCAACCCTATCAACACCTTGGTCTTGCACTTCCAGCCTCCAGAACTAGGAGATAAGAAATAAATTGTACGATTTCTGTTGGGTGAGCTCCCTGGTGTGTGGTACTTTGTCACGGGAGCCCTAGCAAACTAATACAGGAAGAATAAGAAATTCTGCCTGAAGCCAAGTGAACTAATGGCTAACAAAGCAGCCATCACAGCACAGTCCGCCTTCTCCCACCGATATCCCGGGAGAGCGAGCCTGAGGCTCACATTATCAGGTTCACACTCAGCAGCGTCTGCCGGGTTCACTATGATTAGAGCTTCGGGACTGGACAAAGCTCCTCCGTGGGCCCCACTCTGAGGCTCTGCATCCAGCTCAGCCACAGCCCTGACCACTGAGCAGGACTCTGCCTGGAACCCAACCTGTGTCTGACAACCCGGGAGAGGGCCAGGGCCAGGTGCGGGCCCATGGGAAGTCAGCCCCCTCAACTGCCACGACTCCTTTCTTTTACTTAATTCCGTTCCATGGCCGAGAGGACCCATCCTGTCCTCTGTACTTGCCTAAACACATCGTTTAAATTTATCGTGGTTCCAGTATGAATAGATTGAAGCAGAAAATATTTGAGAGATGAGAAGAAGGAGCGTTTACCCCGGTCTGGTGTGTGTGTGTGTGGGGGGGTGTTCCACCAAAGAGAGCTTTCTGGAAGAAATGAAGCTGCAACTAGTTAGCAAGGAAGAGAGAACAACACACACGTGCATGGCGTTTACTGCGGGGTGCACGTTACATGTGCTGAATGCTTGACACGTAATGACCGATTTCGTTTTTAAAACCACCCTGTGAGGTCAGTGGTATTATTAACCCTATTTACAGATGACAAAACTGAGGCAGTGAGACACTAAATGACTTGACCAAGATCACAGAGCTAATTAGAGGTGGAGCTGTACTTCAGTCCCGGGGCACCGTGGCGCCCCAGTTCGTGCTAGGGAGTGGAGGGGTGTGTCCGCAGGGGAACCGTGGGATTGTGTGCACTCCTCTTTCTAGTTTCTGGCAGCCGACTGCTGTCTGTCAACACTTCAGAGCTGGTGCCGTCCCTACCAAGTTCCAGGGACTCCGTCCCTTTCCTGAAATCGCAGAGCAGAAGTGACTTAATATCCCCTTAACCTGCCTAATGGCCAAGCCCCTCTTGACTTAAGTCATTTCCTGCGGTGTTCTAAATTTTGTGCAATGCCTTCTCCCTCATCTGCTCCCAGGCAAGAGAGCTGCCAGAATCCTACAACTCTAGGATCAGATTAGAAACGTAACATGAACACGGTTTCTACCAAAAACAACAGGGAACAGATTTCCCACACGTGCGTGCGGAGTGGAAAGTTTGTTTCTTTGGAATGAGGAATCCATGAATTATTGCATATGTGCGTTATTTGGGAGCAATAGTTCATTAAGTGATTTTAATGTTGGCTATTCATTGTTAAGTAGCAGAGGCTAAAAAGCTGGGAATAATTGTAAGGGAGAACTTCCCTAGTTGGTGGGTACCACCCGAGCTGAGCCCCAAGACCCTCTGTTCTCTTTTTCACGATTTCCATCACTCACTCCAGCCCCTGGGTTCTTGTTACCTTCAGCCGGCCTGTTTTGCAGCCTACAAAACCACTCAGCCTTGGGCTTTTCTCTTTCACTGTGTGTTGAAGGAAGTTACAGCTGCAAGGGAGGGCCAGAAGTTTGTAAGTGCACCTTGTTCTTGCCTGCAGAGAAATGAGGATAGAGGAAGGTTTCTTGAAGAGGTCTTTGGGAGAGGAAAAAGGACAGATGTCAGGGGTGAAAGGGAGGGAGGGACGAGATGATACGCATTGAATGCACCCCTGTATTGCGATCTCATTCCAGTTTTACAGGTGATGAAATAGGTTCAGAAGGGTCTTGCAACTTGTTAGAGATCTCAAGGTGTTAAACAGCAGAGGTGGGATTCAGATCAAGCCTTCCCGTTGAAACGCAGCTCTCTGGGGCTGGTATACGTGGGCACCATGGGACGCTGGGAGGATGGCTTCTCACGCCAGGCGAACCGGGAGGGGGCAATGCAAGAAATAGAAAAGGGAGGGGGATGCAAGAGGAGGCCTCGGGCCGGGCGGGGGCGCTATTTCAGATATCGGTTTGGGTGGAAGGACAGGATGAGAAGGACAGATCTGGTGGCATCCAGTTGAAGGTGATAGTTTAAATAAACTCAGTAGCGAGTGCATTCTGAAGATGGCTGTGAAGAGGACAGGCTGGTTTGGGTAGAGGCGGGTGAATCTAGGGGAGCCACAACTAATCTCGAACTCTTTGGTAATTCTTGTACATCCTGTGGCCTGTTTTTCTTAGTGTTCTGGTAAGTCAGCTGAGTAGCAAATATGTAGATGTGTGTGTGTGTGTGTGTGTGTGTGTGTGTGTGTGTGTGTGTAGATGTAGATAATATGAAGACATTAAGGGGACAGAAAATATGACTTGCATAAAGTCATATGGTTTATTTGCAGTAAAGCTTAGGAAAAAAAAAAAAGAAAAATAGCTGTTTCCCTGACTCTTCTATTTTAGCAAAGGCTTTTTCCAGCTCCCTGAAAAGGAGACCACACCCTATAAAACAGCCCATTTGGGGCATCAGTTCATTTCCATTTTTATACTTCTAACGAAACAGTTAAAACACCCAGTGAAGAAGGATGTCCCCTGGTTTTCCTCTGGCAGAAATAAAGTAGAAATAACCAGTTCAAAGGGAACGTCAGTCCAATCTGTGTATTTTTATGTTCAACTTTAATCATTCAGATTCAAGTATCCTTGATTATCGTGACTTAAAAGCTCTTTTTGGATCATGTAGACGTAGACATAAAGTCATTTTTTAAATAGGTAAGTGATTTTTAAGCAGACAGCTGTAGTTGTAAGAGTTTCTAGAACTCTAAGGGAATCAACTAAATAAATCCATATTTCTAAAGAATTTCCAGATTTATAAAGAAAATGATATAAAGTACACATCTGGATGGGGTATTTTGGCTACATTTGTGCTTTCTGTGTTATTGTCCATTATGAAGGTGTTCACACAAAGATGACATTTATTTACTTATTCATTTATTTTTAATTTTTTATTTTTAAAATTTTACATTCAGATTAGTTTAGCATATAGTGCAACAATGATTTCAGGAGTAGATTCCTTAATGCCCCTTACCCATTTAGCCCATCCCCCCCTCCCACAACCCCTCCAGTAACCCTCAGTTTGTTCTCCATATTTATGAGTCTCTTCTGTTTTGTCCCCCTCCCTGTTTTTATATTATTTTTGTTTTCCTTCCCTTATGTTCATCTGTTTTGTCTCTTAAAGTCCTCATATGAGTGAAGTCATATGATTTGTGTCTTTCTCTGACTAATTTCACTTAGCCTAATACCCTCCAGTTCCATTCACGTAGTTGCAAATGGCAAGATTTCATTCTTTTTGATTGCAGAGTAATACTCCATTGTAAATATATACCACATCATCTTTATCCATTCATCCATCGAGGGACATTTGGGCTCTTTCCATACTTTGGCTGTTGTGGATAGTGCTGCTATAAACATGGGGGTGCATGTGTCCCTTCGAAACAGCACACCTGTATCCCTTGGGTAAATGCCTAGTAGTGCAATTGCTGGGTAGTAGGTTAGTTCTATTTTTAGTTTTTTGAGGAACCTCCATACTGTTTTCCAGAGTGGCTGCAGCAGCTTGCATTCCCAAGATGACAATTTTTTTAAATGGATAAATAAATAAATGATAAAACTGAACATTCTCATTTATGGAAGGAAAGCAAATTCTTTCGTAATTATTTGCTAAGGCAGAATTCTTTTCCTCATGAAAGACCCAATTTGAGTTTTTCATGAGGTCATCATAGATTAGAATCACTTCCTAAGAGCTGTATGTTAAATGCGTAAAAAATTCCTGCAGAAAACGAAACTTTAAACAAAACGTGCCGTTTATGAAGTTTCGTGTCACTTTCACCCAAGTAAAACAGCTTCCACCGGGTAGCAAGTTTAACTTGATTTTTCGTCGCTGTTGTTAAGCTCAGGTTTCATTTCTTACTTTGAGAGGGCAGCGTAGTAAGTTTTATCACGCGTCATTAGAAATACAATTTGTCAGAACAAAGACTGTTGTGTAAGTATAATTACCTCTTCCTGTATTATTAAATGAGGGCTGTATTGTAGCTTTTCTCAGCCGCGGCAGCTGTAGCAAACCACGTTCAGCCCATAAAAGAATTCCTGTGACTAACTGGTACTAATTGTTTACAGAACCGCCAGTGGGAGTAATATTCATGAACACCCTGGAAATGAGATATCCCAAGACCAAGAGGGTTTATCCCTTGTTGTCACCACTCTGTAGTGGTTAGATTATATTAATTGTATGACCAGGCCAAGTGAAGCGGGAGTTCTTAGTTTTTTGTTGTTGATGTGGAAAGGTAACTGCATTCCTGTGTTTGGGCCTCTCATCTTGTAAATGGGAAACTGAGGCCTCAAGAGCTGTTGAAGGCTTATATAAGTCACTGACTTTTTGGCTCACACACCCCTATCACATTTTAAAGGACACCCTACAATATATATGAGTACACAGTAATTTCTAAATGGCATATTTTAATGTAACTTAAAATATATTAGTTCTCAGGGTGCCTTGGTGGCTCAGTGGGTTAAGCGTCTGACTCTTGATTCGTCTCAGCTCATGATTTCATGGTTTGTGAGATTGAGCCCTGTGTGGACCACACTCCCTGCTGACAGTGCAGAGCCTGCTTGGGATTCTCTCCCTCCGTCTCTCTCTGCTTCTCCTGCTGCTCTCTCTCTCAAGAATAAATAAACTTGGGGCGCCTGGGTGGCGCAGTCGGTTAAGCGTCCGACTTCAGCCAGGTCACGATCTCGCGGCCCGTGAGTTTGAGCCCCGCGTCGGGCTCTGGGCTGATGGCTCAGAGCCTGGAGCCTGCTTCCAGTTCTGTGTCTCCCTCTCTCTCTGCCCCTCCCCCGTTCATGCTCTGTCTCTCTCTGTCTCAAAAATAAAAAAAACAAAAAAAACAAAAAAAAAAAAAACGAATAAATAAACTTAAAAAAAAATAAAACAAATTAGTTCTTAAAGTATTATGACTATCTAAAAATAAACACTCAAACCAAATTTTTAACAGATAAGAGAAAAAAGGAAATAGATGGTTTAATATTTTCTTTCCACACCCCAAAGATTTTTTTTATAAGTTTATTTATTTATTTGTGAGAGAGAGACAGAGAGCGAGAAAGTAGGGGAGGGGCAGAGAAAGAGGGAGAGAGAGAATCCCAAGCAGTCTCTGCACTGTCAGTGCAGAACCTGATGTGGAGCTCGAACTCACAAACCGTGAGATCATGACCGAAGCCTAAACCAAGAGTTGGATGCTTAACCGACTGAGCCACCCAGGTGCCCCTCCACCCCAAAGATTTTTGATGTGTACACCCTGCTTTGGAGACTACTGATTTAGGCCATTCAGGTTAAAAACAAAAACAAAAACAAAAACTAAGAAACTTGCTGTTGGGGAGAGAATCTGTAGAAGAAAGGTTCAAGATTTAGGGGGAGGGGGTAGAGTTTGGGATACTTACTCACTATGGATATCTAGGTTAATCAGGATTAACACATAATGCCTCCCTCTGTTTTGCTTCCCTTTTATATAGGAGTCTGTTTAGACAAGGAACAGCCCAGCTGCTAGAGCATATTCACTGGGAAAAATATAGCTTGAAGAAGTCAGGGAGGTGGCTAAGTCAGAACTTTTTCAGAGTGACAGAAATGCAACTAAAACTAAATTTCACAAAAGTCAATCTATTAGCTTGGATAAAAGTGTAACTGGGATCTCCCGGGATGATCGTGGCCTTAGACGTGGCTGGGTCCAGAAGCTCAGATGATCTCATCGCATCTCTGTTGATACAGCTCTTCCTAAGTGCACTCGATGAGCCCTCGCACTGTGGCTGGGAACACGAGTGCCGACAGTCCTGGTGTCCCGTCTCCCCTGGTCAGCAGCTCCGACAGGAAAGGGGCGTTTCTTTCTGAATGTCATATTTTCATCCCAGGGAAGACTGGCCCATGCCTACCATGACTCATTAGGAGGGCTACTGTTATGGACATCCCACCTTTAACCCGTGGAAAGAGGGCTAGAAAGGCCCTCCGAGCTGAGGGGAGACATTTACAACTACAAGGATGGGACAGGGTCTGAGCATATCCAGACAATATACTTTCACACTATGAGAGCTCGCCTGTGTTGCGTTATAGAGGTATTTAAAAAGATATTTAAAGGGGTGCCTGGGTGGCTCAGTTGGTTAAGCGGCCGACTTCGGCAGGTCATGATGTCTCGGTCTGTGAGTTCGAGCCCCGACTGGGGCTCTGTGCTGACAGCTCAGAGCCTGGAGCCTGTTTCAGATTCTGTGTCTCCCTCTCTCTGACCCTCCCCCGTTCATGCTCTGTCTCTCTCTGTCTCAAAAATAAATAAACGTTAAAAAAAAAAAGATATTTAAAAACAACAACAACCACCCAAACAGAATTGTTTTTCTATTAACTAATCTTTGCTATTGACTCAAGCAAAGAGTTTATAGCCTTTGGAAATGTGTGCTCTAAAATGACAACCGGAGCTCCTTACTTGTCAAAGCGCAGCCTTTTGAAGAGAGGTATTTGTAGAAGGAGCAAATCAGCTTCTGATTTTAGTTCATCCAGAGGCCACGCGGGTTTTTTGGACCAATTATTTCCAGACCTTGAGATAAATCACCTCCTGTGCCATTAGTACTTGAAGGATTAGCGGCCTCAAAGATTTATGTGCGGATTAATTGGGGAGTGTACGTTAGATTGCTGTGTTTAGAACCACGGTTGTCCTGCAAGTCATTTTCGTTAGTGCTTTAGTCAAAATTCTTTAGCCTTATATAATACTGACGTTGCAGGGAAATCCGAACGAGCCCTTTCTTTTTTTATTTATTTGTGGCTTGGCCTCAGCCTGCACTCTAGAGTTTAATAGCTCGCGGTAGGGGTACACGGAACATGTAGAAGCACAGGGGCATCAGGTAGTGCAAAGATTACTTCATTTGCTTCAGCTGAACGGTGCCCGAAATTGACATGACCTTGTACTGAGAGAGACAAGATGAGGTACAAGAAATACATGGCTATTCTGGAAGCCGCGGTTGGTATCACCCCGCTTAACAAAAGGGAGCTTCTCCCTGAGAGCAGAAGACATGTGAACCTCTGGCAGCACCCCGGGTAAGCAGAGGAGACCAGAAGATGCTTTGTCTGTGTTTGGGTGAGGGGGGGGCGGGTTCTAGGTGGAGAAAAGGGTCATCCGTGTCCTGAGGGTCATAGACGGTGAATTGGTCATGGAGAACCTGTTTCTTCCTGGTAGACAGGGCCTTGCCAGACTGAATTAAAATAGTTAGTAATAAAATTCATGGTAATAATAAGTTTCAGAAAAATCCTAGCCTAACAGCCAAGAAGATGAAGTCATGCGTATTTTTACATTCAGATATTTTAATCTTCTGATTTTGACGTTTTTAAAAATACGGCCTGTATGTGTGCATGGCAATTCTCAAAGATGAAGTAAGTGTGCCTTACTATTTTTTTTTTTCCCTACAATGCAAGTATTTTTCTGACTAAAGTGTACATGTGGAATGTTTCAGGTAAATACTTTTTATTTTACTTGACATGTCTTTCTAATGCCCCACTAATTGTCCATGCTGAAGAAGGGTTTAGATGTTCCTTTTTGAATAATTAGAGGCCTCAATTCCTGCTTTCTTCTCTAGAGTCCCTTTTTTTTAAGTGTCTTTTACACATTGAAGAGAAGTTTAATTTAAGGTGTCTGTAAGGCAGATAGTATTTTTAGGGACTGAACTGAATTTTTCAACTGTATGAACCACACACATTGGCACTTACTCAAGGGTCAACTTGAGATATCTGTGGAGCTAATGATACTTCTTTGTTAAAAGTGGAAAGTCACTAGTTTATTTAAAAAAAACTTTTTTTTTTAAATTTTTGTATTTTTTGAGAGAGAGAGAGAGCAAGCAGCAGAGAGGCAGAGAGAGGAGAGAGAGAATCCCAAGCAGGCTCCGCACTGTCAGTGTGGAGCCTGATGTGGGGCTTGAACTCATGAACCATGAGACCATGACCTGAACTTAACCAACTGAGCCACACAGGAGCCCCATCCCTAGCTTATTTTTATCATAGAAACAATATACATTCATTAGAGAAGATTTAGAAAATATAGGGAAAAAAGGGGCAAAATCATCCATAGTCTCATCTCACTAAGAGAATTATTATAATCATTTAGGTCAGTAGTTTGCAATGGAGGGAAGGAGGGAGGACATTTGGCAATGTTTGGGCACAATTTTTTTTATATTAAATATAATTTATTGTCAAGTCGGTTTCCATACAACACCCAGTGCTCATCCCAACAGGTGCCCTCCTCAATGCCCATCACCCACTTTCCCCTCTCCCCTACCCCCTATCAACCCTCAGTTTGTTCTCAGTATTTAAGAGTCTCCTATGGTTTGCCTCCCTCTGCCTCTGTAACTTTTTTTTTCCCCATCCCCTCCCCCATGGTTCTCTGTTATGTTTCTCAGGATCCACATATGGGTGAAAACATATGATATCTGTCTTTCTCTGCCTGACTTATTTCACTTAGCATAATACCCTCCAGTTCCATCCATGTTGCTACAAATGGCTAGATTTCATTCTTTCTCATTGCCAAGTAGTATTCCATTGTATATATAAACCACATCTTCTTTATCCATTCATCAGTTGATGGACGTTTAGGCTCTTTCCATAATTTGGCTATTGTTGAAAGTGCTGCTATAAACGTTGGGGTACAAGGGCCCCTATGCATCAGCACTCCTGTATCCCCTGGGTAAATTCCTAGCAGTGCTATTCCTGGGTCATAGGGTAGATCTATTTTTAATTTTTTGAGGAACCTCCACACTGTTTTCCAGAGTGGCTGCACCAGTGTGCATTCCCACCAACAGTGCAAGAGGGTTCCCGTTTCTCCACATCCTCGCCAGCATCTATAGTCTCCCGATCTGTTCATTTTAGCCACTCTGACTGGTGTGAGGTGATATCTCAGTGTGGTTTTGATTTCTATTTCCCTGATGAGGAGTGACGTTGAGCATCTTTTCATGTGTCTGTTAGCCATCCGGATGTCTTCTTTAGAAAAGTGTCTATTCATGTCTTCTGCCCATTTCTTCACTGGATTATTTGTTTTTCAGGTGTGGAGTTTGCTGAGTTCTTTATAAATTTTGGATACTAGCCCTTTATCCAATATGTCATTTGCAATTACCTTTTCCCATTCCGTCGGTTGCCTTTTAGTTTTGTTGATTGTTTCCCTTGCAGTGCAGAAGCTTTTTATCTTGATGAGGTCCCAATAGTTCGTTTTTGCTTTTAATTCCCTTGCCTTTGGAGATGTGTTGAGTAAGAAATTGCTGTGGCTGAGGTCAGAGAGGTTTTTTCCTGCTTTCTCCTCTAGGGTTTTGATGCTTTCCTGTCTCACATTCAGGTTCTTTCATCCATTTTGAGTTTATTTTTGTGAATGGGGTAAGAAAGTGGTCTAGTTTCATTCTTCTGCATGTTGCTGTCCACCTCTCCCAGCACCATTTGTTAAAGAGGCTGTCTTTTTTCCATTGGATGTTCTTTCCTGCTTTGTCAAAGATTAGTTGGCCATACATTTGTGGGTCCGATTCTGGGATCTCTTTTTTATTCCATTGGTCTATGTGTCTGTTTTTGTGCCAATACCATACTGTCTTGATGATTATAGCTTTGTAGTAGAGGCTAAAGTCTGGGATTGTGATGCCTCTTGTTTTGGTTTTCTTCTTCAATATTACTTTGGCTATTCGGGGTCTTTTGTGGTTCCATACAAATTTTAGGATTGCTTGTTCTAGCTTTGTGAAGAATGCTGTGTTTGGGCACAATTTTGGCTGTTATAACCTAGGGGGTTGCTTCTGTTATCTAGTGGATGGAAGCCAGGAATGCTGTCCAACATCCTAAAATGAACAGTACAGCCCCTCTACCCCCAACAGTGAATTATCCAGCCCAATGGGGTGCCTGGGTGGCTCTGTCAGTTGAGCATCTGACTTCAGCTGAGGTCATGATCTCAGGGTTCATGAGTTCGAGCCCTGTGCTGGGCTCACTGCTGTCAGCACGGAGTCTGCTTTGAATCCTCTGTCCTTCCTCCTCTCTCTCTGCCCCTACCCCACTCATGCTCTCTCTCTCTCAAAAATAAATAAACACTTAAAAAAAAAACCAAAATAAAACAAAAACTTAAAAAAAAAAAGAATTATCAAGCCCCAAATATCAATAGTGCTGCTGTTGAGACATTTGATTTAGGCAGATTTTCTTCCCATATGTAAAAAGTAGTTTTTATTAGAAACACATTAGATGTTTCTTTAAGAAATGTTAGGGGGGCGCCTAGGTGGCGCAGTTGGTTAAGTGTCCGACTTCAGCCAGGTCACGATCTCGCGGTCCGTGAGTTCGAGCCCCGCATCGGGCTCTGGGCTGATGGCTCGGAGCCTGGAGCCTGTTTCCGATTCTGTGTCTCCCTCTCTCTCTGCCCCTCCACCGTTCATGCTCTGTCTCTCTCTGTCCCAAAAATAAATAAAAACGTTGAAAAAAAAATAAAAAAAAAAAGAAATGTTAGGGATGCTTCAGAATGGAATCCTGAGGCCTTATCATCATCATTATTAATTTTTTTACAGTTGTCTCGAGGAGGGAAGGAAGTGTATATATGTGCCGAGAGGGCAAGGGGTATATAGTGACTCTGGGAGTCCATGCGGGTTGATGTTTAGTGATGAAGACATTCTGTAACGACCAAATTGTGACTCTTCAAGTACCCCCAAGAGGTTGGGCTTACTGGGGTCGGACGTTTGTACTAGAATGGCAGAAGTTTACAGCCGGGAGGACCTCCTGTCAGGGATGGCAGACAGGTCTCCGATGGCTTGATGAAGCTAGGTGATGTGCGGGCTGCTCGTAGCGTCCAGCTGGGGAGGCCCCCAGGTCAAGTCTGGGCTTAGCAGAGAAGGGGTATTGTGACTGACGAGAGATACTTGTTCTGGACAGAATAATACAGGAAATTGGAGAGACGCAATGTGTGGCCTATATTGTCATCATTCCTTAATTCTAATTTTAGTCTTTGATTTTTACAAGTGTGGACTGAGCCTCTTTTGAGTCATCACGGTCGAGGGCTTGGCCCTCAGACAGCAGCTGGATGTTCTTAGTTTCTGGCTCAAGATCATTCGTTATAAGGGATTTTCCCTAAACCCACGCAATTCAGATGTGTACATTGATTGCCGCATTATTCATTTCTTTTTGGAGATAATCTTTTGTAGCCATTGGAATGAGTAAGTGCCTTAAGTAGAAACATCTCTGCTTCTCCTCGTTTCCCTAAGTCAAGGCAAATAGAAGTCAAACTATTTGTTCCAAATGATTCTTAATAAAGGAAGTTGGATGCTCTCTCTCCCTTCTCTCTCTCCCTCTCTTCCTCATTCTCCCTCCCTCTCTCTCTCCCTCATTCTCTCTTTAAAAAAATTTTTTTAATGTTTATTTATTGTTCAGAGATAGAGAGAGACAGAGTGCAAGCAGGGAAGGGGCGGAGAGAGAGGGAGACACAGAATCCGAAGCCGGCTCCAGGCTCTGAGCTGTCAGCACAGAGCCCGATGCGGGGCTCAAACCCGCAAACTGCTAGATCGTGACCTGAGCCGGAGTCTGACATTCACCGACTGAGCTGCCCAGGCACCCCTCTGTCCGTTTTTTAAGAGAACATTCCCTTAAGCCTGATGAAACGATGCTGCATCACAGAACAACGAGATCTTTCTCGTATCTCTAAATACTTTGAGCTCTTTACACACACACGGACTAAACGTTGTTTTGCTGGTTCTCATTCTTTTGTTTGCTGACTCCCTCTTCGCCTAACACAGTCTTCCTTTGGACGTCTTCATATACCTCACTAAGTAGTCAATTCTCCTTTCCTGGAGATCCTAGGAGGGGTTATCTCCTGCTGATGAATTTCACCAATCCGTTCCAAATCTTTCAGGGTCACTTTGATGTCTTATTTTTCACATTTGTAATGGACATATGAATCTCTGTTAAAATGCAGATTCTAATTCTGTAGGTATGGTGGGGCCCGGGGTCTGCATTTTAACAAGCTTCCAGGTGCTGCTGTCAACCCAGGTGATGACCAGTCAGTGGTCCAGGCGATGTTGATGGTTCAGTCCATGAACCACACTTTGAGGAGCAAACACCTAGAGACATGCTCTCCGTGAGCATGCTTGCTTTCCTCTTGACCTCAGACTTTTCTGATCTTCCTGAGGGCTTGCCGTCCCCATGCCTCCCTCCTCTCTGCCGTCGTTAGAGATGTCAGTGGTGAGACGTTAGAGATGTCAGTGGTGAGACGGCAGGTGGCTGGCGGTGCTTGTGTGGAGGGAAATCTGCCCTCGAGCATTCTGACCAGAGATCCCCGTTGGGCTGGTTGAGTAGACAGTGAGGCTGGTATTTTTTTTTTTCCAAGAATTCAGGCCCTTTCATTCTTTTTAAGAAATATTACAATTGCTGCAGCATGTAATACCACGTAGTATTCAAGAACAGCTGCTTTTGCATTTTAAAACATAATTGGAAGTCAGGTCATGATTCAGTTTTCAAGACCTCAAGGAATTCATTCACGCCTACGCCCTCCTCCTTTGACTTGAGTACTTTGTCTTGCTGTCTGCAAACAGGGCTGTGCTTGGACTTCTCTCTGCAAACTGTAGTCACATGACAGAACAGAACAACCAGCTACCAACCAATGACTGTGTGTTGCAAGTTCACTGAAGCACAGTTCCGATTACTTCCGCACGCGCGCGTTCACCCCAGTGCCCGCCACATGATAGGTGCTCAGCAAATATTTGCCAGTGCTTAACTTGGTTTCAGCATAGCCACAAATAAAGGGAAAAAAAAGTGTTTAGGGGGCCCTCGGGTGGCTCAGTAGTTTGAGTGTCCGACTCCTGATTTCAGCTCAGGTTCTGGTCTCACGGTTTGTAGGATCGAGCCTTGCATCAGGCTTTGCACTAGCCGTGGGAAGCCTGCCTGGGATTCTCTCTCACTGTCCCTTCCCTGCTTGTGCTTGTTCACTCTCTCTCTCTTTCAAAATAAATTTTAAAAAATGTTTAAAGGGATTGACATTCAAACACAGAAAAAATACTGATCCACCTATGGATTTTCCTTTTAATATTTGTGTAGTTTTTTTTTTTTAATGTTTATTTTTGAGAGAGAGAGACAGAGCAAGAGCTGGGGAGGGGCAGAGAGAGAGGGAGACACGAAATCTGAAGCAGGCTCCAGGCTCTGAGCTGTCGGCACAGAGCCCGACACCGGGCTCAAACTCACGAACTGTGAGATCATGACCTAAGCAGAAGTCGTTCACTTAACCAACTGAACCACCCAGGTGCCCCTAAAATTTGTCCAGTTTTTCAGTGCTAACTCATGTTCCCTGACATTAATTTTACATATCTGCCAATACTGTTGAAAACTAAGAATATAATTTAGTTCTTTCGCAAGCTATTATTAGATTTAAAAGTAGCCCTAGTCAAAGTACCCCTAGTCAATGGTAGCGTATTTTAGAAATGGTTGATTGTTATTGGTGGTTCCTATACAGTCAAAAACCTTGGGACTATTATAAAAGAAAGGTAAAACCAAGATGTTTTAGAAATGCAAAGATTCAAAACAGTTAAAAAGCAATCTGCTTCAATACAAGAAACAAGCACTTTTTGTGGCTGATACCTGTAGAAAAATTTCGTGTTAAGGCCAAAAGCATGACCAAGCCCATCTTGATTTGCTGGCCACTTATTTATCTTTGGAAGTAATAATAGAAACCAGGCATGGGCTGGGCTCTAATCCTGTGGCTTGCTTTGTAGGCTGTCCAGATGGCCTTGCCTTAGCCAGTTCCTACATTTCCTGCTGATCCTTGCAGGAGAAGGGAAATGTGTCCCCTGCCTGCACAAATAAAATCGACACTATCTTTTATTTCTATTTCATTGTGTAGAGAGGGTTTTGCACAGACACCACAATATCACTTTGTCTTGCAAGCAGAAGAGTAGGTCCAGAACACTCGAGAAGCCACATTCTTCCTCCCACTGACATGACTCCCCTGTGTGAAGCTGCCAGGCCTCGCCCAGAAGTGAGCCTGCCTCCTTGTGTGGTTTGAAAGGCATATGCAGGCTTTTTTTTTTTTTTTAAGTTTATTTATTTCTTTTGAGAGAAAGAGAGAGAGAGAGAAAGAGAGAGCACGTGCATGTGGGGGGGGAGGGGCAGAGAGGGAGGGAGAGGGAGAATCCCAAGCAGGCTCCATGCTGTCACTGCAGAGCCCAACATGGGGCCTGAACCCATGAATTGTAAGATCATGACCTGAGCCAAAATCAGGAGTCGGACCCTTAACCGACTGAGCCACTCAGATGCCCCCATATTCAGGATTAATAAAAATGTGCAGAAGGGATGTTTCTTGGATTTTCTTAGAATGAGGGGTAAAAAAAAAAGTGCCATCTTTTTTTTCTAATATTTTTTTAAATGTTTGTTTATTTTTGAGAGAGGGAGAAAGACAGAGTGTGAGTGGGGGAGGGGCAGAGAGAGAGAGAGACACACAGAATCCGAAGCCGGCTCCAGGCTCCGAGCTGTCAGCACAGAGCCTGATGCGGGGCTCAAGTCCATAAACCGTGAGATCATCACCTGAGCCGAAGTTGAGCCACCCAGGCACCCCACCTTTTTTTAAATAGGTACATTAAAAAAAATTTTTTTTTTTTAAATTTTAGAGAGAGAGAGAGTGAGAGATCGAGGGAGAGGGGCAGAGGAAGAGGGAGAATCCCAATCAGACTCCATGCCCAGTGCAGATGTAGGGCTTGATCCCACGATTCTGGGATCATGACTTGAGCTGAAGTGAAGAGTTGGACGCTCAACTGACTGAGCCAACCAGGTGCCCCAATGCCATCTTTTCTAATGGTGGGCAATCCATAAATATAAACATAAAGATGAGCCAGTATTATAAATGCTATGAAAAATGAATTTTCTTTTAGTTTAAAATCTTTTCTCTATTGTTTATTTTAAAATGGTAAATTTTTGGACACCTGGGTGGCTCAGTTGGTTGAGTGTCTGGCTGTTGATTTCAGCTTAGGTCGTGGTCGCACCAGTTCGTGGGATCGAGCCCCATGTCGGGCTCTGTGCTGACAGTGTGGAACCTGCTTGGGATTCTCTCTCTGCCCCTCCCCTGCTTGTGCATGTGTGCACTCTCTCTCTGTCTCTCTCGTGTGCTCTCTCTCTAAATAAATAAATTGAATTAAATGATAAAAAATAAAATGGTAAATATTATGTTAAGTGCATTTTACTGTAATTAAAAAAACTAGTTTTCTCTAGATGTTTTCCACCTGTTGAGTATTTTTTTCATCTGAAAAGTGAATTCTTATAGGACCTTATTCCTTAGGATGATGGTGCCAAACTTTACGCGGGTACTCATTTTCTCCATTTTTTGAAGACTGAAAATACTAGAAGCAGTAATTCCACTCCTAGATACATACCTGAGAGGTATGAAAACTGCCTAAACACTTGTGCATAATAGCCCAAACGTGGAAACAACCCAAATGTGCACTTGCCGATGAAAATATAAATAAAGTATATCCATGCAATGGAATATTACTTGGCCATAAAAAGGAGTGAAATTCTGACACATGCTGCAGCTTGGATGGAACTCTAAAACATTATGCTAAGTAGATGAAACCAGTCACAGAAGGTCACATATTTTTTTAAGTTTGTTTTTAGAGAGAGAAAGCGTGTGCAAGTAGGGGAGGCACAGAGAGAGGGAGACGGAGAATCCCAGGCAGGCTCCGCGCGGAGCCTGACGTGGGGCTCGAACTCATAAACTATGAGATCATGACTTGAGCCAAAGTTGGACACTTAACCGAGCCACCCAGGCGCCCCCAAAAGGCCATGCATTTTATGCGTTTGTTTATGAAGCATCCGGTACAGGTAAATCTGTAGAGACAAACTTAAATTGGTGGTTGCCAGGATGGGGTGGCCAGGTTGGGGAACCAGGGCAGTGCAGGATGAGGTCTAAGGGGTGCGAGGCTTCTTTCTTGAAGTAATGAGAACGTTCTAAAATGGGTTACGGTGATGGTTGCTCAACTCTGTGAATATACTAAAAGCCATGTTATAAATGGCTGAATTGCGCGGTATGTGAATTCCGGTGCATTTCCCAGAATCTCACGGTGCTGGGAGCGACCGTGTTGGATTTTTAAACGCACTGTCTTTTTCAGGGTGCGGAGTGCCGCATTACTGTCATCTCCCTGTGAGTGGGACTGGTACCTGGGCCGCACCTCCTGGAGTGAGCAGTCCACAAAGCATAGACGTGTGCAAGCTGACAGCCTGCTTTACCAGGTACTTCATTTTTCCTCTCATCAACCTGGTCACCGGCTCTCCTCCTCCTAAAGTTTGGTGTAAATTATTTCACATCCTAGACAGTGTCGAGGCCACCGTTTTCAATGTGGCTGATAGAGAAACTGTTCCATATCAGAGAAAATTTAATTGTAATATTTTATTTATCAAGGAACAGAAGCATCGTACCTGCGTTTATGGTCTGAATTGTTAGGTATAGCTTTGCCACGGTTGGATGAGAACTAATTGAGATCTTTCCTGGCTGGAGCATATAAGTCCAACTCCTGTGGTTCAGGATAAATGCCTGACAGGGTATGTTAGTGTCTGGGGTTATAGGTCATTCTGGTAAATCATGTTTTTTTCATTATCTTTGATGGAGCAGAATTATGTAACAGTGATAAGCACATTGCTGCAGATATTAAAGGCATCGGTCACACTGGCTTCCAAAGATTAATTATGTACAAGCTTTTAGTGAAAGAGCTAAGAGTGAGTATTATCTATTTACTGATTCAATTTTAGGTAGGAATTAAATGAGATTTACAAGGTATTAAATTTTATTTTGACAGATGCTGGGATGTATTTGTTCTTAGTTACACTTTAACCCCTGATTATAGGTCAGTCCATGGCGGCTGGAAGGGGGTTGGAATATTTTTCATGTGCTTGTTTCACAATTCCTGTCTGTTTAAGCTTGCAGCCCCTGCCTGGGTGCATTCTAGCTATGTGTCAGAGCTGGAGTTTAATAGACTGTGAATAGCACACTCCAGGGTGGCAGATGGCTGTTCAAATCCCAGCGTTCCTGCCTTCTAATTGAATGATTTGGGGCACATGTCTTCATGTTTCTGAGCTTCAGATCCTTCATCTGTGAAAACAGAGTGTCAGTATGAAGCTAAATAAGTAAAGTATAGCAGGAACCAGGAGTATGCCAAAGCCTTTCTCGGAGTCTAGTTGTCCAAATGGGGACACCTGCACGGGGGAGCCCTTAGTTTCCACTGAACTGTCAGGGTTTTGTTTGCTGGGCTGTTCCCTATGGAGCTCTTAAAGTTTCCAAACATAGGAAGGCAGATGCTTGCCCGGACTCCAGCAGTGGTTTTCCTGAAACTAGATTTCTGGGTAGGATCTTCTGATTTGGTCAAATGAGCTGGAGGAGCAGCCTGGAGTGTGGCAAAGGGAGATGATGCAGGCATTGTCTGGAGGAGGGAAGGCTCTTTGTGACTCAGAGGACCCCCCTGCTAAATACTTCCCTGGTTTTGATTCCCTGTACTAGTGACCACAGGCCCTTTGACGTCAGTTTGTTTTCCCAAGTCAGAGCCTTGTTCTAAAGCTCTTTCCTGTGTAGAAACTTAAGCTTGGCTTTCTGGGATGACTTCGTCTCAGGTGAGCTTGAATGGCGACGGTTTTTTCCCAGAGCATCTCCTGTCACCTTAGTTTCCGATCTGGCAGACATTTATGAAGAGCCTTTTATTTGCCAGGCACTGGGCAAAGTGCATTCACCGATGTTGTTTAACCCCAGAATAACCCTGAGAGGGAAGGGGTTATGACCACCTCCCTTTTGCAAATAAAGCAACACTGAGATTCACAGATTTTAAGTGATTTCCCCAAAGTCGCACAGACACTGACTCCCAACTTCAGTGCGATTCCTACCGTCCCAGCTGACTGTGTGACTCTCCAGAGTGTGGGGACTTAGCTCCTCAACTGAGAATAGTAGCAGACTTTTCTCAAGAGCCAGTTCTGGTCCACCGGTGGTGGTTGCCTGGGGTTCAGGATTTCCAGGTGCTGTCCAAGTCTGCCGAAGCAAGCATGTGGTGATCCATTAGCATCCAGTGTCCTTGGGTGGAGGAGGGTGCCTGCGGAGCCTGCCCTTGACCTTGACCTGAGGTTTCTGATATCAGCCTTCTGGAAGGATGTGAGTCTGGGCAGAGTCTCACTTCCTAGACGTGGCTTCTCATTGTTAGGCAATTTAGATACCTCACACTTATCATGGACTCACCCCATTGCATGGGCTTAGAAAAGTCAGTTGAAGGTGAAAACTTGCAACTTTTCTTCTGTGCACCTGAGAGCCCCTCTGCAGTCTCGTCTCCCCTGGGGCTCCTCAGTCTATCAGAATACTTGAGGAGCTCCCCCCAACAGCATAGACCCACACAGTAGTGCTTAGGCTTTAGGGCATCAGAAACTCCTGGAAGGGCTTGATAAAACAGATTCCTGGGTTGTGCCCCCCCCCCCCCCCTCAGAGTTTCTGCTTCAGTCAGTGTGGGTTGAGGCGCAGGGATATGCATTTCTAACAAGTTCCTGGCCAGGCCATTCTTGGTTTCCAGACCACACTTCTGAGAACCATTAACTTAGAAAGCACTTCTAAGAGCTGGTTTAGAGCATGGGCTTGTTTATAGACGGTCTCTGTGGGGGCGCCTGGGTGGCTGAGTTGGTTGAGCGTCTGACTTCAGCTCAGGTCGTGGTCTCGCAGTTCGTGGGTTCGAGCCCCGCGTCGGGCTCTGTGCTAACAGCTCAGAGCCTGGAGCCTGCTTCAGATTCTGTATCTCTCTCTTTCTCTCCCCCTCCCCTGCTCATGCTCTGACTCTCTCTGTCTCTCAAAAATAAATAAATGTTAAAAAAAAAAAGATATATATGTAGATGGTCTATGTGGCCACTTTCCCTCCCTGAGGTGAAGGGATTGTTTCCTCAAACCTTTAACGAGCATCTCACACAGAACCTGACGGAAATTAGGAGGAACATAAAGGCTCATCCATGGGGTACTTGGGGGTCTACTTTGGAATCAGTAATTGCATTGCTGTGTGAAAAGGCTGGTACCCACCCCTTTTGGTGGATGTGAGCAGAAGGCCTGAGGCAGTGACTAAGTGAGGTGGGCCTCCTGGGGGAGGTGATATTTGAGAGGCAACTGGAGGACGAAAAGTTGTTGGCTACGTGGGCAAAGGGGGAAAAGGAACTTGGGGAGCAGAGACTGGACACCCCAGGCCAGGCTAGAAGAAAAGTTGTCGTGTGTGGTGAGAATCCCGCTGTCATTCTAACATGAATGACATGTATCAGAGCTGTAGTAAAAACAATGAAAGCTTGGGGCGCCTGGCTGGCTCAGTTGGTTGAGCGTCCAACTTCGACTCAGGTCATGATCTCCCGGTTTGTGAGTTCGAGCCCCGCGTTGGGCTCTGTGCTGATGGCTCAGAGCCTACTCCAGATTCTGTGTCTCCCTCTCTCTCTGCCCCTTCCCCACTCATGCTCTGTCTCTCTCTGTCTCTCAAAAATGAATAAACATTAAAAAAAAAAACAATGAAAGCTTTATGTTTATTTGTGGGCTCCCCATAAAATAGTTGGTACTGTGATAAATGTTTTATCTGAATTGTCTCTTTTATTTTATTTTTAATTAAAAAATTTTTTTAATGTTTATTTATTTTTGAGAGACACAGGTAGGGGTAGAGAGAGAGGGAGACACAGGATCCGAGGCAGGCTCCAGGCTCTGATGCACAGAGCCTGGCCTGACGCAGGGCCCGAACTCACCAACCGTGAGATCATGACCTGATGCTGAGGTTGGACACTTAACATACTGAGCCACCCAGAGGCCCCTGCATTGTCTCTTTTGATTCTCATAACCACCCTGTGAGGTGTAGGTCCAACTATACTCCCGATGGACCTCAAACGAGCTGGCTTCAACAAGGGAGATTTATAGTCCTGGAGGCTGAAAGTCTGAAATCAAGCTGCAGGCAGACGCGTTTCCTTCAGTGGGTTATAAGGGAAAGATCTGTTCTGGGCATCTCTACCTGACTTCTAGTTGCACGACTTGCCTCTGTGTGTGTCCGTCTTTGTGTCCAAATTTCCCCTTTCTGGACAGACACCATTGTATTGGATTAGGACCTATCGAAAATCTCTCCTTAATTTGATTACCTCTATCTAGACCCTGTTTCCAAATACGGTCACATTCTGAGGTGACGAGGGTCAGGACTTCAACATATGAATGTTGTAGGGACACAATACAACCCATAACACCATTTTACAGCTGAAGAAAGGGAGGCTCAGAGGTTTTAGGTAAGTGCCCAAAATCTGTGTAGATCAGAAACAGTTGACTAGTGGTCATAGGTTAAATCTAAGAAGTTAGCAGAACAGGGGCTTGTTGACTTCACAGCTGTGCTCTGTCACCCAGTGCTTTACTGGCTTCTAGCGTTTTCTTTGTTTCTGCCATGTTTCCACAAGGTTCCCTGGGAACCCAGTGGGGTGGAGACCAGGGTGCCAAGCCGCTAGCCTGTTAGTTTCTGGTTCTTGAGTTTCTGGATAAGATATTCTTCCATTTCAGTTGTCTATCTCACCTGCTTGTCTGTGGGAAGTTATTAGAGTATATGAAACATTTAAAATTCATGAAAGAAAGGGGCTATCTTTTTCCAGATGATGTGCTCTTTCTGCTGTTAAAATGTTAACTATCTATAAATGCACAGTTTTTCTGAGTATAGCTATTCTATTCTTAATGTCCTTCCCAAACAGCCTAAATGTTTGTAAATGATGTGTTAACAATGCGTTAGTCCTTAAACTTGTACTCTAAGTACATTTACTTGGAATTATTTCAGCATTAAGGGACTTAAGCACCTTAGTTGTCTATCTATAAAGATTCAGACACATAGTAGTTTTGTTGGTATCCACACAAGAATTCCATATTTTCTTCCCTAAGTATTTAAAATGTTCTAAATACTTATCCAAAGACGTTGTCATTTTAGCAATTCAAGGAAACTTTCATGAGAAACTAGTACACCACTGAAACGAAAGAAAAATAAAAATAAGAAGGGTTCACTCTTACTTTTGAATGCTTTAGCTATAGACTGACATGTTTTCCAAACAAAAATTGGAGCGCGTGGTTTACTCATGAAATCAACAAGACAAGGGGTGGCCATCTGGCCTATCTCTGGAAATCTGAGATGTCTGCACACTGTTGAGTATAGCACATAGATGAGTAATGCTCAAGCTAGGGTCTGAAACAGAAATGTAATGATACTCCTGCATGTTTAAGAGAATCCGGAACCTAAGGATGGGGAGATGGCTAGGTGCTTTCCAACCCAGAGCCCTATCTGTCTCTTACTTTTCACAGCCAAATTTCTTTTCTTTTTGAATTTTATTTATTTATTTATTTATTTATTTATTTATTTATTTATTTATTTATTTAAATTTTGGTTAGTTAACATACAGTGCAATATTTGTTTCAGGAGTAGAATTCAGTGATTCATCAACTACATTCAACATCCAGTGCTTATCACAAATGCCCTCCTTAATACCCATCACCCATTTAGCCCATCCCTCCACCCAGCACCCCTCCATCAACCCTCAGTTTGTTCTGTTTTTGTTAAGAGTCTCTCTTGTGGTTTGTTTCCCTTTCTTCTCTTCCTCCCCTTCCCATATGTTCATCTCTTGTTTCTTCAATTCCACATATGAGTGAAAGCATGTACTGTATTTTTCTTTCTCTGATTGACTTGTTTCACTTAGCATAATACACTCTAGCTGCATCCATGTCGTTGCAAATGACAAGATTTCAGTCTTTTTGGTGGTTGAGTAGTAGCCCGTTGTGTATATATACCACGTCTTCTTTATCCATTCATCAGTCGATGGACATCTGTCACAGCCAAATTTCTTATAAGGATTCGCTGTACTTATCTCTTTTCCTCCCCACCACCTGCCCTTCTTTCTAAGACTTCTCCATCTATTCTAGCCACTTAGCGGTCCAGTAATGGTTCCAGGTACCCTATGAACTAGGCACTGCACTGCCTGAGGAAATTTACATGGACAAGGCTCTTCCCTGGATGGGAGTTCAGTCTTATTTGTGATCGGCAGTTATACTGCTATGCATGCTGCCTGATTTGGGCCCCTGGTGCTGTGGCTGTGTGGGGAATCCTAGAGGAAACCTGATTCCCATTAACCTGCTAGAATTGAGGTAAATAGTTTGCAGCTAGCTTCTGCTTGGAAGGGGTATCATCATTAGAGCCCTATTTTTGGTACTTTGTCACATTTTTATCAGCAGAGTGGTTGGTGACAGCAGTTTTCAGTTCAGCCAGATTTTGATTCTTGTTTGGAAGTAATCTGGTTGTATAGCAAGATTAGACAGAATTTCCCCCACTTAATCATAATTATATTGATATTTTAAAAAAATGATTGATTTTAATAATATACATAGATATTTGATTATAGTTACTCTTTTTTTAAATGTTTATTTATTTTTGAGAGAGAGAGAGAGACAGAGTGTGAGCCAAGGAGGGTCAGAGAGAGAGAGGGAGACACAGAATCTGAAGCAGGCTCCAGGCTCTGAGCTGTCAGCACAGAGCCTGATGCGGGGCTCGAACCCATGAATCTCAAGGTCATGACCTGAGTTGAAGTCGGATGCTTAACCAACTGAGCCACCCAGGCGCCCCGTTTGTAGTTACTCTTAATACTTGATATTGATATTTGAAATATAATTGTTGATATTCAGAAAATCAACTTCAGGTCTTAAGTCTAGTTAACTAAAATAATTAACTCTGTCAACACGCTGTGAAAGAGTCTTTATGATATGTTAAAGTTTAAATTTGTCTCTTCTGATGGCTTCAGCTCAGCATGATAAATTTGACAAGAAAGAGGGATACTATCCCAAGACTTAGAACAAGAATCAAAATACTTTGGCAACCGGACGATGAGAACTAGATCAGGGAAATAAATCAAGAATGGCCTGGCCAGGAACTTGTTAGAAATGCATGTTCCTGTGCTTCACCCCACGCTGACTGAAGCAGAAACTCTGGGGGCGGGGGGTATGACCCAGGAATCTGTTTTATCAAGCCCTTCCAGGAGTTTCTGATGCCCTAAAGCCTAAGCATTACTGTGTGGGTCTATGCTGCTGGGATGAGCTCCCCAAGTGTTCTGATAGACTGAGGAGCCCCAGGGGAGACGGGACTGCAGAGGGGCTCTCAGGTGCACAGAAGAAAAGTTGCAAGTTTTCACCTTCAACTGACTTTTCTAAGCCCATGTATTGGGGTGAGTCCATGATATCTCTGAGAGGCCAGAATTGCACATAAGGAGTGTCACCAATAGGTGGTCAATTTAGGGTTGACATAACTGTCAATCTGGAGGTAACATGAACTGGGGTTTATTATATAGTATTAGTATTTTGTTAAATAGGAAGTCTTTTTGAAAATATAAATTGTGGGTTATAAAATATATTATCACTATATATTATATCTAAATAAATACAATTATAGATTAGATATTTATTGAATTTACTAGTGTTTTATTAAATATTATTACTATTTAAGATATACTTTGGGGGTGCCTGGGTGGCTCAATCGGTTAAGCATCCAACTTCAGCTCAGGTCATGATCTCACTGTTTGTGAGTTTGAGTCCTGAGTCGGGCTCTGTGCTGACAGCTGAAAGCCTGGAGCCTGTTTCAGATTCTGTGTCTCCCTCTCTCTCTGCCCCTCCCCAGCTCGTCCTCTGTCTGTTTCTCTCTCTCAAAAATAAATAAACATTAAAAAAAAAAAGATTTATTTTGTCTTTCCCTCTCTTTCTAAGTAACACTGTCATTTGTTTACATTTTTTAAATGTTTATTTATTTTTGAGAGAGAGAGAGAGAGAGATAGAGAGAGAGAGAGAGAGAGAGAACACAAGCGGGGCAGGGGCAGAGAGAGAGGGAGACACAGAATCCAAAGCAGGCTCCAGGCTCTGAGCTGTCAGCACAGAGCCTGACTCAGGGCTTGAACCCATGAGCTGTGAGATCATGACCTGAGCTAAAGTCGGACGCTTAACTGGTTGACTGAGCCACCCAGGTGTCCTAACACTGTTATTTGTTGAAATCTTTTGACTTATATTTAATACACAAATGCTCCATTTATTCTGGTTAACACATCTTACAGCTTAGTAATTTAGTATCTACCCTCTACCTGTGTTATAAATTCTGCTTTAGTTTTACAAGCATCTTACTTTCTCATTATGTATGTGAAATAAATCTTAGGAGTTTCATCCATCTGATTCTTTTTCCTTGTCCTCTGTACCAGTTTTTTAAAAAGAACTTCAAATAAAAGTATTTATTGAGCAAATTATAGTATATTCATACAAATGGAGTATTATGCAGTTAGACACATGATGATACAAATCTATATTGCCATGAAAAAATAGTCAAGCAACGTTCTTACATAGAAATAAAGGAGGCAAAAGCACATGCCTAGTATGGCCCCAGATGTGCAAAGTTATATATGATATCTATATGCTTACCTGCATACAGGTACCTGGAAGAATACTCACACAGTTACTAACAGTAGTTTGCTCTCTGGATGGCAACAATTTAGTTATATTTTGCTACTTTTTTTTATGATCTACTGTATGGTTTGGGTAAATAAACAAGTACCATGTATATAAAAATAACTGAAATACAAATGAGAGATGTATATGCAAATATATATGTAAAGAAATATAACAAAAAGAATGATGGGACCAGATCCTTTCCTTTGCAAACCAAAGACAAAAGTTTGCAAATAGAGATGATGATTTTCTTGCCGTTTGAATGTTTTACCTGCTTTCAAAATTGTGGTCTTCCTGTCTTGTGTCCAAGCATTGAAACAATGTTCCTTTGGCAGATTTCCCAGACCTCCCTGGTAAGGAGACTCATTTGGTTGGGGAGGAGGGTGCATGCTCAAAACAACCAATCCCCTGCCCCTTCTCACACGCCAACCCTACCCCCAGCATCTCAGGGAGGGACTGGGATGCCTCAGGTAATTCTGGTCATCAGGGAAATTTAGCAGAAGTCCCATAGGAGCATAAATATTGCGAGCCAGGTCTTCGAGTATGATTGAACAATGCCTCCTTGGAAGTGCATTTCCCAGGCCCTGCTTCCTTTGTTCCAGAGGCCCATGCTCTTTGTGACTGGCCTGGAAAACTGTCTGCTCCCAGTGTTTTTCTAAAGGCCCCTTTCAGATCTGAGAAGTCTTTGAAAATCTAGGAGACTCTTCAGCTATTTTAATCTGTGCTGATAGGGGATCCTGAATTCTTAGGACTAGAAGGTTCTGGTGATAATTTCTTAAAGCAATTCACGTGTTGCCAGAGGCTCCTCTGGCTCCCGGGAAGACCTGTGTCTCATGCGTCCTGGGGCCTCTCTCACCTCAGATTCCCTGGGAGAGATGGTCCCTGGGGCCTCTCTCACCTCAGATTCCCTCCTTACCTGTGAGATGAGAGCCTTTTTATTTAGTCCAATTTTTAACATATTGAAGTGTTTTTTTCTCAAAGCACTTGTTTAGGGAGTGGGTGCTCTGAGGTTCAGTTAGATGTCAGATCGCATTTGCATCAAGGAGTCTCATTAACTAACTGGTGGCTGGAGTCAGATGGCATTTACTTTTTTTTTTGAAAGAGAACTTTTTATTAGTTCTATGTTCAGAGAGTTTAACAGCGTGCACTCAGCCCGGATTGGGGCCCGGTTCTTTGGCTTTTGCCTTTTCCAGCTTGGTAATAAATATGAGCCACCGATTTAGGACCCAGGACGTTGCCTCCCCAGTGGCAGCAGATCCCATCGTCTCTGTCATCGTAATTGGTCCTGATGGCTTCCGCTAGCTCAGCCGGAGCACCTAGTATGGAGGCGACAGCGGTGCAGGTCTTCCCGTGGACCAGACGCCCAGCCTGGCCTTCCCCTTGGTGATGCAGCGGGGAGCCCCCATCTTAGGACACCAGGTGGGCAGGGAGACGCCTGCTCAGTGGGAAACACAGCATGTGCAATCACTACCAGCCGAACCTTCTTGTTTTCCACTAAGGTGGGGACAGGTGGCCTCTTAGTGGGGACATCCCCTTTGCTGGCAGCTTTCTTCTTAGCCTGGATCAACAATCTGCTTCTCTTGCTTTGTCTCTGGTCTGTACTTGGGGGCCAGCTTAAGCAGCTGAGCAGCTGTTTGGCGGTCCACGGTTCATCTCAGGGGCGGGGCGGGGGGGGGGCAGCATTACACATTTATAGAGAAGAGCCCTTTGCCGCTGCAGCCTGATGTCGTGGGGCCATTTGACAAAGCGGGAGAGGTCCCTTTTGGGCTGGATGTCTTGTCCGATGCCAGAATTCTTGGGCCTTTTCTCAAGCAGGGGATTGGCCACCTTCTTCCCCCCCGGCCTTCTTTCCTTTCTGCATCTTGGATGGCTGGAGGAGAGAGCTGTGGCATTTACCTTTTAAAGTGGTGCAGCAAGAGTTTCACAAACATGATCCCCCAGCACTCCGTTCGGCAGAAACCCTCCTGAGTTCTGTTCGAGAAAACCACAGTAGCAACAAGCCCCTGACCTGTGCAGTCGTCTGTCTGCGGTTGACAGTGAACGTGGCGGCCGGAGAGCAGTCGTGAGGATGAGCTTCACTCCCACAGACCTGCCCCTGGAGCCTCCCTGCCTTCTACTGGACGAGAAATTCAGGCAGCAGCTGTTTTCCCCCCTCGGAAGTTCAGTTTCCTCACCGCTGAAGCACAGCAGTAATACCAAATATACCAAAGATTCACAGGCGCTGTGCAGCTCTGCGTGAAATGAGTTACAGCAGGGTTTGGAAGAGTTTTGGCACGTAATACGCCTGGAATCAACCTTTGTTTATCACGCTTTGTTTGTTGTTGTTGGTGTTGTCTTAAGATTTTATTTTGAAGTAATCTCTGTATCCCCCCAACATGGGGCTTGAACTCACAGCCCCAAGATCAAGAGCTGCTCAGCTCTACTGATTGAGCCAGCCAGGCACATCTCGTTGTTGCTGTTTTTTGGGTTTTGTTTTTCAATATTTATTTAATTTTGAGAGAGAGAGAGACAGAGCATGAGCAGGAGAGGGCAGAGAGGGAGGGAGACACAGGATCTGAAGCAGGCTCCAGGCTCCGAGCTGTCAGCACAGAGCCTGATTCGGCTTGAACGCACGACCTGAGCCGAAGTCGGATGCTCAACCCACCGAGCCACCCAGGCGCCCTATTGCTGGTTTTAAATAGAGGGTTACTAAGTGGCATCTGTCCCTGAAAAGAGTGTGGATTTTGTATACCCAGCAGCATGAGCAGGGGGCCCCAGGGCACCCCGCCAGGGAGGACTCTCTCCAGTGCAGAGCCCGCTTCCCGGAAGGGCCTGTCTACACCAAACTGTGCCTCAGAAGGTGCTTCTAGGATCTCCAGGCCCACAGCTGGATTATGTTCTGTCCCAATCCCCTGTCCATCAGGCTGAGCACACTTTGACCTTGCCTGTTGGCCGCAGCATGCTCGGACCATCCCCTTGAGTGTCCTAGGAGCCTGCACGTGGGCAGCCTGGCACCACGAGGTCCACCAGCCCTCCCCCAGCAGCAGGCCCCGGCCTCCCCAGACACCTCATCCAGCCAGCCCGCGGCTGACTCTGAGGCGCACGGCGAATTCTTCTGTCCGTGTTGTGGCCGGCTGACCCCAGCATGTGAGAATCACTGCCGGGTTCTCACACCGGGAGCAAGACGCTAGGGGTTGGGATTTGTGCCAATGGCAGAAAAAGGAGAGAGTGAATTGAAAGCCACCATCCACTGAGAACCGAGAGAACTTTCTCTCCTGTTAGACTGGCTGATGTTTTCATCACTTTTGCGCTCACTCTGACATCCTTTCATTGTGGTAATAACAGCATCCCCGCCAATGTGTTACCAAGAGTCATAATAATAATAAAGTTAAGAAGGGAGAGTTGTGGATACTAGGGTCCTTTGCTTCTTGGGCTGTCCTCCCTTCCTGCTGTGGTTCCTCCCTCAGCTTCCCTTAGCCAGGGAGACCACCCACCGCCCCCACCTTTTCATACCCCTGCACTCTGCTCTTTGAAATGCTTGCTTTGCCATAAGCAAAGCACTCAGCTGGACTCTGTGTGCCTGCTTAGACTTAAACTTGACTCTCTCCCGAGGGCATCACTTCCTGGTTGCCGCTTCAAGGGATGCTTCCTGCTTTAGAGAGAAAGAGAAATCTAAGCAGAAGCTGGCTCTGTGGTCCAGGCAGAGAAGCTCAAACAAAGGCTCTGGGGCAGAAATGCGCCTGGCAGGGTCTCAAGAGCAACAAAGAAAGGCCAGTGTGGCTCCGGACCTGAGCTTGGGAGAGAGCAGGATGAGCTGGGTTTGGAGGATGCAGCAGACTTGGAGGCTGTCTTAGCCAGCTTGGGCTCTAGAGCAAAATGCCATGGACTGGGTGGTTTGAACAACAGACATTTACTTCTCACAGTTCAGGGGACTACAAAGTCCGAGATCAAGATGCTGACAGATTTGGTTCCGGGTGGGGGCCCTCCTCCTGCCTTGTAGATAGCTGCCTTCTCCCTGTGTCCTCACGTGGTCTTTCCTAGGAACATGAGCCTGGAGAGGGATCTCTCTCTTCCTCTTGTAAGACCACAAATCCCATCGTGAGGGCCCTACTCTCATGACCTAATCTAAACCTATTCCCTCCCAAAGGCCCATCTCCAGATACCACCACATTGGGGGTTAGGGCTTCAGCCCCTTTGGGGGGCTGAGGGAGACACAAACATTCAGCCCGAAACGAGGCCATGGCAAGAAGTCTACATCGGTTTGAAAGCACAGAGTTACGAGATCTGATTGGTCTCATGAAAAGATCGTTCTGGCTGCTTGGGGAGGATGGACTGGGGGATTGGATGCAGGGAGACAGCAAAGAGGCGAGTCCTGGAGGAAGAGAAACTTTCTAAAACTGAAACACGTGATTTTTCATAAATAAAATGCTAATGTCTTCATGTTTTAGAAGTGTCTTTGGAAACTCACTACTGAAGATTTTGGCGGGGTAGGGGGGGAGTTAATCTTTTCTCTCTAGATGATCTTTTGGGGATAAATATCATGTTGAAGAAATAACTTAATTTGTGTTCATGAGGGTTCTTTTGTTTTATTCAATTTTCTTTTTCTGTCAATATCAAATAGAATTTTATTTACTATTTTTCAATTAAAATAGCACTGTAGTAAGACTAATTTTTGTTTAAATTTTTCTAGTCTCTGGGGGTAGTCTCCTAACTAGCTCTTTATCTGTATCTGTGCATATGTCTGGAATGGCCACCTAATTTTGAAGCTGGTTATTAGGATTTTAGATGATTTTTACATTTATTTGTGCTTTTCTGAACTGTTTTGAATGCTTTATAACTGGCATCTTATTATTATTATTAATTATTATTTATTTTGCCAAAACTCACTGGTCTAAGAAAAAAAATGAACAAAACCGAAATTATTTTCTTTTTTTAATTTTTTTAACATTTATTTATTTTTGAGACAGAGAGAGACAGAGCATGAACAGGAGAGGGTCAGAGAGAGAAGGAGACACAGAATCCGCAACAGGCTCCAGGCTCTGAGCTGTCAGCACAGAGCCCTACGCGGGGCTTGAACTCACAGACCGAAGTCGGACGCTTAACTGACTGAGCCACCCAGGAACCCCCCGAAAATAGTTTTCTTAATTATGGAACAATGTAATTACCATTTCCTGAACAGAAGAATGTCTATGTAAAAATTGGCAGTGACCTTTGGGACACTAACATGTAGAAGTCTGGATGTTTAGGAAAGTGGCAAACTGGAGGCAGCTTTCTGCTCTTCCTATATAATATTAAGGTATGGGAACAATCCTGGAGACAGGGAGTCTGCAGTACTTGGCAGGAAATTAGAAACACAATGCTTTTAAACATAAAGCAAGAGTCTTGAGTTGCCCCAAAGGCTGAGGTGAACCTGGGGGTTTTTCTAGTGGATTATAACGCACTCCCCTGTTTGTTTGCAGGATTCTAAGTGCTAAAGGCTAGCTTGAAAATAATTTACTCTCTCTGCAATGTGTGTAAACCTATGACCATTACACTTAGAGTCAAGTTTGTTCCATCGTATCATATTTCTAGAACCATCATAGATTGCAATGAGGAGCGTCTCAATCCAAAGTCTGTGTTTCTGTGGGGCTTGGGGGGTCATGCAGGACTATATGGGACTAGAAGCAGTTCCGTACATAGGTATCAGTGCTTTAACTAGAAACTTAGGATTTGGGAAACCTAGGTAGCTTGTCACCCGACCCTCCCTCCCCCCCGCAAAAAAAGGAAGAGTAATTTAACAGACTTTGAGAGTGAGCAAGAGTGATATTAAATAAGTAAAAGTAAAGGCATAAAGGGCAGAGCAGAACTTTCGATGCCTCTCTCCTGGATGCTGTTTTAGGGGTTGTGGGGGATGCTGCTGGAAGGAGTCCTTCACGTGAACATGGGAGGTTACTGGGATGGCTGTTTGCACTGAGAAGAGTGGGAGAAGCCAGCAGAGACGAGGCCACGACAGGGGAGGTAAGGGAAGGCCAGGCCTGTTCTCCCAAAAGGTGCCCCTCCCTCGGGCAGAGTTTTAACTGCTACCTCCGCGTGTTAGTCATTCTGTACTTGAACAACTCTCCCGCCTTGTCATCATTTGTTTACTTGGTTTTGTCTTGATCGCACTGTGAGCACCCCCACTCCCCGCCCCCAGTATATATCATCTTTATCTTCTCTGTATCTACCCCAGGGCACACGGGTGGGGGGACTTCAGGAAATGTTTGTTGCAAGGAAGTGTCTCTATGATTCCAGTCTGCCATTTTGCATACAAGCCAATTAAATTGTTCAGTTAACCTGGAAACTTTTCAAATGTTTATTTATTTTATTTTTTTTTATTTAAAAAAAAATTTTTTTTTCAACGTTTATTTATTTTTTTGGGACAGAGAGAGACAGAGCATGAACGGGGGAGGGGCAGAGAGAGAGGGAGACACAGAATCAGAAACAGGCTCCGAGCCATCAGCCCAGAGCCTGACGCGGGGCTCGAACTCACGGACCGCGAGATCGTGACCTGGCTGAAGTCGGACGCTTAACCGACTGTGCCACCCAGGCGCCCCTATTTATTTTATTTTTAAGAGAGAGAGTGCGAGAGCAAGCAGGGGAGGGGTGGAGAGAGAGTGTGGGGAGGGAGAGAGAGAATCCAAAGTAGACTCTGTGCTGTTAGCACAGAGCCCAGTGGGGGCTTGAACTCAAACCATGAGATCATGACCTGAGCCGAAGTTGGACACTTAACCAACTGAGCCACCCAGGTGCCCCAACCTGTAAACTTTTTATGTCAGATCCCTTAATGATACTTTATAACTATATTGCAAATATATATGTAAAAACATATATATATATATATATATATATATACACACATGTATATGTGTGTCTTTATGTATGTGTGTATATGTACATATATATGTGTATATATATCCAAATCGTAATATTCTTGAAGAAATCTGATTAAAAGTGTTTATCACATTAATTCGAGGTCTTCTGACCAACTTGTTACAAAGATTTAATACACAGTAATGCATCCTGAAAAGTACTGAAAAATTGTCCATTACACAAACATGGCACAAACAATAACTACAATTTAATAAGAGAAATGCACACAGCCCTATCCTGTCATCAAATCACGTTCCCATTTGCTTTCCAGTTTGTTTATATGTTTTCATAACTTCTTCATTGCCATCATAGGATAGATAACGTCTGTGTTCTTTTTCATCGGTGATTATATCATTATTCTCCTTGTTGCTGGATAGACTTGCTATAATTTTAAATGATAGCTTCATGTGCCAATTCAGTTGATCTGCTGTCATTAACAGCCCTCTGTGATTGGACACTGATGGTTTCCAGCCTTTGTTGTAATCAGTTGGGATCCAGTGAAGTGCCTCACCTCCCAGTCAGCCACTGGAGTCGAATTCCAGTCTCATCTTCCCCTTGAAACAGCTCTGGTCAGGATGGGCACTTGTCCTGTTCGTGGTGAGCATCTTCCGTTCTCATCTTAACTGACCTCCACACTGGTGTGTGTTGTTGGCGATTTTCCCCTTCTTGAAATTCATTCTTCCTTTGACTTTGTGGACATTGTTCCAGAGAGGTTTTTCTTACCTTTCCCACAGTTCCTTTTTGGCCTTTGCTCTGGGGACTTGAGTTTGCCCCCTAAATATTGGCATTCCCAGATATGGGTCCTAGTCTGGGTGGTTTTTTTTTTTTTTTTTTTTTTTTTGCCTGTCACAGTAAAGATTATGAAAACAGGCTGGATGGGTCCTATCTTTAATCCTCTGTTGCCTCAATCTACACAGTGTCTCTGAATATTCAGTCTCACTTCCTCACCTGACTTCAGCTTTCTTGATACATTGACGATCTGCAAATCTCTTCCTCCATCCCAGAGCCCTCTACCCAAAAATACTCAATGCCTAGTACATCGCAGATACTTGAACATCTCCACCTGGATGACCCTTAGCCTGTGAAGCTCAATCAGTCCTTAACTAAACTCACCATGTTTCCTCCAGCCCCTCCCAAGACCTGCTCCCACTCCTGCATTCTCTATGTTGGTAGAGATATCATCATCTACTTCGTTAAGCCAGAAACCTGAGAGTCACCTTAGAGTCACTTCCCTCTTTCTTACATCATATCTAATCAGTCAACCTGCCTGCTGATTACACTGCCTTAATTTCTCTAGAATTGGCCCTTTTTTGTCTAACGCTGCCCAACCTGATAACCCTGTCATCTCTCACCTGCATTTCCACAGAAATGCATTTTTTGCTGGTCTTCTCATTCTTACTGACACACCTCCCCCCCCCCCCCCAATCCCACCTGCCAGATTCATCCTCCTCCAGAAGCTGACCCAAGGATCTTTACAAAATGCCAAAGCTAATCCCACTCCTACCGTGTTCAACAGTAGGATACAGCCCCTGCTTGCCTGGGCAACCTCACCTCCTGGCACCGAAGGGCACGTCTGTGGTCTCTTCATTCCTTGTTTCTCCACTTGTATTTATTCCCTTCACCTAGAAAGCTTTCCCCTTTTTGTCTCACAAACTCATTCCTGTAAGTGTCTTCTTGTCTGTAAAGCCTTCCCTGAACCCCATCCCCCTAGTCTGGGTGAAGAAGCCCTCCCAGACTACCCCGAGCTTTCCAGGGAAGCTCAGTGCTTTTGCGGTTTCTTATTATTTACTGATCGTCTGCTGTAATGGACTGAGCTCCCCAAGCCGAGAGAGAGCTTAGTTTTTTATCAGGGGGTCTGGCTTGATAGAAGTTCTTTGGAGAAACAAATTCTAGGAGTGGGGTTGGAATGTGCAACCCACATGTGAAAAATTATGTCCTATTAATTGCTTCTCCAAAAAGTTCTATTTATGTATAACTGCCACCAGCAATGCTAGTGTGCTCACTGAATCATGCCTTTCAACAACTATTTATTGTTCCTCTATGTCAGGCATTGTGTCAGAAGAATAGTATTTCTAGTATAAGACTATTTCATTATTTGGAGCGGTGTATACCAATAGAACTTTCTGCAATGGTAGAAATATTCTATATCAGCACCGTCCATTATGGTAGCCATTAGCTGCAAGGGGCTACTGAGCACTGGAAATGTGACTCATGTGACACATTCGTCTGAAATCTTCGTTTTCTTTAATGTTTGTTATTTTATTAAAATATTGTTTAATGTTTATTTATTTTTGAGAGGGAGAGAGTGTGAGCAGGGGAGAGGCAGAGAGAGAGAGAGGGAGACAAAGAATCTGAACCAGCCTCCAGCTGTCAACAGAAAGCCCACTGTGGGGGCTCGAACCCATGAACCGTGAGATCACAACCGGAGCCAAAGTCTGATGCTCCGCCAACTGAGCCACCCAGGCGCCCCTGGGAGCTTTTAAATCCTAAATCCCTAATTTTAGTTAATTTAAAATAAAATGTATTGAATACCCACATGTGAGAAGTGGTTATATTGGGCAGTGCAGCTTTAGAGAGAAAAAGGAAATAGTTCTGCAGATGTTAAGTACTACACTGTGGATTCCTTTCTTCCTTTTTAAATGCTAATGAATCAGCTCACATTACTAAGGTGTGACCAGTTCACAAACGCTACCATTGTTATTATTTGTTCGCACTACCTAATTTGGGAAACATTTTTTAAATCAGAGCTTAGGTCGGGGGAGTAACACCTTACACCGGAAACAACCCCAACGTCTGAATCTGGAGACTTGTAGGCA
Organism: Felis catus; assembly: GCF_018350175.1. Classification (NCBI taxonomy): domain Eukaryota; kingdom Metazoa; phylum Chordata; class Mammalia; order Carnivora; family Felidae; genus Felis; species Felis catus. The sequence continues at coordinate 11,855,314 of NC_058380.1, forward strand.
AGTGAGAAACGTCACTCACGATGCTTTTTAATCCAGAAGCATGCACTTAGCTCTACCCCAAAGGAGGCCAGAAGCCTCACACTTTCAGAGAGGCATCTGCTGGGCTTGTTTTTCCACATAAACTGCCAAACTTGTTTTGATTAGGCAGGAAGTGAAGCAACCTTTCGGGGAGAGAGCCTAGCTTCTGCATCTCGTCAGCGGGTCAGATAGGACATTCTACCTTTCACCTTCTACTTGTAAGCCTCGGCCGAGTTTTGCCTTAAGGGAAAGCAATTTTAAGGGAAGAGCGAGGTGGCCCACACTTTTTTTCTTTTACAGCGTGGTTCCCTTAAATTTCAAACCCCAAATTATGCTTTTAATCAGTGTACCTGTTTCGAGTCTCCGAATAATTTACATGCCTCTAAAATAAGGAAGCTTTTACTTCTCTTGTGCAGTTCTTCGTACATAGGAGACTCTAAAACGAGTAAATGTACTGATAAATCCTGCTAGGATAAGCATCTGTGACTTACTGGTAGTCTTTTAAAAGATGACGATGCGAGAGGCGTTGCAATGTTTTTACTGGAGCTGTTGGAAATGTGATAAAAAAGAGATAAGCTGGGGTATATTTTCCTCCAAAGTCAAGTTTTGTTTAACACGAACATCCCAATACCCTCGGAATTCCGGTAATCAGTTGTTGAGCTGAGACACGTGGGCTACAATGCCGTGTACGTGTCGGCTGGCTGGGCAGGCCTCTAGGCAGGACAGACAACTTTGGGGTTTCCCCTCTTCTTCCCTTCGGAAGAGAGCAAAAGAGGCGCTGCAAACCTCTCCAAAATGTGTTCGTACCGGATGCGCACGCGACCTCAAAGGAAGCGCCCCAGGACAGACGGGCCAGTCCCCACGCTGGCCCCCGCGCTCGGAGCTCCCAGCGCTTCCCGGCGCGCGCCCGGAGCCCGACCTGCCGGCCTAGTGCGCGCCGCGGAGCGAACCATCGCGCCGTCCGGAGGGGGGGTAGGGTAGGGCGTGGGGGCCGCGGGACGCTCGGGACCTGGAGGGGGGGGGGAATCCCCCTGCCGCCGCCGTCCCCGCCCCCCTGCTGCCCCCCCCCCCCCCCGCCGGAAGTCGCTCTCGAAGCGGCCAGCCGCGGAGGCCTCGCGGGTTGGTCTCGGCGTTCTCTATCCCCCCGGCCGCGCGGGGGTGGTAGCGGCCCATTTGAGAGTTTCCCGGGTCCGGCCGCCGGCGCGGAGGCGCTGCGCTCCGGCGGGGGGCGGGCGGCGGGAGGCGGGACAAAGGGGTGGGCCCTGCGGGCCGGCCCTCCCGCAGCCCGGGTTTCGGGTCCGAGGACTGATCTGCTGCGCGGACCTCGCGAGGAGCGGAGCCCAGGCGGGATTTGCGCCCGAGATGCCGGTGCGAGGGGATCGCGGGTTTCCACCCCGGCGGGAGCTGTCAGGTTGGCTCCGTGTAAGTGCCCTTCGAGTTTGCTCGGTTGGGAGAAGACTCTCGGGGGATGAGCGTAGAGCGCGTGGTGGGCTTCCTGTTGCGCGGTGGGCAGCTGCTACTCTCCCACCTGAAAGTGGGGCGGGGGGCACGGGTAGATTTCACCCGACCGGGTGGTGGCTCATGGCCTCCAGGGCTCCTTAATCCTTTTCTCTCCTCTCTGAAGTCACTTGGGTTTGAGATTAAGTCGTCAGGGAGGGTAGGGGACACGGTCCTGAACTCTGTCCTGGATCTCTGGTACCTTGAAGGCATCTCGTCCTGCCTGTTGTGTAGCCTGCCGTATGCCTTTGTGTCTTCCTTCTCTTTCCTACCACACCTACTTGATGCAAACTTACAGGCATGTGCCTGTGAGACAAACTTGACAACTCTTTGGAGACCGAGAGCCTCATTTTCCTTTTTAATCAGCTGCCGCGGTAATACAAGTAAAAGTTGTTTTCAGTGGGGAATGGAGATGGGGTTTTGGAGGAAGCCACAACAAGGGGGTGATGAATGCTTTCTGCTCTGGTATTATCTTACCTGTCACCATTCCCTTGCTTTTATGTCTTCATTTGTCAGGTTTCCGCTTCTGCACAGTAGTTTATAAATAATCAGGGTTTTGACTGCAGGGTTTTAACATTCTGGAAATGTGGACGAACTTGGGAGCGAATACTCCAGGGCTTAGTAATGGAATACAGCCTCCCACCTCTATTTTAGTTTAAGTTCTTAGGCAGCGCCGCTTCCCTGGCAGCTGTCTGGCCTGAGTAATAAATGGTTGTGGTTTCCCTGCAGTTCCCAGCGGAGACTCACCCCGTCGGAGAAACTGCCCTGTGACTCCACACTCCCTCCCTCAGCTTGGGGGATCCTAGCAGAGGGGGCAGGAGGCCCTCGGCCTCAGATCTTTTGGTGGCCTGTGCTGATAATCCTTGCCAGAGAATCAGTCCTGCTTTGGCAGAATGGTTGGGGGGAGAGACTGAGACGGTGTGTGTGTGTGTGGGGGGGGGGGGTAACATCACCCACACCTGGGAAGGAGATGCTTTAGACTAGTTGCATTTGTACCTGCCTGAGAATGAAATTTGACTCTTCAATAAAGTTTCATGAACAACTTCACTCCAGTGTGGGGACTACAAGTGGGAAGAGCATGCCCCTGTTGCTGTCTTGTCGGGGAAGCATGCAGATAATTAAGAATGATTAGAAATATTCCAGTTAGAAATATGATGGGACGCTGTAGCTTCTCCTTCTCTGGGAGATGTGAGAAGGGGTGCTTTACTTAGGCAGCGGGGGCTTTGGAGGTGTTTCTTGAGCTCTTTCAGAGCTGCTATCAGAGATAGAGGAAGGGGGATTTCTTTCCTTGCCGTGGCTGCTGTAACTTTTTTGTGACCACACCGCTAATAACGAGCACCTGCCTGTGGCGGTCCCTGCAAGGGGCACAAGATGAGCAAGACTCCGTTTCTGCCTTCAGAGTCTGTTACATCTGAAAATTGTAGGGTATTGTGAACTCCGCAGACTCTGCTGGGATACCTGGGGCTGAGGGGGAGCGTGCCATACAGGTGTGCACTCTGCAGTACAGAAATACAGGCAGGGTGCGATTGCCTTACACACCCTCCCTTTAGGGATTCTTTTTGGGAAGAAAGGGCCGCATTCGAACAGATACCCCACAGCGTAAGCCAGTGAAGAAGAGGGGGCTGATAACACGCCCACCTCGTAGGGTTATGTGAGGACTGCCTGAAATGATGGAAGGTGCCGGACATGAGGTGGGTGCCAGGGAAGCGGTAGCTAGTGATATGAACCAAGACAGGTGCTGGGTCCTGGGAGGTAGGATCTAGAAGTACAGGTAGGGGTTACCATGTCGGTGTCTAGGCAGGAGCTGAGGGAAAGAGAAAGAGTTGCTCACACTCTTGAAAGGCCTTGAATGCCAGTAAAAGACTTGGGGGGGGGGGCGGGGAAAGTCCTAGAAATCCCTAATGGATCAGTGACTTGATTTTCCCTACAAAGAAGTGAACCAGTTTCTCAGTAAACACTTCACTCCCCCCACCCTACACTGGGAGTATTACTATTTTTTGAGGCTCCCAAAGGCTTAAGACCAATGAATTTTAATATCGCCCCCCTGGGGAATTCCATTTGCAAGGACTTATGTCTCCATTTGTTTAACTTTTGATCTAATTCTTTCTACATCCGACAAAAGGTTATAGCCAGCCATTTATCTTTTGCAGAAGTGCCTGAGAATGCAAGGGAGATGAAAAAAAAAAAGAAATCCCTGCAGGGACTTCAATTTAGAAAGGGTTTCTCTTCTGAAGGTATTCTTTTTAAGAGACAGGTAAAATTCTTGAAACTAGGCAGGGCCACTCTCCTCCTGTGGGCTGGAGTAAGTTCTGTAGTTTAAAAAGTCATGCAGATTTGGTCCAGGAGTGGCACAAAGAGTGGGTGGCGGGGGTGGAGTTAAGAGGAAGGGTTAGTAATCACTGCTGAAACTTTCAGCATACTTCCACCAAGAATATGAGCCATCGGGGAATTCCTTGCTTAATCTCTAAAACAAATCCCATTTAGGAGTTGTGGCTATGGATTAATTTATCTACCTTGAGAGCTGACTCCCTGTAAAATGCCTCATTGATTAGATTCTGAGTAGTAATCAGGGAGCCAACAATTGCTGGCCAGATGGCCTCGGACTAGCCAGCCTTGATATTGAAAAGGCGTTTTCCATTGCAGGGGATTTGGGGTGTAGTAATGTAGGAGGGTGTGGGGGAGGGGATAGAGACGGGGACGCAAAATGATCATCTCGGGTATTTTACGAAGTTAGTTTCTTGATCCTAAGTCCAAGGGTCGGGGTATCAGAAACAGACCCAGAGATCAGATTGAACACCTATTTAAGTGGTTAAAAACTTCAAAGTTTGTGTGAACTTACTGAGGTTAAAAAAGAAACCTTCCATAAAACTATTTTAGGGCCTCCTCACCCCCACAGGAATTTTCACCGTGACCCTTGTTGGCAGAAGCCCTTATAGCTACCAAATGTATAAGGGTCTAAGGGGGTGTTACCATTCCTATTTTTTTTTTTTTTTTAAAGACCACGTATCAGCAGTGGAAAGAAACGTTCAGGCGCTCAGCGCTAACGTGTGGTGGCAACAGCGAGTCCCAGGTTTGAAGGTGCCTGGGAAATGCCCTTGGCTTCTCACTTCTGGAGCCCAGGCAGCTCCGCTTAGGCCTTCCCCTGATGGTGACAGTCTCATTCTGTTTGTAAGGGGCTTAGAGCTTTTCTCTTCTAACTGGCCACTGCACCCAGAGGTTCTTCAGCCCGGTAACTGGGAGCTCAGAAGAAAGACCAGACTGTTGTCAGGGAAAAAATACCTGATATGTTAATTAAGCATTCTTTTTCTGTCCTGGTTTGCTGTTCCGCAAACTGTTTTCTAAAGTGTGCTACACAGACAGACTTAGAGGCGACCCGTTATTTTTCAGTGACTCTGCATGGATATTGTACTTCAAGACCAACACTCTAAAGCCAGTTACCAAACTCACTGATTTCGTGGACAGATTGTTTATTTAGAATGAGGCAAAGGGGTGCCTGGGTGGCTTAGTCGGTGAAGCGTCCGATTCTTGGTTTTCGGCCCAGGTCATGGTCTCAAGGTTTCGTGAGTTCGAGCCCTACCTACGTCGGGCTCCAAGCTGGCAGTGCGGAGCCTGTTTGGGATTCTCTGTCTCCCTCTCTCTCTGCCCCTCCCTCACTCATGCTATCTCTGTCTCTCTCCAATAAATAAACTTTAAAAAACATTTTATGAAAAAAAGAATGAGGCAAAACTACGAAGGAAAGCAACAGGTTTGATGTAAGAATAATAAATTCTTGGGATGAATGGTATGAGAATAAGGTAAAAATTGTGAATATAGCCCTTGAAATCCGAGCCTTGGGAAATACTGCTTAAAATATGAGTGTGACATTTAGTTATGGAGAGCTGAGTATACCTTGACCACACCTTCAGGAATGTCAGACACAGAATGACCCAGAAAAGCCAGGAAAGTTGAATTTGACAGGTTTTATGTCTTACGTGTACATCTTGCTCTTGCCTACCCGGCTCTTTTTTATTGCAGACAGTATATCTGTGAAGCTCTCTGATATCTTGCTTGATTCTCATTCCTTTCTCTGCTCCCCACAAGCCCTTCTGAACACTTTAAGGTCTGTGGTGTGACTTTTGTGAAAGAATGGAGGAAAAACTTAGGTACTGCAGGGGGCACCCTCTGCTATGCAGTGCATCTTGCTGAAGAAGGGAGAGGACCAAATAGCCTCACATGTAAATGCATTTATTTTATTTTATTTCATTTTATTTTTTTAAAGATTGTATTTTTTAAAGCAATCTCTACACCTCACATGGGGCTCAAGCTCACAACCCTGAGGTCAAGAGTTGCATGCACGCTTTAGCGAGTGAGCCAACCAGGTGCCCCAAATGCACTTAATTTTTAAAAAATGTAGCCTATGTTGGTCTGTAAAATAGGCTTTAACAAGGACTGTAGTAGGAATTAGAAGTCTTGAGGTTAAAAAAAAAAAAAAAAGTAACCCTGCCTTGACCTAGAGAAAGGAGCAATTGAAGTTCATGGTCATAGTAGGTAAATAAAACCAGAATAGAAAACACTTTGTTTCAGTCACCAAAATCCTTAATTGTGTGTGTGCGTGCACGCCTTTTACGCGAAATTCTAAGCCTTCAATTAGTAACTTGTACTTCAGTCATTTTAAATCCGTGCAGATATTTGTTGAGTGCCTCTGCCAGATGGCAGTTAAATCAGGTCAGGTCTTTAACCTTAAAAATATAATGCAGCCTTTCTTAATCACTTATACGCCTTCTACATTTTTAAGTAAACTACCCAGTCCTGTACGACGTGAGACTCAACCTCCTGACCCCAAGATCGAGAGTCATAGGCTCTACCGACTGAGTCAGCCAGGCACTCCTGCCCGTACCTTATACATTTTAGACCGTAGCAATATACATTTTTACCATAATGAATATTTATTTTAACTTTCAGGCTAATATTTAGCCTAATTAGAATAGTCATGGATTATAGTGTTTCTGCTCTTTCCCCAACATTGCGTATGTGTGGGAGGAATACTAGTAGTGGTGACAGCATACAATTCACAGATCTTTTGTGAATAAAATATATGTTGTAAAGTTTATTTTCAGAGAGAGAAGGAAAGGGAGAGAGAGAGAGAGAGAGAGAGAGAGATAGTACAGAGTCCGACATGGGGCTTCAACTCATGAACCACAGATCATGACCTGAGCCAAAACCAAGAGTCCGACACTCAACCAACTGAGCCACCCAGGTGCCCAAAGTATTTGTGTTTTAGGAAGCTGAACTGACAAATTTCAAGTTACACCATTAATCATGACAAAGATCTCATGTCACATCCTTGAATGCAGTTGTTTTCTAAATTTTACCTCTATGCATATGTAAAGTCAGACTCTAGAATTAATTAATAGGGCAATTATTATTTTCTATTGTAGACTTTAATCAGCCATATGAAATATATACATTATGTTCACAAGAAAAAGATGGCATCATCTTTTGAAAGCTTAATTATAGTATGCCTCATCTGATAGACACCCCATATGAGACTAAATATATAGTTATATATTTATAGTTAGTGACAAGTCAAAGACATTTGGAGGAAGATGTATAATACATTGTGAGAGAATTATGGGGATAGTTCCTGGTAAGTAACAGTTACTAGGCTGTAATTAACAGATAATGATTAAAGTCCAGCTGTATCTTTGCCATTGTATTAAAGAAAACCTTTGGTAGAGATGAGAGAACACTGCAGATACTCTAGATTTTGCCATTTGAGTTGAAGGTGAACAGGAGAAATAATGTTTTCTAGTAAAAGAACTTTTTTAGGATGTGTAACTTTTTTTAAAAGTTTATTTATTTATTTTGGGGGGGGAGGGGCAGAGAAGGAGAAAGAGAATCCCTATCAGGCTTCCTCCCTATTAGCGTGGACCCCGATGCTGGGCTCGATCTCATGAATTGTGACCTGAGCCGAAATCAAGAGTTGGACACTTAACTGACTGAACCACCCAGGTGCCCCTAGGACCTGTAGCTTCTAAGACCTTTGTTCCTCTGAGGAGGAAATAATGTTCCGAATATGGCTTTGTTGAGAACCATTTGTTGAGAGCCATTTATTATCACAGAAGTAAAGGAAGTGTTCCAAGTTCTAGGTTGCAGGGTTTCTTTTGTGCCTTAATGTGGAGCACACCTAAGACCCGGAGGCTGTGTTGGGAAGGAGGGTAGTCTACGCTGTGAGAGGCAACCAGCCCATTCTCCGTCCTTGGAAGACAGTTCACAAATATATGTGGATGTGGCAGCAGCAGAATGAAATTATTTGGGGGAATGAATTAGCCAAAACTAACCATTTCTGTTTGTGAAAGAATGACTCGTTTAGATGGAACTTCCCTGTGAGCTCATTTTTAGAAGCCCGGTTCCTCCCTTACCCTTCTTCCCTCAGGCTGAATCAGTTTCCTTCTCGGCCATGATTGGTTAGTGTGCACATGCCAGTATTTATTAGAGCCCTTATCACGTCTGCTACATGCCGGTCACTTCCTGTCTGCCATGAGCCTTTCCTTGGTCTGAGTCATCTGGTCACCCCAGAAGCTGATGGGGCATCAGACATACCCACTACACTTAGCACACCCAACTGACTGGATCTGGGGAAGGCTTTTGTTTCATAAACCAATAAGAAGTGAAGACTCACTGGGAACTCAGAAGAGTGGATTCCTGACATTTATATAGTGAATGAGATGGTTTGTAGTAAGAAAAAGACCTGTCAAGTTATATACTAACCTTTTCTGTAGCGGTGTATAAGCTGTACCACTAATTAGTTGGGTGGCTTCAGGTAAGGCACGTAAATTTAGTTTCTCTCTAGGGAAATGAGTAGTTCGATTTGAAGTCTTCTCAGTGGTTGGGTGTAAAGCCTAGAGAACATTCTAAGTAACTTCTATTGGTTCTTGTCATCTTAAAGTGCTTCCATGCACTTTAAAAACCTTGTGTTTGTTTGTTTCTTTTAAGAAAAGGTCCAGTGGATTTTCTCTGAAAGATATTTTTCTAACAGATAAACTGAGAACTCAAGAGTGGCAATAGCTGTTCTGCTCATGAAGTGCTGGAAAGATCTATTATTCAGTTGCAGCTTAAATAATGCACCATCACAGTGTGTGCTGTATTCTCTTCCTTGCTCTGCAGCCCAAGCCAATATCTGTAGTCATCTCGAGTCGCTTAAGAATCGTTCTTTCTTTTTCTTCTTCCCCTCCAGTGTTCCCAGTAAGCGCTACCTACTGGGAGTCTCCCACACCCCCTTCTTTTCCTGTGGACTTCTCTTACAAGGGCCACATCACCTGCAGCAGGAGTGTGGAAAGTAAGGTGGAAGCCTGCAGCTGGGAGCCCGTTCTGGTTTGTTCTTCATAAACCGCTGAAGATGAGCCTCCTGGTTACTGTCGCAGGACCTCACTGTTCACTGCCTGACGTAAAATCACTCACTGTCACTCAACTTTGAGCATCACTTCAGGCAGAGCACTTTGCCTACTTTGGGTTGGTCTGTTTAGTGTCTGGGTGAGTTTTAAGAAGGGAGAGAAATTTGTGGCATCCTAGACACCCGTTGAGATTTTCCAGAAATGGAACTGGAAACATTTGTGCTCTTCCTTCTGGTGTTATTGTTAGAGTCTAAAACCAGGCAAGCAACGACATGGTGAAATGAAGAGGTACCAAGTTCATCTTAAATACCGGTGGCCTTCTTTCTTTTTAAAAAAAAATTTTTTTTTAAATGTTTTTATTTATTTTTGAGACAGAGAGAGACAGAGTATGAGCAGGGGAAGGGCAGAGAGAGATGGAGACCCAGAATCCGAAGCAGGCTCCAGGCTCTGAGCTGTCAGCACAGAGCCCAATGCGGGGCTCGAACCCACGGACAGTGAGATCATGACCTGAGCCGAAGCCGGATGCTTAACCGATTGAGCCACCCAGGCGCCCCCGGTGGCCTTCTTTCTAGCAGACCCAAATCTGAATTTTAGTCAAAGGTCTGGGAGAAATATTTAGTCTACTTATGCTGCTTAAGTGCATAGTTTGCAGATGTCTTTACCAGAGTCAGGAAGAGGCAGGAAAGGTGGACTCAGTTTCTACCAAAGAACTGAGGTTAAAAAAAAATGTGCCTGAAACAGAAAAATTTTCCCAGAGAAACAGTGGCATCTGGGGTCTGTCCTCACAAGCTCGTTTTCTCATAATGGAGCTTCTCTTATATTGTTACTTTCCTGGCATTTTGTTGAAGTATAATGTACACACAGTAAAATACACAGATCTCCAAGTGGACAACTTGATAAATTTGTTTTTGTTTGTGTTGTGCATGTAGCACAAGCCCCACCATTTTAACCATTTTGAAGTGTACAGTTCAGTGGCATTTAGTGCATCCACAATATTGTGCATCCATCACCATCTGGTTCCAGAGCTGGACGGACTCCTACATGAATGTGTGATTACCACCTAGATCAAAAAACAGGACTTTCCATCACTCTAGAAGGTTCTCTCTTGCTACTTCTTCCTACTGTTACCACCCCACCCACAAGGGAACCTCTCTTCTGACTTCTCTCACCAGTGGCTTCTTTTCTTCAGTATAACCTCCTTGATGTGCATCTGTGTTATGTGATTCAGTAGTTCCTGTTTGCTGCTGTGTAGTATTCCATTTATCGTTGGAATCTCTTGTCTCTTTTTTTCCTATTATGAATGAAGCTGCTGTGGAAATGACCAACACGTTGCTTTGTGGCCTCGCACACTCATTTCTCTTGTCTAAATTCCTAGGAGTAGAGTTGCTGGGTCATGCATCGGGGATATGTTTGACTTTCATTCTGTAATTCTGAAGTTGGACAGACCTGGGTTTGAATTCCTTCGTCCTGCCGCTTGCTTGCTCTACCTCAGGCAATTTATTTTTTCTGTGTTTGGTTTTCTCAGCTCTACAGTGGGCACTGTGTACCTGCTCAGTCAGGGCTCGGTGAAGAAAACAGACATCATTTTGGCTATTTCACGGAGAAAGGAATTGAATGGAGACAATTAAGTGCCTACAAAACAAGAGACTGGAGGGATGAAAACCAAGGGCACTCCACTGGCTTTCATATTTGTGTCCCCCTGCCTGGAAAGTTAGAAAGCTGCTGCGGCTCAGAGCCAGGACCTTGAAACACCTTCTACCTTCTCGGTCTTTTCAGTCCAGAGGTGGCCGAAATGGTAGGGAATTAACGATAGTTGCAAAGCTCAGGTCTGGGAAGTCCAGTTTTGCCTGCCACTGCTGGCCATCTGCTTTCCTTCTCCTTCCAGACCTTAAACAAGTGCACCCTGTTGGCAAGAGGGCTGGGGTTTCTGGCCTCTGGGAGCAAGGGAAGATGAGTGCCAGCCAACAAGAAATGGGATAGACACCTCCTGGGGTTGCACTGGCAACCTGAATGACAGTGGTTATAACTTCTTAGTATCCTCATTGTTACCGAAGAACAGGATGCCACAGCAGTCATGAGACTCTTTCTGTAACTTACATTCCGAATCCGTCCTTTGACTTTATAGTCACCTGCTGGATGATGGATGCTGCTCTAAGACCCACCTGTCACATAACTGTTTCTCCGAAGGGCCTCAGCTTCTTCTGCTCTTGATCTGTGATTCTAGGTACTTCTCTATATGAGTAAGCTTGAGAAATTATAATTTGCAAGCCTACCAATTAATGCAGAAGCTGAAAGGTGACTTAATTCTAAGAACAGCTGCTTTGATGTATTCTTTATGAAGCTTAATGAGTGTTTTCTTCTGGAAGTCCTTCTGATTTGTTAGTTTTTAATAAAGTAAGGGGTGATGTATAAATCTTATTGATAGATGGGCTAAAAAGGACGTTCCCTTTTTCTGTCTTTAACTTTCATTATCTTTTGACAAATGAAATGGAAAGACATTAGATTTTTATCCTATTTGGTGCCTCGAATCTCATGCAGGCAGCACACTCTAGTCTACTAAAACATTTGGCAATGGTGACTGTCCTTTTTCTAGCTTATGTTATGAAATGTGAGCTATAGTGTATTGCTCTTAAGACATTTAAACATCTTGAACTAACTGAATCCATTTTTTACTTCCTAGGGACCTTACTATTACTGCTTTCAGGGGGTTGGCCAAGTGATTTATTGATTAAGATTTTATTGTAGGCTTGTATCTATAGTGCTACTTCTGAAGGCTCCTTGCAGAGAAATGTGAAGCGATAGGAATGCAAATATTCTAAGTGCCAAGATAAGCATGACCAGTGACTTCATTTCAGCCCCTGGTGTAGCAGTTAGAGTGAGCTGGCTTTGCAAAGCTTGCTTACATTTGATGGTGTTAGAAATAGATTGACAGAATCCCATTTTCTCTCTTTTTAGCCAGACTTACCCAGTCGGCCAGGGCTAACAATGGATGTCCAAACAGTTTACAGTGGTTAATACAATGGACAAAGGGTTTCACTGTTTGGAGAGTGGAAAAGAGAGCTGATGGGGAGCTTCTTAAGGGCACTGACCTAATTCACTCCTTCAATGAAAATGATTAGTTTTAAATATAGATGTATTCTGATCCAGGTGTTTATAAATATTTAAGCTAGTAGTATTATAGCCTCAGGAAGGGATGTGTGGTGCTGCTTTGTGTATTTTGGAAAGTACAGCCTTTATTTTTATTTGACAGTGGCCCTTAGATTTTTTTTTTTTTTTTTAGTAAGTTCTGACACGAACTGATTTTCCACAAAAGTTAGGGAATTAAGAAAGGCAGCTGAAATCACACATCACCTTCCTCCATCCTGAAACCTCCTCACAGTCAGGAATTTTAGTCATCCTCTTTTTAAAGATAAACTTTCCTGTGAGCCTTTCTTCTGTAAAATGTGCAGAAACAGAACTGGGTTAAAAATAAAGTTAGTTCAGGCATTGCTAAATGTCTGAGTATCGTGTTTATGATTTACTTTGTCCAGGAAACATAAATTGCCAATGCTTTTGCTATTTATTACCACAAAACATTTGCAGTCAGTATGCGCTGTCTCAAAGAGTATCTCTCACCTATTAATAGAACAGAAGCAAAGGAGAGTGCGCACGTCACTGTGAGGTAAAAAAGCTCACTGGGCTTAGTTGTAAGCTCCAAGTAACAACTGCATTGTTGTTCTAAGTGGTCTTTAAGTATGATTGGATGATTAAATATAAATGTTGACCTGACTGGATTATATCCCAGCCGTGAACTGTCCTGAAAACAACAGCAGTAACCTGTCACTCCCGACAGTTACCAGACTTGTTCTTTTGGCTTTGTATTTGGGATAATGATTTATGCAGTGAAATATCACAGAAACTGGGGTGCTGTCATGTCTGTCTGTCTCTTTCATCTGTTTCAACCTGGATATATTGGCTCTATTTGTGTCGTCTGCTACATAGATAGTCCGTTATCTTCGTAAGAAGCAATACAAGCTTTTTGAGTGGGATGAACTTGATCAAAACGAATGCTTGGAAACAATGAATTGCAAAAAAAGTCCTCAGTGAGATCTAAACTTCAGTGCATGTGTTTATCCTTTCAGAATGGCAGACTGTTTTCTGGGGGGGTTGGGGGGTGGGCTGTGTTCTGCCTAGTGTTGGGAGGGGTATCAGTCTCAGTCTGGGGGTTGATTATGGGTTCTTGAGGGCAGGTCTGGAGTTCGCTTTCCTAGTCCAGACATCATCACATTGTTGCTCAGTCAGTGAAGGAAAGCACAAGGAAGACAATGGAGCAGGTAAGTCCTACAGGACTGAAGTGTGATTCGTATGGGCGTGTACACTCTCCCTCTTCTTACCATATTCCCAGCCCTGCAAAAAAGTACCTTGTAGGTGGCTTGGGGACTGTTTGAAATAGCAACTTTTCATTATTGGACCAACAAATCTAAAAGACAAAACAAAACACAACAAGAAACCCCACCACATCTAAAATACGCATTAATAGTATGCATTGCAGAACAGCTCTGAGGCTGTGTCCTTCATTTCTACAACTATGGGTGTATTGGGGACAGACCCACTCTACTCAGTTCCCAAGTATTCAGCAAAACTGATGTTTGTGAAAAATGCCTAATCATGAGGGGGCCCAGGTTTTACTCTATGCTGTAGGACTTCTAACTTTCCTCTAGTGAAGTGGGGGGAGGAAGCATGTGACTGACGTTGTGTTAGACCTTTGGTGCAGATCTCACTGACTGATTCCACCCACTTGGAAGTGGGTGTTAAAACCTGATTTGATAGGTGAGGAAAGTGAGGCTCAGAAGTGTTAAGTACTTTGCCCCATGTCACACAGCTCAGTGTGATAGGCAGGGAATTTGAGCCAAGGTCCACTTGACTAATTCAAAACCAGTAGGTTCTTCCAACTCCACCAGCCTCTGTTTTTCAGAATCAGATGGGCAGAGACATAGTGGGAGAAGCTAAAAGTCCTCTGTTGATTTCTAGGAGTTTAAACATTATCACTGAAAGGGTATAGAAGTTTTTCCCTCCAGGGAATCATGAGTGATGATAATAATATGAGTGTTTTTAAGAGATGTTTTTATTCTTCAATGACTTGCTTGTGCTCATTGCTGTATGGGGCCCCAAAGACTCAAAGATGAGTAAGACACAGCCTTATGGGGAAGTAGTTTATATAAAAAACTAGCTAAAACCACAATTTATTATACAGATATTAAGAATGTCTTGTCTGTGAGAGACTTTCTTCAACTCCACAGCCTCTAGTTAGAAATGACTGTGTTTTCAACCCTCCCTCACCCTCCGCCCAAAACTCCCGCAATTGTTGTTAATGTCAAGAAAAACTTGTGGCTACAAAGAACGTGGGTTGTGGAATTAGAACGTCTTAAACATGCTGTGTTTGGGAGCTTGGCTGTTAAGGGTCAGCATTCCATCACAAGTTACCTCAGGATCAAAGTACATCTTTTAAAACATTACAAATTCCAAGAAGTTTAGGCTACCAGATAGTCACACTTGCATGTGCAACAGAACAGTAAGCGTTCTTTTCATATGTAGCCAAGACCGTATGCATTGATACAGTGAAAGTTTTGATTGAGGGTAAAGACAGAGTGGGAATTTTGGAGTTAGAATATTTTGGTGGTGGGCCAGCCACCACGGAGTACCATGTGTTCACCCTTGGACAGGCTGGGGTGGGGGGATGTGGACAATCGGAGCATATAGCCCAGAGGTAGAAACAGCTGGGAAGGTTCCAAATACAGATGTTGTTTCTTTCCGATTGCCCCTGGGAATCCTCGCAAGGGTGCTTTTTCTCTTCCTTACTGCCTCACCACATAGCTGTCTTTTGCCCAGGACCCAGAATTGATGAGTTACATGAGCTTCCATGGGCAGTCCGTTCAAGCTGGCACCTACTGGAAATGTTGACTCTTGGTCCTAAGCTCAGCCGCAACACATGCTGGCTGTAGAATTCTGACCAGATTCTAAGTCACACTTCAGGGTGGACGATGGAAACTTCCAGTGTTTACACCCTGTCTTTAAAAAATTTCTTGGGATGCCGGGGTGGCTCAGTCAGTTAAATGTCTGACTTTGGCTCAGGTCATGATCTCACGGCTTGTGAGTTTGAGCCCGGCATCAGGCTCTGTGCTGTCAGTGCAGAGCCTGCTTCGGATACTTTGTCTTCCCGCTCTCTCAAAAATTAATAAATATTAAAAAAAATTTCTTCTAAAGCAGCATTTGCCTTGGGTTGTGGGTGACACATCTTCATTCTCTTTTTGTGAGCGTGCAGACAGCATTCCAGCTTGAGATCAGGAACCAAGGTTTTTACTTCTCTTTGTGGAACTCATTTCTTCACACAGTGTCTTGCCCAATGTTTATAATACCAACACATGCAGTTAATGATCTACTTTGAGGATTATCTGAAGCAAGATTTTGCTCTTAGCCCAGCTTCCCCTGCGGTATGTGATTGGAAACTGTGAAAACGTTCAGAATTTAGCTTAGGTTAATTATAACCAGAGAAGTTCTGTTTCTACCAAAACCAAGCATAGTTCACTTTGAAGTGATCTAACTTTCGGATTATGTACCCGCTCAGAACTTGCCCCTTATTAATGAAAAAAAAAAAAAAAGAAAAGTAAAGAAATAAGCAAACAAAATAGGATTATCCCCAAATAGAGGCTAAGGACAGTCCTAAGGTTTACTGAGGATAAGAGTGAAAACCAAGGTGAAGGAAAGCAATGATCAAGAAGTGTGTGCACCTCCCTCAGTACCGGTGTGAGCACCTTGCATGTATAGATTGTGTCTTGGTGAACAGACACCTGCACATCAGTAGGTCATTACTAAATTTTGCATGAGTTTAGACTAGGGTTTGCACACTACAGCCAACTGCCTGTTTGGTTGGTTTTTTGTTTTTGCTTTTTCCTGCTAGTATTACTAGCAAAGAATTGTTCTCACCTTGTAATTTTATTTATTTATTTTTTTAATATTTATTTTTGAGAGGGAGTGGGAGAGGGGCACAGAGAGAGAGAGGGAGAGAGAGAATCCAAAGCGGGTTCCACTCTGACAGCAGAGAGCCTGATGTGGGGCTCGAACCCACAAATTGCCACATCATGACCTGAGCCGAATCAGAGGCTTAACTGACTGAGCCACCCAAGTGCGCCTGTTCTTACCTTTTTAAATGAGTACATTTAAAATTGGTTATGTCAGTATTCATGTAATATCATTTGCCTCCAAAGCCTAAGATACATACCATGTGACCCTTTAAGAAAACATTTGCCGGGCTCTGCTTTAGAACTCCCATAAGCAGGATGCTTAGTTTCTCGCCCATTTGGCTATCTGGAAATAGGCATGTCAGGATGCTGACTTGTGAAAGATTCTGGCTTCATGAGGACACTCTTGTCTGAGGTCCTTCTTGGCTGTGGGAAAGTGAAAGAGAGAAAGGGGTGGGCCTGAGCACTCAAGGGCTGGTTTGCTTTCTGGTTTCAGTCCAGGAAGGTGACTGATAACAGAGGCTGTTTGTGTAGACTTCCTCCAAATTAAGCAGTTAGCATAAGCACAAAAAACTGGAGAAAGTATACTTCAAAGCACATTTTTTTGTTGTTTTGTTTTTTGTTTTTTTTTTTTTTAAGGATGCAGAAAGGCCATAAAACTGAAATCACCCTCTATGATCAAACACTTCTGTCTGGGTTTTGGATGTTCTTATTTCCCTGGATTCCAGCTTTGGGACAGTTACTGTTTATTGTGTTTCTGCGTTGTTGACTATTTCAGTTTTAAGCAATTCATTCTTTCCTATCAGGGAAAACTTCAAGATTATAATAAGATGCCATCATCTTCAAAGTCTTGAAGAAATGTAGCGCAGAAAAGGAGTCATTGGTGTTCCTCTGGCTTAGGAGACTTGGAAAGGCTTTGGACTCCTATCAGTGACTGATATCCCAGCTCATAAGCATTTACTGTCATTGTTCTCTGTACTATTCCAGGCCTTCCTACATCCTACAAACAAGCATCCCTTGAGGGTGGGGACTATGTCCTATGTTGATTAGGTCTTTGTTTTCAAAGCCTGGTACACAGGTACTTAAATGTTCAATGCAATCTATCTTTTAGATCTTTTATTGAACTTATACCACAATGCCCTTTTTAAGGGTGTGGCTTACTTAATATAGGAAACACCCCTCCCATGTGGTACTTTAGAGTTTATAAAAACTCCCACGTATAATTCTCACTCAGTCTTCACAAAAACCCTGGGAGATGGGTATCATCACCCAAGATGCTCATAGAACTTGGGGTCATATAGTTGGTTAGTGACAAACCAGGGACAAAGTAGAATAGCTAGAGAGAGCTTAGTGTGTTGTGTTGTTGTCTTTTCCCCTGACCCCCTTTTCTTGCCCACTCCTTAGTAACAATACTGCAAAGGTGTCTTTGAACCTGGCTTAGAAAGTATGGTTAGCTTTTGTCTTTTCTCCCAGGAGAAAGGGGATCTTGAATGGGGCTTAAAGGCTTGGATGAGCCCTTGGCTTCAGCTGATTAGAAGCCATTACTGCATGTGGAATCAGTGCAAGGCCCCTCTGTCTTCCTTTTCCCACCTCCTGTGTCTAGTAACCTGCTGGGGCTGTCGACCTAGGCTTACCTTTCTTCTCTGGCTCTCAGTAAAATAAGGAACTTGGACTCAAACATGTAAAAATACAAATCTCCCTGTACCACTGACCTGCCTCAGACTTTTACTTACTCATAGATGACACCAAAATTCTTCCTGAGTCCCAGGCTCCACCCTCCCCCCCCCCCCCCCCCAGCCTCCCTCTCTGTGCCCTAGATGTGGTGGTCTCTTGTCTGTCCTTCCTCAGTGAGTTACATACCCTACTTCCACGTGGTCACTGAGAAGGAAAGCCTTCCTCGAGTCCCGGAAGAGGCAAGTTCTCTCTTTTCTAGACCTTTGTGTGCTTTCCCGTCCTAGCACCTGTCAGCTTTAATTCTGTAGTTGCTGACTGACTCCTTGATTTACATTGACCCTCATCAGCCTGTGAGCTCCATGAAGGCAGGGCCTTGTTTGTTACCCTCATTGTCTAATCTCAAGTGGTCAGTACAAAGCCTGGCATGAGAGAGGTGCTTGATAAATATGTGTTGAATGAATCAATGAATGGATTCCACCTTCTTCATTGAAACTTTAACTTCTATACGTCTCTCTTCTGAAAATTATGTTCCTCTATACCAATTAGGTCCAGTGATGAACAATTAGAAAGTGCTATCTCCTGCTTTCCAGATGGCTTAATTTTCTTTGAATATCCCACAGCACCCAGAGCCAGGTTAGCAACTTTGTAGGGTGATTATGTATTATAATATGCCTTTGCCTTTGTGTTTTTATAATGTTAATGAATGACTGTTATTTTCTACTTTTAGTACCCCCCATTTGCAAATTTATCTTGCCTCTCATAAAAGCTATAATGGTGGGATTTTATTGTAATTATTAAGGTTCATTTCTAATTTCCTCTAAATGACATTTTGCAATTTTAAATTTGAAGGGAAACACCATTCTTTTTATTTCTGCATCACTGCACCATCTAGTGGATAATATCTGTTACTATGCAATGGCCTTTTCTGATTTCCTGACAACTTCTAGTTCCACAAAAGGGAAATGCTGGGTGTCTTTTCATACTTTAAGATCGCATATAATTTCTACCAACAATTTATGTTACTAGACAAAGATGGATTCTTTTTGAGAGGAGCTCAACATTGCTGAAATTCAGAATTAAAGTTGTTGACCCCTATTTAAAATTTCCCATGTCACTAATAATGGAACAGTGCAGATTTGGGGAGGAGGTGTCTACACACTATTTTATGGACTCAGTTGGGCTCAGTTTATATAATAGTGGTGTATAAGGTATTAGACCACCGAATGAGATCTTTTTCCAAGTTTAGGAACAGAACTGTTTCAACCACCTTAACTTTTTCTTTATTTAATACGTTTTGTCATGAGAAGAAAACATTGGAAGCCTGACTATTTTTGTTTAACTCGACTCAGTTACATCTACTGTGTTTTCTTATTAAGTCAAAGCCCTTAGTAAGGCTTGCTGATTGGCATTTTCAGTATTTTTAACAGCTTGGCTTGGTCTCTCACTTGGCCTCAGTGTGGGAGGTGGATACAGGAAACCTCACCTTTCCCCTTCCTGTCTCTGGTCTTTGCTGCCCCCTCCCCTTAATGGAGTGTGTTCCAGTGCAGCTGATCGTTCTTTGTTTTTCTCCATTGATTCCATGAGATGCAGGGGACACACACTGTGCTAAACTTTCAGTTACCAAATTTGATATTTTAAATATATAATAAGTACATATTAGGTTGAAGCCATAAATTGTAAGCTTTTAAATCTTATCCATAGATTAATGGTTTAATGTCTCATACTGACAGCTGTTGTTTTCAAAATGTCCAAAAATGTGTCTTATAAAGAAAGGAAGTTTAATTAAATAAATTTCCATTAAAGACACACAAACACACAAACCCCCAAAGTATCATTTACTAAGTTTTACCAGCATGCCTACAGAGGGAACTCAAAATCTTTTTCCCACATTCATTTTTTCTTGAAGGAAAAATTTTAAAAGATTACCAAAAGGATCCTTAAAGTATGAAAGCAAGTAACTGTTTCTGTAAATCTGTAGTATGTTTTTTTATTTTTCCTCAAAGTGGCATTTAAAAAACAGGGCATTTGATGGGGCGCCTGGGTGGCGCAGTCAGTAAGCGTCCGACTTCAGCCAGGTCACAATCTCGCAGTCTGTGAGTTCGAGCCCCGCATCGGGCTCTGGGCTGATGGCTCAGAGCCTGGAGCCTGTTTCCGATTCTGTGTCTCCCTCTCTCTCTGCCCCTCCCCCGTTCATGCTCTGTCTCTCTCTGTCCCAAAAATAAATAAACATTGAAAAAAAAAAATAAAAAACAGGGCATTTGACTTATCTTGCTAATGTGAATTGCCAGAACTTTTTTTTTTTTAATTTATTTATTTTTGACAGAGACAGAGTGCGAGCATGAGCTGGGGAGGTAGAGAGAGAGAGACACACACACACACACACACACACACACACAGAATCCGAAGCAGGCTCCAGGCTCCAAGCTGTCAGCACAGAACCTGACGTGGGGCTCGAACTCACAACCCGTGAGATCATGACCTGGGCCGAAGTCGGCCGCTTAACCGACTGAGCCTCCCAGGGGCCCCCAGAACTTCTTTTAAAAGTAATGGGTCAGGACATATGAAAATGCTTAGAAATGTTTGTGGTCTTCAATTCAGAATACTACAAATTATGGAGAGGGCTCCATGCACTACAATTTTGCCATAGTATTAAAGTAGTAAAAAAAAAAACCGGAAACATTAAATTGCTAGGGATATGGTTAATACATTATATGCTAAATGTGGCTATTTATAAGTGTAAGTAAACATTTAGTTCCTTAATTGCAGTTGGCACATTTCCAATGCTCAGTGGCCACAGGTAACTGGTGGTTACCATACTGGACAATATTGTTATAGCTCAGAGTTCTGTTGGAGTCACTGATAGACCAGTGCTTCTCCAACTTCAGTGTGTGGCTTAATCACATGGGTGCTCCTGGTAAAATGCATATTCTTTTCAACAGGTCCAAGGTAGGACTTGATTTGGCATTCCTAATAAGCCAAAGGTGTGGGCAAGACAGTATCTAAATGTGAGGTCTTTTTTAAGACCTGCATGTACTTCCCAATTCTGATAGAAAAGGCATGTCTTTGAAGCTTCAGACTCTGGAGGCTCCCTGGCTTTCTGGGGATTAACCAGTTAATTAACCATTAAGTGACAGATGGTGGAGGCACTGAGTCACTCTTTTCTGTGTGAGCCGTCCTCTGATGGTGCCTCGGATGGGTCTGGATGGACAGTTGAGTCTGGGTGTCATTAGGGCCATCCCTGCTGGCAGGATTTAGCTGAGCACTCTAATAATTGGTTGTCTAACCTACCTTTTGACAAAGCAGTTTATAATTTTCTTTATCTTGGTACCTGTCATGGGGTGGTGGTTTATATGTATTTTTTCTTCTTTTTAAGTGAAGCTGTGTCTTAATGTAGTATGGGCTTAGTCAGATTCAAAATCATAGAGTAGACAGGGCTGTGTGTCCCTGTTTCCAAATTAGCACCTTCCTTTTTGGCTTATTAATGCTTTCTTTATAATTACAAATAAGAACGGTCTGTTTAAATGACAGTTATACTTCATAGCTCAGTGTACCAGAATTATGAACATAGATGTCTTAAATGTAATTACCTGCTGATTTCACCCCCCCCCCCCATATCTTACTAAAACTGGACTCATACAGATCTAGAATCAAATTGTAACCACTACCTACTAGTTGTGGAGCCATGTGCAAGTTCCTCAGTATCTCAGGATATATGCTATATATCTTTTAATTAAGACTTCATTTTTTTAGGGCAGTTTAAGATTCACAGCAAAATTGAGGAGAAGGTACAGAGATTTCCCAAATACCCCTGCCCCCCCACAGGATCAAGCCTTACAATAATCATCAGCATGCCCCACCAGAGTGGTATGTTAGAGCTGATGAACCTACACTGACACATCATCATCACCAAAAGGCCATAGTTTACATTACAGTCGACTTTTGGTGTTGTACATTCTGTGGATTTGGACAAAGTATAATAATGACAGGTATCTATCATTATATCATACAGAGTATTTTTACTACCCTGAAAATCTTCCGTGCTCTGCCTGTTTTCTCTCCTTCCTTCTAATCCTGGCAGTCACTGATCATTTTATTGTTTCGACAGTTTTACCTTTTCCAGAATGCCATATAGTTGGAATCGTACAGTATATAGCCTTGTTGGATTGGCTTTTTCCACTTAATAATATGCATTAAGTTTCTTCCATGTCCTTGCATGGCTTGATCCCTCATTTCTTTTTAATGCTGAATAATATTCCATTGTCTAGATGCATCACATGGAGTTATTCATCCATTCACCTACTGAAGGTCATTTTGGTTGCTTCCAAGTTTTGGTAATTCTCAATGAAGATGCTAAAAACATCTGTTTTTGTGTGGACATAAGTTTACAACTCCTTTGGGTAAATACCAAGGAACACGGTTGCTGGACTGTATGATAAGCGTATGTTTGGTTTTTAAGGAAACCACCAAACCGTCTTCCAGAATGGCCGTACCGTTCTGCCTTCTCGCCACTTCCTACAGCTTCACAGCCTCACTGCATTTGATGTTGTCATTATTTCACATTTTGGCCCTTCTAATATGTGCAGTGGTATTTCATTATTCCGATTTGCATTTTCCTGATGACATACGGTATTATACATCTTTTCATATGCTTATTTGCCATCT
The DNA here is from genome assembly GCF_018350175.1 of Felis catus. Lineage (NCBI taxonomy): Eukaryota > Metazoa > Chordata > Mammalia > Carnivora > Felidae > Felis > Felis catus. The sequence continues at coordinate 11,877,536 of NC_058380.1, forward strand.
GCAGATCTTCTTTGGTGGGGTGTCTCTGAAGGTGTTTGGCCTGTTTTTTAGTCAGGTAGTTTTCTTGTTGAGTTTTCAGAGTTTTTGTGTATATTTTGGATGATTGTTCTTTATCAGACATCTTTACAAGTATTTTCTCCTGGTCTTCAGTTAGTCTGTTTATTCTCTTGACATTACCATTCACAGAGCAGAAGTTTGTAATTAAAAAAAAAAAGTTTTTAATGTTTATTTTTGAGAGAGAGAGAGAGGGAGACACAGAATCCAAAGCAGGCTGTAGGCTCTGAGCCGTCAGCCCAGAGCCCGATGTGGGGCTTGAACTCTTGGACTACAAGATCATGACCTGAGCCAAAGTCAAATGCTTATTTACTTGAGCCACCCAGGCGCCCCCAGAGATTTGTCATTTTAATGAAGTCTGGCTTATCAATTCTTTGTTTCAGGGCTCATCAGACCTTATATTTTCATATGTAAAAAAGGGAGGAACTGGGTTTTTAGAAGGGTTAATGGTTAACAGCCATTAAACACTTAGCACATATTGTCTGGCACTTTGTGATGTTCAGTCAGTGATGATATGTTTTGGGTGCCCCTGTTTCCACATGTGTTCACAGAGGTACAGCCACAGGGAACTTATAACTTAGCTGGTTACTGCAAGAGCCAGGAATAAAGTCTGACCCGGTTCCCTTCCTGCGCCCTCTCCTTCCGAAGTCACTGCAGAAGAGTTGCTGAGCCAGGTTGACTGAACCCAGGCCAACTACTTGGAAATGATCGTCAAGCTTCTCAGAGGGATTGGATCCATCTAGTGCCCAAGCAATAATACCATGCTTTTTTTTTTTTTTTTTTTTTTTTGGTTTGAAGGCCAGGGAACTGACTGGTCACAGGTAGTTTCTGAAAGGCTCCATCAGTGTACAGGGGAAGAAGGCAGCGTTCTTCATGGAAAGGATACAGGCTTTGTAGCCACACTGACCTGGGTTAGAATGTGTCCTCTGCCATCTTTTACTTGTATGAACTTGAGCAAGTTACTTTACTTCTCTGACTTAAGTCTTTTCTGTAGATGAGTCTAACAGTTATGATATTGATAATAGCTAAAAATGATGGAGCATTTTCTCTGTGTCAGGAACCACCCTGAGTTCTCTACATGCACTGTTTGATTAAATTCTCTCAACAACCCTAGAGAGGTGGGTGTTGTTACTTCTCTTGCTTTACAGATGGGGGAAACTGAGGCAAGGAGAAGTTAGGTAATTTGCCTAACTGGTGAAGCAGAAATTGGAAACCCCACTTTCTGATTATGGAATGCTTGATGCATCCTTCTTAAAAACAAAAAGAAACAAGCTTTTTTGAGATATAATTCACATGCCATACAATAAAAGTATACAATTCAGTGGTTCTTAATATACTCACAGAGTTGTGCAACCATCACCTTGTCAATTTTAGAACATCTTTATCAGCACAAAAAATAATTCACATATCCATAAGTTAAATCACTCCCATTTCTCCCTGAACTCTTATTCCTAGGCAACCACTGGTCTACTTTGGTCTCTAGATTTGCCTCTTCTGGACATTTTACATAAATGGAATCATATACAGTATTTGTCCTTTTTACATCTATCTGGCTTCTTAAAATGTTTGAAAAAATTTTTTTTAACTTTTATTTATTTTTGAAAGACACAGAGAGACAGAGCACAAGCGGGGGAGGGGCAGAGAGACGGAGACAGAATCTGAAGCAGATTCCAGACTCTGAGCTGTCAGCACAGCACCTGATGCAGTGCTGGAACTCACAAACTGTGAGATCATGACCTGAGCTGAAGTCGGATGCTTAACCGACTGAGCCACCAGGCGCCCCTCTTAAAATGTTTCCAAGGTTCACCCATGTTGTGGCATGTATTGGTGTTTCATTCCTTATTATGGCCCAATAATAGTCCATTGTGGGGATATCCCACATTTTGTTTACCCATTTATCAGTTGATGGTCATTTGGATTGTGTCCAGTTTTTTGCCGTTATAAATAATGCTGCTATGAACATCTGTGTACACATTTCTGTGTGGACATATACTTTGAATTCTCTTGGAATCCACAATATGTTCTTAACTACTGTGCTCTTCCGGAAGACAAAACAGGCAATTCTTACTTGGGAATGATCTCGTTATATTGTTGCTGCAGTGGCTTTGGTGAGTACCTTTATTGGGAGTGCTCATTCTGTGACGAATTAGCAAGGCTTTTACAAATACCGCTTCATTCAGTCCTCACAACATTTCAAATAGGGTAGATGTAGTGAGCCCTGTTTTACAGATGAGGCAGCTGAGCCTCACCAAGTAAACTGCTCAAGGTCACAGAACTTGTAGAATGTATAGGGAGCTAGCTTGGACCCAAGTGTGTGTGATGGCCCACCGCGCTCTCACTTCAACATCATATGGCTGCCATTCTCAGGGGTATTTATGAATAAATAAACCTCCCACTCGAAAGCTTACTGGCCTGGATTTTACAGTCCTTTCCATGGGCGTTTTCTTCATTTCCCTGTATGAAATAGATAGTGATATACTTGTTTGTACCAAGGGGCAATGGAATTGAGTGTGTGCCCAAGGTCATGGGTGGGTTGGAAGGTCAGAGTCTTGGCTGGAAGTGCCTTTTAGAGTCTAGGTTCATTGCTTTTTGCATTTTAGCACAACTGCTTTCCAAACAACCGTTGCGTCCTCCCTGAGACATACTGTCATTGTCTCCCAATTCTTTAACGTAGACTGAAGGTTCCGGATGGGGTTCAAAAAACTTCAGTAACTCTAGTACCTTTCAGCGTTGGGCCTGAGGTGTAATCCTATGAATTCTGATGACCTGTCAGAAATCCCTCTTGTACCTTGTGTGTATCACTTTCTTAACTGTGCACACTGTAAGGTGCGGCGTGAGTACACGGTGCCCACAGTTTAGTTGCTGCCCGTGAGCACTCACCTTGCACGGCTGTGAAGGGAGGGTGAGGAGCCGGTGACAGCCTTGTTACCGCACTGGAAAATGAATTACTTGTGGGATAAACTATGAATGGTTTTTATTGGTAAACCAAAATTCACATAAAGACTTGTTTATTAACTCACTGCTGACTGGTTTACTACTATAAGGAAGGGTTCACTTTGAAGAGACTACAGGCAAGTGTCCCAGAGCCAAGGACTTGGTTTATGATGTTAAAAAGTACACATTTTAGGAGGAGAGTGGAGCTCATTTTCTGCCTTTGCTGGCCAGAAACGGTTCCTGCTTATTTGTTAGGTGTCCTGAAATTGTGCCTGGTGATTGGAATTTTCACTAAATCCTTCTTGATCGTTAACCCTATTTCGTGGGGGAAGAGAGGGGTATGCTCTTTGTAATTGCCATTACCTCATCGCTCACCATGCTCCCGCCCCACATGGCCTTTTTTCTTCCTTGAACATAATGAGCTTCTGTCTCACCTCAGGGCATTTGTGCTTACTGTCCCCTCTCCTTGGAGAGTGGTTCAGATTTTCTTAAGATTAGTTCTTTCCGGTGTCACAGCCCATGGCACTTACTGCCGTCTGAGATTATAATATATGTTTACTTACTTATTATTGTTTCTTTTTTTCATTAAAATCCTTCCTGTGAGGGAAGGACTCGGCTTGTATCCCCCCAGCACCGACACTGAGCCTTTATCTTCATCTGCTGTGGCAGTAGCAGAGTTGTTCCTGCTTAGTGTCTACTTCCTACCGACTGTGGCCGCCTTGGGTAGTGACTCAGGGTAATTTTTCTTTCAGTCCCCCGGTTGCTGCTCAGTAAAGTTTTCTCAAATCTATGAATACAGAGCTTAGGAATCTTTGGGAAGGTAAATTCCTAAACTTGAGATCTTCTCATGGAGGCTGCTTCCCCCCACAAAATGTCCTTTCGATGTCTCTGGTAGAACAGTTGTTAGGGAAAGCCTGCAGTGGTTCTGGTAGCCATTCCCTGTGGACTCCCCACCCCTTCCTTTTCAAGACCTTTGCTCTGTGCTATTCTTTTCATCATGCACAACCCTACCCCAGCCCCAATCCCATTCATTCTTCAGACTTCATCTCAGTGTGATTTGCTCATGGGAAACACACCTCTCCCCTCCGCCCCCCATGAAATTAGGTGTTGGCTCTTGCTAAGCTTCCTGAGGGCAATGCCGTACCTGTGTTATTCATTCATTCATTCATTCATTCATTCATTCATTCAGTAACCTGTATGCCCAGTGTGGAGCTTGAACTCATGACCCCAGATCAAGAGTTGCATATTCTTCCGACTGAGCCAGGCAGGTGCCCCTAGTGCCATATCTGTTTTAACCTTCATTTGATCCTCAGAGTCCATCCAGCAGGTTACACTTTGTAAACATATGCTGAGTGAATGAGTAAAGAATTAGTGATAGTGTATTTGCATATCCATGTTCCACAGCAGCACTGTGCAGCATAGCCAAGAGGTGAGAGTAACCCAAGTGTTTATTCATCAGTGGATGACCGGATAAACAGAATGTGGTATACACATACAGTGTAATATCATTCGGTCTTAAAAAGGAAGGAAATTCTGATGCACGCTACAAGAATGAACAGAGAACATTAGGTTAGTGAAGTACGTCCCAAACAAAAAGACAAATGCTGTAAGACTTCACTTAGATGCCATACCTAGAGTAATCAAATTCAGAAACAGAAAGTAGAATGGTAGTTACCAGGGGCTGGGAGGAGGGGGCACTGGAAGGTGGTTTAATGGTGTTGATTTCAGTTTTGCAAGATGAGTCTTGGGGACTGGATGTACAACACTGTGAAATATTTAACACCACTGAACTGTACAGTTAGAAATGATTAAGATGGTAATTTTGTTACATATTTTTAAAAATACAATGAAAAGAATTAGGGCAGAAACTGTGACTTCTGGAAATCACTGTAGAAGAATCTGGAATTCTTAAGTGGTACAATGCCTGTGACTTCTGGGCAGTATGCATAAATTAAGGAAAGAAGTATTTATTTCCTTATCAGGGAAGCTCAAGTATTTTCTAAAGAATGGTCAGAGTCCAGGAGGGAGCTGCTTTGTGTCTCCCCTCCCTGCCTAGGTTCTTGTGCTTCTCTGCTCCTAGGACCCAGTGAGCCCTGGGGTGAGCCTGGCCGCTGTGCGGTGAGCCTGCCTTCACCCGCACAGCCCAACTGAGTACTGAGCATTCCTTCCTGCCCTTCTTGGTGTAAGATTTGAAGCAAACTTTTATTCATTTCCTACCCTGTTTTGCTGTTGTTGTTTTTTAAGTTTATTTATTTATTTTGAGACAGAGAAGCAGAGAGAGAGGGACAGACAGAATCCCAAGCAGCTTCCATGTGCCATCAGAGCAGAGCCCAATGCGAGGCTCGAACTCATGAACCATGAGATCATGACCGGATCCAAAATCAAGAGTTGGACGCTTAACCGACGGAGCCACCCTAGCATCCCTCCTATTATGTTGTTCTAATGCTTATGAAGAACTTATTCTTGTAGAGTCCAAGGGAATGACCTGAACATTGTCATGCCTCTTTAGCACATGCCCTTTGTAGAGGTTGCCTCATTTCAGGCTGACAGTGGCCCTCTGAGGTATTATCCCATTTATTTATTTATTTATTTTACTTACTTACTTACTTACTTACTTACTATTTACTTATGAGAGAAAGAGAGTGCATGCAGGGGGAAGGGGCAGAGAGAGGGAGAGAGACAATCCCAAGTAGGCTCCATGCCTACCGTAGATAGCCTGACACAAGGCTGGATCCCACGTCTGTGAAATCTCAACCCAAGCTGAAATCAAGAGTTGGCCGCTGAAACAACTGAGCCACACAGGCATCCTTCCCCATTTTCTAAAGGTGGAGACAGATTATTGAAGATCCCACAGCTAAGTGACGGAACAAAGACCACTCCATATTGTCTGCCTTTATAGTGCACATTCTTGCCTGTGCTTCAAGTTGCTTCCTGTATGGTCTCCATCTCGTGGTCCAGATTCACCACACACCTTAACGCCAGACAGTTCAGATAGTGTACTCTTCACACTTACAAACTGCTTGGTCTGGTCCCTTAGTGTAACATACATTAGAGTACCAAGAATGACTGGAACCCCAAGACCGTGCTTTTGAAATCCCAAACCCAACTTTGAAACCCCAGGCATCCCATAAAGTCTCTGCTAGATGTTGAAAAACCTAAAATGTACTTTTCCACTCTCTCCCACCATTGGTAAAAACAAAGAAGGAAACAAATAATACAGCTCTTTGTTATTCTTTTATCTGCTAAACTTACAGAAAGATTAGGGAGAAGAGAAAACTCTACTGAGTGAACACTCTGTCCCCCAGTTGGCTCCCTGCTTCCTCTCGCCTCCAAGGATGTGAAACATCTTATCTTCAAGCCTTTAATTTCTATGTAACATTAGCAGTTCGATTCACCTGAAACATTACCAGTTCATTTCTAGCCAGCTTATACCTATTGTGTATGTGTGTATGGGAGGGTCTGTATAAATAAACCCTTCTCTAAATGTTCATTTCCAGAGTACTGCTCCAAAATGTCCTACTTGCTTAATAATTTCTACTTCGATAGTTACTCTGTATGTCTAACAAGAATATTTGCTCTGATTCTCTGGTTCCCTTGCGTGGGAGAAAGGAGGGAAAGAAAGCCCTTCAAGTGGTGTAAATCCAGACTGCTTTCTATTTTTCCTCACAAGTGGTGCTTTTCAAAGCGTTCCGGTGTCCCTGCTGTATGGATGTGTCACTGTGCGAGATGACAACAGGATTTGCTGGGAATGTGGGCCACTATTGTATCCGCCTTACGTAACCACGTGGAGTGGTGGCAATGGGTGAGCAGCCTGGGGTGTAGGCAGTGGCCTGGCCGATTAATCTCCAGAGGCCATGAAGACTGCTCAGGTCCTCCAGAGGATGTGGAGCCAGGCTGTTAAAAAGTTTGGGAGACTGAAAGGCCACGTGAGTCCCTCTGCAAGCTCTCCCTCTTTTCTTTCCCAGCCTTTCTTTGCGGGAAGTGGTTGGGGAGCAAAAGCTTTCGCACAGTGATTGCTTTCTCTTCGGATTTATTTGCCCTTCTGGCAGCTTTCAGTAACAAACTGTGACATGCAGCTTGTAGTCAATGGTGGGTTTTAGAAATACTTGCCTCATTTTTAGCAGACATGTGAAACTGATAGCCTCTTATGGGATTTATGAGTCAAATACTGCTGTCTTGCATGTTTTGGGAGTCTGCAAGTACGTTGTTGCTTCCTGGGAATGACTTAATATACTCCTCGTAGAAGATGTTTGTGTTTGGGGATTTATTTTGGGGTAAAACTTTTTGCTTCCTTATTCTGCAGAAATCTTTATTCTTATATCTAGGTTCTTCAGTTACAGGAAACAGTTTTTGACATGTTCTTTTCTTCCTCTCAGCGTTTTGAATGGCAAGTACTACTGTAGCATGTATGAATGTTTACTTTTATGGCTTGGGGTTTTTATCAGACAGCTCCCATAATTATGGGCTAAGTTTGAATAATCTGGGGTGTTGACTTGGGGTATATAGACATGGGAGCCCTGTACCCCACTGCTCCCCCAGAGCTAGCTGATCTCTCCCTCACCTTCCTTCCATACGCCTCTCAAATTATTGCCACCACCCTGTCTTTCCCGCCTCTGGTGGAAGTGATCACATTTTCTTCTGCTCTTTCACTTTGCAAAGTCTGGGCTTAAAAAATATTTGGTATAAGGTCCCTGTCCAGGAATTGGGTACACCTTGATGTTCACTCATATGCACCTACCCTATTTTTTATTTTATTTTTTTAAATGTCTATTTATTTTTGAGGGAGATTGGCACGAGCAGGGGAGGGGCAGAGATAGAGGAAGACAGAAGCGGACTCTGTCCTGACAGCAGAGAGCCTGATGTGGGGCTTGAACTCATAAACTGTGAGATCATGACCTGAGCCGAAGTTGGATGCTTAACCAACTGAGCCACCCAGGCGTTCCTGCCCCCCTGTTTCTGAACTTGTGAAGCATTTGGTGCAGGTGCAGGAATTACAGATCTAAATCATAAAGCCTGGTAGTAAAACAAATACCCAGGAGCCCATCATGCACATCCATGGAGCCTCATGGAGATGGACAGAAAGTCCTTTCTCACTCTGCCTCATTTCATCCTGTAGTTTGTGGTTTTCATTCCCTTGCTTTTTCTTTTTTTTTTTTCTTCATAGTTTTACCACACACATGCATATGCATCCCTAAGGAAAAAATTAGTTTTGCTTGCTTTTTCTTTATTGTGGTAAAAAAAACCCCAAAACCCGCAGAACATAAAACTGAGCATCTTAACCATTCTTAAGTGCACAGTGCCATAGTTTTGAATATATTCACGTTGTTGTGAAACACTGCTTTCTGAACTATATCAAAGTGATATCAGGCTCTGCACATTCTTCTAGATGTTTTTCACTCAGTGTTTTATTTGAGTTGCATCTGTGTTGTGGTATGTGTGGCTCTAGTTTGTTTTCACTACTGTAGAATATCGCATTTTAATAATATATTATGATTTACTTGTCCATTCTGCTCTTGATATTAATTTGGGTTGTTTCCAGGTTTTGGCTGTTGAGAATGTTGCTGTGAATACTCTTTGTGTGTGTCCTTGTCACATATTCATACATTTCTCTTGGGCCTCTGCCCAGGAGAGAAATCACTGCATCATGGGATACGTGTATCTTTGGCTCTGATCCATGTAGGTAAAGCTCCTCAAGGCTAAGCAACGGCTGAATACTGACAGCAATTCTGGGATCTGTACACAGCCAGGCACAGGTTGGGTGGGCCGAGTGGCCCAGTTTGAAATGAATGAGCTGAAGCCCTCAACTAAGCTGCTGTAAGCTGGCAGCCTGTCCCCTGGGGGATGTCCCAGGAGAGGATACTCTGAGGACTGTGTGACTGTGAGGGGTGCTCTCTGTTTCCCAAAAGGTGTTTATAGAGATGAGGCGGGAAGACACTCAGTGATTTTCTTTTTGGGCACACCTGTTGTAAACGCTCCACGGGCTCTGATGGTTTTTATTCACCAGTGTATCCCGAGTGCCACAAATCACAGGCTTGGCACATAGTGGGTACTTAATAAATGTCTTTGAATGAAGGAATAAATGAGGGAGTGAATGAATGAAGGGGCTTCTCTGAGACCTTCATAGAAAGTCCCAGTTCTGTGGACTAAATACACAGTTATGGTATATTTTAATAGCTTTCAAAAGAACTATTAAAATGTATTTTTACTTCAGGTTCCCCGTCTTTAAAAAATAAGATTTTAAATTCATCACTTGGTGTAACAGAACATATGTTCTTTTAAATACTATGTTTAAATAGTTAATAGTTTATGTCCCAACGCATTACCAATCCTAGGTAAAGAAGCCACTTACAATCTGATCAGTTCATACAAGTTGGTGAAATCTTTGGGCACGCGGCAAGGTCTGATTGATTAAAAATTTCAGTCAGTCCTGGGGCGCCTGGGTGGCTCAGCCGGTTAAGCATTCGACTTCAGCTCAGGTCATGATTTCATGGTGGTCCGTGGGCTTGAGGCCCACGTCGGGCTCTGTGCTGACAGCTCAGAGCCTGGAGCCTGTTTCGGATTCTGTGTCTCCCTCTCTCTGCCCTTCCCCTGCTTGCACTTTGTCTCTGTCTGTCTCTCTCTCTCTCTCTCAAAAATAAACGTTTAAAATAAGTTTTAAAAATTTAATTCAGTCCTGTTGGGGTGGCAGTGGTAGGAATAGGGGTTTAATTCTCTTTCTGATAAATCTAATTTAAATTACCCCTGTGCGCAGCACAGGGGTAGATTAGATAGTATAATCTCATTATGGAATAGTGAATTTCAAAAGCCAGGTTCATTCTACCTTGGGCAATATTTTAAAAATAAAGTTTTGTGGCAACTCACTTATTTGGTAAATGATAAAAATTTTTAAATCCAAAACCTTTATTTTTTATTCAATTTTAGTTTTGTTTTTTTTTTTTTAACATTTATTTATTTCTGAGAGAAAGAGGCAGAGCATGAGCTGGAAGGGGGTAGAGAGAGAAGTAGACACAGAATTGGAAGCAGGCTCCAGGCTCTGAGCTGTCAGCAAAGAGCCTGAACAGGGCTTGAGCCCAGGAGAGGTGAGATCATGACCTGAGCTGAAGTTGGCCGCTTAACTGACTGAGCCACCCAGGCGCCCCTAAATCCAAAACTTTTAAAAGAGAACTTGTTTTTTTTAATTTTTAAAATAAAAATGTATTCTAAAAGTAATGTATTCATATAAAAATATTCTCTTCCATACCACAGCTCCTGGGGAAATTTTAACATTTTTTGGTATTTATTCTTCCCATCTCTTCCATGTATGGTTATATAAATACATATATTTATAACAATAAGAATGGAAACAGTGATGTTTTGTATATGGATTTCTCCCTATAGACATTTGAATATGATCTATATATGTAACCAGTCTCCTATTGTTGGACATTTTAATTACCTTTTAAAAATTACACTCAGCTATAAAAAAACTTATATGTTTACCTTAGTGTACTTGTGCAGATAATCCTGTAAAATAAATTGCTAGAAGTGGAACTGAATGATCAAGGGGTAATCAGATTTTACATTTTGATACTTATTGTAATATGCCCCCTGAAAGGTTTTTTATTTTTAATTTTTTTTAACATTTGTTTATTAAAATTTTTTTAACGTTTGTTTATTGTTGAGAGACAGACACAGAGTGTGAGCAGGGGGAGGGGTAAAGAGAGAGGGAGACACAGAATCTGAAGCAGGCTCCAGGCTCCAAGCTCCAAGCTGTCAGCACAGAGCCCTACGCAGGACTCGAACTCACAAACCATGAGATCGTGACCTGAGCCGAAGCCGGACGCTTAAACGACTGAGCCACCCAGGCACCCCATAACATTTATTTATTTTTGAGAGAGAGAGAGAGAGAGAGAGAGAGAGAGAGAGAGAGAGAGAGCGCGCGCGCAAGCAAGCAAGCTTGAGCGGGGGAGGGGCAGAGAGAGAGACACCCACAGAATTGGAAGCAGACTCCAGGCTCCCAGCTGTCAGCCCAGAGCCCGATGCGGGACTTGAACTCACAAGCCATGAGATCATGACCTGAGCTGAAGTTGGACGCTCAACCGACTGAGCCACCCAGGCACCCCTTCCCCCTGAAAGGTTTATACCAATTTATATTCCCACCCTTCCCACCAAGAGCGGATGGACCTGAAAATATAAAGCCAATTAGCTGTTCTTCTCTTTAATTGAAAATGTAGTAATCATGATAAAGAAACTTTTAAAAAATTGATGGCAGTTAAGTAATTATTTTCAATGCCTATGCATTTCATTGTGTTGATTCATTTAACCCAAATATCACTCCATTTTTGGACATTTGTGCTCCCTCCCACCCCAGAGCAATGCCCATTCCTAGGGGTGATTGTTATGGTATTGGTTAGTTATTTCCTGATGGTTTTTATTTAAAATTTTTTTTACTTTCTATAATTTATTTATTTTTTATAATTTACCCAGGTCAGTTAGCACATGGTGCAACAATGATTTCAGGAGTAGATTCCTTAATGTCCCTTACCCATTTAGCCCATCCCCCCTCCCACAACCCCTCCAGTAACCCTTTGTTCTCCATATTTAAGAGTCTCTTATGTTTTGTCCCTCTCCCTGTTTTTACATCATTTTTGCTTCCCTTCTCTTAACATTCATTTGTTTTGTACCTTAAAGTCCTCCTATGAATGAAGTCATATGATATTTGTCTTTCTCTAATTTTGCTTAGCATAATACCTTCTAGTTCCATCCACATAGTTGCAATCCTGATGATTTTTTTTTTTTCAACGTTTATTTATTTTTGGGACAGAGAGAGACAGAGCATGAACGGGGGAGGGGCAGAGAGAGAGGGAGACACAGAATCGGAAACAGGCTCCAGGCTCTGAGCCATCAGCCCAGAGCCCGACGCGGGGCTCGAACTCACGGACCGCGAGATCGTGACCTGGCTGAAGTCGGACGCTTAACCGACTGCGCCACCCAGGCGCTCCCGCAATCCTGATGATTTTTAGAAGAGTATTCTGAAGAAGGTCTTGTGTGATGTTTCTTCTTTTTTTTTTCATTTAAATTTTAGTTGGTTAACATACAGTGCACTATTGGCTTCAGAAGTAGAATTCAGTGATTCATCACTTGCATACAACACCCAGTGCTCATCCCAACAAATGCCCTCCTTAGTCCCCATCATCTAGCCTCTCTCCCACCCACCTCCCTCCATCAACCCATAGGTGTTCTCTATCATTAAGAGTCTTCCTGTGGTTTGTTTCCTTCTCTTCTTCTCCCCACCCCTTTCCCGTATGTTCATCTGTTTTGTTTCTTAAATTCTACATTTGAGTGAAATCATATGGTATTTGTCTTTCTCTGATTGACTTACTTCACTTAGCATAATACATTCTAGCTCCATCCGTATCCTTGCAAGTGGCAAGATTTCATTCTTTTTGAAGGCTGAGTAATATTCCATTACACACACATATACACACACACACACACACACACCCCACATCTCTATCCATTCATCAGCTGATGGACATTTGGGCTCTCTCCATAGTTTGGTTATTGTTGATAATGCGTGCTATAAAGTTTGGGGTGCATGTACCCCCTTCAAATCTGTATTTTTATATCCTTTGGGTAAATACCTAATAGTGCAACTGCTGGATTGTAGGGTAGTTCTATTTTTAGTTTCTTGAGGAACCTCCATACTGTTCTCCAGAGCAGCTACACCAGTTTGCATTCCCACCAATAGTGATGTTTTCTCCTAATGTGTACGGATATAGCTATATTGAAAGAGGAATTGGCATCTGTATTTATTTTACCACAACATCCAGGTTAATTCACCCTGTTGAAATTTGCCAGCTTTGAGGTAGAGTCAAGTGTAAGAAGATGAACTTGGAGAGCATGCATGCTAGTAAAGTCATTTCTAGTTGGTAGGTGATTGGTTAAGGCCACATTGAAACCTGAAGGTGTCAGGGCGTTAGGAGGTGTTCTGTGGAAATGGAAAGAGTGGATCGAGATAATTCTAATCAACCAGGTTTCTGCTTACTATTTCCTTTTAAGAAAACTTTTTTTAAAATAGAAAACTTTATTAAAATCTTGGAAAACTTGCGTTATACTGGCACACGTTGTAAATGCCGTTTTAAACACAGACTGCAACATTCCAGAGAGGAATGGTGGTGATAAAGCCCACCTAGCACACTAGACCTTATTGGCACTCAAGTTCCCAACCTGACCACCTCAAGGGTGCTGTCGAAGAGGCAGAGGGCCACTGACTGTAACAGAACATTTCCTTTAAGAAAACTTTTAAGTAGTAGAAATCAGTGCTTTAACCACATTAACAAGTGATAAATAGACAGTGTACCCACTTCTTGGTTCATTGAAAAGAAAACCTTTTTGAGTGCCTACTCTGTGCACCCACTGCTGTTCTAGGAGAAAAGGGACGAAATGGAGTGAGTGAGATACAAAAACCTTACCTGAAAATCCACTTCCATTTTCTTTCAATTGATAAACAGTGGTCGGGGCGCCTGGGTGGCTCAGTTGGTTAAGTGTCCCACTTTGGCTCAGGTCATGATCTCACTGCTCGTGAGTTCAACCCCACATCAGGCTCTATGCTGACAGCTCGGAGCCTAGAGCCTGCTTCAGATTCTGTCTCCCTCTTTCTGTCCCTCCCCTACTCATACTCTGTCTCTCTCTCAAAAGTAAATAAAATATTTTAATTAAAAAGAAAAAACAGTGGTCATGGTGAAAACTTTTGTCACCATGTCAAAAGTCTTTGTCAGAAAGACGTATGGTCTTTTTGAATGTATACCTGTTTCAGTGTGTTGTGCCTTCATTTAACCTAAACATAACCCCATTTTGGATGCTGATACCCGTCCCTCCCCAGACCCCTGTCCTGCCACCATAGCACCTGGTCGTAGGTGTGCTGGTAGCATGGATCCTAGTTCTTGCCTGTTCCAGGACCATTTGTATTTTCTTTTTAACTCTAGAGGTGGTTTTTTTATTCTAGTTTTTAATCTAATAACTCTGATCTCTTGGAGCCAGATGGTATTAGCCATGGAAATGTCCTTTTAAAAGTGAGTACATAGTGGGAGGGTGAGCTAAGGGATTAGGACTTCCTCTCAATTTGACTAATCAGTTAGAGCTACTCAAGAGTAGGCTGGTTTACCTTCTGTACAAACAAAATTGCCTTTTCCTAAGCCCCTCTGCCAAAGGGAACAGATGATCTGCTCCAGTAGATCGGTTGATAGACTTGCCTTTTATGTTAAGCTGTGTTTTTCTCCCCAGTCAAGAGAGTTTGTTAACTGGGGAAAAAAGCACATCATCTAGACATTTTTCAGTTCTTTACTCTCTCTCATATTAGTATCAGTGCAGGAATGGCAAATTTGATTTGAAAAAATTTTAATGTAAAACAACTAGTTTTCTTAAAATTATTTTAGTTTGTATATAAATACAGTAAGGCCTCTTATTTACGTATTTCTTTGTGTCCTTAGGTTTTAGATAGTCTCTTATTAAAAGACATAGAGCTTGATGGACCTTCTTGTTTTTAAAAAAATTTTTTAAACTTTATTTATTTTGAGAGAGAAAGCAAGCAGGGGAAGGGCAGAGAGAGAGAGAGAGAGAGAGAGAAAATCCAAAGCAGGCTCCATGCTGTCAGCTCAGAGCCCGATGCGGGGCTTCAATTTATGAACTGTGAGATCACGACCTAAGCTGAAACCAAGAGTTGGACGCTTAAGCGACTGAGCCATCCAGGCCTCCCTGGACCTTCTTGTTTGATTGTGATTACTCTTCTATATTCTTTCTATATTCTAGTTTGCATTTTACATTTGTGCTGTTTTTGTTTTTGTTTTTGTTTTCTAAGTTTCCCCTTTTGCCTCCTTTGCCTTGTTTTGGATTGACTTGTTTTGTTGTTTGTTTTGTTTTTACCTCTGCTATGTTGGAAGTTATGTACTGTCAGTATTCCTATCGTGGTTACCCCAGAAAATTTAACATGTAGATTTGACTCAGTGAAGTTTAAAATTAATCAGCAGTTTAACTCTGCTCCTGAATAAAACATTTAGAGTAATCTAATTATGTTCAAGTCTTCTGGATTTACATGTGTGTTGTTTATACTTTGGCTCTGTCTTATTTGTATTAAGTCTAACAGGTTATACATTATTATTATAGTTGCATACAGCCAATACGTGCTCAGGCTTACTCATGTTCCTTCTTGTGTTTTGGGTCTTCCTTCTGGGATTATTTTCCTTCTTTCTCAAATATCCTTTGGAAATTGTTTTATTGCTGGTCTAGGGTACTAATCTCTCCCAGTTTTTATGTTTTAAAAAAATGTCTTTTATGCCCTCTAAATCAACATGTATTGTGTTAAAAATATTCTGTTAATTTTGGGCTTCCATCATTGCTGTTTAAAAGTCAGCTGTCACTCGGACTCTTCTTTTGTAGGTAATCTCTCAGGTCTAGACTGTTCTCAAGTCTATATGTATTTTTTTCTGCCTTGAAATTACCATGTATTTAAAAGTGTTTTTTCCCCATCTCTACCACCTCCCCCCCCCCCCCCCCCATTTACTCTGCTTTTGATGTATTGGGCTTCCTGAACCTGAAAAATCTTTAATTCTGGAAGAGTCATTATCTCTTTGAGTACTGCATCATTCCTGTACCCTTTCAGCATCTTGTTCAGGAAATCTAACCAGATACATTGTAAATAAGACTTCCTTGGTCTTAACTGTTCTTCCAGGATGTCTCACTTTTTAAATGTTTATTGCTGTGTTCTGGATAACTTCTTCACATCTGTCTTCCAATTAATTACTCTTTTCAGCTGTGTACAGTATGTGGCTCACTCCACTGTTTATCTCAATTATATATTTTTATTTCTAAAATTTTTGTTTGCCTTTTTTCAGATTTCCTTGGTCATTTTTGATGTTCCCTTGTCCTTTCATTACATTTCCAATTTCCCCTTTTAATTTCTTATGATAAACATACATGTTATATCCACTTCTTTGAGTCTGTGATTGATATTCCCAGCATTTATAGTCTTTGGTTCTGCAGTTTCCTGTTTTAACTCTCACTCATGGTGGCCCGCTTTGTGTGTGTGCGTTCAAATTGTCAACTTCTGTTCCTCAGATACTCATCTGGGGGATTCTCTGAAACCTGTGTTTAGTATGTTCCTTGGAGAGAATTTGCATTTGCCTCTGTGTCCCAGGGTGGTGCTCCCTTGCCTAACCACTTTTAGCAGGTTTTGAGGAGATGTGGTACTATCTGTAATAAGAATTTTAGTCTCAAACCTGTGTGAGTACAGGTCTGTTGGTAGGAATTCTCCAGGGAGATAGTTTTAGTTATTTCCGCTCTACTCAGAGCCAAGGAACATGCCCCTGCCATCTCCATCTGCCCGATGGAGTTTTTCCCCTACTACATCCACTCCCATCTAATCTCCCCCCTGTTTGGGTCCTACAGCTAGCTTATCTCTCTTCCCAGCCTTCTGTTGGAATGCCCGCTTCGATACTGGTTTATCTCTCTGGCTTTGAGCTTTCTTGGCATTTCTAGCCTTTAAGGATTTCTCCTCAAAGGCAGCCTGCATTTAATGGATTTATTATTAGTATTTTTAAACTGATAACCACTATTTTCAGGCTTTTCTGGACACTTATTTTGGAATACTGTCAGAAAGGAAGCCCCCATCTATTTATGCAGGCATTTTCATCTTTCACACTCAGCAGTAACCCATGGAGAAAAGGCACTCTCTGACAAGGCCAGGGATTCCTTTAGACATTAAAAATGCATAAGATTTGCCTAAGAGGTCATCTTTGACAGGAGGAGGGGAGAGTGACTTAAAAAAAAGGAAATAAGTATCTGTTTAAAACTCTAGATTTCTTTTAAGGGATTTTATAATGACTGCTTTGGAGCAGTGGTAATAAAAAAGTTCAGCACTTAATATTTCAATTTTTTAGGGTCTATCTCTTACTATGTATTTCATTACTTTCCATTTGTTAAGACTACCATTTGATTGAAGGAGTGTTTGAAAATAGGTAACATAATGTTCCTAAAAAATATCAACTCCTTTTAGTGTGTAGAATGTGTAAGCTGGACTTTATATAAAGACATCTTGAATTACAGCTTTATTTCTAGCATTGAAATGTTTGTGGTTTAAACAAATTGGTTTTGCTGTTTGAAAACAGGCCCCAGGCATGGAAGAACTGATATGGGAACAGTACACTGTGACCCTACAAAAGGTGAGTGCTGCACAGTTCATACGTGCTACAGTCATGTTCTCGAGCTCACGGGTCATGGATCCTATTCACTTTCAGCCACAGTGTTCCCCCCCTTAAGGTGGATGATGCATTGTAGCTGGCAGTAATTACTGCATTATCAAAGATTTGCATGCTATTATATTTTTTGGTTAAGGCCCGTGTAATAGAAAATTATAGAGGTTACTTAGTGTATTCACCTATCACCAGACAGAACAGGTTATGAAGAAAGAGAAAAGGAGGGAAGAAATGGAAATAACCTCTACTATTTAAGGATGTTGAGGTAGCTTCTGCAACTTCTATCATTTTTATTATGACGTATTAAGTTCAAACTAAATTTTGAAACATTGGTTTGACAGAAGACATGGGTTATATTTCTTATCCCACTCATGATTAAAGGAGGTTTTTTTTTTTTTTAAGTTTATTTATTTTGAGAGAGACTGAGACAGCATGAGAGGGGGAAGGGCAGAGAGAGGGGGAGAGAGAGAATCCCAAGCAGGCTCCACGCTGCCAGTACAGAGCTCGAACCCACGAAGCTGCGAGACCATGACCTGAGCCGAAACCAAGAGCTGGACGATTAACCGACTGAGTCACCCAGGTGCCCCTGTCCAACTCATGATTATATCAGGAGGTGCCGAGTTAATCAGATTTTTAAAAATCCTGCCCTCCTTCCCCATGGGACTGAAAGACAACGTAAACCAGATAGAAAGGTATTTCACTTAATTTTTACGGCTTAATTTTTACGGTTGTTTCATGGGATTGCTCCTCTTGATTAAATGAGGTAATGCAGATGGCCTCTAGTACATGGAGTCCAGCACATAATGATTGCTTCATAAGTGTTAGTTCTAGTCCCTTTTACTCTCCTGACAGCAGATTCGAGGTGGGCATGATAGGTGTTAGCCCCACTTGAAACCAGCACAGCCACCAACAGTCTGTAAGTGATTTGTGTGCGGCTGGGCTGACCTGAGAAGCACTTGTGGTCCTGGGGTCTTATTCCATCAGCTGCCCTGGTCAGCATCTCTGTGACTTTTGTGGGCTCTGCTGGTCTTAGTCCTGCTCTGAATCCCTCCAGGCTCTGGATTGTAAGTTCCTAGAGGAGTTGTATGTTCCTCAGAGGGAGAGTTTTCCTTTAACCCTTAGAACTGTGAATTTTTCAAATCCTGACTTGAGTGAAAAGTTAGTTCCTGAATAAATGAATTAGTCCTGGTTGAAAAACACCCACGTCAGTGCTTAGGAGCTGAAACTTCCGGAGTTAAGTAACATGACATGGTTTCTTTGGATGAGTGCTTTCTCCCCTTGGGTCTTACTTCTCAACTCTGGTCGTCTTCTGACTCTTCTCTGCACCCTTCCACCAGCATTTCACATACCCCTTGAGTTGTGGGCCTCAAAGTGGCAACGATGAGAGACATTTTAAGTCTGGTATAGAGGACGGAGCTACCTCTGCATAAACCAACTACTAGGTGATGGTGCTGCCCAGTCCAAGGCCATGTAATCATGGGACAATCGCCTAGCCTTTTTTGTGTTGGTCATTGTCACCAGTTGGCATAGTGGGTCCTATGTAGGAAAATGGGGGAAGACTTTCTTGTATTCTTGGAGTACATTTTTACGTAATCAGACCCTGATTTACAGTTATAGTCACATGCCCATATCATCTGCATGAAACTTTGGGAGCGTAGCTTTTTTAAACACTGAAATGAAAGGGTTATTTATGTATTATCCAGGTTCACTGTTTTACATTTCTAGACCAATTGTGAATGTAATTAGTCTGTATTTTCTGTCTTCTATGTACACAGGAGTTTAATGTTTTGCTCTCTCATAACATCTTAAAACTGCTTATCTTCATATCTTATCTTTAAAATCCATTTACTTCTTTTTTTCACCCTATTAAAATGAAACCACCAGTTCACCTAACTTGGAAGTTAAAGTCATACTTTAAAAATAGGGTTTTCAGCACGGATTCAGTTGTGACTGAAACTCAGGCCAGGATATGAGAACAGGTATGATTGCTGATTTGAATAGCATATCCCTGTTTGGACAGAAGATGTTATTTCCCATGCCAGCCCCTAGTGATAACTCCAGGCTGTTTTATCAGTCTTTTCCAGCTTTCACAAGACTGTTCCTTTTAGATAAGGATTTCCCTTTGTAAACTTGTCAGCTAATCATGATGGTGCCTTATTTTGTCATTTGTGTCTGTGAGCCCTCTGCTCTTGAGCTATCTCTGGTTATTGGTTTGACCTTTATTTTACTGAGTGCTTGTAATAAATCCCAAAAGCCACTTACAGAAGGATTTTTATTATTTTAATTTTTCTCTTAACTCCAATGAACAGGATTCCAAAAGAGGATTTGGAATAGCAGTGTCCGGAGGCAGAGACAATCCCCACTTTGAAAATGGAGAAACATCAATCGTCATTTCTGATGTGCTCCCGGGGGGGCCCGCTGATGGGCTGCTTCAGTGAGTGTCCTTGCACCCCAGCCCCTGCCTGCCCCACTGGTTGCTCCTAGACAGGGTATGCACTTAAAAAAACAAAACAAAACAAAAAAACCAAACTTGCATATATATATATATAAGAATTGAGACCATAACATATCATGCTTAAACAATCCCTAAACCTTTAGAGGAAGGAGAGCAGTCATTTCCACAGGAAAAGAGTAATAACTATCACAACTATCATTCCTAGGCTTAGGAATCATTTCTGAATGTGGAGTACAAAATCAGCATGCTCTCCTCCCGGCCCCTAGCAACCCAACCAACACTTTATACTTATTTTACCTTCTATTCATTAAGGATTTAATGAGGATACTTTGGCTTAATGATGATCTGATTTGTGTTTTTTTTTGTTTTGTTTTGTTTTTTGAGAGAGAGAGTGCACACACAAGCAAGGGAGGGGTGGGGGGGGAGAGAGGGCAGGAGCGGGGGGGGGGGGGGGAGAGAGAGAGAGAGAGAGAGAGAGAGAGAGAGAGAGAGAGAGAGAGAGAGAATATATCTTAAGCAGGCTCCACGCTTAGCATAGAGCCCAATATGGGGCTCGATCTCACGACTTTGAGATCGTGACCTGAGCTGAAATCAAGAGTCGGCCACTTTACTGACTGACGTACCCAGGCACCCCAATGATGCTCTGACTTATAAGAGGGATGTGGAAACTGGGAAAACTTACTACATGAAAACACAGGTTTTCCAAATGCCAGCCTTCTGTTCTGAAGAGATCATGCCATTTTTAAAAGAAACATATCTGAGTTCCCTCAGGACAGTTTCTTAGGTCAGAATCTAAAATTAATTATATGACTATCTTGTACAGAGAGCTCAAAAGTTTAGGATTTATTGGCATATCAAGTCTGTATATTCGTATCTAAGTAGTCTTTCATACAGAGAGCAGTGTAGGATTTAAAAAGTGATTTTGGGGATGAGGTAAGTAAGAGGGTTCTAATGACCTCAATATTTCCTTAATAACCTCAGGCAAACTCCTGACCTCCTCCCCTCCATAAAAACACAGGTGGATATAAACCTGCTCTGGGGGCTATCTTTAGACTTCCTGAAGCCCACCATGCACCGCGGGCAGGGAGGGCCTAATGCAGAAGTTCCTTTTGTGCCTAGACCTTGCCACTGCCTAGTGCCTCCTGGAGGGACCCTTTGGTATTGGTCCCCCACTGGCTTCCCATAGACAATGTCAAAAGTGGGCTGAGCGGCTTGTGGGTTCCTTCCTGGGAAGAGTTCAGATTGAGTTGACCGATTCGGCCTCAGAAGTCGTCAGACACTGAGCTGTTTAGTAAGCATTTTGGGTCAATTTGTTGCTTTTATGTGTTCCCAAATAAACGATTTACAGTGAATAGATGGGAGTTTTTCACATCTTCTTTTTATTTTTTGTTTGCAGAGAAAATGACAGGGTGGTCATGGTTAATGGCACCCCCATGGAGGATGTGCTCCATTCATTTGCTGTTCAGCAGCTGAGAAAAAGTGGGAAGATTGCCGCCATTGTAAGCTCTGGGTTTGCTTTTAGCTTGTCTCCGTAGCATCTTGTTTTTTTTGTATGATCAGAAGAAAATTACCACTTGCTTTTAAACACTTGACAGAATTTAGGGGCTGCTACTTCTTGTTGCCCCTGCTTTGGGGTGATGTTACGGATGATGTAAATATGTAAGTAGTCTCTCCCTGCCTTTTCCTCATGCTGCTAACTTCCAATGACTCTGGTATTTGAGTGAGTTTGCCTTAGGAACCAGGCTGGACAATCCTAAGAGAATTCCCTAGATTGAGAACACTTGTAAAACAGTATTAATTTGGAAAATAAATTTCTGCTCAAAAACCCTTTTGTAAAGGCCCACACAAGATCTGTTATATCTTTTTTTAAATTTTTTTTTTTTTTTTAGTGTTTTTATTTATTTTTGAAGGAGAGAGAGTGAGACAGAGCATGAGCGGGGGAGGAGCAGAGAGAGAGGGAGACACAGAATTCGAAGCAGGCTCCACGCTCTGAGCTGTCAGCACAGAGCCCGATGCGGGGCTCGAACTCACGAGCCGTGAGATCATGACCTGAGCTGAAGCCAGACACTCAACCGACTGAGCCACCCAGGCACCCCTAGATCTGCTGTATCTTAATAAACTACAGTTTCTTAGGAGATACTGGCGGTCTGTAGCATTCATTCATTTGCTCAGTCATTCATCAGCAAACGCTGGGTGAGCAGCAGCTATGAAGATGCCACCTGAGCCTGGAGCAGGGCTGTGCTTCAGGGAGTGCCTACTCGAGCCAGGCAAGTGGACACATGAAGCCAGAAGTGGAATATGGTGTGTTTAAGGACAGTGCTAGGGAGATGTACTGGGTATGTGGTATTTAATTTTTTTCCCAACTTCATATTATGAAATTTTTAAGCAAAAAGAAAAGTTCTAAGATTAGTGTAACGAACACTTCTATATCTTCTACAGTTTTGTTTTTTTTTCTTAATGTTTATTCTGAGAGAGAGAGAGTGTGCCCACAGATGTGAGCAGGGGAGGGACGGGGAGAATCCCAGTCGGGCTCTGCCTGTCACAGAGCTGCTCTCAGCGCAGAGCCAGGAGAGGGGCTGGATCTCACAAACCCTGAGATCATGACCTGAGTTGAAATCAAGAGTCAGACGCTTAACTGCTTAAACACTGAGCCACCCAGGCACCCCTCTTTTACAGTGTTAATATTCTGCCATCTTCACTTGAGTTTTTCTTTTTTAAAATGTTTATTTATTTATTTTGAGAGTGGGGGCATCCGCGTGTGAGTGGGGGAGGGGCAGAGAGACAGAATCCCAAGCAGGCTTCAGGCCCACAACCATGGGATCATGACCTGCGCTGAAATCAAGAATTGGACGCTTAACTGACTGAGTCACCTACGTGCCCCACTTGATTTTTCTTTCTCTCTCCCTTTTCCTTTTAAGTTTATTTTGAGAGAGTGCAAGTTGGGGAGGGACAAAGAGAAGGGTTAGGGCAGGCTCTGTGTTGACACCAGACAGCCTGACCTGGGGCTCAAACTTCATGACCTGAATTGAAGTCCAATGCTTAACCGCCTGAGCCACCCAGGCGCCCCTCCACTTGATGTTTTTATGTATATAAACACGTATTTTCAGTAAACCATTTGAAGGAAAGCTGCAGATACGACAGTGTCAATCCTACTTACTTCAGCATGCATCTCCTAAATAAGGACATTGTTTTACATAACTATAACACTATGAGGAAATTAATGACTTTAAAGTATCATCTAATACCCAGTCCATATCCCAAGATGTTTTCAATAGACTTTTCTTCCCCATCCAGGATTCCAATCAGGGCTCAGGCATTGCATTTGGTCATTAATCTCTTCAATGCCATTTAATCTAGAAGGGTCCTTCTTTCTCTCTACCCTCTCACTACGCTGTCCCCTCCCGCTCCATTACTGACACTGACTTTTGAATGAATTAGGCAGTTGTATCCAGAATGTTTCAATTTCTGGATTTTCATTTTCATAACTTAGTGATTTAAAGTCCCTTGATGCTATTCAGAACACTGAGTAGAAGCAGATTTTAGAGGCCCTGTGTTCAGAGTTATACTCATGGCCTTATTATACTCAAGGCTTAGTGAGTTGGCGGGGACAGAGTTTTACTGAAAGGAGAAGCAGGGCTGGGCTCTTAACCCTGCATTCTCTGTAGCTGTGCTTGTCCTGCATCCCCCCTGCGTTTGCTTGAATGACAGGTGGTCAAGAGGCCCCGGAAGGTCCAGCTGGCCCCACCCCAGGGCAGCCCGTCTGTCGGTGAGGATGACCGCGCTTTTGACGTGATGGACGAGTTCGACGGCAGAAGTGCCCGCAGCGGGTACAGCGAGAGGAGCCGGCGCAGCAGCCACGGTGCGCGCAGCCGCAGCTGGGAGGACAGTCCGGAGAGGGGGCGGCCCCACGAGAGGGCACGGAGTCCAGAGCGCGAGCGCAGTCGTGGCCGCAGCCTGGAGCGGGGTTTGGACCACGACGACTACGGGCGGGGCCGAGAGCGCAGCCGCGGCCGCAGCCTGGAGCGCGGTTTGGACCACGACGACTATGGGCGGGCCCGGGAGCGCAGCCGCGGCCGGAGCACAGACCGGGCCTACGACCGAGCTTACGACCGAGCCTACAGCCCGGAGGAGTACGGCCGCAGGGCCCAGCCCGATGCCCGATACGCGGCGTCCCGGAGCCGCAGCCGCGAGCACTTGCACTCCTGCAGCCCCAGCCCTGAGCTGAGGGGGCGGCCGGACTCGGACAGGCCCATCGGGGTTCTTCTGGTGAAAAGCAAAGCAAATGAAGGTAGGCATGCTTGCTGAAGAAGAGCACTATTACAACAGCTAACTCTTACGTGGCACTTACTGTGTGCCAAGCACTGACCCAGATGCTTTGTGCCAGCTGGCTCATTTCTTCCTCGTAACCACCGCATGTGGGAGTTACTTATATCTGCGTTATGTAGACAAGGAGACTGAGGCACAGAAAAGTTCATTAACTTGCACAAAGCTGTGTCACCAATGGCAGAGCCAGGCTGCAGAAATGTGGCTTTAAACTCCTAGGCCAGGGGTTCTCAAAGCAGCCTATGCACCACCTGGACACTCGCAGTAAATGCAGATTCTCAGGCCCCAGCCCAGCCCCGCCGAGTTGAAACACGGAGAGAGACCACAGAGTCTGTGTGTTAACAAGCTCTCCTGGTGAGCCTGGTGCAGCTTGAGTGGTGAAACCATGAGAGTAAATCAGACTCTAGCTGATCTTGAGCGTTTGCTCTGTGCCAGGCCTGCGCTGAATATATAACTCTTAATCTTCACCAGAGCCCTGTGTGGTAGGTAGGAGACTTCACTCCCGTTGCCCACTGGGGAGCATCGTCGTGCAGAGAAGTTTTGGTGTGCCCACAGATGAGGAGGGCCCTGGTCCAGCCTGCCTGTCCCACATTGCATTCCTTGGAGCACTTGCACATGGTTCAGCTCATCCAAAATTCACTAAAGCCCCACGTGGCAGTTAGAGAAGCCAGCAGTCCCTTAGTTAGGCAAGGATTGGAAACTTCAAGAAGGGAAGCGACTTGCCCACATCTTGAAGCCAGGAAGTGGTGAGCCAGAACACAAATTGCATCTCCTGGAAGTAGATAGATGATCAGAAACAAGTAGGTGGATGAACAAGGCTTTAGAGCCAGTGCGGAGATGTTCCCTGCATTGGTTCTTGGTTCTGACTTTTTAAATTGTCATATATCTTTTATCTCTGTTTGTTCTTTACTTCTCCTTCCAAGAGGAAGAACAATGAAGAGCACCCAAGAATGCAAAGTTAACTTCTTGCCCTTTAGGTTGGGAGCTGACATTTCACATAGCCTGTCTGATGAGAGGGTTTGTTTTGTTTTTACTTCTAGTGGAGCACAAAGTTGAGTCTAGAACTAGGTGCCCATCGAAATACCTAAAGAATAACACAAGGATGTGAGTAATGTGCTATGCAGAGTCCAGTCCCAGAAAACAGAGAGAGGAGTGAGTCGAGACTTTCCTATCTCTAAGGAATGCGCATCTTAGGAGGTTTAAGGATTCTACAGAATCTTTACAACCATTGATAATGATATATTAATTTATCAACCTACAAGAATTATAGAGTAAAAACCATCCTGCTCCCAGATTAGAAGAGGGACTGGAGAAATTTTGAGAAAGATGACCTGGCATGAGACCTCCCTCAGAGAGGCCTGATACACCTTCTATAGGACTGGTACTCCAGGTTCTTGAGTTACCCAAGATAGTGCTTTTCAGACTTTTCCTTCTCTCTTTTTTGCCTCTTTCCCTTTCCTTTCCCTCCTCCTTCCCTTCCACTGCAGAAAGAACCACATCTTGCAAACAATCACGGATGCATCTTCCTATCAAAAAACTTGAACAAACCTTTCATGGAACAGTACTTATTCTGTGTGATGCATTCTGAGAGGTTCCATTACATTTTAAAATACTGTTCATAACTTACTACATTGATTTCAAGACTCACTAATGAATCTTGAAAAGATCTTGTCTGTAAGAGACGCCTAAGTCATGCCTGGTCTTAGTAATACTATCAAGGATAGAAGGGGCTATGTCCCTTTGTTGAGACAGCATTTTATTCCTCCTAGGCCATTTTGTTACTTAAACTTGGAATTCATTGGGGGGAAGAAAGTTCCAATTTTTAAAAGATAATTTTGCTGTTTGTTAGGATTACACAATAATTTGGCTATCACTGGCAAGAGTTGCATAAAAACTAATCTTCAAAGAAATCTAACAGTAGGAAAGACCTATATTTGACTAATAAAAATATCCATTTGAATTGCCCCGTTGCATTTCCTGGGCACCAGATAGCTTTGCTGGTACGTGTCTTAGAAGCTGGTCAACTCATTTTTTTCTCCATTTAAGAGATGCCCATAATACACCAATAACAACCTATTTGCAACTGTACAGTAAGACTGCAGTTTTTAAGAGGATAGAAGAATTGACACATGAGAAAGAAGTCATCACTCAAGCTGTCATAGCCTTCTGTGCTGGGCTGTGAGGCTGTTTAACCAACAAGGAACTGTCATCCATGAAAGAAGATGCTGTCTTACCCTTATTCTTTCTCATCACCTTCCTAAAGGGGTGGAGATGGACCTCAGCTTTTTCAATTGTTGTCGTAAGATCTGATGCTAACTCACTGTAAAGCACTTAAAATTTATTTTAGGGGACAAACCGGTAGTTGCCAGAGGGGAAGTGGGGGGGGGGATGGCTGAGCTAGGTGAAGGAGATCACTTACCATGTTGGGCACTGAGTAATGTATAAAATTACTGAATCATTATATTGTACACCTGAAACTAATAGAACACTGTATGTTAATTATACTTGAAAAAAAAACTTATCTTTAAATCTACTTCATAACTTTTTTAAATGGTAGGAAGTTACTTTGTTTTGAAATTGTAAGATTTTGAGTCCAGAACAATAATAATAAATTTGAAGGTGCCTCTTTTTAAAACCTGCTGGGTTGTGGTTCCTAAAACAGCAAAAATTTATCCTTAAATTAGGTATTTTCATAAGTCTAATAAGTAAAATCAGAAGAGTCTGAATAGTATTTAAAATACTTTTCACTGTGCATATTTAGTAAATACAGTGTTTTTTCTTTTCAGAGCAATCCAAGGTTCACAAACCCCCTGAGTACACAGGTTTTACTTCAATACTTTATTGCTTGGCTTGGCTTACTGACCTGTTTTCTTCACACACTGAAATTTCTTCACTGCCAAACCCACACAGCTAAGTCATTACACATGAAGGGTATACCACTTTCCTTTCTGTAGGCAACTGCACTGTCAGCAGAACATCTTTATTGAGATGTACTGAGTTGGTTTCTTTGGGCCCCATTTTGAAAAGTGTTCATTTTAGAGCAGATACTCATATAGCCTTCACCTAGTTTTTCCATTTGTCAACATTTTGCCACATTTGTTTTCTTTCCCCTTCTTTTCTCCCCTTTCTTCCTTCTCTCTTCCTCTTCCACACCTCTTCTATCTCTCAGTGGTTTTTTGGAACCACTTGAAAGTAAACTGCAAGGGTGACCCCCTTTAGCCCTAAATATTTCAGCAGGTATCTCCCGGGCATAAGAACATTCTCCTATATAACCAAAATGCCATTGTGGGTTCTTGAGAAAATTAACATTAATATCCCTTAATATGTTGTAGTGTGGTTCATTTTGAAGTTGCTCTAAAATAACGTATCCCCCCTCCCACCTCTGTCCCATACTGGATCCAGGACCTAGTGAAGGTTCATGCGTTGCATTTGGCTTTTATGTCTCTTTCAATCTAGAACAGTCCTTCTGCCTCTTTTGTTTTTTATGTCAATGACTTTTTTGATGAGTCCAGGCTGGTTCTCTGACAGAATGTCCTATGTGCAAAATTAATTTTTCATAAATATTTAAAAATTGACCTAAGAACCAGACTAAGTGTTCTGAACAAGTTGATGAAATATGTGTATGTTTATGTGTTTGTCTTCTAGAGTATGGTCTCCGGCTTGGGAGTCAGATTTTCATAAAGGAAATGACCAGAACTGGTCTGGCAAATAAAGATGGCAACCTGCATGAAGGAGATATAATTCTCAAGGTTGGTGATACAGGGTAGAGAACAACTGAATTCATGTTTATCTTTCTAGTCCAAATTTCCTATTTGAATGCTGATAGAGTGAAACTTTGATGAGATGGGAGTCAATAATAAGACAAAAGCTGGGAAGGGCAGTGGGGTGAGATTTTTATCACAAAAACCAGACATGGAGATTTGTAATAGTGTCATGTTAGTTTTTTAAAAAAAATTCATTGAATACTTTCTTATTCCCTGTTTATTTAAAGTTTAAGCTCCTATTCCCTAAACTAAGGAAAGATGAGAGGGAGAGTTGGTAGTACATGAATGTTGAATGTTTAATAGTTTCTGTAAACCTCTCCAGTCAGGAAACATGTTCCAGTAGTAAACCAAACCATCGTCTTGAGCTTGGAAGTTAAATAAATTAGCAGAGTAACTTAAGTATACCACAGCTCTCTCATGCCTGTCTTTGAGATCCAGGCATGCAGGGTTATATTTAATTTAAAGGATAATCCATTTTTATTCAGTCATCCTAAAACTCATGTTGTTTGAATAGCTGAGCAAAGACTTTACACTTTTAGAAGGGCAAAATACAAACTTTCTATTTTGCTGTGAACAGCTGCATCACATGTAACATGACCATTATTCATAAACACAGATAAATGGAACTGTAACTGAGAACATGTCTTTAACGGATGCTCGAAAACTGATAGAAAAGTCAAGAGGAAAACTCCAGCTAGTGGTGTTGAGAGACAGCAGGCAAACACTCATCAACATCCCGTCGTTAAATGACAGCGACTCAGAAATAGAAGGTAAAGAGGGGGAAGCCTGTGAGCTTGGCTGGAAACAAGGAAGGCTGTTGCTTTTCCATTCTCACTGTAGCATAGCCATCCAGCTGGAAGTTAAATTTACAACAAAAGCTTCTGTTTTAAAATTTAATTCGGATAAGTAGTGGTTATTTTCTTACTAAAGTATCTGCTGATACTAGTTTTCCAATATGAAATTCAGGTGGACTTGTGAACTCCCCAGTGGAATCTGTTTTAGGCCACTGAAAAAAAACTTGTTCGTAAAAAATATATGTGTGAGTGGCTCAAAGACCTAACCACATCCATTTGTAAATTG
Source organism: Felis catus (assembly GCF_018350175.1). Classification (NCBI taxonomy): domain Eukaryota; kingdom Metazoa; phylum Chordata; class Mammalia; order Carnivora; family Felidae; genus Felis; species Felis catus. The sequence goes on from NC_058380.1 coordinate 11,906,377, forward strand.
TTTAGTCTTGTACTTTCTTGCATATGTTTAAAAAGCGGTATTAATATTTCAAATAAAGGGAAGGTTATATGGAAGATAGCTGAACAGTCAGAATGGCTGAATATTGTGGTATTCATCAATTAGCAATCTGTGTCATCTCTTCTGTCTTAGGAAGCAATACTCACTTCTTAAATCTGAATTACACATGGGGTCACATTTTAACGATGCAAAAACTTACCAATAAAAATAAGTAGGTATGATACTGACTAACCATCTAGTACTGCCTTTGTGCAGAAGAACTTGGAAAATATTAAGTACTCAAGTTTGAAGACAGACATGTTGATTTTTTTTTTAAGTTTATTCATTTTTGAGAGAGAGAGAGAGAGAGAGAGGGAGAGAGACTGTGTGAGTGGGAGAGAGGCAGAGAAAGAAAGGAACACAGAAGCCGAAGCAGGCTCCAGGCTCCCAGCTGTCAGCACAGAGCCTGATGCGCGGCTCAAACTCACAAACTGTGAGATCATGACCTGGGCTGAAGTTGGATGGTTAACCAACTGAGCCACCCAGGTGCCCCAGCCATGCTGATTTTTAAAAGAATTACTTTATGAAACCGTACAACTTAGGTTAACTTCCATCATATCAAAAGTCTAATCATTTGGTTACTGCTATGAGTGCAGTGCAGGAAAACAGAGCAGGAGAAATAATCCCAGTATGCTAAGCTTATAGGTTATTTACTTGCTATTTCAAGTGTGATCCTTAGCCCATTGGCTGCATGAGCCTCTGGGAGCTTGCTGGAATCACAGAATCACAGGCCTGATTGTGTGCTAGAATAGCTAGTCTAACAAGATCCCAGGTGATTCATATGCACATTTAAGTTTGAGAAGCACTGCTCTGTGTGGTTAAAAATGAGTGGATACATGTATGATCCAGTAATTGAATTCTGACTCCTCAGTAGCAGCTTTGACGGAAGGTGTAATGAAAGAGGAACATAAAATTCTGAATTTGGCTTCCTCTTTATTAATTAATGTCTTTCCCTTCAAAGGCTCAGATTTGCTTCAAGGGAAGACTGCTAGACTAACAGCACATTTACTCCTGCCTCTTTTCCATTTCTCATATTGGCTTACCCAGAGAATAATATCACTTCTGGTACAGTCTTCAATATCTTAATAAGAAGTCTTTTCTTATTTTTGAAACCAGATATCTCAGAAATAGAGTCAAACCGATCATTTTCTCCAGAGGAGAGACGGCAGCAGTATTCCGATTATGATTATCATTCCTCAAATGAAAAGCTGAAGGAAAGGCCAAAGTAAGATGATGTATACTTTCCCTCATGCGCGACACCGTGAACGTACACACATACATTTTACAGATCTGTTGCATTATGAGACATTAACATGATGTGTGCTTAAGTTCAAGAGAGGACATGCAGAACAGATGGTCCAGGATGGGCGCCACACCCACTCCTTTTAAGTCTATGGGGGACGCTGCAGCTGCACTTGGCACAGAGAACAGCAAGGAACCCAAATACCAAGAGGAACCGCCAGGTGAGGCTCCTTGTAAACAGCTGTGTTCGGAAGTATGTGCTTGGTCATTCCAGAGGGTGGCCAGAAGGAGAGAGAAGTTATTAAGAAATCATTCAGATATGTGGAAGAGGCACTCCAGTCTCTTTTAATATTAAAAAAACTTACAAGAATAATAGCCCTTACCATATGCCAACAGATTGGTCACATTTTTTAAATATTTCACTATATTTATGGTCTTTGTGTTTCCCATCTCTGGTCCCAACCTGAACTGCTCTGCTCTTAACATTTCTGACACCAGGGGCGCCTGGGTGGGTCAGCTGGTTGGGTGTCCAACGTGGGCTCAGGTCATGATCTCGCAGTTCATGAGTTTGAGCCCCATATTGAGCCTGTTGCTGTCAGCTTGAGCCTGGAACCTGCTTCAGATTCTATTTCCCCCTCTCTCTCTCTCTGCCCCTCCCCCATTCTCTCTCTCTCTCTCTCTCTCTCTCTCTCTCTCTCAAAAATAAATAAACATTAACATTTCTGACACCAAACGTGTGGGTTTCTTCCCCTACTCAACTACCAATTCTCGAATTCTCCAGACACCAACTGATCATCCTACAATTCACTTCAGTCCTGGCACTGGCTACCCAGAGTTACGTGCCGACCCCACAGGTTAAGCATTCAGTCCCATAAGATACTTTCACTGCAGACACCACTGCAATCCCCAGGTGCCCCTATACTTCTGACCAAATCAGCTCTGAACCAAGGGTTCCCATAACCTCCTCCTCACTCTGGTTTGATCATTTGCTAGACTGGCTTACAGAACTCAGGGAAGCACTTTACTTCCTATTACCGGTTTTTATACGACAGAGGAACAGCCAAATGGAAGCAAGGTATAGGGTGAGGGGCACAGAGCTGCCAGGTGCTCTCCAGGCGTACCACCCTTCCTAGTATCTCAGTGTGTTCACTGACCCTAAAGCACTCCAAACTCCATAGTTTATGGATTTTACGGAGGCTCTGTCATGTGCGTGATCAGTAATTAACTCAGTCTCTAACCCCTGTCCCCTCCCAGATGGTGGGGAGGTAGGCTGAAAGTTCTAAGCTTCTAATCATGGGTTGCTCTGTCTGGTAACCAGCCCCATCTTGAGGCTATTGAGGAGTTATCTCTTTAGAGACAGAGATAGAGGAAATTCTAAGGGATGTAGGACTTATGTCAGGAACTGAAGGCAAAGAGGAAAGAGAGAAGATTGTCCTGGCACCCGTTATCACTCCGGAAATTACAGGGATTTTAGGAGCTCTGTATTAGGAACTGGGGGCAGAGACTAAATGTGTGTATATATATATGTGTGTGTGTGTGTGTGTGTGTGTGTGTGTGTGTGTGTGTGTGTACACATATACATATATATACATTTAGTCTCATATATATATATATATATATTTGCTTTATTTCCTTTATTTTTATTTTGAGAGAGACAGAGCATGAGCAGGGGAGGGGCAGAGAGGGAAAGAGAGGATCCCAAGCTCTCAGGGCTCATGACTCAGGGCTCGAACTCATGAAATTGTGAGGTCTTGATCTGAGGTGAAATCAAGAGCTGGACACTCAACTGACCGAGCCACCCACGTGCCCCCCGAATATATATATTTCCAATCCCGTCACAGTTAAATTTTGTCTTATTTGATTAACTGAAGTCCTTTTGTTTCCCACTTCTGATCTCAACCCATCCTCCAGCCCTTCCCCATTGCCCTAAAATTATCATCGTGATTTTACATAATAAATATTTATTGATGGTAAGGGCAGATTTATGTGGTTTTTAAGGTATATAAAATGTTCTTTCGCATGTGATTGTGCACCTGGGATTTTGGAAATTTCTTACCTCACTTATTTTGAGAAACTATTCGTACCTGCTAATGCCTCCAAATTAAATTTCACCTTAAAGACTTATTTTTGTTGTCTGATGTGATGATTTATATGTAGCATAAGGTACCGATTTGGATTTTTGTGGATTTTGTGATCTTTATAAAGACAAACTCACTCTCGTTCTCTTGTTAATGATAGATGGTTTTTAATCCACAGCTCCTCAACCAAAAGCAGCCCCAAGAACCTTTCTCCATCCTAGTCCTGAAGATGAAGCAATATATGGGTATATCTTTCAGCCTCCTCTCTCTTTTCCTTTCTCCTTCCACACACCTCAGTGTCCTTAACTGAAGTACAGAAGAATGGTGTTTTTTAACTGCAGATGGCAGTTTTGCATATAATGGGCCACCGATAACCAACCTCTATTGTTAGTGTTTATGAGAAAGAGAAATAACTTGTAGGAAAAGAAAAATGTGGAATTTGGCGAACTTTGTAATGTTAACTTTGCTTGTCTACTTATCTGGCTGCTTTTCCAGAATGTGATTCTGAGTATTTGAGTTTGCCAAATTGGTAACTCTCAAATAGGTGAAATGTTGCTTAACTACAGGACCTTTTTAGGGTTGTAGTATCCTGACGATCCTAGCGTGTGGAGGGAGGATAGAAATGACACAGTGCTCTGCTCTGGATAATGAGAACCCGTGTGGTTCAGTGGTGGTAGAGAGGGGCAGCTCCTGGAGTAAGATCCGACCTTGCTGGACCCAGGTTGTGTCTCCATTTGGCAAGAATCCTGTGGTGGCAGCAAACTTTCCTTTGGAAGACTCCTAAAGTGGGAGTCAGATGGCCTAGCCCTGCCTTTTGTTTGCTTTCTAATCTTGAATGAGTTTATGTAAACACCTGTATTTCTACTTATTAACCAGTTAAGTGGGCCTGCTGATGTTCATCTCACAGTCCCAAAAAAGATAAAGTGATAAAAACGAGAGATTTTTAATATGTAAATCTCTCCATAAATAGAAGAAATTAAATCTTTCACTAATGTTCTCCCTCACAAAGAAAAATCTCCCATCTTTCTTTTCTAAAACTGAACCGATTGCAGTCCCAATACCAAAATGGTGAGATTTCAGAAGGGAGACAGCGTGGGCCTCCGGTTGGCTGGTGGCAATGACGTTGGGATATTTGTGGCTGGCATTCAAGAGGGGACCTCCGCAGAGCAAGAAGGCCTTCAAGAAGGGGACCAGATTCTGAAGGTAGGAAAAGACCAGCCCCGTTTCTAGACGTTACTGGGGAAGAGCTGATTATAAGGGAAGTGTCTAGCTCGTGAAAATGGACCAGTAGCAGGTTTGTTCGTGCTAAACATAAGTTCTGTTTCCCTGAATGGGCCCTGTCTTCTCAGTCCTGGAACCCAAAACTCATGCCCATGCCTATGGGAATTTACAGTGTTTAAGACCCTTGCTAAGATTTTTATTAGTAAGCTTAACAAAAAGATTGAGATTCTAGCTTAAGGCCTAGGAGGAAGACCTCTCAAAAGATCTTGCTAATGTTTGTTTTTTTTTTTATTGATTCCCTGCCTGGTTGTCACTCTTAAGGCAGTGTGCTGAACTTGAACAAGGGTGGGTGTTGGCTTAGATCATCAGCCTTGAATCCACTCCCAGCCTCTCATTAGTTCCGTGACCTTGGTTTAACCCTGACACTCAGGTTTCAGTATCTGTTCAATGGGGATGAGAATACCTGCCTTGCAGGGGCCCTGGAAGATTGGAATGGATAACACTCACAAGGCATTTAGCAGAGTTCCTGGCACAGAGCAGGAAGGTCAATGTCTGTTCTTCTCCCCACTGGGAAATAACAAGTTGCTGCCACTCAGGATGTTGTTTACATCTAAAATTGACCAGGAATGGGAATTTCTGGTTAATCAAATATTGGTCCTTTTAATTTTTTTTTTTCAACGTTTTTTATTTATTTTTGGGACAGAGAGACAGAGCATGAACAGGGGAGGGGCAGAGAGAGAGGGAGACACAGAATCGGAAACAGGCTCCAGGCTCTGAGCCATCAGCCCAGAGCCCGACGCGGGGCTCGAACTCACGGACCGCGAGATCGTGACCTGGCTGAAGTTGGACGCTTAACCGACTGCGCCACCCAGGCGCCCCAAATATTGGTCCTTTTAAAGTTACTATATATATGTTTATATAATCTACTACTTTTAGAAAATAAACTCAGCTTTGACATTTCATGAGATACATATAATGTATTTTCCATTGGCTTCTGAATAAAGAATGTCAAATACCTCGTGACTCTGAAAATACAGGGAACTGTCTTCACTGGAATTTCTGCTTCTGTAAACTTGCATTTCTTATGAGTTTATTAGGGGGTCTGGTAAAAGTATCTAGGTTCAAAGGAGAGAGGAGAAAAAAAGTTGCAGAATTCCCAAGGAAGCAGGCAACAGAGCCCCAAAACAGGTGGTCCTCTTCCTTGGCTCTTGGCCTCACTGCGGTAGTTCAGATTTCATTTCTGGAGCAGATGAAGGGCAAAGCTTGATCATGAGCTTTGCTGAAGCTTTCCAGTGATATTCTAAACCTTCCTTGGCTCTGGTCAGGATCCTAGAAGACCAAGTGTACCTAAGTGAACCTGGTGGTACCACGTGATCCTAGGAAATACCACTTACCAAGTGTTATCGATAAGAATCCCATCAGAGTGCCAGCTCATACCAATTTACTTTTGGGCTGATACCAAAGGAGAGAAAGTATTATTTCCTAACTCATGTGGGGCTATAGGAAGTCAGGAATGGAAGCCTTTGCTCATGAAGGTTCAAGAGTAAAATATTTTTGTATCCTTGGGTAAAAAAGATTTTCTGAATTCCCATGAAAACATAGTGGATTCACCCCAAGGCCTAATAAGCCTCTCTAAGTTGTTAAAGATAGGAGAGTCATTTCCATGTGTAAAAGTCATGGTATGCAATATTTATACTTAAGAAAGTGTCTTATTTTTTGTTATCACCCTAGTAAAAGACAAGAAGAAAACTATGGGAACCAGCCTTTTTTTTGGGCAGTAATCCCATCTGAAGGTCAGACAATAGATGGTCCTCGTTCTTGGGAGTGAATACATTTTCTGTTAAGGAGCTCTCAGCTTTACAAAAGGGTAAAAAAGACTTGAGCTCACCTACTGGGGCAGAGAAGCTGCTATATAATCAAAAGCTGTAGCTGATACAGAATCCTTTTCAGGCTTACAGCAGACACGGCTAGTCCCCGTAGACTACTAAATAGATTAATGAAAGGGGATATTTCTTGGAGAGGACTGTACAACCTAACCTTCCAGTATCAAAGTGCTGTCCTGGCCTTTTTAACTGTAATTTGTTCCAGCATTCACGGCCAAATTGAATATGTGGGGAACTCTGTACATATACTAAACACTTTTCTTCTGTTGAGGGTTTTTTAAGTGGAGCTCTTCCCTTTGTAAAGATGGCAGCCTGACATGTGGAATGAACACACCAGCGTACTGTGGCAGGATATCTGCCTTATCCATTAACAGAAGTATATGTTTTCATGTTTGGCATAACTCTTTGCTTATTATTTATCTGGTATGGTTCTTATTTCTCTTTCAGAAACTTTTATGGGATGGAAGAGAGAAAGAAACTCCTCTAAGTTTTTAAATGTAGCTACCATGTGTGATTTAATTTTGACCAGTGTAGTTTGTAGCTCGATGGAAGGTCAGTCTCACATGGCCATAGGATGGACAGATGGACCCTCAAGGTCTTCCCTCAAGCCCTATGGCCTTATCTTATTTAAATAAAATAAAGATGGGGTGCCTGGGTGGCTCAGTCGGTTAAGCATCTGACTTCGGCTCCGGTCATGATCTTGCAGTCTGTGAATTTGAGCCCCGTGTCAGGCTCTGTGCTGACAGATCAGAGCCTGGAGCCTGCTTCAGATTCTGTCTCCCTCTCTCTCTGCCCCTCCTCCACTTGCGTGCATGCTCTCTCTCTCTCAAAAAATAAACATTAAAAAAAATTTTTTAAATAAAAATAAAGGCATATAGAGTGCATACAAAAACATGTCGCCATATACAGACACAGGTGTAGATATGAAAATGGCACAAGAAAGGATTAGATTCTAAAATCTGATGATCCCTAATTAGGGGATAGAGAGATGGAATGACAGATACCCTAACTGATAAATACTGTTTCAAAGGAAAAGTTAATGGGATTGCTTTAGCAAGTTACTTTATTTCAAAAGCACCAAGTGTCAACCTAATGCCTGTTTTCACTTAATCATAAATTCCCTTCTTAATTTAGGCTCAATGCTTTTTTTCAGTGATAAAGTAATAAAGACTTCCATAGTCCTCAATGACTGAAAAAAATATTTCGTAGGAATTCTGTATCTTCTTTTTACTTCTATATTGTTAAAATATTAGGTACTTAAAAATTTTTTTGTTTAATGTTTTACTTAGAGTCATAGTGGAAGAGGGGCAGAGAGAGAGGGAGACTGAGGATCTGAAGTGGTCTCTGTGCTGACAGTAGAGAGACCCTAATGCGGGGCTTGAATTTAAGAGCTGTGAGATTAAGACCTGAGCCAAAGTCCCATGCTTAACTGACTGAGCCACCCAGGCGCCCCTAAAATAATTTTTATATTTGCTTATTTTTGACTATTCTGTTTTAAAATGATTTTATTTTTTATTTATTTTTTTTTAATTTTTTTTATATGAAACTTATTGACAAATTGGTTTCCATACAACACCCAGTGCTCATCCCAAAAGGTGCCCTCCTCAATACCCATCACCCACCCTCTCCTCCCTCCCACCCCCCATCAACCCTCAGTTTGTTCTCAGTTTTTAACAGTCTCTTATGCTTTGGCTCTCTCCCACTCTAACCTCTCTCTTTTTTTTTTTTCCCTTCCCCTCCCCCATGGGTTCCTGTTAAGTTTCTCAGGATCTACATAAGAGTGAAACCATATGGTATCTGTCTTTCTCTGTATGGCTTATTTCACTTAGCACCACACTCTCCAGTTCCATCCACGTTGCTACAAAAGGCCATATTTCATTTTTTCTCATTGCCACGTAGAATTCCATTGTGTATATAAACCACAATTTCTTTATCCATTCATCAGTTGATGGACATTTAGGCTCTTTCCATAATTTGGCTATTGTTGAGAGTGCTGCTATGAACATTGGGGTACAAGTGGCCCTACGCATCAGTACTCCTGTCTCCCTTGGATAAATTCCTAGCAGTGCTATTGCTGGGTCATAGGGTAGGTCTATTTTTAATTTTCTGAGGAATGTCCACACTGCTTTCCAGAGTGGCTGCACCAATTTGCATTCCCACCAACAGTGCAAGAGGGTTCCCGTTTCTCCACATCCTCACCAGCATCTATAGTCTCCTGATTTGTTCATTTTGGCCACTCTGACTGGCGTGAGGTGATACCTGAGTGTGGTTTTGATTTGTATTTCCCTGATAAGGAGCGACGCTGAACATCTTTTCATGTGCCTGTTGGCCATCCGGATGTCTTCTTTAGAGAAGTGTCTATTCATGTTTTCTGCCCATTTCTTCACTGGGTTATTTGTTTTTCGGGTGTGGAGTTTGGTGAGCTCTTTATAGATTTTGGATACTAGCCCTTTGTCCGATATGTCATTTGCGAATATCTTTTCCCATTCCGTTGGTTGCCTTTTAGTTTTGTTGGTTGTTTCCTTTGCTGTGCAGAAGCTTTTTATCTTCATAAGGTCCCAGTAATTCACTTTTGCTTTTAATTCCCTTGCCTTTGGGGATGTGTCGAGTAAGAGATTGCTACGGCTGAGGTCAGAGAGGTCTTTTCCTGCTTTCTCCTCTAAGGTTTTGATGGTTTCCTGTCTCACATTTAGGTCCTTTATCCATTTTGAGTTTATTTTTGTGAATGGTGTGAGAAAGTGGTCTAGTTTCAACCTTCTGCATGTTGCTGTCCACCTCTCCCAGCACCATTTGTTAAAGAGGCTGTCTTTTTTCCATTGGATGTTCTTTCCTGCTTTGTCAAAGATGAGTTGGCCATACGTTTGTGGGTCTAGTTCTGGAGTTTCTATTCTATTCCATTGGTCTATGTGTCTGTTTCCGTGCCAATACCATGCTGTCTTGATGATTACAGCTTTGTAGTAGAGGCTAAAGTCTGGGATTGTGATGCCTCCTGCTTTGGTCTTCTTCTTCAAAATTCCTTTGGCTATTCGGGGCCTTTTGTGGTTCCATATGAATTTTAGGATTGCTTGTTTTAAAATGATTTTAAAGGTACTGAACAAAGATTCCAAAATGTCTTTTTCTTTGTGCCACATTTCAGTTTTACTTGCTTTGTAACTTACCTTTCAAAAGCTAATTACTGTGTCCCCTCTTTGGTCGATGGGGGATAAATGTTGTGGCTCCTTGCCAGAAGCTTAAATATATAAGTCTATCTATTAGGCTAATGGTCTGCCATTTAAGGCTAATGCTCTTCAGTTTCATAAACACATATTAAAAACCTTTTAGGTGACAGAACTTACAGGAAAAAGGTGGAATTACATATTTTCAGGCTTTTATTTGAATCAGCTTAAAGTGTTAATGCCTTAAGTTGGGCCAGCATGCTTGTTTTGCCATAAAACTCTACCACTCCCTATAGCATTACAGTTATGTTTCATAATTGTATATTACCTCCCTGACCACCTCTATGGGAGACTCAAAGAAGAGACAGACACACAAACATAATAAGAAGGTTTAATCTGATCCAGTGACAAATCATTGATGGAATGGCCTATTTCTAAGGGACGGTTGGCAGTGTGGGGAGGCAGGAGGGTATGGTGACTCACACAGCCTAGGCCCATAGGAGGTATTGGGAGGGTTTCAGTTGGGACACTAAGGACTTTTTTATATCTGGGATTTGCTTTGGCAGGCCCTGATGAAAACAAAGAGACAAAAACTTAGGTGACATCTTTAAAAAAACCTCTTCTTCTTCTTGTTTTTTGTTTTGTTTTGGTTTGGTTTTGTTTTTTGTGTTTTTTTTTTTTTTTTTTTTTTCGGTTTGTTTTTCTGTTTGCCTTATCAGGTGAACACACAGGATTTCAGAGGGCTGGTTCGGGAAGATGCCGTTCTCTACCTGCTAGAAATCCCTAAAGGTGAAATGGTGACCATATTAGCTCAGAGCCGAGCTGATGGTGAGCATGTTTGGTTATTAGTTTAATGCGGGGAGTGGGTGAAGGGAGGAAGGATGAGAGAGGTATCTTGGGACCAGAATAGGTAAGTCTGGGTATTAAAAAACTGAAGTATATCTTCACACTCAATTTCTGAGTCATAGGTATGTGGAGAAAATTTGGGTACCATTTAATGTCCTACAGAAATGTCTTCTGTGCACCAACTGAAATCATTTTACCAGTTGTGTCAATTTGGAATAAAATTGCTTTTCTGAATAGTGATCTGTCCTTAAGTACTGCCTGGAGTTTATGGAGTTTCCATATGCAAGGTACAAAGGGCCCCATCTGTGGATCAACTCCCACATTAATGCTTATCTGACAAGTTGCTATACCCTTATCTTGACAATGCAAGTCTGACAACTTGCTATACCCTTTCAGACTTCATTGTTCTCATCTGTAAAATGGGGGTTGATAGCATCTTCCCTGTCTGCTTCACGGGTTGACTGGCAAGTATATTAGGGCTCTCTAAAGCAATAGAATCAATAGGATATATATATGTGTGTGTGTGTGTGTGTGTGTGTGTGTGTGTGTGTGTGTGTGTGTATAGATGTTTATTATAAGGAATGGGCTCACATGATTACAGAGGTTGGCCAAGTCCCAAAATCTGCAGGGTGAGCTGGCAAGTTGGAGATCCACGAGAGCCAATGATTTGGTTCCATTCCAAGTACAGAGGCCTGAGAACTGGAAGAGCTAATGGTGTAGTTACAGTCTGAAGGTTAGCAAGCTCACAACCCAGGAAGACCTGATGCTTCCATCTGAGTCTGAAAGCAGGAAAAAAGCTGATGTCCCAAAAGCTGATGTCCTAGTTCTAAAGCAGGAAGAGTTTGTTTTTTCTTACTCAGTGAAGAGTTCCCCTTTCTGTTTTATTCAAGCCGTCAACTGATTGGCTGAGGCCCACCACATGAGGAAGCACAATCTGCTTTACTCAGTCTACTAATTTAAATGTTAATGTTCATTCCAAAACACCCTCAGTTACACACAGAATAATGTTTAACCAAACATCTGGGCACCCTGTGGCCCAGTCAGGTTGACACAAAATTAACCATTATGGTGACTCATGGAGTTAGCTTTCTGTCCTTGTTTGAGCCCTGATTCCCATTGGGTCTGTTCACTGAGTTTACTAAATGAAGAGAAGTAAAAAGGGTGATCAGGGATAGGAGAAGCTGGTAACTGTGAAGCAGAATGCAACATACAACAATGCTTTTGTTTTTCAGTGTATAGAGACATCCTAGCTTGTGGCAGAGGGGATTCGTTTTTTATAAGAAGCCACTTTGAATGTGAGAAGGAAACTCCACAGAGCCTGGCTTTCACCAGGGGGGAGGTCTTCCGAGTGGTAGATACGCTGTACGATGGCAAGCTGGGCCACTGGCTGGCCGTGAGGATCGGAAATGAGTTGGAGAAAGGCTTAATCCCCAACAAAAGCAGGTATCAGAGATCATACACTCTCATACACCTCTCCTAAGTGTTCCACAAATCAATACAGTCCCTTCCCTGCTCAAAAAGGAAGCCCCTATAACTTCATCATTTGTCGTCGTGTCTTCTCCCGTCACCTATTCCACCTATTCTAATTTATGAGGTGTGGCCCGGGACCGTGAGATACCCACTAAATGGTCTGCTGTACTTAGTTAGCATCATGTGGTTGGCTGTTGCACCTGGCTGGTGTTTCAACGGTTTCCAGGGGAGTGCCTGCCACCTTGCGTAGCCTACAAGCAGATTACCAAGCGGCTGTAGCAAACCAACACGCCTCTCAGAGACAGGTTGCCCTTGTCCGATGTCGGGCCCGCATCCTTGGATGGGGCTGATCTATCCCAGTTAACACTTGTTGGTCGGCTGACTGGGGAAAATAGTAAAGATGATTATACTTTGGCATGGATTTTAGTTATGTTTATTGTATTCCATCCTACCAGAATGAGCCAAGTTTATTGTGTTCTGAGCTATTTTCTGGTAGGTTTTCTGTGCACCCAACCGTTCTCTGCTTCCACTGTGTGGAGAATGTCCCCACGTTTCCCATTCTGTGAAACCTCTTCGGTGTCAAGTTGCATCTTCTCTATTCCAAGTTCATAAGCAGTATTGACTAGACTTGGTTTATTTTAACTTCATTTGTGCATTTTCTGGCTTTTGAGATTTACTTCCTGTGGTGTTTTTCTCTCAGAGCTGAACAGATGGCCAGTGTTCAGAATGCCCAGAGAGACAATGCTGGGGACAGAGCAGATTTCTGGAGAATGCGTGGTCAGAGATCTGGCGTGAAGAAAAACTTAAGGAAGAGTCGGGAAGATCTAACAGCCGTTGTGTCAGTTAGCACCAAGTTCCCAGCCTATGAGAGGGTTTTGCTGCGAGAAGGTGAGGAAGCTAAGTGGGGCCTAAGGAAATGATCTGACTGGGCTCTGAGCCTGTTTTTCTTCATTTTCATACTGTAACAGTCAGGTTCAAACTTACCATACCACTTAGACCAATGCCAGGTTATAGCGTTGGAATCACACTCAAACATGAAATAAAATTTCCAAAAAAGTGAGCTGTGCCAACTCTTACATGGAGGTGTATTTCCACATCTTATGTTATTTAATTTTTTTAATTTTTGGGGGGGTGGAGGGGCAGAGAGAGAGAGGGAGAGAGAATCCCAAGCAGGCTCCAGGCTTAGTGAAGAGCCTGATGCAGGGTTTGATCTCATGACCCTGAGATCATGACCTGAACCGAAACCAAGAGTCAAAAGCTTAACCCACTGAGCCACTTGGGCACCCCTTCAGTTATTTCTTCTGATACTACCATTCAAAAGTTTTCATATATTGCCTATAGTAAAGTTTTTTTTTAAGTGTTTATTCATTTTTTGAGAGAGAGAGGGAGAGCACGAGTGGGGGAGGGGGGAGAGAGGGAGACACAGAACCTGAAGCAGGCTCTAGGCTCCGAGTTGTCAGCAGAGAGCTTGAGGCGAGGCTCGAACCCATGAACCATGAGATCGTGACTTGAACTGAAGTCAGATGCTTAACTGACTGAGCCACCCAGGTGCCCCAGTAAACTTTATCTTTGACACTAGGGAGGGGAGTAAAGGCATATTCTTCAGGAAAGAACAGGGCTGAAGTGAGGGAGGGAGGGCACACCATTTCTTTTTTTAATTATGTTCATCACTAGCCTATAAAATACTTTGGCTTCTTATCTTAATAGCTGAGGAAATGTGTTTCCATGGCCTTTCTTGTCTCATTTCAGCTGGTTTCAAGAGACCTGTGGTCTTATTTGGTCCTATAGCAGATATAGCACTGGAAAAGTTGGCAAATGAGTTACCTGACCTGTTTCAAACTGCTAGTAAGTCTGTTGATGATCTTTTCCTCCCCAAATTTTCAGTTTGAGAAATATCTAATATAAAGGAAAAATGGAAAAAAAGGAGAATACCCACATACCCTTCATGTGCAGTCACTGTCACCAGTCAGAAAGTTTGCTATATATCACCCCTACCACAGACACAGATACACACTCTTAAAATTTTCTTTTGAGCCATTTGAAAAGTTTGAGTTGTAGAAGTTGTAACATTTTTTTAGCCACGTGAGTCTTCTCAGAACAAGAGCATTCTTCTATACAGTGACACTGCCAAGAAATTTAACATTGATAAAACCGTACTGTTTAGTATATATTGTGTTTATGTCTACAAAGACAGAAGTAGCCTCCTCTTTCTACTTTATTTTCTAACATTGATATCTTGCAGAGTCCAAGCCCCTTGTCTCACCTGTGGGACTATCTGCTTCCTCATGATTAGATTTCAATTTAAGAGGTGGTGTGGGTACTTCTCCTCTCTCTTTAGGGTGGCACCTTATGTCAGACTGATGGAGTCTCTGATTTTGATTTCTAAAAAAGTTGGTTAGCCCCTTGTTTTTGCTTTTGCAGAAACGGAACCAAAAGATGCAGGATCCGAGAAATCCAGTGGGGTGGTGCGGTTAAATACAGTGAGGCAAATCATTGAACAGGTGAGGAAATTCATCTGGAGGCCATGTTGTCGGAAGGAATTAGCTCATGGTTTGCTGGAGTCTTTTTTAGGACAGAATCTGTTTTCAATAATCATTAAATGTTAATTGTAAAAAATAAATATAAATGTAAGCTGTTGCATTGTGTGGAAACCAGGTGATGTTCAGCGGCAGTGACGTACTGTTTTTTTCAGTTCTCAACATTATACCAGATAACCTGTTAATTCATTTTCTCAGCAGTTCCAATAGACGAGTAGTATTAAAGTGGACATAACGTGGAGGAAAACATTCTGCTTTTGGATTTAAATTGACAAGTTTTATCTGATGCAGCCTTTACTTAAAATAAACTCTTTGCTGCTGTATGATTTTACATACATAACTTTGACGTAACTTTTCCCCATTTCTGACAGGATAAGCATGCACTCCTGGATGTGACTCCTAAAGCTGTGGACCTGTTGAATTACACTCAGTGGTTCCCGATTGTGATTTTTTTCAACCCAGACTCCAGACAAGGTGTCAAAACCATGAGACAGAGGTTGAATCCAACGTCCAACAAAAGTTCTCGGAAGTTATATGACCAAGCCAACAAGCTTAAAAAAACTTGTGCACATCTTTTTACAGGTAAGTGAAATTTAAAATGTTGTCTCTTTGTTCCATGGTGGAAAATACAGAATTGAAGAATGGAAGAACCAAGAAAATAATATGAAAAAAGAAGAATAATCTGAAATCCTATTCATGACTCCTTGAAAAGAAATTAATCCTATGAGTTTATGAGACTCATTGAGTGTGTATATTTAATTTTGACTAAAAATGATCATAAAGATCTGTGACATTGCAAAAATTGGTCATTATGATGAGGTTCAAATTTTTGTGTGGGACTGTAGGCTAGTGATTGAGCCCAGTGCACCACTAAACACCCCCATCTCTATATAGCTTGTATCGTTCTCTACTTACCATGCATGTGTGCACTAATGGAGTGGTAGGAACTTGGTTTCATTATTTAAAAAGGTCCCCAAAATAGAAACTTGAACACTCTGGGTACTGGATGATATTCTATTACTTCCATTTTTAGGATAAATGATACTGTGATTATGTTTAAAAATAAAGAGTTTTTATCTTGTAGGAATGTATACTAAAGTATTCATGGATGACCCTAATATATATTTATGGATGACCTAATATCATGCCTAGCATTTGCTTAAATGATCTTTGGTGAGGAGAGTGGGTGGGGATATTAACAAGAGTTGATAGTTGTTGAAGGTGGGTAATGTAGACATGGAAGTTCATGTTCTCTCTACTTTGTATATGTTTAAAATTTTATATCACAGAATATTAAGTTCCTGAAATGAAGACCCACTGCTACTGTTCCTTAAAAAATAATCTAAGAACAAAGCATGTTTTAGTAACTGAATATACGCCATACCTACATACATGACTAGTTCTGTGAATGCAGTATAATTCAGGGTTTAAAAGGGTTGTATGAAGTTTTTGGTCATGCAGTTTTGTGGGAGCAACGTGAGGAGACTGTTGTGGATAGAACATCCTTCACGTAATGATGATAGCTCTTTTGAGTTCAGTGCTGCTCACCATCTACTTGTCATTTTTAGCATATCTGACACTGGGGAAGGGGGGGTAGATAGATGTACGTCCACATTAGACTCTTGTTTTATTTTCACTGGCTTTTCTTGTTAAAGATATGTGCTATTTATCACTATGGTGAAATGCTGTAACTGAGAGGTAATTTAGCCAAATGCACAGGAGAGTGGTCTATCATAAATTTTTTTTTTTAATGTTTATTTTAGAGAGAGAGAGAGAGAGTACGTAAGTGGGGAAGGGGCAGAAAGAGACGGATACAGAGGATCTAAAGTGGGCGCTGCACTGATAGCAGAGAGCCTGATGTGGGGCTCGAACTCACGAACCGTGAGATCACTACCTGAGCTGAAGTTGGACACTTAACCGACTGAGCTACCCAGGTGCTCCATAAACTGGGTTTTTTTTTTTAATGTAGAGTCTTAAGAGCTTAGGCTTTTGATACATTCATACTCATCTTTCCTCTTGTTTTTACTACTGCTACTAATAGTAATAATGTAATTAATAATTATTATCACTATTTTTATTATAGCAGTAGCTAACATTGGTATAGCTTTTCATGTGTGCTTATTGGACCGTAAGAAAAGCCAGGTGACTTCTACAGGGTCACACATTGAATGGCGGGGCCCAGAAGAAACTGATGTCTCTGTGTGTCCAATATTCTATATGTTACAGCACAGATGTATTTTTAATGCTGAAAGGGGTCATACAGCGTAATTCCTCTGTTTAACAGATAATTAGTCCATTTAACCAAGAGCTATATCATTATGAGTGCTGTTAAACCTACCCCCACACTTCATCCCCACCCCCGCCTTTGCTTCAGTCCATTGAATAGCTAGGGGCTTGCCTTAGAGTTGAATTTGGAGTTCATGTGAGGATATGAGACATCAGGGAGGGAACTCATGGGTTGTGGAGGAAGAACCAGGCTGCAGGAGGCTGGACAAAGGGAGGGGCATGGTAGAAGAAAGTAGCCAGTGACTCTAGGGCCCTCTCTATCTGACTGTGAGTGGGTATCATTTGCTCTTTGGAGCATGGGCATAATCACACTAGCTGGCTGTGTCTGAGGATCCGTAGGACCTCATGTGTGTAGAAAGGTTTAACAGTTCCTTATTCGGCTCCACTAATGGATGATGAGATTCTTGAAGGCAGGGACTGTACATTACTCTGTGTGCCGAAGGTCAGCATAAGGCCTAGCAAACGGGCAGGGCATTGATATTTGTAACTTAGATCTGCCTTTGGGATACCAAACTATTTCTTGCCTAAAGCTCATTAAGAGTTTGAAGGTTTAGGATAACTAAAGTCAGAGGCTGGAACAGAAATGAAGATAACTAAGCCTCCAGTTTCATCTAGAACTTTGAAGTGGCCACGAGTTGCCAACCTCTCTAACATGGAATTCTGCAGTCTTCAGGACAGATGGAACAGGGTGCTGAATGACTTTTACCAACAAGCCCCAGTTTTCTACCAAATGGCCTCTCACAGTATTCTTCCAGACTTCCAAGTTTGAGTCTTGAAAGCCGCATGGATGGTCTCACTAAATGCTTTCTATTCCCCGTGTCTCTGTCAGCCTGACCAGGTTGTGGCCTGATTGTGTGCACGATGGCCAGAATCAAAGGTTGTTTTAATGATTTTTAATTTACGGCATTTTTTGAATGTGTAAGAATAATCGAACTGTTCTGAACACCCTAATTCAAAAATCCAGGGTTATGTTGCAGGTAGACTCCCCACAGTCAATATCCTTCTTTTCCCTGTTGCATTGTAACAAGAAAGTCCCATTTCCTACAGATGAGTATTTAATTATGACACTATTAAAATGACTCCCCTTGCAAACTCACGGAATTCCTCAGTTAAGTGGGGATGACAAGGAAAGATTTATTTTGAGATTTGCCCCAAAGCAAGTTAATTTTCAGTGTAAGTTAAAATGTTAGGCTGCCCTTTTTTCCCATTTAAAATTTTTTATTCTAGAATGCATTTCTGTGTGTCACAAAAATGATTTTTCAAACATGAAGTTTGAATTGCATGTTTTCTTGAAATTCCTGAAGCACTCAGTTCATGGTTTGAAGACCAGTGAAATGGAACTGTGAACCGAGACCCAAACAGGGCCACCATTTCTGTGAAATCATGGGGATTTTTAAAAAAAAAATATACCACACGATAATCTAACACTTTTATCAGCTTCCTCAGGTTTCAGTAATATGAAATTTGTACAGTTCAGTCCTGGGACTTTGGAAGTACTGAACAAAGGCTACTGATTATTGTGATATTACTTTATACCTATTTTATTATCTTTCAATATTCCATGTTTAAAAAAAAAGTTCATGTCATTATACAGTGTTTGCAAAGGCTTGAGGGGAAAAGTGAATCCTGTACCAGGTGAAGGAACCCAAACTACAGTAGCCAAGGCAGTTCTTGGTTTCCAGAGGGAAGGTAGAGCCTGGAAACCACAGGAAGCAGATGGAAGATGCTGTACTCTCTGGCTGGACACCTTGGTGGACAGTTGCTCGTTTAGAGGGGGTCTCTGCCACATGAATAAGTTTATTGGAATTTAATTTATGTACCCTACAATTCACCCATTTAAAGTGTAGAATTCAGTGGTTTTTAGTATATTCAGAACTGTACAGCCATCACCATAACCAATTTTAGAATGTTTTTGTCACTCCAAAAAGAAGCCCAATATCCTTTAGCAGTCATTCCCAATTTCTCCCTACCTGTCCAGCCTTACATGCCACCTTTTGCTGTTGCATTTGGCACTTCCCAGCAATGTCCTTGGCTGGGGAGAGAATAATGACCATACTCATGCCAGGGCTGGGAACAGATGCTCTCAAAATTCCAGGACTCCCAGCCAAGACAGAGACTGAATGCACATTCTTCCAATATTGCACTGTTTGGAGTTTGAGAGATGTATTAAGCCTATTCAGGTAGATACAGGCCTCATCCAGAGATTGGGAGCAACAGGAATTAACTCAAATAATATAGCACATAATAATGCTAAAAGAATGTGCAAAACCTAATGAGCAAAAGCCAATAGTAAACTAAAGGTACTTGATTCCAAGAGAAGGCAACATCCTGTTTTAACCACCTGTTAAAAGGGGGTCAAGGGCATGAACTGGATGGTACCAACTTAAGTCTGTGTTACTTTTATGTGGGTCTTAGGAAATTAGCCACTATGAAGTTGTTTGATTCAGTGTGAATTCAATGAGAGATATTATGACTTTTTCATTTTATTAGGAGGCATGAACATATTTTCTGCATTTCACAAAAGACCCTTTAGGTTTTTCTTGTGATAAATACAGATTGTATTCATCTCAACTCCAACATAAAGCTCAAAAAGCAGTTTAATGTACACATTTCCTGCAGACCTCTCATTTTGCTTCTGGGGTGTGTAATCTCACTTCCACATGCAAGTACTGTGGCATCATATTTTACCCAAGAACACAATAATCTTTGCAAAGTACCATGATAAGGATACAAAAGTTCAAGGAATCAAGTTAATATTGCTTGAGTTGTGCATTGTATCGGTTTATTCTAATGCTATACACAATGGATGACCAAGGAAATTATAAGCTCATTCAGGATTTTCCAAGGTCAGTGTTAGAACTTCTTAAATGAAAGAATGGTATAGGTTATTAGGAAGAAAACTTGAAGCGCAGTTGCTTACAGATTGCTTAATGGGGTTTTTTTTGGCTATATATAGAGAAGTACGCAGATTTCAGGATAGATGGATCGGGGGCCTAACAAATTTTACCAGTAAGCCCCAATTTTCTTTGGGGTGCTACACATAATGCCATAGCCTTTAATAAGAGGCTATGACATAGTTTAAAAAAATCCTAATATACCTGCACTCTGATCATTTTAGGCCCAATTTATTATTCTGGAGCAGTTTGCTCTATCAGTTTATCCCTGTTAGGTTCATAAATACATACTGCTGGAGAACAAATGCATATGTTTTACTTGATTGGTATTTTATGTCTGTTTTTATTAAAAATTTTTTTTTTTAATTTTTTTTCAACATTTATTTATTTTTGGGACAGAGAGAGACAGAGCATGAACGGGGGAGGGGCAGAGAGAGAGGGAGACACAGAATCGGAAACAGGCTCCAGGCTCTGAGCCATCAGCCCAGAGCCTGACGCGGGGCTCGAACTCGCGGACCGCGAGATCGTGACCTGGCTGAAGTCGGACGCTTAACCAACTGCGCCACCCAGGCGCCCCTTAAAATTTTTTTTAATGTTTATTTATTTTTGAGAGAGACAGAGACAGAAAGAGAGAATGAGCAGGGGAGGGAGACATAGAATCTGAAGCAGGCTCCAGGCTCTGAGCTGTCAGCACAGAGCCCAATGTGGGGCTTGAACTCATGAACTGCTGAATCATGACCTGAGCCGAAGTTGGACACCTAACCAACTGAACCACCCAGGCACCCTCTTTTTATTTTTTTTTAATGTTTATTTATTTATTTTGAAAGAGGGAACAAGTGCAAGTGGAGGAGGGGCAGAGAGGGAGAGAGTGACTCACAAGCAGGCTTTGTGCTGACAACCCCACATGGGGCTTGATCTCCTGAACTGTAAGATCATAACCAGAGTCAAAATCAAGAGTTGGATACTCAACTGACTGAGCCACCCAGGTGCCCCATATCTGCTTTTAGATGGGCTGTGTTGTGCGGTGGCTAAGGCCATAGGCTCTAAAAGCAAACTTCTGAGTTTGTATCTAGGTTTTTTTCAGTTGTTTGGTGTGAGGCCTTGAGCTAGTTATTTTTCACTGTTGTGCCTCAATTTTTCTTCTGTAAAATGGGGCCAATAGCTATACCCACCTTGCAGGGTTTTGATAAATAAAAAATGAGTAAGGTATTTGGAAAAGTGCTTGGTCTATCCATAGTAAGTGCTGTTATAGGAGATATATTTTGTTCTGAATAGAAAATGTATATTCCTTGAATATACACCTATAGATTTTAGTTGATCTGTAGGTATATTCTAAAATGTTAAAGCCTATCAAAATGATATACATTTTGATAACATTAAATGTTACCTTCAGTTTTTTATTGGTGATATCCAACAGTAAATTGGTATATGTTTTTCTTCTTTATAACATATATGTCTATGTAATGATCTTTAAGATACTTTTATATTTGGTTTAGATGTGTTATCCTTGCTCCTAAAAACGTAATTATTAAAACCATACTTTCTAAAGGTAGCCTTTCTGAAAAACAGACATTCTGAAAAGAAAGAAATTCAATTTTAGCTTTGTAACATCTATCTATAATATAAACTCTCAACAGGTGGACTGGTAATGGTTTTAATTACATTTGACTAAAGGGATTTATTGTTCAAATATATGCAGATTTTCTCTTGGATTTGTCAAGAGTTTTAATTCGTATATGACAAAAGAATAAAATGAGGTCAAATAGCATTTTTAATAAACATTGCTATGGAAGTAGATGCAAACCTTTTGTTTACATTTCTGTAGCTACAATCAACCTAAATTCAGCCAATGATAGCTGGTTTGGCAGCTTGAAGGACTCAATTCAGCATCAGCAAGGAGAAGCAGTTTGGGTGTCTGAAGGAAAGGTATGTGGCATAGACATTCTGCTATGAGGTGAGAGTCCACGTTCTGAATCTTTTCTCAGGAGGGTAGTGAATGTAGTAAAACTATGCCCACTTGAAGTGGTTCCAACATCTGTGCTAATCAGATTTGAAATTCTATAAATTCTCTGAAAACGTAATAAAATGAAGGGACTTTTCCAAGAAAAGTAGAATGTGATGTATGTGACCCTACATTCACTTCCCTTTTACTTTTAACGTAGTAACTAGTGTTGTATTCCAAGCACACTAATCAGAGCTTACAAGATCTTGTGCTGAGCTCCATCCACAGCTTACTAAGTACACGGGAAACTCAGCATGAGCGGGAAAGGTGAGGGTGAGAATCATGGAGACTATGGTTAAAAATTAATTTAAAAAGAGAAAGCTAGCTGAGTTGGAGTCATTTGCTTAGAAAGAAGATTGGCAGAGAATGTGTCCTAGGAATTTGAGTAGGTTGATAAGAGGGTGCTAGGAAGCTTGTGTAGGCTTCTAAAATTGGCTAGCTTCTCATCTATGCAGGTAGTTTGCCCACAGTTCTACTGCAGGTAGGAAGCAAAGAGATTATGTAATTTCCTGTGGTTCTAAGGAGCCTTTGGTGCTAGTATTCTGTAGTCCAGCTGAATCGAACCAGTTTGTGAGACGTCAGAGGTATGATTTTGTTGCGGAACCGATTAGATTGTTGAGTGCTAGTCTTGCCCTTAGGAAACTGCATGTTTAGTCAAGGTGTCTAGCATCTTCTGAGTGTTTATAGCCTGCTGAGGCTCCCTAGAACCTCTTTTGTGAGAACAGGTTGAACAGGACATAGCTTTCTTCCTCAAGGATTTGAGAATCGAGTGAATGAGTGGAGACATATGCAACACCGAGCAGTGTGCATTTATTACTAGGAGACAAGTGTTAGCAGAAAAAGCTGGAAAGTAGCCAAATTCTGGAAGAAAAGTACAACAATCTGAGGAAGCACGGCTCAGTAATGGTAGAAAGGACGGATGGTAGTAAGGCTAGATAGGGTGGAGCGTTCCAAGTTTGAATCCCTGCACAAAAAATTAACATAATAATCTAAAGCCAAGTGATTTCAAGAAAATAAAGATGACTTCCCTTTCTAGAACATGTCAGGTTTCAGTCACTTGGCTGTGCCCTTGGGAATTTTCTTGAGTCCCCACTCCCAGGAGCCATGTCGACCCCACTGACCCTCCGAAACAAATTCCTCTAGATGGAAGGGATGGATGATGACCCTGAAGACCGCATGTCCTACTTAACTGCCATGGGCGCGGACTATCTGAGTTGCGACAGCCGCCTCATCAGTGACTTTGAAGACACCGACGGCGAAGGAGGCGCCTACACTGACAATGAGCTGGATGAGCCAGCTGAGGAGCCACTGGTGTCTTCCATCACCCGCTCCTCGGAGCCGGTGCAGCATGAGGAGGTGAGGTGAGGCAGGCCACAGGCTGTGAGGCCATGGGCAGGAAAAAGAGGTTCTGCTGTTTCACTTGGATTCTTCTGGACAACTGTTTATTCAGGGTGCTGTAGAAGGTATTCCTAAGAGTTGGAACAGATGACTTCTAGGGAGTTTCTTATTCTAAGTCAGTGCCTGCACGATAGCATTTGTGGTCCATGGGAAAGCCGGACAGGAACTTAGCGCTGGGAGAGGTTGAGGGATCAGCACTCATCACACTGATGTTCTCAATCATGATGGATACACTGAACAATTTTATGTGCCAGCTGTCCAAATTACAAGTGGAACATTATTTTTTTATAAATACAATTTTGCTGTATTTACTTGTAACCTTTGATTAGGTCTCTCTGTACTTTAGGTATCCTTGCTTTTTCTTACCCATCCTACCTTTAACCTTTCTAATCCTGCCAAAACTCCTGAGTGTTTCCCCATCAGTTTCCTTCTCTCTTGTATTTCAATTTCTAAATTGAGTTCATGGTCAAATATGTATCTGATCATGTGTACTGTGCATCCACTGGCCAGTGAATAGACAGCTTCTGTGATCCTAGAAATCATGTCAACAGGCACTAAGGATCAATTAGTAGTTGCACCTCAGAAACATTACGTCAATGTAGATGAGGTTATCCATATACTTGAATAGTTATTCTTGTCATCTCTTTAGCAAGTTAGCTCATTTTGGTAAATGATTTTATTTTTGATGAAATAAAATTACAAACAAACAAACAAAAATGTTGAAGAGGGATAAAACCTACCATGGCCAAAAAATTAGTATATACCAGTGGACAAGTTATAAAGAATAATTTAAATCCTGAATGTCTGCAGTTATAGATGTGCTAATGGTTAAAATATTAATAGCTATAAGTGACCAAAGAGATTTTAGACTTTAGGAAGACTTTGGGGGTGGGGGATTATTTTAAAGGAAGAGACTACACCAATGGATGTAACTAGTTTAAAAAAAGTATCTTAAGCATTTACTAATGGGAATATGCTGGTATCTGCCTTTTCAGTAAAGAAGCATTGGGTCAGTGTCTCAATTTATGCAAGTTATGAACCTCAACTTCTGAACTTTTGCAAATTGGCAGAACTCCAGCAAAGCAGATGAATGTTTTCTCTTCTTTGCTGGGATGTTCTTGTTGTGAATGAACCTTTATGTCTTGTAGAGCATAAGGAAACCCAGCCCAGAGCCACGAGCTCAGATGAGGAGGGCTGCTAGCAGAGATCAACTTAGGGACAGTAGCCCACCCCCAGCATTCAAGCCAGAACCACCCAAGGTATGTGGCTGGGAAGCCCACGTTGGGGAGGAAGAAGAAGCAGATACCCCGACAGCTTCCTGCATAGCCAGGGAAGAGCACACACCATAAGATGGCATTGAATTATGTTTCCGACTCACACTTTCTGTTAAAATGTGTCTTTTGGTTTGTGGGTGAACCCCAAAATGAGGGAAGAGCAAAAAGAAGGAAAGGTAGTTTTAGGAGAACATACTGTTTTAAGACTGTTGTTATTTTATTTACTTATTCACTTATTCATTCATTTTATTTTTTATTAAAAAAAGTTCCTTGTAGCAAGAATAAAAGTTTGACAAATAGTGAATGCCCAGAAGCACCAGTTTCAGAATCTGTTTTTCTTTTTGAGTTAGTTTTCTGCCCACAATTTAGATAAACCAGAAAGTCCCTATTGATAGTTTGCTGAAGAACACAATCACCACCACTGTTTATTATGCCTCTCATTATGAGGGCAGCTTAACTAATTAATTAATTTATTTATTTATTTATAGGTAGGTTTCACACCCAGCACAAAGCCCAATGCAGGGCTTGAACTCACAACCCTGAGATTAAGACCTGAACTGGATCAAGAGTTAGATGCTTAACTGACTGAGCCACCTAGTGCCCCTCAGCTTAATTTATTTTTAAATTAAATAATTTCTCAGAACAGAATCAGTGTAAGAACATACAGTACATGTCATATAATATTTTTACCCCTTTCTGAATCAAATCTATAAAAACAGGCTTTTCCTTTAGTATAACCCAATAAAACTTCTCCATTTAACTCAACACTTTAGATAGGAAAAAAGTAATCACTGATTGTGTGAGTTGTCAGAAATAGTGACCTCATAAAATATATCACTGAAAATGTACAAGCAGGCCTAGGACCAAAGTATGAAGATGAAGTGGCCATTAGCATTGTTTGCTACCTTTCCCACTCCAACCTCCAGTCTCCTACGTGGCTGGACATGGGCCTCCCCTCTGGACTAGGGTATGCACCCTCAGGATCCCACTCTTCAGTCCTGAACCCCCTTGACTTGTTGTGAGGTCTTCTCCAAGATACTGATCACTGATCTTAATCTCCTCTAGTACAAAAGTAGGTCTGCTCTGCCTCTATACTTGCAGGCCTCCCAGCCCTTCCCCAACACCCTCTTGGTTTCCTAGAGTTCTAAATACTCTTGTAGGAAGCAAGGTAGGGCTCAGGATGCCCACCCAGTGGCTGTTTGTCCTGTAGTATTTGATTCCTTGTCAGAATGGTATTTGTTGACCACCTCTGGAAACTGATTAGGAAATGGGAGTGTATTAAATCACTAATACAGATTTGAAAGTAAACTGAAAACCCAAGGTAAAAATGTGTTCATTGTTCTCTTCAGGCCAAAACCCAGAACAGAGAAGAATCCTTTGACTTCTCCAGATCCCATGAATATAAGTCAAACCCCTCAGCTGTTGCTGGTAATGAAATTCCTGGGGCATCTACCAAAGGTTATCCTCCTCCTGTTGCAGCAAAACCTGCCTTAGCAAGGTCTATACTGAAGCCCTCCACTCCTGTCCCTCCTCCAGAGGGTGAGGAGGTAGGAGAGGGCAGTGAGGAGCAAGATGGCACTCCCAAGTCTGTCCTGGGCAAAGTAAAAATATTTGAGAAGATGGATCACAAGGCAAGATTACAGAGAATGCAAGAGCTCCAAGAAGCACAGAATGCAAGGGTAATTATTTAAAAAAAAAATTTTTTTTTTAATGTTTTATTTACTTTTGAGAGAGAGACAGAGTATTGGGGGGGGTGGGGGGAGGCAGAGAGAGAGACACACACACACATACAGAATCTGAAGCAGGCTCCAGGCTCTGAGCTATCAGCACAGAGCCCGAAGTGGGGCTTGAACTCGTGAACTGTGAGATCATGACCTGAGCTGAAGTTCGACACCTAACCACCTGAGCCACCCAGGTGCCCCACAAGGGTAATTATTTTTAAACCCCTAGATCATCTTAGCATGTCAACAGCAAGAATGTTCAGTTTCATTTCATGTAATGATTTGAGTCCTTTTTCCACTGCCACCAACATGAAAGGAATGTTCACATGCATGATACCACAGGCACCTCCTGTGTGTATGTCATTTCCAGACTGCCAGCTGTCACTGTAGCCCTTTTTCTTCTAATCAAGACAGCCTAACAATACAGGTGAATAAGATTATGCTTTTCATACTTCAGAACTTTATATCAGGTTCTGGAATGGGGAAGTAGGACAAGACAATCAGTGCCCTCTGAAGTTATTTTTCATTAAAACATTTGTTATATTTGTTCAGTAACTGAATTTTATTTTTTTAAAAATATTTATTGATTTGCGAGAGAGAGAGTGTGAGTGGGGGAAGTGCAGAGAGAGAGGGAGACAGAGGATCTGAAGCAGGCTCCAGGCTCTGCTCTGACAGCAAAAAGCCTGACGTGGCTGAACTGTGAGATTATGAACTGAACTGTGAGATTATGACCTGAGCTGAAGTTGGACGCTGAACCGACTGAGCCACCCAGATGCCCCTTAGTAACTGAATTTTAATTTGCTCCCAGATTTACCATAGAAATCAAGGAAACCTTAGAAGCTAAAATTGAAAGCCCCATGGATTGTACTTTTTGATACTGTTTGAATTTTTGTGCCATATGCACATCTAACCTTTCAAAAGTTGAAGAATTTAGGTAAGCATATTCTGCCTAGTGGATATGGGAGAGTTTTTTTTAAGTCTGTCACAACAGCAGTAGTGCTTCTGAGCATTTTTCTTATCCTCCCCCCCTTTTTTATGTTTATTTATTTTGAGAGAGAGAGAGAGAGAGAGCGCGCGCGCGAGCGCTCAAGCAGGGGAGGGGCAGAGAGAGACAATCCCAAGCTGGCCCCGCACTGTCACTGTAGAGCCCAATGCAGGGCTCGATCTCATGAACCATGAGATTGTGACCCAAGCTAAAATCAAGTGTAGGATACTTAACCGACCGAGCCACCCAGGCACTCCATTTTTTTTTCCATTTCAACTATTTTTTTAACGTTTTTTATTTATTTTTGAGAGAGAGAGCATGTGCGCATGAGCGGGGGAGGGACAGAGAGAGATGGAGACACAGAATCAGAAGCAGTCTCTGAGCTGTTAGCACAGAGCCCAACCTGTGCTTGAACTCAGAAAACCAAAAGATCATGAACTGAGCTAAAGTTGGACATTTAACCAACTAAGCCACCCAGGTGCCCCATTTTTCAATTATTTTTATGCAATCATCACCACCATCCATCTCCAGGACTTTTGAATCTTCCCTAGCTGAAGTGTTGTACCCATTATACATCAACACCCTGTTACCCCTCCTCCTATCCCTGGTAATCACCATACTACTTTCTGTCTTCATGAATTTAACTACTTAGGAACCCCATATAAATGGAATCATACAGTATTTGTCCTTTTGTGACTGGCTTATTTCACTTAGGAAAATGTCCTCAAGGTTCATCCATGTTGTAGCATGTGGCAGAACTTAAACATTAGGCTATCACATACAACCATAAAAACTAGAGAGTTGCTTCTATTTTTCCTTTTCTACTAAAAATGGGATTGGAAAATGGGACCAGCAAGAATCCAGCAAGCCACCCAGCTGTCATTCATTCTTTCTTTTTTTGTTCTTTTTTCTCCCCCTTAATTCCCACAGATTGAAATTGCTCAGAAGCATCCTGATATTTATGCAGTTCCAATTAAAACACACAAGCCAGACCCTGGCCTGTCCCAGAATACAAGGTAAGGGCTGCTCAGCAGTATAGGTATAAAAAGGGGGCTTGTCTAGGACTTGGACTCCTAAGAAAGAATTCTTCCCCACATCTCAATGTAACAAGGAGATTTTTTTTTTTCCTGGTGAACTATTTACCTTACTTACTCAGTCAAGTTTAATTGTAAACATTATATAATCAAAATTTCATAGAAATTTTGCTTGTGTACTAACACTGACAAAATGTAATCACTGACACTTCAAAGTAGTCCCCTTTGACACACTGCAGGTTAATTGTATTAGGATAGCACATGAGCAAAATTCCTGGGGCTGAAACACTAATTGTTTTGTCACTAATATATTTTGGCTCTTAATCAAGCTCCTTAATTCCTTTGTATCACATAGCAAAGTCAGGCCACTTATACTGAACTGTGGTCTGAAGAGAAGGTGACAATCAGTTGACCAGTGTTGGTAAGATGCTTTCTATTTAAAATGCTACATAAGCATTAGGAATTATGACAGTGTCTTCCTGTAGAGGCTTTATACTGGATCATTTCCTGCTTCCGAGAATAGAAAAAAAAAGTCGCATTTTCTTGTGGCCATTCTGACTGGAAACTAGAGTCTGGTTTTACAGCGATAGAAAACTAGAGGCAAATTTCTTCTTTAACACTTGAACAGTGGTACAGCCAACCACGTGGCCCCTGGCAACAAAAGGGGTTTGGTAGGGTACTTTGGCTTCCTCACTCACTGCCCAATAAGCCTTAACTGATTACTCCCCCACCATTAACCTGAAGTGGGGCCCAAAGTAACCCTGGTTAAACAGCACAGTGCAGCATTCGACTCCAAGTTTGTGACCTGTCTTGGATTCATGGCCGCACTTCAACGGGCAGAGGCCCTGGCTGAGCTTTGTGACGCATTTAACACTCTCACTTTGTTAGTTCTAGGCCACCTGAACCCCAGAAAGGTCCTTCCAGACTCTACCAGGACCCCAGGGGAAGTTATGGCAGTGACGTTGAGGAAGAAGAATATCGCCAGCAGCTGTCAGAACACTCAAAGCGCGGTTATTACGGCCAGCCTTCCCGGTATCGGGACACAGAATTATAGATGCCTGCGAATTGACTCTTTTGTCTCCCCGCTGCTCCACCTCAGAGCAGCGCTCCCCCTGAGCCATGGGATGGTTCTTTCCAGGCAAAGTGCACTGTGGAGATAGAGGTGGGACCTGGGGTCCCATTTCCTCCTCATGGGGAGTACAGGGGACAGACAATGCAAATTAAGAACTGAGGGCTCTGTTTGTGGAACTGGGTCTGGGGAGTTTATGGCTTTTTGCTCAGAATTAAGAGAAACATAACAGTCTGATACTGTTAACTGCTTCAGTGGACCAAAATCTGTATCAATTCTGTTTGCGTATTTTTAACGTGTATATTAAGAAGTGATAACTATTTTCCCTCATTACTAGCTGCCTTCAGGGACTGTTTCAATGAGAGATGGAATGTGAAAAAGGAATTAAAATATTTCTGGACTCAAACTAAACTCAAAGAAATATTTTATTACATCTCTAAGTGCCTTTGATGAGAAGTGTCTTAAATTTTCTTCCTTTGGAGCGTTATACAAAGCCATAATGGACTAAAACACTACAGTTTCATACCAGCTTAATAGCTATGGTTTTCTCTGCACTGTGTCATCTTTTCAAGGCATTTGTCTTTGTAATATTTTCCATAAATTCTGACTGTATATATAGTAGCTATACCTGGTGGTTTGGCTACCAGTGCTAAATAGTTTGAAGACCAAGATACTGTTATAGAAATTTTTTGTTTGTTTAAAACCATGTGCTCCACGAAAGCAGGTAATTGGAAAAACCACATTTCCAAAAATGTGTGTATTGACAACAGTTTTATAATTTAATAAAAAGGAGGCTATTGCAACCAATAATTTGCTTTGTGGTAGATTTCTACACTAGTTCTTGTTTCTAAAGGCAACTTTTATTTCAATTAGTGATCATGAAATGAGATCACACTCGCTGCTAAACATGAAAATAAAGATCCATATGAAAAAGAAAATGAAAACTACCCAAAATCTCATCCTTCAGATAATTTTGGTGCATTTCCTTCAAGTACATGTCTTGCAGATGTCTGTGTGTGTGATGGCTATAGTATGTATAAATATACTGTATTTGCAGTTCTGTTTTTTACTTTTTCTGTATAACATTCTATCACGAACCTTTCTCTCAGGGAGTTAAAACTCAGGTATACATCATTGCTAGTAACTGCAGAACAGCATAACCTGTGACTTCATAACTAGACAATTCTGCTATCTGGTGGTTTGTTTCCAGTTTTTGGCCTCTTTTATATGAAATGTACCTCTGTGTGTAATCCATTTCTTTATATCAATGATCCGCATTTTAATCCTTTTCTGCCGGTAGTTTCTCAGAAGTGGAATTACTGAGCAAAAGCATAAGGACCATTTTTAAGGCCCTTAATACTTGTTGCCAAATTGCTTCCTAGGAGAGTTGCATCAATTTATACTCCCACATTCACTCTTTAAAGGCTGAATTATGTTTAGAATTTAAACAAGACAGCCTAGGAATTTGGGCTTGTATGAATCCAAAAGTACACTGAAGTCAGGAAAAGAGAAGAGTCCTGATTCCATTAGAGTCTTTTACAATATGAATTGCCATAAAGATGTTTAGCTTTGAGTTAGAAATTTAGCTTACTCAAAAAAGGAGTTGTATTAGAAATACGTCATGGTTATGTCTCTATCAGTCTGGGTGCTGTAATTCATAAACTATTTAGTGCAGTTCCTTGAATTTTTGAGCAATCCTGAAGACAGTGACTCAAATCTCTGTATTTTGTCAATAAAGTCACCTTTTGCGGACAGAAAAAGATACACTGGTTATATGATGATTTAGTTTGCTTGTGTCCTTTTATCTACCCGAACAAGCTTTTTTGCAAAGCCAGGGAGGGGAGAGGAGGCATTTCGGCAGGAGCTGGGCTGCCATCTGGCTTTAGCACTTTTTTTTGTGGTACAATTACTGATGCAGACAAGCAGGACCTCTGTTCCCCATAATGTCCCATAGTATGCCCCATGGACCACAGAGCCTGCCCCACCCCTTTTTCATTAACACTCTTTGTTCTGGGAAGGATTTAAGGCTGCCTACAACACATGCGGATTATGATTTAGAAAAGAAATGGGTGCTAGGCAAATGAGGAAAGAAGAGAGGAGAGTATCAGAATAGGAAAGACAAAGGCAGAGTAGTGTTCACTATGCACACTGGGCTCCTCTGCTTTCCAGAGGCCAGTGTAGGGCACGAGACGATCGGTACCTGACTTGACTCAAAGTGTCCATAAGGAGGTGGGGAAACTTCTAGAAGTCAACCCCCTACTCCCATTCTTTTTATTCTGTGTTGTTTTACCTTGTGTCCCACAGCCATGGCCACTTGTTTGCAAGGATGACTTTGGAGTTCTGTACCCACCCCCCCCACCCCCACTTTTTAAAAGATTCAATTTTTTTTTTTTTTTAACGTTTATTTATTTTTGAGACAGAGGGAGACAGCATGAACGGGGGAGGGTCAGAGAGAGGGAGACACAGAATCTGAAACAGGCTCCAGGCTCTGAGCCATCAGCCCAGAGCCCGACGCGGGGCTCGAACTCACGGACCGCGAGATGGTGACGTGAGCCGAAGTCAGACGCTTAACCGACTGAGCCACCCAGACACCCCTAAAAGATTCTGTTTTTAAGAAACCTCTATACCCAACGTGGGGCCGGAACTCACAACCCCGGG
Source organism: Felis catus (assembly GCF_018350175.1). Taxonomy (NCBI): domain Eukaryota; kingdom Metazoa; phylum Chordata; class Mammalia; order Carnivora; family Felidae; genus Felis; species Felis catus. The sequence continues at coordinate 11,938,187 of NC_058380.1, forward strand.
ATCAAGACTCGCACGCCCCATCCACAGCCCCGGAGGTCTGTTTCTTGCCGTGTTCTTTCATGTAAGCCAGCAGCACAATTCCAAGGGCCGTTCAGTAAACATTCTGGAGAAGGGCGCCCGAAAACTGCAGTATCGAAACCCTACCCCGGAGCGTGAACTAATCCAGACATCCATTCTAGAGGATCTAGGGCCAGCGCCTCCCAACTAGCCATACGACAGGCATAAAGCCCCCTCCCCCATACATCGCCTTCTGGAAAATCCATTTTACTCAAAGACTGGGGGGAGCGGGGTGTTCAAACACAGGGGTAGATTCACGCAGCAGAACGCAAACGTCACGTGAAGGCGTAGAAGAAAACCTGGCACTTACCCCAACCACAGCATCCTCAGCAGGTGCCCGGCCTCCGGCCTCGACACCTCACCCAAGACTTCCGGCGTCCTCGGCGTGGTCCTGCCCCACAAGCAGCGGGCTCAGTCTCTCCCAGCCAGAAAAAGGCTTCGTAACTCCGCATCCGCCCCCGCGCTTCCTGGTGCTGTCAACCACGATTTGGCTTCACGGGCGGCAGAAATGGCGGGAAAGGAGGCTGAAGAGAGGTCTTAATTCCGGTAGCCGCTTCGGCACCAGGGGAGGACACAAAGTGCCCGCGGAGTCCGAGGTAATTCCGTGATGGGAGACCCGCGCTTAATCCCGCCAAGAAACGCCGATGAATGGCGTAAAACACGTGCCTCAGAGTTTTCCCACTCCAGGCGGGAGGGAGCCGGGCTACTTGCTCACCAGCGGGTCTCGGATTCTTCAGGGCTGCTCCCCCCGTGAGCCCATGCGCCCGCCCATATGCGCATGCGTGAGTGCGTGTGCGTGTGCGTGTGCGTGCGTCTGCTCTGCGCAGCCTCACTCCTCGCCCTCAAGCAAAGGCTTGAGGAGACGCTGCCGAAAAAGGGTGAAGCGCCCAGTGGAGCGAGGCATGAGGGCGGAAGAAACCTGACCGCGTGTTTCAGGATGGTGAGTGGGCCGTGAATCTCCTGAGCCTTCCTAGATGGGAGATGTTTTCTGTATGATGTTTTAGGATGGGCTGGGGGAGACAGTAGAAGAACGAGAGCATCGTCTGTAGGGGGAGTGGGGAGGGGAGAGCCTACGTACCTGTATTAGGGTTCCCTAGAGACCCTAGAGAAAGAGGACCAACAGGATGTGGGTGTATATCGGGATTTATTTTAAGGAATTGGCTCATAAAATTAGTACCTCCACAATCTGCGCAGCGTGTGTAGAGGCAGGTGGTGATCTCCTGCGGAGGCAGCTCTTAGAGGTGATAAGCTCACGTTCTGGAATCAAAGCAATCTTCCATCAGTCACCAGTTTTGTTCGGTTATTAGCATATAACCTTGAGCAGTTTACCCAACTGGTTAAGCCTCATTCTTTTCATGTATGAAATAAGGATAGAAAACGGTAACACCATGTCACATTTTTTTTTATTGTGGCACTTAAATGGGATGGTGTGCATAAAATGTTTGCAGTAGTTGGCACAAAGTAAGTGCTCAATAAAAGTAGCTAGTAGTATTGTCGTCATCTGGTTTCACCATACCAATTTAGAAACATGAGTGTTTTTGATTTTCTTGCTCTTCCTCCAAATGATGACCTACTTTGTTCTACTTAGCTATTTTTTAATTTGTCCCTCTGTTGTCCCTTTTCGCACAGCCACTACCCTAGTTCAGATGGTTGTAAACTCTCTAATCCTCCATCTAGCTAAACAGGCAGAATCATCTTTCTAACATAGATCTGAGAATGTCTCCTGCTACTTAAAACACGCGATGACTTCCCCTTGCCTACAGCAAAGTTTAATTCTTTTTTTTTTTTTCAACGTTTATTTATTTTTGGGACAGAGAGAGACGGAGCATGAACGGGGGAGGGGCAGAGAGAGAGGGAGACACAGAATCGGAAACAGGCTCCAGGCTCTGAGCCATCAGCCCAGAGCCTGACGCGGGGCTCAAACTCACGGACCGCGAGATCGTGACCTGGCTGAAGTCGGACGCTTAACCGACTGCGCCACCCAGGCGCCCCAAGTTTAATTCTTTTAATAATAAATTCTTTTAATCTATTGAGCTATAATTGACATATAACGTGTAAGTTTAAGGTATGCAACGGTGTTGATTTGATACATTTATGTGTTGCATTGTGATTACCACCTGGGTGTTAGCTAACACCTCTATCATGTCACATAATTTCTTTTCTTGTGGTGAGAACAAGTAAGAGCTAGTCCCTTGGCAACAAAGTTCAATTCTTTATCATAGCATTCAAGCTTTTCTACTATCTGTACCTGTGGTAGACTGCATCATTCGTTCTGATTCTTCATGCCCTTCCTCACTTTACAGTTCCTTCCACTGAAGGCTTGGAATATATTTTCCCACCTCTTGGCTTTGGATTGACCATGTGTCTTTCTCCCTTGCACCTCTGAGAGGAAGCTCTTCAGGCTAGCTACTGTTCTCTCTCAGGAGGGTGAGAGAGAGCTGTGGAGCAGAGACATTCTACCTGAGCCCAGCCTATATCGGCAGATATATGAGAAATAATAAACAGGTGTTGTTGTTTTTTAATATTTTAAAAAAATATTTATTTTTGAGAGGGAGAGAGAGAGGGAGACACAGAGTTGGAAGCAGGCTCCAGGCTCCGAGCTCTCAGCACAGAGCCCAACGTAGGGCTCAAACTCAATGAACCTGGAGATCATGACCTGAGCCAAAGTCTGACGCTTAACCGACTGAGCCACCCAGGCACCCGGAAACAGGTGTTGTTTTAAACCATTGAATTTTGGAGTACTTTGTTATGCAAATATTTTTTCAGGTAACTTTTTCCTCCAAAGCCCATATATGTTCCAGTTTCAAAGAAGGGCTTGTTCCTGACTGTGATACTGTGATCTGTAAGAAATATATATTTGGTCGTTTAGATAACCAGAATATATTTCTAATGTTTATCTTTGCCCACAGTTCCTGGCTCACAGCTCCCCAAACCCTTGGAATTTCCGAAGTGTTAAGAGTGATAAAGGCATTTTTTGTTGTATTAACGAAGGTGACTTTTGGTCTCCACCCATGGATGGGGGGCAGGTTGCCAGGAAAACCAACCATGTGATTACAGGGTTGGAACCATCAGTGTCCACCCCCTCACCCCTGAAGTTGAACCAGCCAATGGGCAATGAGTTAGTCAATCATGACTATGCACTGAAACCTCCATAAAAACCCAAGAGGACTGGGTTCAAAGAGCTTCCCAGTTGGTGAACACATGGAGATGCAGGGAGAGTGGCACCCAGGAGAGGGCATGGAAGCTCCACAAACTTACCCCATCCCTGCCCTACGTATCGGGCTGTTGATTTGCATCCTTGATCATATCCTTTAATAAGCTGGTAACATCAGTAAGTGTTACTCTGAGTTCTGTGATGAGGAAGTGGTTGGAACCTCTAATCTGTAGCCAGTCAGAAACACAGGCAACAACCTGGAGCTTGTGCCTGGCATCAGAATTGGGTGGAGGGCAGTCTTGTAGCACTGAGTCCTTAACCTGTGGAATCTGATGCTATCACTGGGTAGGCAGTGTCAGAACTGAGTTGAATTCTCTGACACCCAAATGGTGTTTGTGAATTGCTTGGTGTTGTGTGGGGGGAACTTCTCCCCACCCCCACCCCACACCCATTGGAATTGGGTCAGAGGAGCCTAAAGGAGTTGATGTCAGTTGACCAATACATTTCTTGAATTCTCTGTTGTTCCTTGAGCTAAGAATACCCTTCTCTTTTCTTTACCATCTTTCAAAATCATACTCATTCTTCTAGGTTCAGCTAATATGTCACATTCTCTGTCAGGCTTTCTCTGATGTCTCCAGTCGAATTTAACACCAATTCCTTCAGTAACCTCCCATAGCCCTTTAACCGTCTTCTCTGATATTCTAAGTGTCAACGTATGTATACGCTTCCCACTCACCTCTAATCTTCAAAGGGAGTATGTGTATGACCTATTCATCTTTGTATCCTCTTCAGTGCCCTGCGTATATTCTAGAAATGTTTGTCAGAGAGAAAAAAAATGAATGAATGAGGGGGAGATAAATTGAAACATGCCATTTTTCCACAAGAACATATTGATGACCTGATGGTTTGCTGATGTTAGGCCCAATTTAAACTCCAACTCATACCACTGATGTAAACTGGAGAACATTAGTAAAACAAGTCAAGAAAAACTGCTAAGAATTTAGTTTGTCTAGGAAAAGACACACTGAAGTATAATTTTTAAAAGGATGAAATTATGATTCTCTTGCAAATATAAAATGAATACATGTTGAAGACTTGATTCAGTCCATTCCCTAATGAAGATACCAGTAAGGTGTTCATGCTAGTTTAAAATTTTTTTTTTTTAACGTTTATTTATTTTTGAGACAGAGAGAGACAGAGCATGAACGGGGGAGGAGCAGAGAGAGAGGGAGACACAGAATCAGAAGCAGGCTCCAGGCTCTGGGCCATCAGCCCAGAGCCCGATGCGGGGCTCGAACTCACGGACCGTGAGATCGTGACCTGAGCTGAAGTCGGACACTCAACTGACTGAGCCACCCAGGCGCCCCAGTTCATGCTAGTTTAAAGAGCACTTGAGGAACTAGATAGGTATGAGCAATTAATTAAGGAATATTACAGTAAGAATTCTGAATTAAATACAAACCTGGTTAATAGCCTACAGAATAGTAAATAACTTTTGTAGATATCTTTTCCACCAGGCAGAAGTTATTTGCCCCTTTAGTAGACAGAAATGTACACATTAACATGTAATTTTTTTAAGTCTGGGAACTTTGATAAATAGTTTTAGTACTAATTAGTCACTATACCAATTATGCTTAATAGCCACACCAACTATTTTGTAGATCGTTAAAAAGGTTAATTCCCTGAATTTGGATTATAGCAGGAATTTGGACAAGCTAAGTCAATTATAAATATTTATTGAGTGTGTCTGTGTGGAGATACATAGGCACTTATATACTGAATGTGATCCATTTTCTGCTTTCAGAAAGTTTACTGTAAATTATTTGTGTAAGAATTTCCTGAATTGATAGATTTGTTCTTTGCAGCAGCCCTCCATAGTGAGAATGGCTGGTATGGCTATGCCAATTTTATACGTAATCCATAACTTAATTATATAACTTGCATGGACTCCTTTAGCTATCAAATCACAGATAGAGTTTGGATTCAAAACAAAGTTTTCTGTTTCTGAGTCCAGTCTTCCTGTTTGTCCATCTAAAGGCCCCTTCTATAGGATGTCTTGAAATAGTTTGTTGATCATGCTGTATGGCTTTCAATTTTACACTTAAAAAAAACAAAACGAAACAAAAAACACTTTCGATCTGGCCTGAAGATTGGCAGAATCCTCAGAACTCAGGTAGTTCACAAACTTGTTTGGCCTACACAGGGCAATAAAATTTTCTTAAATTTAAAAGTCAGTGGATTTTACACACAAGTCCAGATTGGGGGCTTTTCTTTACAAAATGGTACATCTGTAGATTTGGCAGTATTGGGTTCCCATCTCTGCATGACACCTGCAGGCTGGAGCTGGGCGTCTGTTGTCCCATAAGGACCACACCCGCCCAGCCTCACTTCCTAACATGGCCTTGGTCGTGGCTGAGTGCAGTTTGCCACCCTCGATCGCCTCTTCCCTGCCTCCCTTCCCCCTGCCTGCCCCCAAGCAGTGTGCAGCACCCATGCAGCTGCAAAGGAAGCCAGCGTTCTGAACAAAAAGAAGGAACTCTGCAGCTCCTTGGGATTATTTGCAACTCTCCTGACAAGATTGGGCCAGAAATTTCACCTGGCTCTAAAGGGAACTAATGAGTGTATCTATTCAAATCCTGTTCTCTGTGGCTACTACAGCTGGAGTGAGTTGGAACAAGAAAAAGCAATTTGGGGAAGGGTGGCAGATGTATTTGTATGGCTTAGAAAATTAGCTTGGAGTCCTGCCGAATAAGGACCCGATGGGATTTCTGAGGGATGGCTGTCTACCTTTGTTAGCAAGGTGACTGCAGAGGTCATATTTGTGGACCTGGTCTGGGGAAATGCAGTCTGAAAAATTCTCTACCGGAGTGGAATGTTATCGAGTGCATAACGGGAAAAGTTTTAGGCCCAGCTGGTAGACTTGTCCCTCTGCCTGTATTCCTCTGCAGGCCTAGATTAATTAATATTTCACAAATTAGTCAGTACTTAGAGATATGCATGTGACAGAGGAAAAGGAAGCCAATTCTGCAGTCTTCTGCTTTTGGGCTAACTGGGCTGAAAGGGCGTCTCCTCGAAGGACAGTAGTGCTTGTTCTGTGGGATGGGAAGGGGAGGTGGCACCTTCTCCCTACCTGTAACTTTGTTATTTGCTGCACAGATGACTGAGCTAAGAGAGGGGAAGGGTCCCCGGAGAGGGAGCCTGAGAGCCTGGGGGAGAGCCAGTTCAGATCAGTTCAGATCCCTCAGTTCAGAGATCTGGCTCAGTTACTCACTGGTCCTGTGACTCAGGATAAGTTAGTTGCCTGAGCCTCAGTCTCCTCATCTACAAAGTGGGATGGGACAGTGATTGTGAAAAATGAAGAATCTATGCAAGTGATTGGCCCACAGTAGGTACTGCAAAAATGTTAGCCAAACCTCCCACCAGTGTACGTTGGCTTCCTTTCCTCTTTGAAAAAGCTTAGGGAGGAGAGTTCCTCTGAAGGCAGTGAATTAACAAAGCACCGTGACTGAGAATGTTGGTCCCTGAGCACACTACTTGTGTGTGAATCCCTCTCTGAAAACTGCTTAATGCCCCTGGGCTAATTGTATAACCTCCGTGTTACAGCATCAGTTTCCTCATCTCTAAGTATAAAAATTGCACCTATCTCAGGGTGCCTGAGTGGCTCAGTTGTTAAACCTCTGACTTCGGCTTAGTTCATGATCTCAAGGTTCATGAGCTTGAGTCCCACATCAGGTGAGCTTGAGCCCCGCTTCGGTTGATCTCTAACCCCGTCCCCGTATCGGGTGAGCCCTGGTTCTCTCTCTCTCTCTCTCGCTCCCTCTGCCCCTCCTAGGATTCTCCCTTTGCCCCTCGCTCACTTGTGTCCTTTCTCTCTGTCTCAAAAAAAATTGCACTTGTCTCGAAATGATGGTGGTGAAGATTACATACTATAATACACGTAATTACTTAACTATGTGCCAACATAGTAGGTGCTTAACAAATGTAAGCCTTAGAAGAACCAAGATGAATAAGTTCATCTTTATTTTTTATTTGAAATGATCTTCCTTTAAATTCACATGGAAAATTAAGAATACTTCCAATTCAAGGTTCTAAACACAAAATCCAGGTATGTCATGTCCTGGATTTGCTTGTTTAATTGCAGATGAGTTCGACAGCCAGTGGGTGTAACTTTGTGGGCAGGGGCCCCAGCCCAGTGCTATCAGTGTGCACTGGGTCAGGAACCCCACATATTCCTTCCTTCCTTCCCTCTTCCTTCCTTCTTTCCTTCCTTCCTTCCTTCCTTCCTTCCTTCCTTCCTTCCTTCCTTCCTTCCTTCCTCCTTCCTTCCTTCCTTCCTTCCTTCCTTCCTTCCTTCCTTCCTCCTTCCTTCCTTCCTTCCTTCCTTCCTTCCTTCCTTCCTTCCTTCCCTCCCTCCCTCCCTCCCTCCCTCCCTCCCTCCCTCCCTCTCTCTCTCTCTCCCTTCCTTCTCTCTCTTCCTTCATTTCTTTCTTTCAGTTTATTTTTTGAGAGAGAGAGGAAAGTGCAGAGAGAGAGGAAGACGTAGAATCAGAAGCAGGCTCCAGGCTCTGAGCTGTCAGCACAGAGCCTGATGCGGGGCTCAAATTCACAAACCCTTAGATCATGACCTGAGCCAAAGTCGGATGCTCAACTGACTGAACCACCCAGGTGACCCTATTTTTTTAATGTGAAATTCACATAATAAGAAATTACCCATTAATCATCTTAAAATGTACAATTCAGTGGCACTTACTACATTCGCAGTGTTGGGCCGACATCACCTCTATGTGGTTTCACAACATTTTCATCACCCCACAAGGAAACCCTGTTTCCATTAAGCAGTTACTCCCCATGCACCCCTCCCCTGGCCCCTGGCCACCACTGGTCTCCTTTCTCTATAGAGTTTGTCTAATCTGGATGTTTCCTATAAATGGAATCCTATAATATGTGACGTTTTGTGTTTGGCTTCTTTCACTTAGTCTAGTATTTTGGAGGCTCAAACACCATTTTAATTATCACTACCCTTTGAACTGCTCTGGCTAACGTTCCAGAATTATTAGAATCCTTTTTGAGAGTGATGATAAGATAAAAACCAAAAACAGATAATGGTTAAAATGCCTTCTAGGACAAATAGAGCTTCCTTCTCTGCATGTTTGGGTGTCAGATGTTTTGGGGTGGGTGAGAGACAAAGCTGCAGGTCACTGCAGCCCCACAGTGATAGAAGAGTCAGGGCTGAATGTGCCTCCCTGGCTGGTGGGTCATCCCTCACCCGTAGCTATTGCTGATGATGCTGGAGAGCAGACAGCCATGTTTAAGAACGAGAATGCTGAGAAGCAGCCTCACGAACTGTGTCCAAACAGACTTCACATTCCCGGGCCTCAGGCAGGTGCTGAACATCGAGTTAATAGGCAGAGGGTCAACAGACAGTGCATCAACCCTGGAGAAGAGGAGAGAACCAGGAAGGGCAGCCCAAAGCCCTTGCCCACGGGGAAGGTCTGTTTAAGAGTGTCATCAGCAACCAGACAAACCAGTCATGGTTCCTTTTCTGTAACATGCATTTATTGAATGTCTGGTCACCAGGGCCTCAAAAATGAACAAAATGAGGTAGGTTCCTTGGGATCTCTGTGTCATAAGAAACCAGTGACTAAACCTATATAAAGGGCTTAGACCAGTATTTGATACATAGTACTCTGTAGGAGGTAACTTATTATTGTTATCATAATGCCTTGTGGGGTTGATATTTTCTGATTACTAGTTATAGTTAGTAGTAGCAGTAGTGGTAGTGACGTGGGTAGGTGGATAGATAGGTAGGTAGAGCTACAGTCCTTTGGGGATTCTGTCAGTTACTGTACGGATCGAATCCAATTATACATTCTTGAAATGAGGAAATAACTACTGGTGAGTTCAGGGACCCACCAGGGCCACCATGAGATGGACCTGAATCCCATTGATTATCTAACCTCCATGAGTCCTCTCTGACTGGTGGGCAACAGTGGTATTTTGGGTCACAAGAAAGTAGAATCAATTCAAATCAGTAATTCTTAAACATTTTTTTTCAACGTTTTTTATTTATTTTTGGGACAGAGAGAGACAGAGCATGAACGGGGGAGGGGCAGAGAGAGAGGGAGACACAGAATCGGAAACAGGCTCCAGGCTCCGAGCCATCAGCCCAGAGCCTGACGCGGGGCTCGAACTCACGGACCTCGAGATCGTGACCTGGCTGAAGTCGGACGCTTAACCGACTGCGCCACCCAGGTGCCCTCAAATCAGTAATTCAATTTTAACAGATGATCAGCAATCCTCCAAAAGTCTGATTATTTCTTCATTTTCCAGTTCATAGTCATCTGATAAATAGTCTCAGGTCCCTTGGAGGAAGGAAGGCTGGGAGGCTTAACTTTCTGGTGGTGTAGCGAGTTCTTTCCTCAATGAGCCCAGCTCCCCCTTCCTTCAAGGGGTATGTGAACTGCTCACAACTAAAAACTGACTGAGGGGCTGTGCCTCTCCCATTAGGATGATTCACGTCTCTTTAGTAAACCTACAGCTTTTGGCTTATACAAATCAAATACAATTTCTTTTTTTTTTTCTTTTTAAGTTTGTTTATTTTGAGAGAGAGTGAGCACATTCACACATGCAAAATCCAGTGGGGCTGGATCTCTCGCATCACGAGATCATGACCTGAGCTGAAATCAAGAGTCTGATGCTTAACTGACTGAGCCACCCAGGCGCCCCTGAATAAGATTTCTGAAGGTTAGCCATCTATATCACTTCTGGGGACACTAAGATCAACTAGCCCATGCCAAAAACTTCTGCAGGCCAGACTGGTGATTACTGATCCTCTCCGCTGCCCTTTACTGTAGCCATGCCTACCCTGTCTTTGATAATCAAGTGCAGCCACTTGGCCTCCACTACCCTGGGATGCCATCATTTCCCTCTCAGAGAAGCCCAAGGAAAGAACCAGAAATTGCAGCTGGACTTTCTAACTTCTGTGAATGTTTGCAGGTTGCAGGCTCCGATCTAGTTGCCTGCATACGGATATGATACAAATGTGTCGGTTAATCTAGTCTTTTAATTTTTTTTTTCAACGTTTATTTATTTTTGGGACAGAGAGAGACAGAGCATGAACGGGGGAGGGGCAGAGAGAGAGGGAGACACAGAATCGGAAACAGGCTCCAGGCTCTGAGCCATCAGCCCAGAGCCCGACGCGGGGCTCGAACTCACGGACCGCGAGATCGTGACCTGGCTGAAGTCGGACGCTTAACCGACTGCGCCACCCAGGCGCCCCTAATCTAGTCTTTTAAAAAAACATTCCTTTATATCAGCAAGGAAAGCTGAAAGCCCAATAGAAAAATGGGCAAAGGATAAAATTTCTTTAAAAAGCAATGCACCTAACTAATGACTATATGGAAAAATATTTAGCTTCACTAATAATGACATGAACATAAGACAACAAAGAGATACTGGTTTTCATCTGTGGGGGATGTGGAGCCTTAAGAGCCTTACATTTTGTAGTTGGAGTAAAAACTGGTCCAGGTTTTCTGTAAGACAACATAGCGATATACATCAGAACCCTTGGGTTTGGGTCCACAGTTCCATTTCAATAATTTATATTAAGGAAATAAAGTATGAAGATGTCACAGAGCCATTTTTATTTGTGAAGTCTTGGAAACAACCTAAATATCCAAAAACAGGAACTTGCTTTACATAAATTATGGTTTATACATGAAACATTCAGACATTCAGTCATTCATTAATAAGCACTTATCGAGCACCTGCTTTGTGAGAATTCTGTTGTAAAATCTGGGGATGCAGATGATCTCTCCTTTTTTCTTTATGGAGCTTTTAGGACTTGGTGACATAGAATATATAGAAAAATAAATTTTTACTTTTTATTTTTCTATGTTTTATTTAGTTTTGAGAGATAGAGACAGAGACAGAGCACAAGTGGGGGAGGGGCAAAGAGAGACGGAGACACAGAATCCAAAGCAGGCTCCAGGCTCTGAGCTGTCAGCACAGAGCCCGATGCAGGGCTCGAACCCACGGACCGCGAGGTCATGACCCGAGCCGAAGTCAGATGCTTAACCGACTGAGCCACCCAAGCACCCCCCTTTTTAAAATTTATTTTTATTTTATTATTATTATTATTATTTTTTAGCTATGATGCAAATTAAAAGGGCCATGTGATAAAGAGTGGGGAGGAGGCTACTTTAGATTAAGTCAGGAAAAGCCTGACTGAGATGACATTTAAGTAGAGATGTAAATGGCAAGAAGGACACTAGAAATCATTGTTATGTAGGTCTGTATTTTTTGACATGAAAAGATATTACAAGCCCTAGTTTTTCATAAAACTGTATTGGGGGGGTTGTGGGGGGATGTAGTCCAGAAGGAAGCCTGAAGGAACTGATACTGATGAGAACACGTCCCCAGCTGCTGGTAACTGCAGAGATGGCTCAAAGCTGATTGAGCAATAAAGTAAGTGATTGATTCCTGTACCTGAAAAGGCAGGATTTCCAGGGGCTCAGTAATGTCCCAGAGGACCTGGTTGCTCTCTCTCTGTCTCTCTCTGTCTCTCTCTCGTACATTCCATGGAATTGTTTCTTCTCTCAAGATCCCAAGAGAGCTGCCAACAATTCCTGGGTTACATGTTTCCTCATTAAGGTCCAGTAGGACCTAGACAGCATCTTTGTTTCAACGTCCCAGAAAAAGATACGCACTTCACTCTGGTTGAACTGGCTTGGGTCACATGACCACTCTTGAATCAAATATCTCGGCCAGGGGGATGGGCTATAATGGTTAGCCGAAATATTAAAGACCCAGCCATGGTGCCGCAGTGAGTAAATCTCTAAATCATCAGGCTGAGAACTAGCAGGGGAGCATATGTCTCAAAAGAAGTTTGGGGAAACTTTTCCTAGAGGAAGGAGAAAAATTTCTGGGTGGCAAATACCAGTTGCATACTGAAAAACACCAAAAAATGAATGTATATCACTAAGCTTTAGATAATGAAATTACCAGTGGTTTTTTACTTTCTTTTTTATACTTTACATCTGAGTTTTTTACAGTGAGACTACATTAATTTTATAGCTACAAGACAACAAAATGATTTCTATTTTCTATAATTTTTTTGTTTATTTTGAGAGAGAGAGAGAGAGAGAATGAGTGCACATGTGCAGGAGAGGGGGAGGGACAGAGAGAGAAGACAGAGAGGGAGAGAGAGAGAGAGAGAATCCCAAGCAGGGTCTGCACTAGCAACACAGGGCCAGACGGGGGGCTCGAACTCACAAACCATGAGATCATGACCTGAGCTGAAATCAAGAATGGGACACGTAACCAACTGAGCCAACCTGGTGCCTCTCCATTTTTCTTTTTTTTTTAATCTGGCAAAATGAATACAAGGCAATAAATGGACAAAGACTCTTTTTCTGGCTTCTGTGTAAGAGCTCTCGCCTTTGAATTTGCTTCTCCTTCCCTAAAGCATTGTTTTTGCCACAAGCCGGCTATTCCAACCTTTTCCCTAGGTAAAAAGCAGGGTCCTGTTAGAGGCAGGCTCTTGGACCCACAGAGTCTCCCTCCTACCCGCCCTGTTCCACTTAACAATTTAGCAAGGCCTGCTGGCTTGCATTGCCCAGCTTCGTGTGTGCTATTCTGGGCCCCTGTAATTCTTCAGCCAGTTGGGAGTTCTCTTTGGTCACAGCTGAGATACTGCAGACTAAGAATAGGCGCCTGACTGATGAAGGAAGGTGACAGCGATGGGGCCGCGAGGAAATGTGCTCCCTGCCAGGGCTGCTTTAACAGTCCTAAAGCTCAGTTTTGTTCTTTGCTCCTGGGTGTGCCGCTAGTCTGTGGTTCTGTTTTCTATATGTTTCTTGTAATCTTGCCAGCTGTGTAATCACACAAGTAACTTGGGCTGGAGAGGCTTATTAAGGGTCCCAGAGAATGCTCCTTCTCAGCCGGGCTTCCTACTGGAAGTCCTGGATCCGCGTTTGCCACACAATTCTCTATTGTGCACTTGGGGACTTTTTCCTCAGAGGCTTTTGATTGGAGGCCAAAAGGATATTTTTGCATTTTCTGAGAACTGCTGGGAGAAACCAGTGAAATTCTCTGCCTTCTCAGCACAGTTGCCTGCTCTTGTAAAGTGGCAAAGGGTTTTACCGTTACAGGGTGAGCTCCACCCCTGCCCAGCTCGGTAGCCTCGGGGAGTTTATGTGTTTTAAGCCTATAACCCATGTTTGGGGCCTCAGCTGGAGGTCGTCAGGGCTGGGGGCTGGACTCATCTGAGAGCTCATTCACACACGTCTAGCAGGTGGATGCTGGCCATCAGCAGGAGTTTCCACTTTTCCATGTGGTTTCTCTGCAAGTTGGGTTGGACTTCCTCAGAGCACGATGGTTGTGTTCCCCACGCAAGCGCTGCAAAAGAGGGAGCAGGGAAGAAATTCTATCTCCTCTGACCTCGCCTCACAAGTCATAAGTCATTATTTCTACCACATTCTATCCACGGAAGCAGTCATCAGTCCCACTCAGGTTCAGAGGGAGACTAACTAGAATCTGCTTTTTGATGAAGAGAGGCCAGGTTCTGGAAGAGGGTGAGACTGGAAATTTTACTGGGGTGACTTTGGGAAAATATAACCTGCCACATTTGCACACAGGTCACTAAGCGAGTTCACCGAGGTGCTTCCAAGACTCAATAATTATACTTTGAGATGGAGAAAGGTGATGATGTCGGGAAGGAGCATGGCTGGCTCCACTGTGATAAACTAGGATAGACGTTTGTTCCAGTTTCCCGGAGCAATTGCTGAGAGAAAGTCCAAGAAAAAGGAAGGCCATAGGAAGGAGCCTAGTTCAAAAATGTTTACTGGTTGGCTGAAACACCCTGGCCTGCTATAGAGACCTTAAGTGTACTATTTACTTAAAACATTTTTTTAAGTTTATTTATGTATTTGAGACAGAGACAGTGTGAGTGAGGGGGCAGGTGGGGGGGGGAGGGGGGAGAGAGAGAGAGAGAGAGAGAGAGAGAGAGAGAGAGAGAGAATATCCCAAGCAGGCTCCACACTGTCAGCACAGAGCCCGACATGGGGCTCGAACCCGCAAAACCGTGAGGTCATGACCAAAATCAAGAGTCAGATGGTCAACCAACTGAGCCATCCAGGTGCCCCAAGACCTTAAGTTTAAATAGTTGAATCCTCTGGACGCCTGGTTGGCTCATTTGGTTGAGCGTCCAACTTCAGCTCAGGTCATGATCTCGAGGTTCGTGAGTTTGAGCCTGCTTTGGATTCTGTGTCTCTGTCTCTCTCTGCCCCTCTCCACTCATGCTCTGTCTCTGTCTCTGTCTCTCTCTCCCTCAAAAATAAATAAAACATTTAAAAAAAAGTTGAATTTTCTTACAAACTTGAAGGGCAGAGCTCTACGAAGGCAGAGACCAAGTCTGCCCCATTCTGACGTGTGTTCAACGTGCCTCACGTATACAGCTCCAGTGACACGTGTGGAAAGGGGACCATGGAGAGGGCTGGGCTATTGGCCAAGATCTGAGACTAAAGATGGGTCTCAAGCTTGACCAGTAGGTGACATTCTGTGTGTCCTAGGTGTGTGCTGTGCTGTCAGAGCACTGGCATCCAGAGGGAGCACAAGGGTTGCAAACCTCCAAGGCGCTCTGTAAACAGGAGCCTCGAGCCTTTACACGCTTTCTGACCCATTTCTGTTGTCATGCCCATTTGCAAAGGTAGGTAGGGGCCCACAAGTTGCAGGCTATGCCATTAGAAATTCAGTCTCCTGTCTGCAAGTGTGTTAATTCACATAGTCCGAGTGGATTTATTGAGTGGTTAGTAGGCACCAGATGTTGAAAACGGGTGAGATGGTGTCTTAGTGACTCCATAGCCTGAACCGTGGTCTGGAGTGTGTCGGGGAAATGCTCACCCAAGGATGGAGGGACAAAAGGGTCCGGGAGACGTGGTCCGAAGAAGAGAGGAGAGGAGGCTGACGCAGGAGCTTCTGCTCCCTTTTACTGAGATTTCTGGGCTGCGCCTCAGCCAAGAGTTCACACAGAAGTACCCCCTGGATTCCCCACACGGCGACTCTCAGGTAGCCTTCTGCTGGCACCAGCCCCATCCATAGTAGAGGAGAGTGGATGGCCTGGGCCTGGGTACGTTATTGACTCTTCCTTCAACAAGCATAGCCTCCTCTCGATTCCTGATCAAGCCTTGGGTGCTGGATGTAGAAAATTGCATGGCCAGGGAACAGAGTCTCAGATTGTCAGGGCTGTTGGCACGTTCTGCGGTTTTCCTCGGGCTTCTTCCAAGTGTTCTTGGTCAGGCCTCTTGCCTCCATCCATCATTCCAATGCCTTCCTCCTCACACCCCCTCTCTCATGCCCAGACCCAGGCTGAGATGTGCACCACACGCACATCTGCAGGCAATGAGAGAATCCTGGACTCTGGGAGTTCTGGAAGCCAAAACGAGAAAGGGGTAGGGAAGCTTCAGGTTTAGAGCATTCTAGGAAGTAGTGTGGAGACGACCAATGCTATACTTGTGGAAATTTCCTCTGTAAAACATTTGTCAAGTAAAAAGTTCTTTTCATCGCCTTCTCGTCAGCAGAAGAGCAACTTCTCCAGTGTTCTAGACTTCTCTGTGTCTCTATCTCTGGCTCTTTCTGTCTCCCCTCAGTTTTCCTTCTTAAACTAAAGGGCTCCTGGTAGCCCCCAGATTTCCACTTTCTCTTTCTTTTACATTAAAAATAATTTTTTAACATTGTATTTTGTTAGAGACAGAGACAGAGTGTGAGCAGGGGAGGGGCAGAGAGAGAGGGAGACACAATCTGAAGCAGGTTCCAGGCTCCGAGCTGTCAGCGCAGAGCCCCATGTGGGACTCGAACCCATGAATTGTGAGATCATGACCTCAGCTGAGGTTAGACGCTCAACTGACTGAGCCACCTAGGCCCTTCCACTTTCTCTTTCAGTATAATCAGTCCTCCTCAGGAGCTCAACCACTTTGACTAGTGCTGTTCTTTTTTGCTTTAGGTATTATCTTAAATGTTGCCTCCTCCAGGAATCCTTCCTAGGGCTGGGTTAGGGGCCCTGCTGTGGGTTCCCACAGCAGTTTACCTTTCCCACTAGCAAATCATTTGTCACATTGTAAAAAAATGTTGATTATTGCCTTCTGAATGGTATTTCTCCTCCTCTAGGCTCTAAGCTCTTTGAAAGAAGGTGTGGTTTCTTTTTCTTCCATTTTAGCTCCTGTGGTGAGCATAAGGAGGGATTCAATAAATGTGTGACGTAACAGGAAAATATACATTACTTCATTTTCTTCCTAGATTTTCCAGGGGCAAAAGAGAATGAGGAGAAAATGTGGAGAACTTGCATAAGGAATAGCACCCCCTGATATAGTTTCTTCCTAATACTTGCACCAATATTGGGACCATTGTGTTGTGGTGAGATGTAGTTAAATCCAAGCCATCTTCAAGGTTTGAGACATCAAGTTTCTGGGAACAGGGAGTGGGTCACCCTTAAATGATAAATAGCCATTCTGTGTCCTTATGTTAGAGAATAGCCAGGTGCACAGCAAGAACAAAAACAAGAACAAAAGAGGACTGGTGTGGTATTGTGATTTATAATAAGAAATATGTATTTGGTCTTTATCCACTGTTCCTGGCACAGAGCTCCTAAAAGCCTTGGAATTTCCTAAGTAACAAGAGTGATAGATCGATAAAGGTGTTTTGTTAATAAATTGATCACCGATGGGCAATGATTCAATCAAACATGCCTACGTAAAGAATAAAACAGTGACAGCAACCCCCACCCCTCCGAAAATAAAACGAAAACGAAAACAAAAACAGAAAAGGAGGGTTGCAGAGGCCTTGCGGGCTGGTGCACCCCTAGAGGTGCTGGGGCGGGGGACGTGCTCAGAGGGAGCCTGTTCTCCCCGCTTTGCCTGGTGCATCTCTTCCATCCGACTGTTTCTGAATTATATCCTTTTATAATAAACCGTCATCTGGTGAGCAAAATGTTTCTCTGGGTTCTCTGAGCTACTCTAGCAGATTAATCCAACCCAACAGTGGAGGTCCATCTACAGCCAGTGGGTCAGAAGCACAGATAACACGTGGGCTTGAGACTGGCCCCTGAGGTGAGCAGGGAGGGGGCTGTCTCTCTGGAGGACTGAGCCTTTAACCTGTGGATATGATGCCGTCTCCAGGCAGACAGCATCAGAATTGAGTTAAATTGTGGGGCACTCAGTTGGTACCTGAGAATTGCCTAGTGGTGTGGGAACTCCCCCCACCCCCCACCCCAAACATTAGATTTGGGTGCAGAATCTTAGTTGGTGATCAGAGGTGGGATCAGAGTTAGAATTTTTAACTGCTGTTAAGTTGGTGAGAGAAAAGGCTCAGAGTTTCTGCCCTAGATGTTGAGCGCTGAGATTCCAAGAACTGCATTCTTAGAGAAATTGTTGTGTGCTGGATTTGCCCTTTTTTTTTTTTTTTTAAGAAGTGAGTTTTGATTGTTATAAAAGTAATACATGCATATAATTTTAAAAAATAAAATATTTTGTTAAAAAACCTGTAACAAGAGAAAATAGCCCCTGCCTCACCTGCCCCATTCCCCAGTTCTGCTTTCTGAGGCAGTGGCTTTCAAACACGTTGAGCTGTAGATAGTGTGGTTATGTTGTTATTTCTCAATTTATCTGTTTTTGACAGTATCTGTCTGATGACTTGTTATTGATATTGAGGGTGTGCCTCTCTTAACCACATCCCTACCTACATGCCCTCCTTCCATCGTCTCAGTAGAGTTATTAGTAAAGATGAGGTTCAGTTGTATATAACAGAAAATTTGAAATAACTGTGACTTAAGCAGAATTTTCTTCCCTCTAGAGTAAAAGAAACTGGGAAGCAGTGCTTCTGGAGATGGTGTAGTGGTTTTACAGGCACCTGGAAGGAGGCGTCACCATCCTTCCTAGCGCTGGCTTCCATTTTCAAGGTCACCGTTGGAGATCCAGCTATTTATATGCCCGAGTTCTCCAGGGAGGAAGATGGAGGAAGGGGCTGTCTCCATGGATGTGCATATTCTGGGCATTTAGAATCATACAATATGTGGTCCTTTGTATCTGGCTGCTTTTACTTAGGACGATGTTTCCAAAGGTCATTCGTGTAGCACGTATCAGTACTTCATTCCTTTCTGTTACTAAATAACATTCCATTGTACAGATACACTACATTTTATTTCTCTCTTAATCAGCTGATGGGCATTTGGACTGTTTTCACTCTTTGGCGATTATGAACAATGCTGCTATTAGCATTTGCATACAAGTTTTTGCGTGGACATAGTTTTAATTTCTCTTGGGCATATACCTAGAGGTGGAATTGCTGGGTGCTGTGGTAACGCT
The DNA here is from genome assembly GCF_018350175.1 of Felis catus. Taxonomy (NCBI): domain Eukaryota; kingdom Metazoa; phylum Chordata; class Mammalia; order Carnivora; family Felidae; genus Felis; species Felis catus. The sequence goes on from NC_058380.1 coordinate 11,956,754, forward strand.
ATGTTACACATTTTGAAGGACTGTCAGATTTTTTGGAAAGCAGCTGCACCATTTTACACTCCATCAGCAGCGTGTGAGGGTTCCAGTTTCTCTGTATTCTTGCCAACACTTGTTTTTGTCTATCTTTTTAATTCTAGCCATCCTAGTGGATGTGATGTGGGATCTCATTGTAGTTTTGATTTGTGTTTCCCTAACGAGTAAGGATACTGAGCGTTTTTATTTTTAATGTGTTTTTAATGTTTATTTTGTAATTATTATTCTATTTTAATTCCAGTGTAGTTAACACACAGTGTTGTGTTAGTTTCAGGTGTACAATATAGTGATCCAACAGTTCTTTACATCACCAGTGGATATTGAGCATTTTTGTTTATTTGGCCATTTGTACATCCTCTTTGGAGAAATGTCTATTTTAATCTTTTTCTCATTAAAAAAATTTTTTTAATGTTTATTTATTTATGAGAGAGAGAGAGAGACAGAGTGTGAGCAGGGTAGGGGCAGAGAGAAAGGGAGACAGAATCCGGAGCAGGCTCCAGGCTCTCAGCTGTCAGCACAAAGCCTGACACAGGGCCTGAACCACCAACCGTGAGATCATAACCTGAGCTGAAGTTGGACACCCAACCAACTGAGCCACCCAGGCGCCCCAGTCTTTTTCTCGTTTTTAAATTGGGTTATCTTTTTATTGTGGAGTTGTAAAAGTTCTTCTTATATTCTATATACAAGTCTCTAATCAAATACACAATTTGCACACGTTTCTCCCATTCAGTGGTTATCTTTTTACTTTCTTACTGGTATCTTTTGAAGCACGTTTTTCATTTTTATAATGTCTAGCTTATCTATTTTTTTCCTTCACTATTTGTGTTTTTGGTGCCCTGTGTTGATTTGCCACAGAGTTTTGAGTGTTGAGATTTTGTTTTCGGTGGTTGCTCTAGGAATTATGATATCCATCTTTAACTTTTAGCCATCTGCTTCCAATTGATACTGACTTAATTCTGCTAAAATATAGCAACTCTGCTTGAACATAGCCCCACCTCTCCCCTTTGTGCTATCATTGTCATATACACTACATACTTGTATGTTATAAACCCAAGAGCACAGCTATTTTTTTTGGTTAGATGAAATGGCAAATTTAAGTTCAGGTCAACAGTAACATGAAGGGGTGGGAGATGGGTGAAGAGTTACTATGTGCAAATTGTGATGAGGTTTTTTTTCCAAGTCCAGGAGTAGCATAGAAATATCAAGTAGCTTTCAATATTTATGGGGAAAAAATTGGGTGGCGTTGACAGTAATGTTAAAAGTATGGGAAGGCAACTATAGTGTACAGACCAGTAGAGGGATACAGAAAGGGAAAATATAGAAAACCTTGTCAATTCATCAGTCTGGAATAGAGGAAAAAGTAGAGAAAGGATACTAAAGAGAAAATATGTAATATAGCAATAGAAGCAAGTAAAAATGAGTCAACAAGTAAAATAAATTTAAATGTATTAAAATTGTCTCATTAAAGATAGATAATGAGTTGGGTCTTCAAAGTGTAACTATACTTAAAACAGATACATCTACAACACTACCACTAGAAAAGCTGAAAATAGAAGAATGGGGAAAGATATAGCAAGCAAATACTAAGTAAAAGAAAGCTTATAAAGTCAGAAAAAAATTCAAAAATAGAAGCCTCACTGGTAATAAAGAAGAATACTCAATTACTTAAGTACAAAATGTGAAACTGATAGAATCATAAGACATGAACAAATACACAAACTAATGTTCTTTGCGACTAGGAAGAAATGGCTTCCTAGGATTGGCTCTATGACTGTGTTCTGTGCAATGAAATAGAATGAATATTGTGTGGCAGCTTTTAAGAAACTCTCTAGAAAGTCATTTGCACCTGTCCTTTGCTCCCTCTTCATTTCTTCCTCCAATCACCTAGCTGGAATATGGATGTAATGCCCAGATCTGAAGCTGCTATATTATACTGTGAGGCAGGAGGCATGTGCAAAAGAGAGCAGAACAGCAAAATAAAACAAAACCATATCCCTGATAACCTTGTGTTACTGTCTACCAATCCTGTACAGTCTGTCTCTGGAATTCTTTTATATCTCAGAGAAACAGATTTATAGCTTGTTGAGCCAATAGGATTTTGGATTTTCTGCCAGCTGTCAGGAGCATTGAACATGTAGTCCTTCTTTAAAGGAGTGCTCAACTATTGGTTATATGACTTTTGGTCAAGCTTCTGATACCCCTTCTTAGTATGTGATTGGCAGTGGTTTTGCATGCATTTCAGTTAGAAAGTGTAACACGGTGTCACCTAGTTTTTTCTCAGGTCTCATAAAAGCACAGCTCTGTGAAGAAATATGTATCTAATCGAGATCAGTTCTTCAACAATGAAAATTTGTTTCACTGATACCAATTTTCTACCCAACTGAACTGTTTCTGCACCTTTCAAGATACACAATAGGTACATAATAACTTCTCATTTTCATGCTGAAATGTAGTATAATCTTTTTGAAGATCACTTAACACATGCATACCACAGTGCACACTATTTAGCTGAAGTGATGTTAAGGTGAATAACCAAATGACCAAGGTCAGTTTTGTAAAGGCAGCAATAAATATGTCCTGACTAATGCCTGGTGAAGAGTAATTACACAGTGCTGTAGATTATTAGGTCTGTGCAGCCTAGTTTCAAGGATAATAAAATGTGTCTTAGAATCAATGACATATACTAAGTTTTGATATCCAATAAGGAAAATCCTTCCACCCTGATGGTTGTTGTTTTAAGGCACTAAATTTTGGGGGTGATTTATCCTGCAGCAAAAGTTTAGTGATACACTCATTTGTGAAAATAACTGGGAAATGCATCTGTTTCTAAAGTTATGCAAATTCCTCATTGAATAAAATGTTAGACACCCTATACAGGATCGGTTCTTGACCACACATATTCTGTGCTTATGATAGAGGGAGAAATAACATCTTAGCCATTGCTTTTATTTAAATGTCAACTTGTTCTTTCTGTAAGTAACCATGTACGTTGGGAAAGCTGAGAGTCACCTAGATTTAGGCACAGGGGAAGACAAGTAAGCTCAGAAAAACCACAAATCATATTGTGGCTGAGAACTCAGACTGATATTTATGAGCAATTATAGCAAAGATTCAGTCATTTTAAAGAATGTGCTTTTAGGGGTGAGTAATAAACCTTTCCAGAATTGAAAGGACTCTTCTGCTGTCAGTTCTTTTCCAGTCCCTGTTCTCTCCTCCCCAGGAATAAAGTGTCAGAATAGCATCTGTGCAATCTAATGCCCACATTTTTAACAGGAGTACCATTTTGCTATCGATAATCATTGAAGGTGGGTGATAGGCACATAGGAGTTCATTGTTCAATTTTCTCTAGTTTGTAGTATGTTTGAAAGATTTTATGATAGGGGCACCTGGGTGGCTCAGTTGGTTAAGCATCCAACTCTTGATTTTGGCTCAGTTGATGATATTGGGGTCGTGAGATTGAGCCCTGCGTCAGGCTCTGTGCTGACAGCGCAGAGCCCGCTTGGGATTCTCTCTCTCCCCCTCTCCCTCTGCCCCTCCCCAGATCTCTCTCTCTCTCTCTCTCTCAAAATAAATAAATAGACTTAAAAAAAAGAAAGTTTTTATGATCAAATTTTTTTTAATTTTTTTAACGTTTATTTATTTTTGAGACAGAGAGAGACAGAGCATGAACAGGGGAGGGTCGGAGAGAGAGGGAGACACAGAGTCCAAAACAGGCTCCAGGCTCTGAGCTGTCAGCACAGAGCCTGACGTGGGGCTCGAACTCATGGACCACGAGATCATGACCTGAGCCGAAGTCGGACGCTTAACCGACTGAGCTACGCAGGCGCCCCTATGATCAAATATTTATTTAAAAGTCTGCTTCTTTGAGCAGTTCCAAACAATGATTGATATTCAGTGTTTATTTATCCATATTGGTATAATTTAATATTTAATAATTAGGCACTCAGGGGGTGCCTACATGGCTCTGTCAGTTAAGTGTCCGACCTTGGCTCAGGTCATGATCTCATGGTCTGTGAGTTCGAGCCCCGCGTCTGGCTCTGTGCTGACAGCTCAGAGTCCGGAGCCTGCTTCAGATTCTGTCTTCCTCTCTCTTTGCCCCTCCCCTGCTCACAGTTTCTCTCTCGAAAATAAATAAACATTAAAAAATTTTTTTAAAATAATAATAATTAGGCACACACAATGTACATTTCTTCCTAAGAAATATCTAGATCATTTCTGCTATAAATAGTCTCTAAAACATTTATGAATGTAATGCTATCATGTCTGAGATTTGCTTTAAATTATGCCAGTGGTGAAGGGCGTAGAGAGTATGAATGCAACAAGACTGGCCACAGGTCAGTAATGGTTGAAGCCGGGTGAAAGGTGCCTGGGGCTACTTACGCTCTCCTCTCTACTTCTGTGCATATTAGAAATTTTCTGCAATAAAAAAAAAAGATGTATCTGTTGTCCAGCAATTCCGCTTCTAGGTATAGACTCTCAAAGAATTGAAAGCAGAGACTTCAACAAACATTTGGCCACCCGTGTTCACAGCAGCATTATTCTCAAGAACTAAAAGAGGAAGCAACCCAAATATCCACCGATGGAAGGATGGAGAAACAGAATGTATCAGATATGAATACAACGAAGTACTTTTCAGACTTAAAAAGGGAGGAAATTCTGACTCATGTTACAACTGGATGAACCTTGAAGACATGATGCTGAGTGAAACAAACCAGTCGGAAAAGGACTGACCGTATGATTCTGCTTATATGAGGTACCTAGAATAAGCCAAATTCGTAGAAGTGGAAAGTAGAATCGTGGTTGCCAGGGCCTGGGGTGGGGGTGGGGGGGGGGGAAGGAGACTGGAGAGTTGGTGTCTAACGGGTAGAGTTTCAGTTTGGGAAGATGAAAAAAGCTGTGGAGACAGATGGTGGTGATGGTGAGTGTACGTGGTGCCACTGAACTGTACATTTACAAAGGGCTAAAATGGCAAACGTTACATATATTTTTTGACCACAGTAGAAGACATTTTAAAGAGATACGTCTGGTTTTTAAAAAATGATACTGGGGAGAGAGACGTAGAGAGAGAGAAACTAGAAGACGTGGACGTGATGAGCCCTGCTTGGATCTCTAAAAACTCTGATTATCCTTCTGTCCTCTGTCAGTTCCTTGTACAGATTCTCTGGTTTACCCCCCACACACCCCCCTCCCTGCCCCGCGTGGACTCTGTTCGTCCAATGTCCCCATGCTTCATAGTCAGCCCTGAAGTGCCACCTAGAGCCGTCAGAGACAAACTTGAGAAGAGGCGTGCTTCTCCGCCATGCCTCTTGGGTGTCCGCCTTTGACAGCCTCTCCGGACTTCCCTGTCTCAAAGCCTGCCCTCCCAGATGGTTCTGGGCTCTTCCTTTCCAGATGTCCTCTTTACCGGGTCTAACCGCCTGGCAACACTCCTCACTTCTCTGAGGAGAAACCTGGCGAATGTGCCCTGCTCCCACTCTCTGCACTTCGCACATACTTCCCACCTCTGGGTTCTCCCACTTAGCTGTGTTGCTTTTTGCCGCCGTCCATGTTTGTTGGTGCCCCCTAAAACTACCTAGGAGTCTGTGTGTCTTGGAAAACACGTCCAGAACGCTCTTGCAGAGCTCATTAGAAACTCTTTATGGCATTGGAAGAAGTCCAATAGTGGGAATAAATCACATCAGAAGTTAAATATCAGTCGTTTAAAAACATTCTACACTAAGGAAAATGGTGGTTTGTAAACATAGCTGCTTAAGGACAGACACAGTAGGATTACAAAAAAAAGTGGAGTAAATGTGTTTTAAGACAAATGACTTCTGTCATTCACCTGTCTGATTTATTTTCACTTGTTTATACCTTATCTCTCCCCCACAGTGTTTGTTTTATTTCATTAAAAAATTTTTTTTAATGTTTATTTTTGAGAGAGCGAGAGACAGAGACAGAGTATGAGCAGGGGAGGGGCAGAGAGAGAGGGAGACACAGAATCCGAAGCAGGCTCCAGGCTCCGAGCTGTCCGCACAGAGCCCCACACAGGGCTTGAACCCATGAACTGTGAGATCATGACTTGAGCTGAAGTCGGGCGCTTAACTGGCTGAGCCACCCAGGCGCCCCTCCCCCACAGTGTTTAAAGTGGCTTGCAGAGATGTGTAGAATTAAGCAGGATGAAAAATAGTAACAAAAGGCGATGCCATCATAAATGCCTGGTGTAAGAAAAGCAGTTTGTTCCAGGGATGAGCCAGGTGGATACAACTTGTGTGTTCTTTGCTGGTGGCACAACACCAGATGGACTCTGAGCGACTCAGTAGCCAAAACCAAGTGGGAAGTGCTGTGGGTGACAAGAATCATGGCAGTGGTTAAAAAAACCCTTGGAAGTCCCCAAGTCAAGTTAATGCCGGCTGATGAGTCCTCTCTGGGCCCAGCTATTTCAGATCCAGTGTCAGGATCTGATACTGGATCTCTTGGGAAGATGCTCCACCCACACTATGCCTGGCACCCAGAGAGCATCCTGCTTCTAGAGCCTTCTGGTGACAGACAGCATCTGGCCATTCTCCCTTCCCACCCCCCACCACTCGGAGCCTACATGGGAGGCCCAAGACCAGGCAAGTGTGCAGCACAGAACAAAGTGTTCGAGTCTGGTCCCACGTTGAGCTTTTGTTAATGATTACTGATCTATGAAACGCTGATTAAACCGAATTTGAAAACAGTCTATTGTTTTTGTTCTGGATTTTACACGTAAACATCTTTGTTTAAATTGAAGAGGGTAGGGGAAAAAGTTGCTACAGTTTTTCACTCGCACAGATACATCTACTCCAGTCCCAAAGCAGAATGCTTTTCTTTTATCACTTCCACTGCTGGGGAGATAGCAAAGCAATTTAGAGCCTAGTAGAGGAAGTTGATTTGACCTTGGCACAAAACTTATTGTCACATCAAGAGATACAGAGGCTGAACATTCTCTGGGCAGTGTCTGACTATCTAGTCAATAGAAGATCAAAGCAATACATGAGCTGTCAGCCCCAGGACAGCAGCAGGGACAAGATTTTGGGTTCCAGAAGGTTTACCCCACAGGGTGTGGGTGGGCCTGGGTCAGTACAGTGTGTAAGAAAGAAAATCAGGTCACAAAAGCTGACCTTAAAGCTTTCCATGCCCAGGGGAAGGGTCCAGACAGAGAGCAGATAGCAGTTTCATAGACAAGTCCCTGAGGCAGTCAGATATGTCTCTCTGTTGTCCAGTTTTTGTCAAGAGTGTTGCTATGGGAAATGATAGTCATGGACTGTCACACTACCTGCAATTTACCTGATAGTCTGAAACATTGTCTTTCAACTATAATTGTCTGGTCATCTGAGAGCCACACACTTGGACAGTACTTTTCCGACCACCTTTGAAGATTCCTTAATGACTTCCGGGTTCCACTTTTCTCAGAGTGAATGACACATTCAGAAGGAGCCCCGTCGAAACCGCCTACTGCTTTGTCATTAGGGTGATTATGAGAATACTGTCTCTTACAACACACACAACTCCTGCGAGTTGTAATGAAGGAAGTTCCAGAAAAAGTTCTGCTTCTCCTGAATAGCTGGTTTATTTTTGTTTTAACCATTGTATGATTCTTGTCATCCACAGCATTTCCCACTTTGTTGTTGTTTTCTTTCTTTTTGGTGGTGAGAACACTTAAGATCTATCCTCTTAGCAAATCTCAAGTACACCATACGGTATTACTAAGGTCACATTGTGGTACATTAGATCTCTAGAACGTAGTTATCTTGTATAACTGACACTTTGTACCCCTAGATCAACATTTCCTCATTTTCTCCTCCCACTAGCCCCTGGAAATCACCGTGTTATGCTTGGCCTCTGTGAGTTTGACTATTTTGGATTCCACATATAAGTGATATCATGCAGGATTTTTCTTTTTGTATCTGGCTTATTTCACTTAGCCTCCAGATTCATTCATGCTTAATGTCTTCCAAGTTTATCCATGTTGTGACAAATAACAGGATTTCCTTCTCTTTTAAGGCTGGAAAATATTCTGTTGTGTTTCTATATAATGCCCACATTATGTATCATAATGCCTGTTGTGTAGATAGGTAGGTAGATAGATAGATAGATAGATAGATAGATAGATATAATGTATATAAATAATATGCATTCAGTGTTTGTCCATTCATCTGTCAGTGGACATTTAGGGTTGTGTCCTGTCTTGGCTATTGTGAATAAAAGGTTCCAATGAATATGGGTGTTCAGATACATGATATCATTTCTCTCAGATACATTCTCAGAAGTGAGACTGCTGGACCATAAGGTAGCTCTGTTTTAACACTTCGAGGAACCTCCACACTGATTGCTGTACCAGTTTGCATTCCCACCAACAGTGCACCAGGGTTCCTTTTTCTCCACATCTTTGTTTATACTTGTTATTTTTGAACTGCTGTCAATTCTCCCTTCAGATGTGCCAATATTTGCTTTATCCATTTTGGTGCTCTAATGTCAGACGCATACGTATTTATAATGGTTGTATCTTCCTATTCATTGACCCTTTTAAAATTATATAACAACGTTCTTTGTCTCTACAGATAGTTTTTGATTTAAAGTCTATTTTGTGTGATACAAGTGTAGCCATCTCTGCTTTTTTTTTTTTTGATTGCCATTAGCATTGAATATATTTTTCCATCTCTTCACTTTCAGCCTACATGTGTCCTTAGATCTCAAATGTCTTATAGATAGCATATCACTGGATCTCTTAAAAATCCATTCATCCATTCTATGCCTTTTGATTGGGGAGTATAGTCTATTTACATTTAGAGTAATTATTAATAGAGGAGAACTTACTGTTGTTATTTTGTTAGTTATTTTCCATCTGTTTACAGTTGTTTTGTCCCCTCTTTTGCTGTCTTCCTTTGTTATTTGATGATATTTTATTTTGGTAGTGATTTGCTTTGACTATTTTCTTTTTTTTAAATTTTTTAATGCTTCTTTATTGTTGAGAGAGAGAGAGAGAGAGAGAGTGAGGGAGGGACAGAGAGAGGGAGACACAGAATCTGAAGCAGGCTTCAGGCTCTGAGCTGTCAGCACAGAGCCCGATGCAGGGGTTGAACTTGTGAACTGCGAGATCGTGACCTAAACCGAAGGTTGGATCCTCAAGTGACTGACCCACGTAGGTGCCACAATTCTTTTCGTTTTATTTATTTTATGTGTATCTATTATTGTTTTTTTTTTCCTTTGTGGTTATCCTGAGACTTGTATAAAATATCTTGTAGTTAAAGCCATCTATTTTAAGTTGATAACAGCTAAGCTTCAATCACATTTAAAATAAAACTTTAAATCATTGTATTTTTCTGGGGGAATGAGGGCTTGGATGGACCTCCTAGTCTGTCACCTTGTTAATGTTACCTTTTTGACATGTGACATTTATTTCCTAAGATGGCTTAACACTTTCTGTCCAACCTGTCCATTCCTCTGCTGAAAAACACCTTATTGTGGTCATTTTGTCTATTCCTCTCCCTACTGCTTTCCATCCCATTCCTTGAGCCTGGAACTCCTTAAGGTTAAAAAATAGGAAGGAGCTTCCCTGCCTTGGAGCCCATGTGCATTGGATTGCATTGCCTGAACCTGAATTAAATACCTGATAGAACATTTTTTGAGGTTGTATGTATGTGTTCTTGCCTGGCTGAGAGATGGGCTACTGTTTCTCTCTCAAATCAGCAGTGGATGCCTGGAGTGCTCTAGAGTGGAAGATAGGGAGGCAGAGAACTGAATGGGGCCAGCTGTCCAGCTTGTGAATTGCCCCTCCTTCTGGTGCAGAGTGATGCTGTTCAGGATGCCAGAGCCAGGGGAGCTGAATGAGGAAATGGAGCTTGGAAAATCTGAATAAGTAAGAACAGAACCACCCATCTAAGGAAGGAGAGGCAGCCTCAGCCCCTGGGCTCTGCGTAAAGTGACATTTCTTACCCTTTCCGAGCGGTTTTCCCGTTTCCTTTTCTCATGGATAGGGAAAAAGTTACCAACTGGTAGTCCTGGTCTCAAGCAAGTAATCTGTAAATGAAATCTAGGGACACCCAGACAGGGTAACTCCCTGCTCCGTTTCATGGGGCGAAGATGGTTCTGGACATTTCTTCCCATGTTGTTTTCATCCAGTGAGGTCAGTTTTACCTCATAGATTCATGCCTTCCCTTTTCATTAATCTAGGTGTTTCCTTAACCCTAATCCTATGCGTATCAGCCATCATTCGCATAAGCATAAGCAGCCATCATACTCATAAGCTTGCCAAAGCTTTATCTTTTGAGATAATTGAATTCATGTGGAGTTATAAGAAATAAAACAGGGCTGCCTGGGTGTCTCAGTCAGTTAAGCATCCAGCTTCAGCTCAGGTCACGATCTTATGGTTCATGGGTTTGAGCCCCACATCGGGCTCTGTGTTGACAGCTCGGAGCCTGGAGCCTGCTTCAGATTCTGTGTTACCTCTTTCTCTGTCCCTCCCCCACTCAGGCTCGCTCGCTCTCTCTCAAAAATAAATAAACATTAAAAATTTTAAAGAAATAATAAAGAGATCCCATACACCCTTCTGTCAGGTTCTCCCTTTGGTGATATCTTGCATAACTATAGTACAATCTCACAACCAGGGAACTGAAGGGTTACAATTGGTCCACCTTATTGAGATTTCACCAGTTTTGCATGAACTTGTGTGTGTGTGTGTGTGTGTGTGTGTGTGTGTTCTATTCTATGTAGTTTGATCACATGTGTAGATTCTTGACCACTACCCCATCAAGATACAGAACAATTCCATTACTACAAGGCTCTCTCTCTTTTTTAAATGTTTCTTTATATTAGAGAGAGACAGAGCATGAGCAGAGGAGGGGCAGAGAGAGAGGGAGACAGAGAATCTGATGCAGGCTCCAGGCTCTGAGCTGTCAGCACAGGGCCCGATGCGGGGCTTGAACTCACAAACTGCAAGGTCATGACCTGAGCCGAAGTCGGATGCTCAACCGACAGAGCCACGCAGGCGCCCCACAAAGCTCTCTTGCTGCCCTTTTGTGGCTGCATCTACTCCCTTCCCCATCCCTAAACCCCGGCAACCATTAATCTTCCCTCCATCTGTATCATTTCACCATTTCAAGAATGCTACATAAACAGAATCACCCAGTATGCCTTTTCTGAGATTGGCTTGTTCCATGCAGCATCGTTTCCCTGGAGAGTCATCCAACATGTTGCCTGTATCAATAGCTCGTTCCTTTCACTGCTGAGGACTATGCTGTGATATCGATATACCACAGTTTAACTCGAAGGAAATTTGGATCGTTTCTAGTTCGGGCATACACATGAAGCTGTGACAAACATTCACGTCTAGGTTTTTGTGTGAAGATAGGTGTTCCTTTCTGCGGGAAGAAGAACACCATCACCAGGTCGCTTGCTAGTTGTGTGTGTGGTTTTTCTACCAACTCCCAAACTATTTTCCAGAGTGGCTGTGCCCTGTTACATTCCCGCCAGTAATGTGTGAGTGATCCAGTTCACCTCATCCTTGCTAGGTTTTGGTGTTGTCCCTCTTTTTTTGTGGTTGTCCTGACAGTTGTGTCATGGGTTTAGTTCACATTTTTCTTATGGCTAATGATGCTGAACTTCCTCTCATGTGTTTTTTGGTCATGTTCATATCCTTTTCAGTGAAATGCCACTCTGCGTCTTTTGCTCATTTCTAATCGGGTTGTTTGTGTTTGTACTGCTGAGTTCCTTATATATTCTAGATACTATCCTCTGTCAGATAAATGGTTTGCAATTTTTTTTCTCAGTCTGAGGCTTGTCTTCTTAACAGATCTTTTGCAGAACAAAGGTTTTTTATTTTGATGAGATCCAGTTTTCAAATTTTTCTTTTAAAGATTGTGTGATTGGTGTCAAAACTCTTTGCCTAGCCCTAGATCCTAACTTACAATTTTCTACTATTTTTCTAAAGTAGTTAACATTTTTAAAATATTTACTTTGAGAGAGAGAGAGAGAGAGAGAGAGAGAGAGAGAGAGCGCGCGCAGGGGAGGGACAGAGAGAGAGAATCTCAAGCAGGCTCCATGCTGCAGTGCAGAGCCCTAGTGGAACTCAAATTCACCAACTGTGAGATCATGACCTGAGCCGATATTAAGAGTCAGACACTTGAGGTGCCTGTGGCTCAGTCAGTTAAGTGTCCGGCTTCAGCTCAGGACATGATCTCACAGCTCGTGGGTTCAAGCCCCACGTTGGGTTCTGTGCTGACAGCTCAGAGCCTGGAGCCTGCTTCAGATTCTGTATCTCCCTCTCTCTCTGCCCCCTCCCTACTCACACACTCTCTCTCTGTCTCTGTCTCTGTCTCTCTCAAAAATAAATAAACATTAAGAAAATTTTTAAAAAGATGCTTAACCGGGGCACCTGGGTGGCTCAGTCGGTTGAGCGTCCGACTTCGGCTCAGGTCATGATCTCACAGCTCGTGAGTTTGAGCCCCGCGTCGGGCTCTGTGCTGACAGCTCAGAGCCTGGAGCCTGCTTCGGATTCTGTGTCTTACTCTCTCTCTACCTCTAACCCACTCACATTCTGTCTCTGTCTCTCTCAAAAACAACTAAACATTAAAAAAAAAAAAAAAGATGCTTAACCAACTGAGCCACACAGGTGTCCCTAAAACATGTAGAATTTTAATATTACATTTAAGTCTCTGATCTATTTTGAATTAATTTTTGTGGAAGGTGTGATGTTTAGGTCAAAGCACTTTTTTGTTGTTTTTTGTTGTTGTTGTTGTTTGTTGTTGTTGTTTTTGCCCATGGATATCTGATTGCTCTAGCACCGTTTGTTGAGTGGGTACTTACTTTTATTTATTTTTCATTTGCAAATGGGAGACAGATAAATTTTAATGACATAATTGGGCTTAAGCTGTGGCAGATGTAGGAACAGTGGGGAAAAATATGGTATTAGGTGAGAGGGGAGGATTGCCCAAGGAGGACTTACTGAGTCATGTGCTGTTAGAAAGTATAGAAAATAGAGGGGCACGCTCTGGTTATGGGGGGAGAAAGTCTATGGTAGGAAGATGCACGGTGGATGAAATGGACCCCCATCTTTGCCGTGAGGTGAGGTGGCACCCTCTCTGCAGTGAGAAGGGTGAGAAGGATGCAGTGAGCATCCAGGTGGGTGTTTGAGGAGGTCGTACGCAGCTGATAGGAACCCAGGGAAGACACCCTTTCCCTCCAGGTAGACTCACAGAAGACACAGGTGGCCACACCACTTGCCGGGCACCCTAACTTCTCAAGGCCGTGAACAAACTTGGTTATCCCCCAGGGGAGGAATGCCAGGCTGTCTCTAACACTCTCCCTGCTGCATTGCCCCCTTCAGCCTCCTTGTGATGTTGGAATGTAACTACTTAAGGACTCAAGAGCCTTCCACAAAAGACAGGAAGGCTTTGCATTCCTATTCTTCCTTCTCTGCCATGTGACTGTCTGCAAAAGTTTTTGTTATTTCTGGAATGGAAAAACCAAACTTGGTATGGTTTCTTTGGAAAAGCAAGGGGATTGCTCTTTGGCTTGTCTTCAGAAAAGAGACTCTGGGTGCTTCTCTTCACAGGCACTTAAAATTCCGCAAGAACGAGGCTGCAGGGAAAGAATAATTTTGACACAGTTCTTTCTGTGTATGCGCTTTGTTAGTGGTGGCAGTGGAGTTTAGAGCAGAATATAATCAAACGTTTTGGCATTTATGCGGAAGGGGCATACAGTAGGATGGCTGGTATAATCCACTTTGAAGTTTGTGCGCGCGCGCGCGTGTGTGTGTGTGTGTGTGTGTGTGTGTGTGTGTGTGTGTGTGTTTAAGGGAAATACCACCTGGCTAACAGATTAGCTCTGGGAATGTTCCAGGGCAAGCTGTTAACATAAAAGAGAGGAGGATGGGACTATCTGGATGGTGATGGTTTATTTTCCGTCTTCTTTAAATGCCATATCAGGCGGCACCTGTAACATACAGTCAATCTATGTGCTTCTTAGTGATCCTCACATATACTATAGTGGATTGAATGGTGGCTCCCCCAAAATACATGTGCATTTTGTAACCCCCAGAATCTGCGAATGTGACCTTATTTGGAAAGGGGATTTGCAGATGTAATTAGGTTAAGGACGTTGAGATGAGATCATCTTGGATTTTCTGGGTGGACCATAAATTCAATGACAGGTATCCTTGTAAGACAGAGAAGAACAAAACAGGGGCAGAGATTGAGTGATGCAACCACAGCCAAGGACTACCTGGAGCCACCAGAAGCTGGAAGAACCTTCCAGATCTCTACCAACACTTCCAAGATGTTAGTAGTGAATTTAAGTCCAGACTTCATTTTTGGACTGAGGAAGAACGTCTGTTGCTAACGGAGGGTCTCGAATATAATAGTTGGGAGATGGTTTTTCTCAACATGTTTCTCAAACTATTTCTCACTCATGTGCTCATTCTAATTACTTTCAACCTTTCAGAGGAAAGAACAATATTTGTTTTCCTGAAATCTTAAGATCCTGGTGTTGGAGAAGATTTACTTTAGAACCTGCGATGCCTGTGGGTATTTAACATAAACTCTAAGGAGAATCACTGTTTCCTTTCTTTTAGAACAGCTTTATTGGGATATGATGTACATTCCATAAAGTTTACCCATTTTAAGTATAGAATTCAGTGGTTTTGGTATATTCACAGAGTTGTGCAACCATGACCAAATATATAATTTCAGAACATTTCCAGTATTCCAAAGAGAAACTTCATATCCATTAGCCACCATATTCCAATCTTACCCCTCACTACATCCCTACTTCTCCAGCACCTGACAACAAGATTTGTTTACTCTGAAAATTTTGTATGAATGGAATCATATGATATGTGGTCCTTTGTGACTGGCTTCTTTCAACTCACTTGTTTTTCAGGTTCATCAATATTATAATACGTAACAATACTTCACTCCTTTTTATGGCTGAATAATATTCCATTATATGGATATAACAAATTTTGTTTAGCTATTTATCCACTAATGGACATTTGGGTTGATTCCCTTTTTAGGATTTTGTGAATAATGTGTCTTTGAGTCTTAGTATACAAGTTTTTGTTTGGGCATAGGTTTTTATTTCTTGTATATATAATTAGGGTTGAAATTGACGGGTCATATGGTAACTGTATGTTTAACATTTTGAGGAACTGTCTAACTGTTTTCCAATTTGGCCACACCATTTTATTTTGTTTTGTTTTATTTTATTATACTTTTAATTTATTTTTTCCTAGCGTTATTGAGGGATGATTGCCAAATAAAGATTATCTGTATTTAGGTTGTACAACATGATTTTTTAAAGGTATAAAACCTGATGGTTTTTAATGTGTGCATACATTCTGAAATGATTACCACAATCAAGTTAATTAATCTATCACCTCACATAACTACCATTTGTGTGTGTGTGTGTGTGTGTGTGTGTGTGTGTGTGTGTGTGTGTGGTAAGGATACTTAAGATCTACTGTCTTAGCAAATTTCAAGTATATAATATATTATTATTAATTATAATCACCATGCTGTTTATTGGATCTCCAGAATTATTTATTTTGTAACTGAAAGTTTACATACTTTGACCATTATTTTCCCTATACCCACCCCTACCTCCTGGCAACCAACTTCTACTCTCTGGTTCTGTGAGTTTGACATTTTTAGATTCCTCATGTAGGTGAGATCATGTAGTATTTATCTTTCTGTATCTAGCTTATTCCACATGTCCTCTGGACTCATCCATGTTATTGCAACGTTTATTTATTTTTGGGACAGAGAGAGACAGAGCATGAACAGGGGACGGGCAGAGAGAGAGGGAGACACAGAATCGGAAACAGGCTCCAGGCTCTGAGCCATCAGCCCAGAGCCCGATGCGGGGCTCGAACTCACGGACCGCGAGATCGTGACCTGGCTGAAGTCGGACGCTTAACCGACTGCACCACCCAGGCGCCCCATCATCCATGTTATTGCAAATGGCAGGATTTCCTTTTTATGGTCAAATAATATTCTATCTATCTATCTTATATCTATCTTTCAAGTGAGGGAGAGAGATGACAATTTCTTTATCCATTCATCTGTCAACAGATAGTTGTTTCCCCCTTTTGGCTATTGTGAATAATGCTTCAATGAGTATTGGAGTGCAAGTATCTCTTTGAGTTATTGACTTCATTTCCTTTGGACATACATCCAGAAGTGGGATTGCTGAATCATACGCTAGTTCTATTTTCTGTTTTCCATAATAGTTTTACCAATTTATGTTCTCACCAGCAATGTTCAAGGATTCCTTTTTCTCTACACCCTTGACAACGCTTATCTTTTGTCTTTTTGGTAACAGCCATTCTAAAAGGCTTTGATTTGTATTTCTCTGGTGGTTAGTGATGATGAGCACATTTCATATACCTTTTGGTTATTTACATGTCTTCATCTTAAAAGTATCTATTCAAGTCCTTTGCCTATTTTAAAATCAGATTGTTTATTTTGCTATTGAGTTGTATGAGTTTCTTACATATTTTGGATATTAATTCCTTATCAGATATTTTTTGCAAATATTTCTCCCATGTAATCGGTTGCCTTTCATTCTGTTTTGTTTCCTTTGCTGCGCAGAACTTTTTAGTTTGATGTAATCTCATTTGTCTGTTTTTGCTTTTGGTGTCATATCCAAAAAAATCATTGCTTAGACCGTAGTCAAGGAGATTTCCCTTAGCAGTTTTATGGTTTCAGGTTTTATATGTAAGTCATTCTACCATTTTGCGTTAATTTTTGTGTATGGTATATCAGGATACAATTTCATTTTTTTGCATATGGATATCCAATTTCAATTTTAATTTGT
Organism: Felis catus; assembly: GCF_018350175.1. NCBI lineage: Eukaryota > Metazoa > Chordata > Mammalia > Carnivora > Felidae > Felis > Felis catus. The sequence goes on from NC_058380.1 coordinate 11,973,602, forward strand.
CTCCTGATGCTTTGTGATCTCCCTTTTGATTTATTCTTTCATCATCAGGAATGTGTTATTTAATTTTGACATACTTGTGAATTTTTCTACTGTTACTGATTTCCAGTTTCATATTGTGGTTAGAATTGATACTTGATATGGTTGATTTCAAGCTTCTTAAACTCATTAAGATTTGTTTTGTGGCTCAACAAATGATCTCTCCTGGAGAATGTTCCATGGGCTGCTCCATTTTATACTCCTACCACCCATGAGCAAGGGTTCTAATTTCTTCACATTCTCTCCAACACTTGTTATTATCTGTGTGTGTGTGTGTGTGTGTGTGTGTTTTGAGAGAGCACAAGTAGGGGAGGGGGCAGAGGGAGAGAGAGAATCTTAAGCAGGCTCCACGCTCAGCACAGAGCCCCACATGGGGCTTGATCCCATGACACTGAGATCCTGACCTGAGCTGAAATCAAGAGTAGGACATTCAACAGACTGAGCCACCCAGGTGCCCCATTTGTCTTTTTTATTCTAGCCATCCTGGTGGGTGTGAAGTGGTATCTCATTATGTTTTTTCCCCCCCAATGACTAATAATGTTGAGCATCTTTTCTTGTGCTTATTGGCCATTTATATATCCTCTTTGGAGAAATGTCTATTCTAGTTCTTTGCCTATTTTTAAATTGGGTTAGTTGTATTTTTATTATTGAGTTGCAAGAGTTCTTTAGCGTATAAATCCTTTATCAGACATATTATTTGCAATAACTTTCTCTCATTCTGTGAATTGCATTTTCATTTTCTTCATGGTGTGGTTTGAAGCACAAAAGTTTCCAATTCATCTATTTTTTTCTTTCATTGCATTTGCTTTTGGTGTCCTATCTAAAAAACCATTGCCTAACCCAAGGTCACAAAGATTTACTCCTGTGTTTTCTTCTAGGGATTTTATGGTTTTTGCTCTTACATTTATGCTTCTGAGCTAATGTTTGTGTATTGCAGGCATACCGTTCCATAAATGACAAGCAGCTTACATATAAGCTTTTTATGGCAGAATTTCCGTACGTAGTTTATTATTAACAACTTGGTGATATTAACTATGACCCAAGTCTTCCTGTGTGAGCTGGGGTATTCCTGATATATAGCTCTTACCTGAATTTATCAAAGTTCAGTGGAAATATGGAAATGTTTGTGTTGCCAGAGGCAGAAATGCAAATCCAAGTAGTCAGAAAAGGAGATTTTGCAGGAAAGATAATGAGGTTGTCTCATGTAATTGAAGGAAATGTTGAATAGCCCCAGGGCAGGAAGTGTGAAGTGAAGCTGGACCTGGGAACAGCTGGGACCTGGACTGAAACTTGAGTGCCACCAGGACACCTTCTCTCTCTCTCTCTCTTTCTTTAGGTCTTATTTCTCAATCTCTTTGCCCATAGCTTTCTTTCTCCAAACAGGCTGGGCTCCTCCACATTGCCCAGCGCAAGACTACGGGAGTCTCACAAGACCCTGGACGCCAAATCTACACCCCCACGAAGACCCTTGTTTCCAGCTCCAGTTTGAAAAAAAAATTCTAGGGAAGATGTCTGATTGGTCAGTTAGGGTCATGTGCCTCTTTGGACAGTTCATGAAGCTTCTGGTTACATTGAGGATAGTTTTTATTTGTAGAAAATAGTCTTTACAAGTTTACTTTTGGTGGAAACAAGTTGCTTTCAGTTTGTGATGGCTCTAGCTTTTACAACACTTTTAATTCTATTTATAAATCTAGCAGTTGTTAACAATCACTTTTCAAGGGATATTTAAATATTACTTTATTATTAAATTAAATTAAATTAATAATTATCATTACTATCTGTTTAAAAAGTCAGTTCATTAAACTGCTTCAAAATTTCAAACATCTTTTATCCACTTAATATTTTATTTTCTTCATAAGTATTTTAATTGCTTAGCCCAACAAACAAATCTTCCTGAAGACTTAAATAACTCCTATAAATGCAATAAATTAATGTTATAAGTAAAGGAAACCTACCTAAACTTCTCTTAGATGTCTCAGTGCTGTACACGAACTTGGTGGGATTTCAATAGAACATCTTGTCTTAGTTACTCAATTGCACACGTATATATATATGCAATTTTTATATATATATATGTGCAATTGTTTTTTTTTTTTTTAAGAGAGGGAGTATGAACTGGGGAGAGGGGGAGAGGGAGAGAAAGAGAGAGAATCCCAAGCAGGCTCCACACTCAGCACTGTGGGGCTTGACCCTGTGACCATGGGATCATGACCTGAGCCAAAATCAAGAGTTGGATGCTCAATGAACTGAGCGACCCAGAGGCCCTTAATTGTACATTTTAAACTGGAGTTATGAGGCTGTCACTCTTAGAGATCAAATTCTTTTCAATATTACAAATATACAAGATATCATATATGAATAGAGTTGCTCTAAACATCAAAATACAAATACCATGGTTTTGATCCCCTTAACATTTTTAATGCTTAAATTTTAAACCTTTCCAGACCTGGCACTGACTAAGGAATACTAATAGAATTCCAGAGAGCTCTGAAAATGTAATTATAAAATTTCCCAGGGTAAAAGATGTGCACTCACTAAAAAAATTTCATCTAATTAAGATATACTTTTTTTTTTTCCCTTCCCATTTTAACATTTCTGAAATTGGGTCTTATAGTCAATGGCACCTTATTTGGCAACAGTTAGTCTTTCTGAGTGATATGTAAAATGATGGTATCTTAAGTCAGATGAGACTTGGTACCATCTCAGTTAATTCAGATTACTTAAAACTAGAAATTGAGACCAGCGTCAGACCTGCTGGTGCAGACACCCAGTACATTTCATCTTGTCGACACCACTGCCATGTTGAGGTTGCCTGTAACATGACCTTAAAACTTAAAAAAAAAAAGAAGTGTGGCTTGTGTAGACCACTAGCTAATTCATTTTATCCAAACACTTGAGTGTCTGCCTGCTCACAAAATTTGCAAGTACCCTACTTGGTCACTTGACCGGATTTGCATCTGTCTGATTTTAGTATAAAGAGTATCTTCCCCCTCCCTCCCCCCCCCCCCCGCCCCCCATCCAACTTTGAAACTCATGGGAGGCTTTGCTATTTAAATACTTTTTAATTGAACTTGAAAGATATTTGCATTTGATGTATTTTTTTAATTCTTTCATGTTCCAGATATTTAGGGTTACCCTGCTTTTTTTCAGGTATAAGTCATTTATTTAAATTATAATTATTATCCTTTCAAACATTTGTCATTCCTTAGCTAGGAAGCTTAGAACAGCCTTTCAAGTGGAGAACACAGACATTCTTTTTTATTTTTAAGTTTTTTTTAGAGTGTTATTTAATTTAATTTAATTTTTTTTCAATATATGAAGTTCATTGTCAAATTGGTTTCCATACAACACCCAGTGCTCATCCCAAAAGGTGCCCCACTCAATACCCATTGCCCACCCTCCCCTCTCTCCCACCCCCCATCAACCCTCAGTTTGTTCTCAGTTTTTAAGGGTCTCTTATGCTTTGGCTCTCTCCCACTCTAACCTCCTTTTTTATTTTTTTTCCTTCCCCTCCCCCATGGGTATCTGTTAAGTTTCTCAGGATCCACCTAAGAATGAAAACATATGGTATCTGTCTTTCTCTGTATGGCTTATTTCACTTAGCATAACACTCTCCAGTGCCATCCATGTTGCTACAAAGGGCCATATTTCGTTCTTTCTCATTGCCACGTAGTACAAATGATGAATGGATAAAGAAATTGTGGTTTATATTTTTAAGTTTATTTATTTTGAGAGAGAGAGATCGAGCAAGCAGGGGAGGGACAGAGAGAGAGAGAGAGAGAGAGAGAGAGAGAGAGAGAGAGAGAATGAATGAATCCCAAGCAGGCTCCACACTGCCAGTGAACAGCCAGATGTGGGGCTCAACCTCACAAACTATGAGATCATGACCTGCGCCAAAATCAAGAGTTGGATGCTTAATCACCTGAGCCACTCAGTCACCCTGAGAATGCAGACATTCTTCCCCTTCTTCTGCTTCTGCTTCTGCTTCTGCTTCTGCTTCTGCTTTGGCTGTTGTTGATAGTGCTGCTATAAACATTGGGATACATGAGAACACAGGCATTCTTAACTTGTTTCTCAATTTAATGAAACTGTCTTATATGTTCTTGGTGATGACTTGGGATAGATACAATGTTAAGAAAGTATGCCATTTATTTTATTAAGAGATTTAAAAAATCAGGAATGGCTTTTTCTAACAGCTTCATTGAGATATAGTTTACATACTGTGTAATTTACCCATTTAATAAAAGTGTATCATTCAGTAGTTTTAGTGTATTCACAGATATGTGAACCATCACCACCAATTTATCATCTCAAAAAGAAACCTCATACCTTTTACCTATACTCCCACTCCAGCCCTAAGTAATCACTAGTCTACTTTCTGTCTCTATCAGTTTTCTTTTTCTGAGCATTTCGTACAAATGTAATCATAGAATATGTGATTTCTTGTGACTGGCTTCTTTCTCTTAGATGCTGAAGTTGGTTAAACCTCTTTTTAAGGAAATATTACAAAGAATAATCTATTTGTTTTTTTAATGTTTATTTATTTATTTTGTGAGAGAACGAGAGACAGAGAGAAAGAGAGCAGGGGAGAGGCAGAGAGAGAGGGCAGGAGAGAATCGCAACAGCGCATGGAACTTGATCCCATGAACCATGAGATCATGACCTGAGCCGAACTCTTAGCCCACTGAGTCACCCAGGCATCCTGATATCCTACTTTTTTATTTGCACAATTCTTATGGATTTGTCTGCTCTGCAGTTACAATGAGGGAATCATTTTATTGAAATGTACCAATGGATTGTTGACCAAAGGGAAAGAGCTAGAGGGACCCACCCATGTCAGGTACCTGTTCTAGACCCAGTCTCCAGGTGAGGGATGGAGTCAGGCAAGAATATGGCAGCCCTGTCTGGGACCGTGTGGTTGGAATAGGACAAAGGGTAGTCCTTAGAAATGGGGATAGGCAGACAGAATTGAAAATGTTGAAGGGAAGGAAAAATTCTTTCTCTACTATTTAAGTTCTTATAGCTGGACCAGGAATTAAATTTTACATGAAGTGGATTAACAGGAGAAAAGAAAAAGCTTGGCTGCATGTGCAGTGAGGCCCGATAATGAAATTGAAACCTAAAGAAATGTTCAAGGCAGGTGATTTTTATACTTTTCTGACAAAGAGACAATAAATCTGTGAAGAATTGACAGGACAAAGAAAACTTTGGGAGCTTCAATTAGTAAGAAATTATTTTTTTACATGTTTATTTATCTTTGAGAGAGAGAGAGAGAACAACCAGGGGAGGGGCAGAAAGAGAGAGGAAGACAGAATCTGAAACAGGCTCCAGGCTCTGAGCTATCAGCATAGAGCCTGACACGGGGCTGGAACTCAAGAGCTGTGAGATCATGACCTGAGCTGAAGTCGGATGCCTAACTGACTGAGCCACCCAGGTGCCTCCAATGAGTAAGAAATTCTAAGCAGAGTTTGGGCTGGGATAGTAAATTAGTAAGTAACAAGGGTTATTTGTACAACCCTCTTGGTTCTAAATTTCCTATCTCTTGTGATAAGGAGGTCTCTTTACCTCCTGGTACAGGGAGGGTAACTTCCATGTGGAAGATTTATTTCTTGTTTTCAGAGGAACAGAGGAAGGTCTGAGTGTGCTTCTTGCATAGACTATCTCTTAAATTAATTTTTATTTAAAATAATCAGTATGCCAGAGTGGCCCATCTTAGAGTGGCCTGCCCTTGACCCCTACAATGTCTTGTTTACTTCAGCCATTTGAGGGCCTTCTCCCACGCTTTCCTGAATCACAAGTAAAGTTGTGCACAGAATACTGCTGTGGTATACGGGGAAGAAACTGGATCAGAAGTCGGAAGCCCTAGGTCTTTGCTTTGGCTTTGTGGCTTGACTCTAAGGAAGTCACTCTCTGTCTCTGAGCCTCAAGATTTTCATGTCTGAGTAAAACTTAACTGTCTGGCATGGTTTGTTGGTGTGTTATATGAGATGATGTGAGTAGAAGATTTACACAAATGGGAGACATCTGTCTTCTTGTTCTCTCTGACTCTTCATATGCTGCACCGTGGCTCCACAGCACACTGCTTTCTGGAGCCGTTTCAGATTCACCTCTGGTTAAGCGTACTCAGCATTTCTCCGCATCCACCCCTCCACTTCATGTTGCCAGTAGGGTCTCTGTTTATAAGGTCCGTAGCTGGTGGTCTCCAAGGTCCTCGAAGGTTTTCACCACACCGCATCCATCCACACTTTCAAGAACACTGGAAACCATGAACCACTGTTCCCCACTCCCTGCCCCTGCCCCCACCCCCATTGACCCACCCAATCCCAGCAAAGGTGGTTTGGTTGGTTGTTAGATACGTCAGTCTCCTCAGAGGTCTGTCATAGCCAAGTGCACCCTAGTCATCCCCTCCGGCGAAGAGGGGCACACCTCCTGCTCTCTGGGGCTAACTTCTGAGGCTGACAGATCACATAGCCACATTGAGTGGGACATCTGATATTCGAGTGGCAGGTAGCCTGACACCAGGCCTTCAGGGCCCTGGGTTCTCTTTCAGCTTCATTTATTTACACAACCATACACACACACACAAACACACACACACACACACACACACACACACACACGCATGCACACGTGTTTCTTTGTACTTTCCCATTGAGGTGATTCATAATCGGATATCACTATTCCAAAGAGACGAAAGCTCCTTAAGAAGACAGCATTTAGAATTACATGTTAGAACTGGAGAGAACCATGCATATAATCTGGTCTAAACCCTCCCTTGCCCACCCCTCCCCAACCTCTGTTAATGGAAAAGACTGAAGCCCACTGAGGTGATGTGACTTGTTCAAGATCACACAGTAAGTGAGAGAAAAAGCAAATACCTTTCATTCATTCATTCATTCATTCATTCATTCAATAAAAGTTTATTGATTCCTCTTTACCAGGCATGTTCTAGGAGATGAAAATATAAACTTATTCAACAAAAAGTTCCCACCCTTGTGTTGCTTATATTTGTCATATGGTCATGGATATGAAAAACAACGTAACGTCAGATGGTGCTAAGTGTCAGGAAGAAATCCAGACCATGGGGATAGGGAATGAAGGAGGAGAGGAAGTATTACATTTGATAAGGTGGTGTGGGCTTGTTTCTCTAAGAAGTAAATGAAATGAGGACTCAAGATATATCTGAGGGAAGAGCATTCCAAATAGAGGGAACAGCAGGTGCAAAGGCCCTGGTGCAGTAAGGAGGCTAATATGATCAGGATGTCTAGATTTGCCATCCACAGCCCCTTCATCAAACTACACTACCTCTAAGTCATCAGGGGTGTCTCAGGGGTCTTTATGTCATATACAGTGTCCAGGTCTGAGAGTGACTCTAAGAACCTAGAAGTCACCATGCTGCTCAGGTTGGAACAGAATTTGTGACCTTCACAGGTACAACAGATGCAGAACCTCAATGTAGCAAAACACAAACAGCTCTGACTGGGAGATCAGGAGACCTGAGGGACAATCTTTGTTCTCCTACTGAATGTGCAATAGTGGTCAAACCCTCTTGGAAGATCAGATTGTTGTTTTTAAATTTTAATTAGAATTTAATTTTTATTAAAAATTTTTTTAAAAAAATGTTTCTTTACTTTTTGAGCGAAACAGAGCGTGAGTGGGGGAGGGGTAGAGAGAGAGAGAGAGAAAGAGAGGGAGGCACAGAATTGGAAGCAGGCTCCAGGCTCCAAGCTGTCAGCACAGAGCCCGACAGGGGGCTCGAACTCACAAACCACGAGATCATGACCTGAGCCAAAGTCGGACCCTTAACTGACTGAGCCACCCAGGCGCCCATTAAAAAAATGTTTTTAATGTTGATTTATTTTTTGAGAGCTAGAGAGACAGAGTGTGAGTAGCAGAAGGGCAGAGAGAGAGGGACACAGAATTTGAAGCAGGCTCCAGGCTGTGAGCTGTCAGCACAGAGCTTGACGCAGGGCTCGAACTCAGGCTGGGAGATTGTGACCTGAGCTGAAGTCTGATGCTTAACTGACTGAGCCACCTAGGTGCCCCTAGAGTCTAATTTTTAGTTTTAAATGGGTGAGTTCCCAATTTTTTCATGTATCTTGACTTTTTTGTTGTGGTTATTATAGCTTAGTACAGAAATGTACACAAATCTTACATGCATTGCTTGATAAATTTTTTATGTATGCATGTGAGACTTCATCATCTACATCAGGATATAAAACATTCCGTGTCTCTGAAGCCTTTTTAAATGATGTGTCTCTCCCTGGGCCAATGCACTGCTCTCAACCTCTGCCAGACAACTATCTGACTGCTACCAGCATCCATTAGGGTTGTCTGTTCCTAAATTCATACAGAAGGAATCACACAGGATGAACTTTTTAATGCCCATCTTCTTTTACTCAAAGTTATGTTTTTGAGATTATCCACGTTGTTGAGAGTCACAAGAGTTAATTGTTTTTCATCGCAGGGTAGTGTTCCATCACACGAATATCACACTTTATTTCTCTGTTCTCCTCTTGATGGCCATTTGAGTTCTTTCCAGTTTGGAGTTCTTATAGACAAGCTGCTATGATCATTCTTGTGCAGGTCTTTTGTTGGACATAAACACTCACGTTTCTTGGGTTTGTACTCAAGAATTGAATTGTCTGAGCTTCTTTTCAAGTTCAAATATTTCTGACCATTACATGACAGCAGGTATATTTTAGTAGCTGTTAATTTTAGATAAAGTCAGTAAGGCTTTTAAATGCTTCTTTATCAACTGTGAACATACCTGTGTGCATTTGGAAAAATATCCATATGAGATATTATTTATTTGGTCTTCACCTAGGACATGGTGTCCAAATGGTTCTTGACCTATAGCTGGGGAATCACTGCCTTAGAGAATGACTACAGTGTCCTTGAGGTGTAATCCTCTATGATTCTAGAAGGCAGTGCTCCAAAAGGCATGCATGTCCCTTGTTTCTTAACGGAACTTTCACCTCTTCAGCTGTCTTTTTTCACTCAGATGATGATGTTCAGATATGGAGCTCTCTTCTGAAACTGTGTGCTGTCTGGCTCACGATGTTATTATAGTATTGAGTGATGGATGTAAGTAGTATCAAATATCTTCCTTTCATCTGGGGCCTGCCCTTCTCCAAACTAAAGTCCAGAGTGCCGTGAAATGGTCCAATGAATACAGTATACTAGTTTATTCTTGGGGGTCAGGAGGTACTGGGGGCTCCTGTGACCAGGGGGATGACTCTCAAGGGGGCGGCGTGAAGGTTCTGTTGCAGGCAGGACTGATGGCAAACCAAAGTGACAGATGGGATGCGCCAAGGCGTGGTAGGTAGTGTAGAAGCTCTTTGGTTTTGTTTGTCTAGCATATTCCACTCTCCTTTATTTATTTTCAGTGAAGACTGTACTCCTTAAACACAGAGTAGGAATTCTGAGCCAGCATAGCCAATTAAAATACTCATTTGCCCTGGCTTCCGGCATTGGTTGAAGAATGAACAAACCAGCCATGCTGCACTAATCACGATCCTTCTAATTTTTTTCAATGTTTATTTTTGAGAGACAGAGAGACAAAGAGTGAGCAGGGGTAGGGCAGAGAGAGAGGGAAACACAGAATCTGAAGCTGGCTCCAGGGTCCCAGCTGTCAGCACAGAGTCCTATGCAGGGCTTGAACTCACGAACCGTGAGATCATGACCTGAGCCGAAGCTGGACGCTCAACCGATTGAGCCAGGAGCCCCTAATCATGATCCTTCTAAGGATCATTGTCGTTGGAGAGATGGAAGGATTCTCCTTTTCTTGGCTGCACGTTGTAAAGATGAGATGCCGGAGTAGCTACAGTCCAGTCTGCCATCATGGGGACAAGACTGGCAGAATGTCATGAGATAGAGAGAAAAGTCCTGGCAGGTTACATCACTGTTTCTTATCTCTGGTGGGCAATATATACCTCTTTCCATTCATTTTTTAATTTAATAATTAAACTAATAAGAATAATGTGATGTACATATAACTTAATACATTTGTTATTTAAGATAAAGCCAATGCAACAAAAAAAAAAAATAAAAGAGTATATTAAAAACATACTTAAAGTCAGAAATCCTGGCAGGTATAGATACTTAAAAAAAATAATTTTTTAGAGACTGATGTGTCTATGGGGTAGATCCAAGAATCCTTTTTCTTTTTAATGTTCTAAATGTTTTATTTTCTTCTAAAAAATTTAAATTTTGTTTTTGCTTAAATCTAAGTTAGTTAACATATAGTGTAATAGTGATTTCAGGAGTAGAATTTAGTGATTCATCACATACATATAACACCCAGTGCTCATCTCTTCCATTCAAACTGACATATATTGGGCTCTTGAGCTTTGGGGGAAAGGGTCTGAACAAACAAACAGCCAACTCCTTCATAACCAAACCTTGCGCTTCAGAGATGGTCTGGACAGACTTAGCTTTTGAGAGGTGGCAAGGAGGACTCATGGCTGCACTTCATTTGGTAGAACGAATTACATGCTCTTATCAGCAGTTGCTGGTAGGGCTGAACAGGAACAGGAACTTCCAGTGTTTCAAAAAAGATCTTGTCTTGACCATGCTCAACAATGTGGGTGTGTCCAACATGCAGAGTCTAGACAGGAATCTAGACAAGAAATCAGGCAATCACAATATGGTGTGGGGAAAACTATGAAGGGAAGTAGAAGGTGATACAAAGCACAAAGCAGACTCACCTCCTGTGGTCTCTGGGGTGGCCCATGGGGATGCTGAGGATGATCTCGTGGACAAAGGAGCTCCAACTTGTAGTCTGGGGATGGGCAAAAGTGTCCCAGGAGACGTGTATGATTTTTAGTTGGGTACTAAGGGGGAGGCATGGAACAGTGTTCTTTGTAGAGGGAACAGCACATTTGAAACTCCAAAAGTAGAAATGAGTTTGGCACAAAAGACTGACATTATGTCAGGATGCCAATTTGTTAAATCAGAACTAGGTTTGCTGGTAAGTATGCATAGAACTTTCGAATGCACAGAACTTTCAAATGCACAGACCAACAGAAAGGCAGCTGTTTACTGGCTCAGAAGAGCTAGGAGAGTGATTTAATATCATAACACTTCATGCAGAGAAACTATTTTTCGGCAATCCTTATGGACTGTTGAAAGGCAAATAGGGACTATGAGTGCAGGAGGCACAAAGACGAATAATGATCCTTCCCTTTCTTCTTCTTTCTGGCCCAGTGAAGCCAAGGATCGACCTGACCTATTCTACAAGGGTTAGAAATAATGTGCGCAGAGCTGGGTCATGGCGGACAGTCAAGCAAAGTGGTGTTCCTCTTCCTGGACCTAAGCTCCACATTTCCTCAGGTCTCGTTTCCTGTCCCGGGAAGGCCCTCCCGCTGGATGGCAGACTGTAGTTGTGCCTTCTCCTTCTGGGGATACCCCACCTCTTGCCCCCGGGGTGACCATGTGGTCTTCAGTAGGTCAATGGCTAAGACATAGCAGATCCAGTGACTTTGTACATTTTCCAGTTAGGGTGTGTCAGTCTGGAAAAACCCAGTACGTGGGGGCATGTCCAGCTCAGTCTACATGAGCCCAGGCCAAGTCCCTTTTATTGTCTCTTCTGCAGCTTGTTGGGCAGTAATGCCCATCCTCTGACTCAATCTTTGGGGGGCCTGAGATTCTCTCTTCCATGAATGGTTGCTGGAAAGAAGAAAACACACCCACTTACACAGTCACAGAGGTATATTTGAGGGCATCTAGAAACTCTGGGGAGCTTTTTACATAGTATATCTGCATGGGCCTTACCCCAGTGCAGAGCTCACAAATCAATATCTCTGCAACTGGGGGCTTACAAATTATGTGTGTGAATTATATGTGTGTGTATACATACACACACACATATGTATATGTATATGTATATGTATATGTATATGTATATGTATATGTATATGTATATGTATATATATATATTAATTTTTTAAATGTTTATTTCTGAGAGAGAGAGACAGTGTGAGCAGGGAAGGAGCAGAGAGAGACAGGGAGACACAGAATCCGAAGCAGGCTCCAGGCTCTGAGCTGTCAGCATGGAGCCCCTTGAGGGACTCAAATTCAGAAACCATGAGATCATGACCTGAGCCAAGATCATGACCTAAGTCAGACGCTTAACCGCCTGAGCCACCCAGGCACCCCGAAATTGTATATATTCTCAAAGTTCCCCTGGTGACTCTGAGAAGGACCCAGACCAAGAGCCCCTTAGTGGAGGAGGCTATGTACCACTGCTCACACTGGCCAGAGGCAGCCTCTCAAGTGTGTTATTCCACGGCTCTTTCCTAAACATCTTTGTTTCCAAATGGTCTAGGCTTCACATTTGCATCACTGAAAGGCCTGTTGAAGAGATTTCCCCAGAACAGAAGGAATAGTCTCTGCTCAAAGATGAATTGCAGTTTTGACTTCTACTGAAATGTGAATCTTCAGGAACCTTGGCTATTACAAGATTTCTCTCTCTCTCTCTCTCTCTCTCTCTCTCTCTCTCTCTCTCACACACACACACACACACACACACACACACACACACAAGCACACACACACTCTCACACACTTAGACCCTCACACATGCTCACATACCCACACATTGACACACACACACTCACACACACACACTCTTATGAGACACACTTTATTACATATCTCTGTGTAGCTTATCTACCCTAGAAATTTATAAGCCATAAATTGTAGGGCAGTGGACTTGAATTGTCTTTTGTGGGATTTGCATCATAGGAAGTTTTCAGTGTTTGATTCAACAATGCGAACAGTACGGCTGCAGCCCTTTGGCTTAACAAATAAGTCTGTCTCGAGGCCAGTGGCATTAGAAATCTGCTCCATTATTTCAGAAAAACGGGGGGCCCAGCCTGCCAGCACTGCTCAGGGTTGCTTGCTTTCTTCTGTTCTTGCTCTCTTAATTAAAAAAAAAAAAACGTTCTGCAGCCCTTTCTCTGTGAAGGGAAACAGTTATCATTGAAGTTGCCTCTCCGTTTCCTTGACACAATTCTCATGCAATCCTGTACCTCATGGAAAAAATATGAGAACATGGAACGCAAGGCCTTAAAGTTCAGGATGAATCTCTGGTTTGGTCCTGGGTATTTTGGGTCTGCAGGTTTAGCCATTCCACACCCCAGTTCATCTGCTTTTCTTGGTCCCGGCTGTCTTGATGGTCAGCTGAGAAATTGGGGAGATAAGAATGGCTGAACTTCAAAAGTGCAAGTCTCAGGGACTCCAGCTGATTGCATGGCCCCGCCTCAGGCTGATGGAGCATCGCAAACTTGCACTTGACAGATGAAGTAACTGAGAGCTAGAGAAGCTTGGAACTGGCTCCAGATCAGAGTGGAGGAGGGCCTGGAGCTCAGGAAGTCTGGCTTCTAATGTGGTACCCTTCCCCTTAGAACACGGTGGTCTCCTTCCTCCCTGTGCATACAAGTCACCTGGGCAGCAGTGTGTGGCTGGGGACCTGCAGAGCCCCTCCCTCCAGCATATTTCCATCTCAGGTTGTTTTCGAGCCAAACCCTCTACCTTCCCTTCCAACGAATTTGCTACCCAAAGTCCCCTCTCCTACAAACATTCCCATGTAAATATTCTGGAGTCTGAATAGTACCATCCACCAATGTTGTTTTGAATTTGTTAAAATGCAGGTTCCCAGGCCTCTCATCCAGACTGTTGGATTCCATGGGTGTTAGGGAAGCTCGCAGACTTGCATATTGACATGGCCCCCCAAATGGTTCTGGGGTCCAAGGACCACACTCTGTGAAGCCCCCCAAGTCAGACGCTTGACTGAGTCATCCAGGTGCCCCTACGTGTATCTTTATTGAGAAACAATTTACCCATTTAAAGCACAATTCAGTGGTTTTTAGTCTCTTCACAGCAGAGTACAATCCTTACCACAATCGATTTGAGAACATTTTATCACCTCAAAAAGTAACCCCAGACCTCTATCTCTCACCCTCCCCCCATTCAGTCTCTCCCCATACCCCCTGCCATGGATGCAACTGTTAATCTACTTTCTGTCTGTATGGATTCATGTGTTCTGGGAATTTCATACAAATGGAATCATATAATATGTGGTCTGTTGTTACTGGCTTCTTTTACTTAGCATAATGCTTTCAAGGTTCTTCATGTTGTAGTATTCCTTTTTATGGCCAAAAATGTTCCATTTTCATGGATTAATGCATTTTGTTTATCCATGCATCCACAACTCGGTTGTTCCTAACATTCGGTGCAGGTGAATAATGCTATTTGTGTACAAGCTTTTATTTTCATTTCTCTTGGGTGTATACTCTATGTTTAACTTTTAGAAGAATTGCCACACTGTGTTTCTAAAGTCTTCACTTTATTATTTTTTTAAGTCCACCAGAAGCCAATGACTCTGAATCACCTTATATGGTCTCACTTATATACAGCTCAGCTTGGTCAGGTGTCACTAAGGACTTACTGTAAGCGAGTGTTGGAGGAAGCCGAGAATCAAGCTTGGGTTACAACATCCAAAGTCCAAACACTGAAGAGTGTATTTGGTGTAACTTTAAAGGTTGGGGCAATGTCACTTGGATTCACGTTTATGATAAGCAGAAAAAGAAACCCACAGCTTATAAATGTGGCCAAAAAACAAAAAAAGAAAACTACAGGACAAAAACTCGTAATCAGCAGCTTTGGAAAAGGTTTAGTGGCTTGAAACTATGGGTTTTCATGACCCATGCTAGCATCTGTTTCCGTATAGTAGTCCCCCCTTTATGTGCAGGAAATATGGTCCAGGCACCCCTAGTGAGCACTGGAAACCATAGACGACAGTGCCAAACTATAGACGGATAGAGATATAGATGATACAGATAGATAGTACACACACACACACACACACACACACACACACACACACACACACATATATATTCCTCTACATATATACCTATGATAAAGTTTTACTTATAAATTCGGCACAGTAAGAGAGCAACAATAGCTAAAAATAAAATAGGACAATTATAACGATACACTGTAGTAAAAGCAAAGCTGTGTGAATGTGGTCTCTCCGTCTTTCAAAATGTCTTAATGTACTATACTCACCCTTCTTGTGATGATGTGAGAAGATAAAATGCCTACAGGATGAGAAGAAGTGAGGTGAGTGACGTCGGCATTGTGACCTGGTGCTAGGCTCCTAGTGACCTTCTGATGCTCTGTCAGGAGGATCATCTGCTTTGGACAGCAGTTGACTGCGGGTAACTGAAACCACAGAAACCGAAACTGTGGATAAGGGAGGACTCCTGTAGAGGGAAATTCACTTTAAAAATTTAAGGGGAAAGTACTTAGAAATACTTTAAAGTATTTAAGTATAAAATGCAGAGAAGTATGCAAAGTGTGACTACATGAATTTTCTCAAAATGAACCTCACTCTTGTAACCAGCACCCACAGCAAGAAACGGATGGTTATCAGCTTCCCTGGAACTCTTCTCTTTCTAGTCATTAACCATCTGCAGAGAAGGAGGATATCCAAGTTCTAGCACCAACATTCCCAGACCCAAACAATACATTTTTAATAGTACATTTCAGGTGTCAAGGATTGACCATCGGAGTAGATTCATTAAGCTGACAGTTTCTCAAGACTCATTCAGACTTTTTTTTTATATATTGCACGGTGTAATAGAATCTTAAAAATTAAATACCTTCAGGCTTGCATGTAAAATAAAAGGTATAAACTAAACACAAACTTTTAGCATTACCTGCAATTTAAGAACATGTACTGTAAGATGTTTTTTAAAGTGCATGTAACAACATACTTTAAACATTTATTTTAAAATACAGTTCCTGGGGTGCCTGGGTGGCTCAGTTGGTTGAGTGTGGGACTCTTGATTTTGGCTCAGGTCATGATCCTAGGGTCCTGGGACCAAGCCCAGAGGCAGGCTCCCCACTGAGCATGAAGCCTGCTTAAGAGTCTCTCCCTCTCTCTCTGTTTCTCCCTCTGCCCTTCCCCCGCTCTCTCTCGAAAATAGAATATAGCTCCCCATTTATCCAGAAAATGGAGTTTGAAGTTTACTTCCAAGGAGACTTTGTAAAAGAAGTCCTAGGGACTATTAACCACAGATGCTTGAATAATTCAAAAAGTATATATGTAAACACACATGCCCATTGGCAATGCATCACATTGTGGGTTGAAGTAAGTACGACCAAAATAAATACAGCTTTTGCAAGCAGCGCATAAAAACGGATACACATTTCTCGTGGTTTATTGGGCAGGAGGTTAAATACCTTCACTCTACTTACAAAATGAACTGCCAAATACAGAGACTGACTTGCAGCAAAGCGACACTGCCCTGCTTTTAACCTGGAAAAAAAAATCTATTATGATGGTATTATGCATAAGAACACTTTCAATACATAAGAAGAATCTTTGGAAAGAAGGGCATGTATTCTTAGAGAAAATCCTTTTGCAAATGCTAATCATTTTTTTAAAGCTCTAAATATGCCTTATAAATGACCAAAAAACAGATTAGGATTTTATTAGGATATTTCTTCGGGAAGTTTGGGATTCTATGTTCCACCAGATGCTGCCTAATAGAGCGCACAAGTCAAGGAGAGGCGGACACCCTGGAACCTTTGCCCTGCGCGCCAGACCATCCCCCGGTTCGTTCTTTCTGGATGTTGGACACCTTCAAGGTAACCTCACGCTGACGCTGGCTCTTACCCGGGTGCCAGGAACGCACCCCTCCTCGCCCGCCCCTCCCCCCTCCTTCCACGCGCAGTGTCAGCGCCCGGAAGCCTCACGCGAGTGGTGACTTCGCTCTGCCTCGTCCTTCCCCGAAGCCCTGAGGCTTAGACTTTTCCCACCAAGTCACCCACAACCCCTCCTCCTGCCTTCCCCCCCCCCTCAGGAGGGGGAAAAAGTTTAAAGCCGGGCTCCCTTTGCGTTACGCTGGCCAGGGGGTCTCTCTTGGCTGGACTGGAAGGGGGCGAGGGTCCGCGGCGCTTCTTCCGCGCCTCTGCCCAGCCCCAGCTCGGCGCGTGGGGGACAGCGTGTTAGATCGTCCGCCACCGGCTGCTACGCGCCCAGACTGCGAGGTCCCTCCTAGCCCGAGCGACTCCCTTAAAAACTTGGGGCCGGACGCCGGGGAGCGGGGCGTTCGGCGGTGCCCCGGAGCGGGCAGCAGCCGCGCGGCGCGGGCGTGTGTGGGTGAGAGCGAGGGCGCGCCCGCGGCGGGCGGGAGGCGGACGCCCGGGTGGCAGGTGGGTGCGGCCGGCGGGAGCCGGGGCAGCGGCGGCGGCGGCGGCAGCAAGTGGTTGGGCCGTGCTCATTTCCTACCCTCCCCCTCGGCCTCGGGGTCCGCCCGCGGTGCCCAGTGCGCGGCGCCCGCGGCTCCGCGCCGCGTCCCCCCTCGCCGCCGCCGCCGGCCGCTCCCTTCCCCGCCGGTCCATGTCCCTGCCCGTGGTGCTTCCGGGCTCCTGCTGCCCTGTGGCCGGGCTCTCGGGCGGGCCGCAGGCCGGGGGCCCGGGCGCCGGGGCCGCCGCCGCGCAGGAGCCGCCGCTGCCCCCGCTGCGGCCGCGCTGGCCCCGGGCGGCTCTGCAGCCCCCCGCGCGGCCTCGCTGCGCGGGCGCCGCCGCCGCCGCCGGGGTGCTGGCGGCTCCGCCCGCGCTCTCCTCCCGCCGGGCCGCCGCCGCCGCCGCCGCCGCCGCCGCCCCGGGCTCGGCGCTGCTGCCCGCTCGCCCGCTCCTGTCGCTCGGGCTGCTGCAACTGATCCTGGGCTGTTGCATGGTGGCACTGAGCTTCGGGGCGCTGTCGCTGAGCAGCTCCCCGCAGGTGAAGAACTCGTGTCCGTTCTGGGCCGGTTCCTCGGTGAGTGCCGCGCGTGCCCCGCTCGCCTGGACAGGGCCCACCGGGGGCGGCAGGGGGTGAGGGGGGGTGGGGAGCAGGGACCTCCGGCCGGTCCCCTCCGCTGCTCCAGGACTGGCTCCCCACCCCCGAGGGCTGTGGTTGGGGAACACGGTCCTTTGGGCCAATTGAAGTTTTTGGAGGCGTTGAGGCTGGGGGAAAAACAAAGGCTCAAACGGAGAGCAGCTCAAGGGTGACTTGGGATGCACTTGGACAGTGTTCCGTACCTCACAGCTGAAGGATTGTGTTGTTCCTGGCAAGTTACTAGAATACAATAGACTTCCAGCTCCGGGGGAGTGGAAGAATGGGGGTGGAAGATAGGAAAGTAGGAGAAAATGATTCAACTTTGGGCCATTGAGTATTTACTTCACTGACCGTGTCTGCGCAGGGAGGCCGGGCATTTGATCTCTTTTCTCCATTGAGGCATCAACAGTGCCTGGCACATAGTAGGTGTACTTGTGGGGTGATTGAAGTGACAGCTTGACTTGGGACACGTCATTTATTTTATTCCACTTTAAGACACATGTAAATGTGAAATGTATCTGGTGTAGTATGGCTCCACTCTATTTGGGGACAAGCTCAGGAGGTAATGACAGGGTGTGTGCAAACATACTTGTACCTGGTCATTAAAGGAGGCCCCTACTTGATTTTTGGAGCCAGGCAGGCTGCTGCACAGAATTTAGTTCTCAAGAACCCAAATGGTCATTATGCATGAGCTCCCCAAAGCCCCAGGAGCAGGGGGCAGCTCACTGGAGATACCTGACCTCCTTCAGTGACCTGGCCCTATTTCCTCCAATGGGGAAGGCTGATGTGGAGAAAAAGGTGCCCAGCCCCTGGAGAAGGTGCTGCCTCCACTGTGTTTGGACTCCAGGAGGCCCCTCACCCCTGCCTCCTAAAATGTCACAGCTTCTAAGGCATACGTCCTCCTGAGGCTTGCTGGGGGTTGAGAGACTTGGAAATAGGTCTTTGTGGAATGATTGTAGAAGATGGGTACTTGAAAGTAAACGGCCTTTTTATGGAGCAAGTCATTCTAAGTCTGGGAGTGCCAATAGTTTGATTAAGATCTGCAAGGAGTGTATGTGCTGATAAAATCGTCCTTCTGCAGTCCCCACACACCCAGATTCAAGGCCAAATTTTAAGACTATAGGGAGAACTAATTGAACCCAAAGTAATTGTTTGAATGAGAACATTAAGAATATTAAGTACCCTGAGCCCTGCCTGACATTTTATACTTAAACCGATGCCAATTTGCTCTCCTTTGGAAATACTTTGACGCTGGATGGTCTTACGTTGGATCAGCCCATGCTGTGGTAGCCAGAGTTCATGCTCTGTGCTTCATGTGAGAGGAATCCCACCCTCCTGGACCTGCTATTGGGCTCTCCCTGTGGCCTTCCTGAGTCTTTTTTAAAACAACAGGGTAGGGATTAGATTCATTATGCTCCCTAGTCCATCCACCAGACTAAAGTCAGCCAAATGGTGGATGCATTTCATTTCTCTAAATACCATGGGCCAGAAGTGAATGTTGCATACATTTTTAGGGATTTCGTCTTTATAAAATCATAATCTCTTGTCCTCTCAAAGATAGCTAGTTTGTGCTTAAAAATTTTTTTTTAATGTTTATTTTTGTTTTTTGAGAGAGAGAGAGAGACAGAGCACAAGCAGGACAGGGGCAAAGAGAGAGAGAGGGAGACACAGAATCCGAAGCAGGCTCCAGGCTTCCAGCTATCTGCACAGAGCCTGATGCAGAGCTCGAACTCACAAACTGCAAGATCATGACCTGGGCTGAAGTCAGATGCTTAACTGACTGAGCCACCCAGGCAGCCCCAGTTTAGGATTATTTAAAGCTATTTTTTCCCTTTGGAAATCAAAACCTCAAATCAGTGTACTATTGTGAATTATTTCAGAGGTGAATGCCCTTAGATGTCAGTCAAGCCACAGTTGGGTTTGATGAAGTATTAAAAAAAAAAAAAAAAAAAAAGGCCTTTAGCCAGAAAATGAAAGTCGTTAACCAGGACCTGCTAACTTGCTGACTGGGAGCATAGTAGGTGTACTTGAACCTGGCAAAACAGAGCAGGGAAAGAATTACTAACTTGGAACTAAATTCTCTTCTATAGGGTTGTTTTCCTCACCCCACCCCGCCCCAGCTCTATATGCAAACCTGCAGTTGTTCATTATTCTTTTTTTGTGTGTGTGGCCTATTTCTGAGGTTGACCACAGAATTTACAAAGTAACAATAGAACCAACAAAAACTGTATGTTCAGAATGACTGGATGGGATTGGAGGATGACATTAGGCACCATGACCATGGTATTATAGGAAGAAGTTTTACCAGTAGCACATACCTTCTGAATTTATGTACATGAGAGAGGCTTTGTTCTTGTTTTTTTTTTTTTTAATTTTTTTTTCAACGTTTTTTATTTATTGTTGGGACAGAGAGAGACAGAGCATGAACGGGGGAGGGGCAGAGAGAGAGGGAGGCACAGAATCGGAAACAGGCTCCAGGCTCCAAGCCATCAGCCCAGAGCCTGACGTGGGGCTCGAACTCACGGACCGCGAGATCGTGACCTGGCTGAAGTCGGACGCTTAACCGACTGCGCCACCCAGGCGCCCCTGTTCTTGTTTTTTAGTTCTGCATTATGAGAAATTTTAAATTTATTCAAACACTGCCCAGCAAACCCTCCTATCCCTCTTACCCAGCGCCAACAATTGTTTTGTCTCTGCCTCCTCCTGGCTTTGCGGCTGGCTCTGTGTGTTCTGATAATATCAGAAGGATGAGTGTTTGAGGCAGGGTAGGAACGAGCTCTATCATGCTCCCTAGGCTCTTTGTCAGATTAACTTCCCACATTATTTTGAAGCAAATCTCAGCCATCACATCATTTCATCTGTAAATGGTTCCATGTGTGTATTGTTTTTGAAAGAAAATCTAAACAGAAAGAAAATATAAACAGAATAGAGAGACAGCATAGAAGTGACCGGACAGTCTTAAGACCCCCCTTCCATTTTTAACATTTTATTAGGAAAATTTTAAATCTCCGCAAAAAATGTACAAAGAATACTATAATGAACCCCTATTTATTTATCATCAATCTTCAGTAGTGATCAACACATGGCCGTTTTCCGCCCACACCCACTTTGCCTATTGGATTATTTTAAGGCAACTCTCTGGTATCATAATTTTAGCCATTCAGTATTTCAGTATGGATTTCTTAAAAAAGGGGGGTTACTAGATAAAGAGAGGGACTTAATAGCATATAGTAATGTGCTGATTATAAAGATAGCTAAACTAAGATTTTTATGAAAAAAGCTTAAAAATTATGACTCGAGGGCTGCATGGTTTTTTTTTTTTAAGTAACAGCTTTATTGAGATCTGACTCACACTCCATACATGTCACCTATTTAAGGTGTGCAATTCAGTGGTTTTTAGTGAATTCACGGAGGTACACAACCATCACCACAATCTCAGAAAATTTTCATCATCCCGTAAAGAAACTCTGTTCCCATTAGCAGTCACTCCCCATTTCCCCTGACCCCTTTATCCCTAGGCAACCACTGATTAACTGCCTTTCAGTGTCTGTGGATTATTCTGGACATTTCGTATAGATGGAATCATACAACATGTGGTCCTTTGCAGCTGGCTCCTTTCACTTAGCACAGTGTCCGCAAAGTTCATTCATAATTACGGCATGTCACTACTTCCTTCCTGTTCGTTGCCGAATGAGATTCCACTGTATGGATATGCCACGTTTTATTTTTCACTCGGAAGTTTTGTTGGCATATGGAACTAGGTAGTTGAGAGGCAGTGCCAGTCTGTCGCAGGTTGCTTTGGACCCCCGTAGGAACACAGAAGATAGAAGGAGATCCTCATATTCCAAGCTTTGAATGACCATTATATGCCTTAGTCTGCTCTAGCCATTAAATTGGCAGATCTTTCTTCAGCTTCAGTAAAAATTCTGCTTCTGTATTTGATAGAAAATTAAATTCAAGGTACAGATATATTCATTGAAAGGACTATTAACACAGTATAATTCAAGAATATTTTTCCATATGTACTTCCGTAAGTGCTCTCACCTTGAGCTTGAGATTTGGAAGCTTCCTTCGTTTGTCTGGACCTTGAAGGTATTTTATCTATTTTAATATATATTTAAGAATTAACAAGTTCTATAAAGGGTCTTTTCCCATGCTTTACATGTTTTTAACATATTCATTGTTTTTGATCATTCTCTGATCATTTTTCTTTCTGGTCTCTTTGGTTAATGACTCAATCTGTTATTATTCCTGAAGGGCATGAAGCTAAGAGATTAGCCACTTTTAAAAGCATCCTCAAGTTTGACTCCAGGTAGGTGACAGATGAAGGCTCTCCCAGACCGTGTTCAAGACATGCTGTCCTGGCTCTTGATTTGGGGGCATATTTAGTTACTACCATACTACACTGGATTAATGATAGAGAGGATTGCATTGGTTTGCATCTCCTCCTTCAGAAAACAAAATATCTGGGGCGCCTGGGTGGCCCAGTAGGTTAAGCGTCTGACTTTGACTCAGGTCATGATTTCGCTGTTTGTGGGTTCAAGCCCCATGTTGGGCTCTGCGCTGACAGCTCCGAGCCTGTAACCTGCTTCAGATTCTGTGTTTCCCTCTCTTTTTGACCCTCTCCCTGCTCACACTCTGTCTCTCTCTCAAAATATAAATAAACATAAAAAAAAATAAAAAAGAAAACAAAATACCTTACTCTGATGACATATATGATCCTTGGAAGATATCTGAGGCAAATGGTAGAGAATTGGCTATTATTTATTTATTTATTTATTTATTTTTTGCTCTTCTCCGGGAGCCCTAATACCCTTAATGTTCTGCTTTGAGTCACTGACCTAAACTCATGGTTACCCCTCCCTTGAGTCTGTAATTCTTGGACAAGATTCCAGTTCCTTATAAAGAGACAGACAAGAGCGAACGTTAAGGTAAACCATTTTTTAAAAATTGCAGTGATGAAACAAACTTAAAAAAGAATGAATGGTTCAAAGGAGAAACTAGCTCAAAAATTCTGAAGTCTCTTCTAGTTAAACAAACAATAAATACATTTTTTTCTACCATATCATCAAATACTTAATATTAATAGGCCATTTAAAATATAATTTTTTGTGATGAATTTTATTGATTTTCTTTGGTCATTTATTTTCCACAGCAGCAGAGTGACATTGATAAATTCTTGAATGAGTCATTGAGCCTCCCAACCTCAGTTACTAATCTGTAAAATGGGTGCAATGATTCTTGCCTCAGAACTGATTTTGTGAGGGTGTAGTTAGAGAACAGACTCTATCAGTGTTTTTTAAACATCAAGGTCATATTTAATCCAAATAAGGTAAAAAGGCCAGTTTTCTGTGGGACATTCTGGTAACCACCATGTATACATTAGAAATATTCAGTTGCCTACTTCTCAGTTTTTTAATGAATCATGCTAGACATATAAGGAAGAATAATATACATGAACACATACACACATGCACACACACACATTTTTTCAAGTTTCCAGTATAAAAGCTATAGGGCAAAGTAAATTTTTGAGAGCTTTGATTATTGTGTGTTTAATTTATAAGGCAAACATGGGACATTTACAGCTTGGCTCTTTTTATCTCTGTGTTTAGATATAGCAACTTTTGGCAAACAATCCAGAACATTTCTGCCCTGAGGCATGTTAATGGATAGCAAAGAAAAATAATAAGGGCAGTAAAATAATAAGCTTTTGATCTTAATGATTTGATTTTCAAGGTGGGAAATTAAGGCACATTAACCATATGTGGTGAGTAACAATGATTCTTGCATGGAGTATCTCAGAATCCTTCTTTGCAATATCAGAAAAAAGAAAAGCCTCTGCTTTTTCCTAAAAGCTACAAGGAATGGGTTACAAGTAAGTGAAACCAAAATTGTAATAAACCTCATTATAATAATATAGAGATAATTTAATGTTAGAAAATAGGTTTTTGCTTGTTCATTCAGGGCAAGCTGTATCTTGCACTTGGTGGAAAGAATGCTATGAAGTTGCTTTTTAGTGTTGAGTTTAATTGAGCTTGAAGAATGGGAGAAATTGAGTAGAAGTAGGTATATGCCTTTGTTGCTGCGTTCATGACTGGATGTAACCACAATTCTCACCTGCCATTGGAGTATAATTTCTTAAAACATCCCTGTAAAGAAGTGTGGTTTACAAAAATCCTGTTGTGATTTAGTGTGAGTGTGTGTTGAGTCTATAAATAATTCAAATGGAAATTTATTACCTTTAAATATTTTGCCTTACAATCCATGAACATAGTATGTGTCTTCATTTATTTGGGTCTTCATTTAATATTGCTTACTAAGGTTTATATTTCTTCCTACTAGGTCTTAAGTATCTTTGAAGTTATATGTATTTTGAGATTTCTGATATTTATTATTTGTCAAACGCATTTTTTAAAAAGTTTTATTTATTAATTTTTGAGAGAGAGAGAGAGAGCATGAAAATCCTGAGCAGGCTCTGCTGACAACATGGAGCCTGATACAAGGCTCGAACCCATGCACTGTGAGATCATGACCTGAGCCAAACCAAGAGTCAGATGCTCAATGATTGAGCCACCCAAGCATCCCTGTACATATTTTTAAAATTATGTCTGGAGTTTAGTTTGTTGCTTATATATGTAAAATACCCCTCAAAAAATAATAAAGATAGCTTAGTTCCTTAATTCCAGAGACCTTTGATTTTAAATGACAATTGTATCTGCCATGATCTGCTGAATACATCTATATTCACCTTGGCAACACTATTCCTGGGACTTTATCCAACAGAAATAAAAAGCAATTGTTTTTAAGCATTATATGACCATGGATGTTTACCATAGCAGTGATTGTGAGGGCAAAAAGCTGGAGATAGAGTGAATACTAATGAATATGGAAATAATCAAATACAGGAGGTAAGCCATACAAAGAAATATTATGTAGCCATTAAACAGAAATGAATGAGAGCTATTCCAGTGGACATGAAGAGATTTCCTTGAAGTATTTACTGAGAAAGAAAAAGGAGGAAAAGTATCTTTTATGACCCATTTTTTATAAAATACATATGCACATATACATGTTTGTCTAGTAATAAGAATTTAAAGAAAAATATGTCCATGTGTAATATATGTAAACGTACCAAATTGTTAATGTGGGGAGGGTTGGGTGATGTGGCTGGTGGGGGAGGTGGAAAGCATAGCTGAGGTCTCTTGCTACTTTTATGGGTGTTTATGGTCTGGGCTGGACACCTCATTTTAATGATAATGTTGTTTTAATGAAAAACATGTGTTCCAAAAAGCTGAATCACAGAGTTCTCTATTAATGGAGACGGTCTAAATATCAAACACTAACTGATAATTTGCATTATACTTAGATTTTAGTGAAGTGGGCAGGTTGTGTTTCCCTCAAGGGCAGTCAAAATTTTCAGTTTTGTTTTTACAAAAATAGTTGCAATTCTGGGGCGCCTGGGTGGCTCAGTCGGTTAAGCGTCTGCCTTCAGATCAGGTCATAATCTCACAGTTCACGGGTTTGAGCCCCGTGTCTGGCTCTCTGTTGTCCACACAGAGCCTGCTACGGATCCTCTGTCCCCCTTTCTCTCTGCCCCTCCCTGACTCATGCTCGCTCGCTCTCTCTCTCTCTCTCTCTCTCTCTCTCATAAATAAATAAATAAAACCTTAAAAAAATAGTTGTATTACCTCAGCTAAGTCCAGTAAGCCGCTGGTCGGGCGGGCAGGGAACACGTGCCCGTGTGGGTGCTCGCGCACGCACACACGTATACACACACACACAGACATAACATGTGCATGTCCACACACAACCTGCAGGTGGAGCCAGCACTGGATTGCAGGGGATCCTGAGGACTTTCTATCATCACAGCAGGGTAAATTTTTGAGTTAGAAGAGACCCGCAGATGGAGTTTCCTTCACTTAAACCACATTTCTAAGGAAACAAGAGTGAGGACCAGAAAAGCAATAAGACTTGGCCAAGTTCGTATAGTTATTTAAAAGCCAGGTGGGGAACCCACACCCCAAGGTCTCCTGGATTTCAAGTCACAATTTGTAAAGTAGATGCAACCACATGTAGACACACGCCCTGTGTGTCTCCAGGCAGAAATCATTCAGAACAAAGAAATAGCCTATTGACTTTAAGATGATTGCAAGAATACAGTGCCTGGTGGGCAGGCAGCTGACAGTATGTTTAAACATAAATGGGATATAAGAATCTGTTGCCTGTCTGCCCATACATGGTCTTTAAGTCCTTGATATAAGTGGGTAGACTTGTCCTCTGCTCATTTGACAATGATTTACTCTCAGCCAGTAAATGGAGAATGGAGAGTCTTTAGAAGCAACACTGTAAAATCCCTTCAGACTTGTCGTTGAGAAACCATCATTGTGAACTGGTACATTGGAGGGATTTTGGTAAAAAGCGCACATAAAGGAAAACCCTCATAACTGCATTCTGCAGTTGCGTGCACCCTGTTATACAAAGGTAAGTGTGCCCCAGTGACATCGGAATGTCCCTGAGCTGAATAATTACTTTGATTGTTCTTTCCCAACTGCTTAGTGAACCGTGTTATCCAAAGGGCTGACATTGATTTCCAGTTTTCATTTTGGCAAAATGCTGATTCTTCTTTACCAAGGGGTTTAATTAGTTGTTTATTGAAGTGTCATTTTACAATATGAGACTTCTCTCACTGTAGTCCCCTCTCCCTTTTGTGGAATACATGCTCAGGAACAGTTATCAGCTGCCCGTCACGTGACAGGTGCCAGGCTGGGAGCTGAGGATTTGGGAGACAAGAGATCATGGTCAGTGGGCAAGGCAGAGATGTACCTCTCAAGTATAATGACAGAGAGCGTTTGGGGGGGAAATTGTGTAGAGGGCTTCCAGGAGTGTGGGGTGGTGGGATCAGCGAAGGCTTCTTGGAGGAGGTGAGTGTTAGCCAGGATCTTGCAGGATGTGTAGGAGTTCTCAGATAGCTATGAGGGGAGCTGAGAGGAGAAGATACTGCAACCAAGAGAAGTGCAGAGCCCCTCAGTGTTAAAGCCTGGCCAGTCTGAGGTGCCTGGGTAGCTCATTCGGTTAAGCGTCTGACTCTTGGGTTTCAGCTCAGGTCATAAGCTCATGGTTTCGTGAATTCGAGCCCCAAATTGGGCTCCATGCTGACAGTGTGGAGCCTACTTGGATTCTCTCTCTCTCTCTCTCTCTCTCTCTCTCTCTCTCTCTCTCTGCCCCTCCCCAACTCATGCTGTCTCTGTCTCTCTCAAAATAAATAAGTAAACTTAAAAAAAAAAAAGAGCCTGGCCAATCTGATGGGGGACAGGTGTGCCTGGGTGGAAGATGGGCAGGGGGCAGTGGTGCATAGAAACCAGGCTTGTGAAGTGGGCAGAGGAAGATCCTGAGAGACCTTGTGTACCATTTCAGAGCATTTACTTGGCCCATAAAGGGTGGGTACCCACCTAACGAATGGAGGGTTGTAGCCACACACGTCTTACGAGGCTGACAATGGTAACAGGTTGGGTGCTCTGGAGCAGGGAGCTTGGGTCAGCAATACTAACTCCTTCACTGACTGGAAGGATAGCCTACTCTCTCTATGTTCATAATTGACCTTAAGAAAAAACATACACAGTCAATAAAAAAGCTTTGGGGCTTTGTAGGAAGGAGAGTCCAAAGTGGTCTACCAGGGCTCAGATAATCAGCAGGAATACCAAATGTTTGAGTTAGGAGACTTTGAAATTTCAGGGTTTTTTTTTTTTTTGAAAAAATTATACTTTAGAGACTAGGATTAGTTTGTTGGAATTGGTCCCTTTTCTAGATTTATGATACTGTTTATCCTTGTAGGTGATCCTCTCTGGAATCATAGGATTAACAACTTGGAAACGGCCTATGATACTGCTGGTATGTACTGTTCTCATAAATTGTTACCCTTTGTAAAATGTGCTGTGTACGAAGGCTGTGAAATCAGTCACTGAAGAAAAACGCCCAAGCTTTCTTGTTCATGAAAAAAAAGAAGCTAGCAACGGACAATGTTAGAAGTCAGATGTTCTCCTAATGACAAAGTGAGATGATAATTTTGCCAGTTTTCCTTTTTTGGGGGGTTACCTTTTTGTTGTTCTTATTATGTACCACATTGACACAATGCATAACCTTCTAGAAGGGGTGGATGAGCACAACCAAGTTATTTTTCATCAATCAGGAAAAGGCTTCCTTAATTGATATTATCCAAACCCTTTGACACATAGTAACGATTAACTCCAGAGACAAGCCTATGTCTTTGCATCAAACTCCACTGAAAAGGTTAACAGGCAGCCCTTTTTCCCTCGCCTCCCGTTACTGCACCTGTGGATGTATGCAGTGGCTATGCTAGGGATGACCAAGCACATGACCATGATGCCGATCCCGGGCAGAATCTCGAACCACATTGCACCGAGGTTGCCAGGACTGAACCCTTCCTTCCTGTCCTCCTAGAGGAAACCCAGCCTCAGTTTTGTAATTTTCTGATTTATTTTAAGCTTCTTAATGTACCCAGTGCTGTCTATGTGTTTTTAGTTCCAGAATTAGATCTGTTGTAAAGATATAATTTAAAAATGGTTTACTATGGACATTTTTAAACATATACTAAAGCGAAGGGAATAATATAATGAACTCCCCGTACCAATCACCCAGCTTCAACAACTACCAACTCAGCCAATCTTGTTTAGCTAGACCCTTACCCATTCCTCGGCTCCTCATATTTTCCCCTGCATATTCTTTTGAAGTAAATTTC
Source organism: Felis catus (assembly GCF_018350175.1). Lineage (NCBI taxonomy): Eukaryota > Metazoa > Chordata > Mammalia > Carnivora > Felidae > Felis > Felis catus. Next base: position 12,002,293 of record NC_058380.1, read on the forward strand.
AGACATGAAATCACGATACATAATTTTTTATTGTTATAATGCTTTGGTTGGACAACCTTACAGTTTCATTGCTTAGACTTTCTATATTCTCTATCACATATATATTTTCATGGGACTATAGGCATATATTGGTAACTTTATCCTTTTTTTTAGTTAAGGTAAAATTCACATAATACAAAGTTAACCGTTTTAAAGTTTTCAATTCAGTGGCATTTAGTACATTCCCAATGTTCATTTTTTTGTTTGTTTTTATTTGCTATGTCCTTTGGATTCAGGGAATACTATATAAAACGGATGATTGCCAATGGAGTTACCAACTTTCAAGATGAAGTAGAGGATCTAAGAAATTTGATTTGAAGTATATATAATGAAAACAATTTTTTTTCTATAGAGCATTTCTTTTGACTTTTCTCCCGTTCATTTTAATGTAGGGTTAAATAGTTTTCGAAATTCATTTTGTATATACACTTAACAGTTCATCTTAAGCAGGCCACTGTTTGCTGGGCAGCGGGTGATAAATACAAAAGTAGCTAAATTCGTACATGCAAGGAGAAGAAACACACTGCAGAAGACAGAGTAATGGGTCCCAGAACTGTGTTGATGGTTTTGAACAACTTAAAAGTTTTCAGGCCCACTAGACAATTTAGGCAGCATTTTGGAAGCCCATCAATTATTACATTTCGTGAAACTCTGTAAATATTTCTGGAAGGAGTAAATTATTGGTGCAGCATTTTAATCTCTGAGATAGCAGGGTAGGAGAAAAACGAGGCTTCAGATGAGTTTTATGGCATGTGTTATGAGTGGGTGATGTTTATTTTGCAACAATTCTCTAGAAAAATGTTGGATGGTGTTCAATGTTTATACTAATATTTGGCTTTAAGAGTCATTTTTTGCCCTGATTTTTCCATTGGGTCACTATTGAAATGTCGAGTAATACATCCCTCAGGTATTTAAATTAAAATCAGAAAATCTCTAGTGCTATTTGTATTTTTAAGATTCTAAGTGGGGAGGAGAATATGAGCCTGTGTTCTGGGTAGGTATTAAGAAAGTTGACCTTTTAAGACATTTATTTCTCTAACATTGTTTTCTTTTAGAAAGGTGGCTCATAGATTTATTTAGTGAGCTCAAGGTACTGTGAAAGAAACTGACCTTCATAGAAATGTATCTTTATTTTATGCCTTTAAATTTATTTCTCATCGTTGTTGATAAGTATATGTACAACTTTGTCAAAGTTATAACCAATTTGTACATTCCATGTTGTGCTCTGCTTTTTCTGTTTAATACTGCATTAATTAAGTTCATATCAGTAAATACGATGTTTCCATGTACAAGGGGTCCAAACCCGCCTGAATGGCCTGCTGTCATATTTCTGTATTACCATCAGTTGTAAGCCTGTTGGACCCATAGGCTTCTATATTTCAATTTGTATGAATTATGTATTTAGAAGATCATGTAGAGATTGTTTCCAAGTGTTGATTAACATCAATTTATAAAGAAGATAGATTAATTGATAGGAATTGTATAAGGACAAACTTTCTGGGTACATCAAGGGATCATTTGAGCCTTGGTCAATATCATAAGTGAAAAATCCTCAGTTCACATGAATCTTAATATTCTATTATAACTTCTGCCAGATGCTTTTGTTATGTTAAAAAATGGAAAAAATCATGGGATGTAATGAAAGGAATAGATATACCACTCAGAAACTCCTAGTCTGTGTCCTAGCTCATCCCCTGGAGAGCTGTGTAATGTACAAGCCACTTAACTTTTCTGAGTCTGGTTTCTTTTTTGCATGCAGGGGATAATCTAGTGACACCAAGGGGTACCTCTGCCCACCCTCCCCCCACCCCACTTAGTGGATGCTTCAGCTTTTCTTTGGCTTCTTGAATTTAAGGACTGTGCCCCTGGATGATTTTGGGCGGGAGGTCACGTTCCATCAGAGAGCTAGTAGGGCCCTGTAGGTCTCTGTTCCCACAGAGCAGAGTGGACTTCGCTGGTCAGTTCTAGCCCTTTTCCCCTTCACGTCTTATACTCTACCCACAGCTTGTACCTTCTAATTCCGACGCAGCCAGACTGTCTTATTCCAACTTGGGATCTTCTTCCCCAACTGTTTGCTTGGCTGGCTCCTTTTCTTCTGGGTCTCAGCTCAGCAGTCCCTTCCTGAGACAGACCTTCCCTGACCACCCTGCTAACAGTGGCCCTGCGTCCCTGCCTCTCATCATGTCCCAGCACTGACTTTGGGCTTCACGGTCCATAATTCACCTGTGTGCTGCTGGCGTACCACTTGCTGTCTGTCTCCCCACCATAGATGGTTGTATGAAGACAGGGGTCCTGTCTGTCCTCTTCACCCTGTTTCCCCAGGGCCAGTGTGCTCCCTACACCTCTGTTGTTGACCGTGAAGTTAATTTGGCAGCCAAAAGGAAATGTAGGTCCCAGGTTCTCGACATTTCTTTTTTACTTTTGTCTTAAATTTCTCGCACTTGTTTTGTTCTGTAGAATGTTGTATTCTTCCCCTTTTTACTTCAGGGTGGTTAGTATGATGGTGGTGGAGGCTGGGAGGGGGCAGGTTGGTCTTTCCAGGGCCCTTTGAGAGGCCAGCTGGCCTCATTTTGAGTTGTTGGGCACACACTAATCTAGAACACTTGGATATTTCCTTTTGAAAACCATTTCTATTTGTGCTCCTTCTTTTGTGATTGTCTCAGCGATTACATTAGGTTTTATACTGGTGTGAACAAAGAAGGCTCAGTCTGACCCAATTCTTTCACACTCAAGTTTTCATGGAAACTCAGAGTTGGAAGCTTTCATTTACTGGATCTTCTTCCTTATGCTGAGAAAATACTCATGTGTCCAGAACAAAAATAATAATGTTGGAACATAGTTTGTAAATACTTATAGTTATTTTTTTTAAAGAAATCTTTCCTATTTAAAAAAAAGTTTAGAGTAAGAGAGAACAGGGGAGATGGGCGGGGGGGGAGAGAGAGAGAGAGAGAGAGAGAGAGAGAGAGAGAGAGAGAGAGAGAATCCCTTGGGACTCAATCCCATGACCCTGGGATCACAATCTGAACCAAAATCAAGAGTCAGGCGCTCAACCACTGAGCCACCCAGGCACCCCATATTTATAGCTGTTTTTGACTATGAATAGAATAAAGCCAGGGTGTGTGTGCATGTGCATGCATTTGTATGTGCACATCATTCCAGGTTGTGTATTTTCTATCAAGAAGAAACATTTCCTTTATGTATGTATGTATGTATGTATGTATGTATGTATGTATGTATGTATTTATGTTTATTTATTTTTGAGAAAGAGAGAGAGACAGAGACAGAGTGTGAGTGGGAAGGGGCAGGGAGAAAGGGAGACACAGAATCCCAAGCAGGCTCCAGCCTCTGAGCTGTCAGCACAGAACCCAATGGGGGGCTCAAACTTATGAACTCTGAGATCACTATCTGAGCTGAAGTCAGATGCTTAACCCCAGGCATCCCCAAACATTTCCATTTAAAAATTTTTTTTTGATGTTTATTTATTTTTTGAGAGAGAGAGAGAGAGAGACAGAGTGCAAGCAGAGGAAGGGCAGATAGAGAGGGAGACACAGAATCCGAAATAGGCTCCAGGCTCTGAGCTGTCAGCACAGAGCCGATGTGGGGCTCGAACTCACGAACTGTGAGATCATGACCTGAGCTGAAGTCAGATGCTTAACCAACTGAGCCACCCAGGCGCCCCAAACATTTCCATTTTTAAAGAATGTTCTTATTTCTTCTAGGTATCTCCTTGTTCATTCAAATAAAATGTTTTATAAAATTTTAGAAATTATAAACTCACAGCTGGAAATGACCTAAAAGATAGTCTTGTCTCGGCACCTCAGTTAAAAAATGGAATTGCCCTACTAAGATGTTTTTCTTTGGTGGTGCATTTGGTAAGAATTGCTACCATGAAACTCCAGCCAGAGTTTTGGCCTGTAATTTTGGTTGCTTATGAATTTTGATTTGAACTATTGTTATTTATTTATTTTTTTAATTAAAAAATTGTTTTATGTTTATTTTTGAGAGAGAGAGACAGAGAGTAAGTGGGATAGGGGCAGAGAGGCAGGGAGACATAGCATCTGAAGCAAGCTCCAGGCTCTGAGCTGTCGGCACAGAGCTCGATGCGGGCCTCGAACCCACAAGACCGCAAGATCATGATTCGAGCTGAAGTCGGATGCTTAACCGAATCAGCCATCCAGGCGCTCCATATTGTTTTTTTTTTTCCCATGCGGTTTGGAAGAGATGGGGTGAATATGACCTTAAAGCTGATAAAAAGACAGCTTTATTCTTTAGCATCAAGAATGAAAGTACTTCCCTGGCAATGTTCTTCCGTCACATATGTGGTTTATTCCCAGCTATGAGCCATGTGGATTTGCACCCTAGATGGACAATAGAAGAGGTTAATGAACTGGCTATTTTAAAAAATGACCTGTCAGTTTCCCTTCTAACTTCAATATTATGGAATTTAGGGTAAAACTTAATTACCCAAAAAGAGACTCAAAACTGGTTTCAGTAAGATATACAGACATTCTGCTCCTCTCATCTAGTGGTCCAAATAGGCTAGGCTGGCAAAGTGGTTCTGTTCCACAAAGCCATTTGGGGATCCAGGTTCTTTCCATTTTATTGTGCCTTGAAGGGAGAGTCATGGATCACACAGATCCTTGGTCAAGAGATTGAGAAATTACGGGGCGCCTGGGTGGCGCAGTCGGTTAAGCGTCCGACTTCAGCCAGGTCACGATCTCACGGTCCGTGGGTTCGAGCCCCGCGTCGGGCTCTGGGCTGATGGCTCGGAGCCTGGAGCCTGTTTCCGATTCTGTGTCTCCCTCTCTCTCGGCCCCTCCCCCGTTCATGCTCTGTCTCTCTCTGTCCCAAAAATAAATAAAAAAACGTTGAAAAAAAAAAAGAGATTGAGAAATTAGCCCACCAGATAGTTAGAAATACTTGTAGGTAGGGGTGCCTGGGTGACTCCATCAGTTAAGCATTTGACTCTTGATTTCAGCTCATCTTGATCTCAGGGTCATGAGTTTAAGCCCTGTGTAGGGCTCTGCACTGGATGTGGGGCCTACATAAAAAAAAAGAAAAGAAAAGAAATACTTGTAGGTACGTTAGCTGCAAGATGGACGGTGGTCCTTTCATTCTGATGACATAGAGACCAGGAGGGGTCAGAATACCTGTGGACACTTTAGGAATCCGTACATTTACAAAATGAGCTCTGAATTTGTACATTCTGGTTCTTTCACATATATTTCCTAGCGGTCAAAACTTTGGAATAAGCCTTGGTTTGAGAGTTCAAGAAACCTGCATTTTAATGCTGACACGTTACCACTAATTATCTGTGACCTTGGGGAAATCTCATGGTTTCTGTGACTGAAAAATGAGGCACTTACATCAGAACGTTCTTTTTAAGAGTCTTTTAACTCTCATTTTGTAGATTTCCAGAATCCTCTTTAGTTACCCGGAGGGCGTTTTAACTTTAGATGGACATTTTCAGCAGGCCATTAGAAGCTCCCTGTGGATAAATGCTATGATTATTTCCCTCTTATTTTTTTTTTTTCTAAGGTATAAAATGGATGGCTGTTCTCCCTCTTCGGAATACTTAATAATACTCTGCTGCACATATATAATGCTTAAGAGTTTATATCTTTAGTCATGTGATTTGCATGGCAGGTAGTTTTCCTATTTGATAGATAAGGGACCCATGGCTCAGGAGTTAACGGGCTTGTCCAGTTCACAAACACAGGAACTATTTTTAGAAAGAACCAGGGACGGTGACTCTTAGTCTAGTGCTCCTCTCATTATACCATTCCATCACCTCCTCCATTAGCACATTCCTGGGTACTTCTCTCTGGCAGAAGTGCATGTGTGTGTGTGTGTGTGTGTGTGTGTGTGTGTGTGTGTAATTCAAATTAATTATTTTCTTATTTGTGACTGCCCAGTTCTTCTTTAAGTTCCACTGTGGCAGGAGGTTCAGCAAGTTTATCCTTGATTGAAAAGAGCCAGAGGCAGAACTGAACAAGGTAACAGGAGGTCGGCTTGGAGTCTTAGTCCTGCTACAGCCAACCAGTGAGCGGCCAAGGAAATGATCTGATCCATTTTCTCACATGTACAATGGGGATGCACCCACCTCTCAGGCTTGTAGACGGGGATGCATGTTGAATCTGTAACATGTAAAACAAGATCTAAGGCTAAGCAACCACCTTATAAATCATTTTCAGCAGCCACTGAGAAAATCTTTGAGAGGAGATTTGGTCTGTTGGTTGGCTGTGTCGTTAGGGAACCTTTGGCGGCAAAGTATGGACTTAGGCATCATGAAAGCCCCCCGGGCTGGCTTTGGGCTTCTCTGCGACCACAGTGGGTTTAGTCTGCTGGCAACCGAGCTCTCATTTTTCTGCTCTTATTGGCTGCTCCCCCAAACTGTGAGTTGGGTGAGAACCTGGCATCCTCAAAAACTGGAAGCACTTTGGGTGGCCTGTCTCTGGGCAGAATCAAGGCCCGGGCGACTCCTTGCTTTGCAGAGTGGCCTCAGCCATATGGGTGTGCTCTCATTAGCGGGTTTGGTTTGGCAGAGACAGGTAATCACCAAAGCTTTGGGGGACCTTCCTGCCAGGTCAATTATTACAATGAAAGTGAGCCTCAGGCCAAATTCTGCTGTACACGCAAACACTTATTAGCCAACAGACAAAACAAGTGTTCATGCACTCTGTTCTGTGAGTGTAAAGGGTAGAGGGCTAAGATTTTTATTGAGCTTACAGAGCAGTGTGAACAATTTTTTACCTCTAATTTTAGTTGCACCCATTCGTCTTGAAAACCATTGATGATTCCCTGAAATCCTGTGGAGCAAGCAGACAGAGCTCAGTTGATTGGATCTGCTGCAGTAAGGGAGGTGTTCTCAGAAGGGGTGAATCAAGAGAGCATGTTTGTAGGGTTGAGGACCCCTGCTGGGGGATTGTAAGGTGAGCTTTTTGAGATAGGGAATTGATAGGGTTTGAGCAGAGCTTATCACATAATAGCTTTGGATTGGTGGGTGAATGGAGGGGAGGGCCTGGAAGCAAGATGTGATGAATAACCTGTTAGTTTTGCTCAACTCTTTTAGTTGGTTCCCAGTCTTACATTTGAGGAACAAGTATATCCTGGGGCAAGTAGCTAAGTTATCTTGCTTGTTTTCAGTGTTGTTTAATATAGAGTCAGAAAAGTATGGCCAATCCCAGAATTGATTAACGTTGGGACAGGAAATATGTTGGTTTTAGATCTCACCATGAATTTCCTGGAGAACCCATTTTTATCATCCATTGTGCTAATTAAACAAGCCAACGGTTCCATCCACTGAACAAAACTCATTTCCACAATCACTCTGCTAATTTAACAAAGTCGCTCAGATGCTGTTGAGAGATGAAGGCAAAGGAAGCTTCTGGAGTGTGGCCTTTCTCATAAATGCTAGCTGACTGTCCTGGAATTTGAATTCCTGACTGCCCTTAGGGTGTCGCTTGTTCCAACCGATATGTACATAGTATCCCACTGTCTGTGCCGAAGTATTTCGAAGTGCATTGCAGACACACTGTGGTGGTAGCTGAGTGTCTGGGTTACAGACTAACAGACTAGAGGGATGACTACAAGAGAACTGCAGGAACAAAGAGTGATTTGGGGCAAGAGGGGAGACCGTTTTGAGTTGGCGAGCATCTTAAAACAGATACATTGTCATGGGGAAAGTTATGATGTGTGGAGTGCCACTGTGTGTGTGTGTGTGTGTGTGTGTGTGTGTGTGTGTGTGTTTAAGCCTGGGGGATCTATACATATGTGTTTGTTGTCACTTGGGAAATTTTTGAAATGATATGCAAGAAAGCATTTACAGAAGGCACTTCTGTTGAATGCAGTGGGAAGGGGAATGGGGGAGCCTGACTTTCCACTTTATATTTGGAGAGGACATGCATTATATTGTGCAACCAAGAGGCTGTTTTAGTTTCCTTGTTTTGTTTGGGTTTGGTGGCCAGTATCTCTGTATCAGAGCTCTCTTTTTGGGTTTTGTTTATTTGCCTTTGTATGAATCTCAGTGGGAGGCAGGGCCATGCTTCAAGCGATGGAAGCTTCCGAGGCCAGATGCTAACACTCCTGGACGCCGGCAGCCAGGATGTGAGCTCCTTGACCTCCACTCAGGAAGCTCCTGCCCAGGACTCTGAAGCTAGAGCTGCTGATGCAGAACAGCTCAGGCAGTGTCCAAGGCTGGCAACCGAGGCTCTGGTTTTCCTGGGGCACGACCTTGGTAGAGGTCCCAGTTCCCAGCTTCCCTTGGCTCCTTCCCAGGTTTCTGAGACTGGTTCCTGGGGATTCTGTGAGCTACCTGATAGCCCTGCAAGAAATTCCTCTTCTGCTTAAATAGCCTGAGTTGGTTTCCATTATTCATAATATAATTAAGAAATCTGCTGTAGGACCGTGATTTTTTTTCTTCTATGAATGTTACTTTTATAACAATTTAAAAAACTAATCCAAAAATAAATTAAAGGGATTCACTTTAAATGTTTGGCCATTTATGGTACTTCCACGGAAGAATAAGGAATGCAGTGGGTAATCAAATTAGATTCATTAATGGTGAGTGCTTGATGTTGGATGTCAGGGCTGGGGTGGTGGCACAACTGGGTCTTACTAAATGTAATTTCTTTTTTTTTTTAAGATTATTTATTTATTTTGAGAGAAACAGAACACAAGTGGGGGAGGGGCAGAGAGACAGGAGGGCAGAAGATCCAAAGCAGGTTCCGTGGTGACAGCACAGAGCCCGATGCGGGGCTCCAACTCACGAACGATGAGATCATGACCTGAGGCAAAGTCAGCTGCTTAACCTACTGAGCTGCCCAGGTGCCCCTCTAGCTCCAGTTTCTTATTGAGGATAGTAGAGGGTTGCCTTGGGAAGTTCTTATTTATTTAAAAAGATTTTTAAGATTATTTATTTATTTTGAGAGAGAGAGCATGAGCAGGGTAGGGGCAAAAAGAGGTGGGAGAGACAGAGAATCCCAAGCAGGTTCTGCACTGTCAGCACAGGTCCCTGTGGGGGGTTTGATCTCACAAATGGTGAGATCATGACCTGAGCCAAAATCACGAGTTGGACAGTTAACCAACTGAGCCACCGAGGCACCCTGTGAAGTTCTTTAATGAAGAAAACAGAATAATTTATAAACAGACATTGTCTTTTAGCAAGTATTCTGTAAGTTTTTTTTTAATGTTTATTTTATTTTTGAGACAGAGAGAAACAGAGCATGAGTGGGGGAGGGGCAGAAAGAGAGGGAGACACAGAATCCGAAGCAGGCTCCAGGCTCTGAGCTGTCAGCGCAGAGCCCGATGTGGGGCTCGGACCCACCAACTGTGAGATCATGACCTGAGCCAAAGTCAGACGCTTAACCAACTGAGCCACCCAGGCACCCCATTCTGTAAGTTGATGGAGACAAAAGAGTATAGATTTGAGTCAGACCTGGACCTGATTGGGGTCCCCTAATTAGCTGCATAATTTAGGGCATAGTAAATAAATCGCCTCTTTCAGACTGTCTCATATTTATTTTATGTCTATATCTACAAAATATATTTATTTATATTTATAAAGTTATAAATTTAAATACATGTAAAATATAAATTTAAATATATGTAAATATATTTATAAATTTATAAATTATATATCTATTAGCCAAACATACATGGCTAATAAAAACACACTGTATATTTATCAAACATATATTTGGCATATACAGGCACTACATATATATCAAACACACCACTGTGACATCGTGACATTTGCTACTTTACTAAATGCCTTTTAAGATGAAGAAAATCTTAAAAAACATCTTTTTAAAAATTTTATCTTAGAGAGAGAGAGTGGGGGAGAGGGGAAGAGGGAGGGAGAGAGAGAGAGAGAAAGAACCTTAAGCAGGCTCCACACTCAGCACAGAGCCCAATACAGAGCTCCACCCACGCTCAACTGACTGAGCCACCCAGGCGCCCCTAGAGAAGAAAATCTTAATTAATAAATTAATTATTTCATCTCTAATTTTAACTTTACTTAATTAATTTTTTAAAATTTACATTCAAGTTAATTAGCATATAGTGCAACAATGATTTCAGGAGTAGATTCCTTACTGCCCCTTACCCATTGAGCCCATCCCCCTCTCCCACAACCCCTCCAGTAACCCTCTGTTTGTTCTCCGTACTTAAGAGTCTCTTATGTTTTGTCCCCCTCCCTGTTTTTCTATCATTTTTACTTCCCTTCCCTTATGGTCATCTGTTTTGTATCTTAAAGTCTTCATATGCGTGAAGTCATAGGATATTTGTCTTTCTCTGACTAATTTCGCTTAGCATAATACCCTCCAGTTCCATCCATGTAGTTGCAAATGGCAAGATTTCATTCTTTTCGATTGCTGAGTTATACTCCATTGTATATATATACCACAACTTCTTCTTCTTTTTTTTTTAAATATGAAATTTATTGTCAAATTGGTTTCCATACAACACTCAGTGCTCATCCCAACAGGTGCCCTCCTCAGTACCCATCACCCACCCTCCACTCCCTCCCACCCCCCATCAACCCTCAGTTTATTCTCAGTTTTTAAGAGTCTCTTATGTTTTGGCTCCCTCCCTCTCTAACCTCTTTTTCTTTTTTTTCCTTCCCCTCCCTCATGGTCTTCTGTTAATTTCTCAGGATCCACATAAGAGTGAAAACTTATGGTATCTGTCTTTCTCTGCCTGACTTATTTCACTTAGCATCACACTCTCCGGTTCCATCCACGTTGCTACAAAAGGCCATATTTCATTCTTTCTCATTGCTATGTAGTATTCCATTGTGTATATAAACCACAATTTCTTTTTCCCTTCATCAGACTCTTTCCATAATTTGGCTATTGTTGAAAGTGCTGCTATAAACATTGGGGTACAAGTGCCCCTATGCATCAGCACTCCTGTATCCCTTGGGTAAATTCCTAGCAGTGCTATTGATGGGTCATAGGGTAGATGTATTTTTAATTTTTTGAGGAACCTCCACACTGTTTTCCAGAGTGGCTACACCAGTTTGCATTTCCACCTACAGTGCAAGAGGGTTCCCGTTTCTCCACATCCTCTCCAGCATCTATAGTCTCCTGATTTGTTCATTTTGGCCACTCTGACTGGCATGAGGTGTATACCACATCTTCTTTATCCATTCATCCATCGATGGACATTTGGGCCCTTTCCATACTTTGGCTATTGTTGATAGTGCTGCTGTAAACATTGCGGTACATGTGTCCCTTCAAAATAGCACACCTGTATCCCTTGGATATATATTTATTTATATATAAATACCTAATAGTACAATTGTTGGGTTGTAGGGTAGTTCTATTTTTACTTTTTTGAGGAACCTCCACACTGTTTTCCAGAGTGGCTGTACCAGTTTGCATTCCCACCAGCAGTGCAAAAGAGATCCTCTTTCTCCGCATCCTTGTCAACATCTGTTGTTGCCTGAGTTGTTAACATTAACATTCTGATAGGTATGAGGTGGTATCTCATTGTGGTTTTGATTTGTATTTCCCTGATGATGAGCAATGTTAAGCATTTTTTCATGTGTTGGTTGGCCATCTGGATGTCTTCTTTGAGAAGTGCCTATTCATGTCTTTTGCCCATTTCTTCACTGGACTATTTGTTTTTTGGGTGTTGAGTTTGGTAAGTTCTTCATGGATTGTGGATACTAACCCTTTATCTGATATGTCGTTTGCACATATCTTCTCCAATTCCATCAGTTGCCTTTTAGTTTTGCTGATCATTTCCTTTGCTGTGCAGAAGCTTTTTATTTTGATGAGTTCCCAATAGTTCATTTTTGCTTTTGTTTCCCTTGCCTCCGGAGACGTGTTGAGTAAGAAGTTGCTGCAACCATGATCAAAGAAGTTATTGCCTGCTTTCTCTTTGAGGATTTTGTTGGCTTCCTGTCTTACATTTAGGTCTTTCATCCATTTTGAGTTTATTTTTGTGTATGGTGTAAGAAAGTGGTCCAGGTACATCCTTTGGCATGTTGCTGTTCATTTTTTCCCAGTACCACTTGCTGAAGAGAGTCTTTATTCCATTGGATATTCTTTCCTGCTTTGTCAAAGATTAGTTGGCCCTAAGTTTGTGGGTCCATTTCTGGGTTCTCTGTTCTGTTCCATTGATCTGAGTGTTTTTGGGCCAGAATCTTTTTTATTTATAAAGGGGGGAACTCATGAGCCTTCCTACACTTATTAAAAATAGTCAGTAGACCTCTGTGCATTTCTTTAAGCCCCCAAACCTGATCACACTCCCCAAATTAGCCATTATAAACTTTCTGATTTTAGTGAAAACCTGATCACACTCCCCAAATTAGCCATTATAGATTCTCTGATTTTAGTGCCCTGGTGGTTGTCTCCATCCTAAAGGTGAGGGATTCATAACATGCTCTCCCATTTATCCTCTCCTATTTTTTTTTTGAAATTTACTACTCCTCTCAATGACTTTACAATTTTAAATAATATAAACTTCTTAATTCATCAACTTTGAATAGTATCTTTTGACTCTTTTTTATAAGATGAAGAAATTAGCCCTTCAATCTTGTTCTATTCTCCTTATGATAGTAAAACCATTACTGTTATATTCTTAGTGTTTTAACATTTATATTTTGCTCTATATTATACCATTCAAATTTTGTCTATAAATTGTTTCTAAAATAGTGAAAACCAACGATAGCATTTGGAGTATTTTCATTATGTGAATGTGATTGTAATAGGTTGTCAGAATTGGATTCTTTTTTTTTCAGATTCACCTGGGGCTGCATTACAGCCAACATCTCCCACATTCCAGCGTTAGACTATCTAAGCAGGACTTGTAAAGCTTCTGGGTGAAAACCAGTTTTGCAACCCTTAGCTGATCTTCATCCCCCAGCCTATAAAAAGATTAGGGATTAAAGAGACAAATGTTTTGGAGAATGTTACCGAATTGCTGTGGCATTTTGAGTCCACCTCCGCAGGGGGGAGGGAATGAGTGCTTAAAGATAAGCACTTGGAGAACCTGATATGGGTCCTTTGGTCGACTGGACCGGTGTCAGGCACTTGCCTGGGGAATTTTAAAGGGTTGGTTGGAGTGCCTTGTGGTCTCAGAGTTAAAGACTGCTGGGAAATTCTTGTACTTTCCTATACCCAGCCCAAGCGGGGAGAGGCCTGGCCTGCACTGCTGGGTGCTCGAGTGGAGGGAACAGCAGGCTCAACAATCCGTGTCTCAGAGGAACCAAGAACACCATTTGGGAGAACGTCCTCTGTAAACACTGGCCGAATGTAGACATGAAGAGTCAAGTGAACTTTTGCTGCCCTTATCCTCTTTACCAACGGGGCCCAGTCTCCCCCTTACTCCCTCCTCTTCAAAATGACAGAGCTGTGCCTGGCAGACCTCATATGTGGCCACAAGATTTCAGTCACTCCCTGCAATGATCAGCCTGATAAGAGCGAGAGAAGCTTAAATTTAAACATGAATTTCCAAGTTTTGACTGGGACATTTTATGGAAATGAGCAGGGGAGGGACAGAGGCAGGGTGGGGGGGGGGAGGGAGAGAGAGAGAATCTCAAGCAGGTTCCATGCTCAGCACAGAGTCCAATACGGGGCTTGATCGATGACCCTGGCATCATGACCTGAGCCAAAACCAGAGTCGGAGGCTTAACTGACTGCACCACCAGGGGCGCCCCAGGAAAAGAGACTGTTTGTAACTTAAAGTGAATGGAGAACTTTTTGCACCTGATATTGACCAGAGACGTCATGGGCCTGACCCCAGATTTCATCTAAGGGGTCTGGACAAACTAGCTCTACAAAGTGGGCTTGAACAACATTGAGGAAGAGACCAAAGTCTCTTTGTGGTTTTCTATTGGCCCCCATGAACCTTGCTTGCTCGAGGGATTGGTGACATTATTTTTAGTAGCACCACCATGAATGATTGGGTCTAGGGAGAGGAAATGTAACCCCATGTCCCTAAAAGGAGGACAGTTTTGGGCAGCCACGTCAAATCTATTATTCTTTCTTATTCTCTGTCATTTGCTTAGTATCATGCCACATTTCAGTTTGCTTCTGCTTTAGGCCATGACTTTGGTAGACAGGTTTATATTATTTCTGGAGTTTCTTTATTTTTTTAAAAAATATTTTTTAATGTTTATTTTTGAGAGAAAGAGAGAGAGAGAGAGAGAGCATGAGCCGAGGTGGGGCAGAGAAGAGGGAGGCACAGAGTCCAAAGCAGGCTTCAGGCTCTGAGCCATCAACACAGAGTGTGATGCAGGGCTTGAACCCACGAACCGTGAGATCATGATCTGAGCCTAACTCGGATGCTCAACCGACTGAGCCACCCAGGCACCCCTATTTCTGGAGTTTCTAAAAGCCTTTTTTCTTTTTATTCTGACAAAGAAGGCCCCTAATATTGGAGATGATATAGCTGCTTTTTCTCCTCTTCCTCCTCCTCCTCCTCCTCCTTCTTTTTCTTCTTTATTGAAATATATTTGACATACTATAACATTTACCCATGTAAAATGTACAAATAATTGTTAGCATGTTCACAGATAGGCACAAACATCTTCAGCAACAATTCTAGAACATTTTCATCATCCCAGAAAAAAATCTAGGACCCATTAGGAGTCCCTCCCATTTCTTTCCAATACCCCCAGCCCTCAGAAACCACTAATGAACTGTCCCCATATATTTGCCTATTCTGGTTATTTCAAATAAATGGAATCATATAAGGGGCGCCTGGGTGGCTTAGTCAGTTAAGCGTCCAATTCTTGATTTTGGCTCAGGTCATGATTTCACAGTTTCCTGAGTTTGAGGTCCACGTTGTCAGTTCAGAGCCTGCTTGGGATTCTTCCTTTTCTCTCTACCCCTCTCCCACTTGTGCTATCTCTGTCTCTTGTCAAATAAATAAACTTTAAAAAATGGAATCATATAACACGTGATCCTTTGTAACTGGCTTCTTTCACTTAGCATATTTTTTAGCAGAGTATTTTTAAGGGTCATCCATGTTATAACATGTATTAGCATGTTTTCCCACTTTTATTGTTGGATACTATTCCAGTGATGGATGTTAGTTAATACATTTTATTTGTCTATTCATCACTTGGTGAACATGCCCACTTTCTGGCTATCGTGAATAATGCTGCTGTGAACATTAGCTTGCAAGTTTTTTTGTGGCCATGTTTTCATTTCGCTTGCCTATTTGCCTAGGATCGAATGGCTGAGTCATATGGTAACTCTGTGTTTAATATTTTGAGGAACTGTTTTCCAAAGCAGCTGTGTCATTTTACATTCCCATCAGTGGAGTGTCTGGGTTCCAGTTTCTTCGCATGTTTGTCCGCACTTTTACTGCCTGTCTTTTTGATTAGAGCCATTTTTATATGATTAGAGCCACATTTTATGTGATGTGGTCTCTCAGAGTGTTTTTGATTTGATGTTGAGAATCTTCCCATGTGCTTATTGACCACTTGAATGTCTTCTTTGGAGAAATGTCTATTTAAAAATTTTTAATTTTTAATGTTTATTTTTGAGACACACACACACACACATACACACACACACACACACACACACAGAGTGAGTGGGGGAGGGGCAGAGTAATGGTGACACAGAATCCAAAGCAGGCTCTAGCTTCTGAGCTGTCAGCACAGAACCTGAGGTGGGGCTTGAACTCACGAACTGTGAGATCATGACCTGAACCGAAGTCGGGCACTTAACTAACAGAGCCACCCAGACACCCTGAGAAATGTCTTATTTAGATTCTTTGCCCATTTTTCGATTAGGTTATTTGTCTTTTTATTGCAAGTCCCTTATCAGATATATGATTAGCAGTTTACTTTTTTGATGGTGTCCTTTGAAGCACAAAAATGTTTTTATTGTGATGATGTCCAGTTTACTTTGTCTTTAGTTGCAAAACAGTCGTATTTAAGAAGGCTGATCTAACCCAAGGTCATAAAGATTTACTTCTATATTTTCTTTAATTAATTAATTAATTAATTAATTTTGTGAGACAGAGCACAAGCAGGGGAGTGGCAGAGAGAAGGAGAGACAGAATCCCAAGCAGGTGGCACACTGTCAGCTCAGAGCCGACGTGGGGCTCAAACTCATGAACTGTGAGATCATGACCTGAGCTGAGATCAAGAGTCAGATGCTTAACTGACTGAACCACCCATGGGCCCCACTTGTATATTTTCTTGTAAGAGTTTTATTGTTCTAGCTCATGCTTGGGTCTGTGGTCCATTTGGAATTAATTTTTGCGTATGGTGTGAGGCAGTGGTCCAACCAAGTTCATTCTTGTGCATGCGGGTGTCCAGTTGTCCTAACATCATTTATTGAAAAGACTGTTCTTTCCTCACTGAATTGTTTTGGAGCACTTGTTGAAAATCAGCTGAGTCTGCCCGTGAGATTTCGTCATCTGGCTTCTTAATCACACTCCCCATTAGTTCTGCCCCATTAGTTACTTTTTCCTTTGGACATTTCTAAGACTCCTGACTTCTTGTTCCAGTTTGGACCTAATTGTTTTCTAGGCCTGCTACACAGATGTCATATGAATATTTCTTTTCTTTGTATTCTTGGATGACAGCCACTCTTTCTGAGACCTCGTGCCTCATGCATTTTTCCCCCCCCTTGAATTCCTTTTTCATTTTACCAGAGAACATGATCAACTAAAACTTTTCAGAAATGATGTGAGGGAAGAGGGGAGCTCTCATAGGGTTTAAATGTCTTGATGTGTCTTGGTTTTGCCCTTCCACTTGAATGATGGTTTGGCTGGATAGAGAATTCTAGGGTCAAAAAATTTTCTATCCAGAATTTGAAGGTATTGCTTAATGAGACCTCTGTCACTGATGAGAAGCTTGATGCTGACTGATTCTTGTTCCTTAGTAAGCAGCCTCTTTTTTTTTTCCTCCTGTCTGGAAGCTTTTAGAATCCTTTTTTTTTTTTTTACCTTGGAATTGATAAAACTTAATTTTCAAGAAGATAAAATCACAACTCCTGGGAAATCGTACAGTGTACATGTGTCATTAATGAGGGAAAACTGTTTCAAGGAACATTTGAGAAGTGTTTATAGATGATGCTAGGAGCTGACTGCCAGGATGGACAGGAAACTGGTGGATGTCCGGCAGGGCCCTATACGGCAACTTTAGAGGTTTTCTGTTCCATTGGACAGAATTCATCTCTACTGAAAAAAAAAATCTGCAACGTCAACTGTGCCTTTACAGAATTGTAAAGTAGTCAAACAGGCAGATAACTAAATGGAATACTCAGTAATCTCCTTTGCTTTTTTCCAAGTTTCAGATAATTAAAAAATTTTTTTTAATTTTTTTTTTTAATTTTTGAGAGAGAGAGAGAGCGAGCACAGGAGAGGCAGAGAGAGGAGACACAGAATCTGAAGCAGGCTCCAGCCTCCAAGCTGGGAGCACAGAGCTTGACGTGGGGCTCAAACCCAGAAACCGCAAGATCGTGATCTGAGCTGAAGTCAGATGCTCAACCAACTGAGCCACCCAGGCACCTCTCAGATAATTTTTTTGACAGTCTTCTGAAATTACATGAGGATGTGTCTAGCTGTGGGTCTCCTCTCCCTTCATCCTTTTTTGAGTACATTTACTCCCTGAGGCTTTGAGGTCTTTTACTGAGAAGACATGTACCTTTCTCCAACACTGAGAAATTTTCTTTATTGTTTCTTTGATTATTTTCTTCCCTCCATTTGCTCTTTCTTCCTAGAATATCTAATAGGCAGATGTTGGCCCTCTGGAATTTTTGCTTTTTTGTTTCTTAATTTTTTAAAGTCTTCGATTTCTGGTACTTCACTCCTATGTATGTTATGAGGCATCTCCTAAAAATAAGGCATTCTTCTACCATCCAGTAATAACATTATCACAACTAAGAAAGTTATTGGGAATTTCTTAATGTGATGTGATATTCAGCCCATTTTAACATTTCCCCCATTACTCCAAAATTTTGTGTAACTTTTTCAGAATCAAAGCTTAACTGAAGTGTGGTGTTGTGTGTATATTTCCGTATGTGTAAGTAAACAGTTTGGTGTGCTATCAAAAAGTAAGCCTGTGTAGACTAGCTCTTCTTTTTTAGTTGTTGTAAAATCCAGTACCCAATCAAGGTTCAGTCATTTCATTTGATTATTCTGTCTCTTTAGTCTTTCATGTTCTAGAACACCCTTCCTGCTCCTTTACCCCCCCTTTGTCCCCAGGAATTGACTTTGTGAAGACATGAGTCCATTGGTTTATTTCTTCCTTTCCTCCTCCTCCTTTATCTTTGCCCCTTCCCCATTTCCTTCATTCTTCTTTTGATATGGGAAATTTCAAATATGCTCCTAATCTGAGAGAAAAACAACAGCTCCCCCAGCACCTACAGCCCAGCTATCGTCATCATTGGCCCACGTTCAGACTTGCCTCATCTATACCCCTTACCACTTCTCTTCTCTTTCTCTTGCCATTGGATTGTGTTGAAATCAATAACAGCCTTCAGAACATTTCGTCCTCAAATGTTTCAGTATGTATTTATAAATGATACAGCCAGTAGCTCAGCAAGGACTGTTGGCTGGAGCGTAGACGTGTGGCCTTCCCACATAACAGCTACCCAGCATGGTGCCTGGGTTCTGAGAGGGACTGTGTTCCTTGGGTGTTCCAAGGGCCCAGGGGTTGGGGTGGGGTGCCCAGGCTTCCTAGGATCCAACCTTGGATGTCTGCTACATTCTGTTGGCACACAAGATCCTAAGGCCAGCTTAGAATCAAGAGAAGGGAAATTGGGAGTTGCACTCTACCTCTTTTCCTCTTTTCCTTTTTTCTTTTGCTTCCTCTTTAAGACTGGATAATATTCCTCAGAGTGTATTAAACTCCACTTCTTGTGAGGAACAGCCTGTGGGTAAAGAGGAAGGACTTGATGCCGGCCGTCTGTGGAGACTGTTCATTCTGCAGAGCTTCTCGAGAGCTGAGATCTTCCCTGCTGGGGAGTCAAAAGGTCTGACTCTCCAACTTGCTGAACCTTGAGAAGCTGACAGCAGTGGAGAAGCAACTAGAAGCAGGGAAAGACCAAAATCAGAGAAGCACGGAGGAAAGCAGGAAAGAATAATGGAGTAAGGAAGGTGGTGTCTCAAGAATCACAGATCTGCAAGTTCGTTTAAACCTCTCTGTGGCTTCTTGTATCTTCAGATCCAAATTTACTTCTGCCACCTAATTCCCAAGGGCCACAGCAAACCACGTTCCTGCTCCTTTCACCTTGTTCAAAAGCCAATGTCATGTGTCATGTCATTTCTCCTGAGACTCTCATTAGGATATTTTCCTCCTGGTCCTTACCACATTCCCAGTGGGTACATGCTAATTTAGGTTGGTATCTCTAAGTTGTATTGGGGAATAATGGAGCTAAACACACTAAAGGCACCCCCTTCTCTGCTATGCCTGATTGCTAGGGTCATGAGGAAAGAGACTTTTCTGGGCAATGAGGGGTGATGTGTTGAAAAGGAGGCCTAGGAGACTGGGGGGCCAGTGTCTGCCAGGAACAGGGGAAAGGACCCCATGGTAAGGCAGAATTTCTTTTTCACAAGCAAGGAACCTCAAAAGTGCCCCTGAGATTTGTACATTTTCACTAGGAATTAACAGCTCTCAGTTACAAGTGCTTTTAGCTCACCTCGAAGCTGTATCCCAAACTGATGACAATTTGTCTGACTGTGGTGCAGATAGGAGGAAGCCTTTCACTGCTATTGGAAAAGGAATTGGAAATAAATGTTCCTGTATTTTAAACACTTTTTGAAAAGAAAATCTGGGGACAGCCATAACATGAATAAATCTGATACTTAAACATCCTTGAGAGAAAAGGGAGATGGCTGGTTCCATTCACAGCAACAGGCCTGTGTTTGGTTTGTTGGCAAAGAGAACCAGTCTGGACGTTGGTAATATATCTGCCAAGCTTCTGGAAGAAGTTTAAAGAGTGTCAAGGAAGTGAAGGCCTGGAGTAGGTTCTTCGGGGATCTAAAGATTAAAGGCACACACAGGCAAACCAAGTCAGTGCATGTGTGAGCTCCTGAAATAGGTTTAAAGCAAGAGTCTGGGCTTTGTGAGTGGCTGTGATTTGTTATGTTTTGTTGGTTGTCATGGTGCTGGGTGGTCAGTCTTAACATTCATTTTGCTTAAATGGTTCAGAAATGTTTTAGTTTGGTGTCTTCATTTTTTTTTTTTTTCTCCCAGTGCCTGTGTGTTGTGTTCAGATAACTTTGCTCATGATTCTACATCTTTGTATTAAAATCCTTCTCCAGGGGCACCTGGGTGGCTCAGTCAGGTAAACATCTGACATTGGCTCAGATCATGATCTCGCAGTTCATGGGTTTGAGCCTTGTGTCGGACTGTGTGCTGACAGCTCAGAGCCTAGAGCCTGCTTCAGATTCTTTGTCTTCAGCCTCTCTCTCTGTCCCTCCCCTGCTTGTGCTCTGTCTCTGTCTCTCTCAAAAATTAAAAAAAAAAAAGCTCTCCAAACTGAATGAAAATGTTAAATATTAAGAGTTAACTAAATAGTTAACCAACTCCTATGACATTTGTCTTATTAACCAGTGACTAATCAATGGCTTGGAGCTTGGACTCCCTGTCTCTGAGGACATAAATGTCAAAATGTTGGTTCGATTCCCAGCTAAATCACACAATGTTCTTGTTTCAATCGGAAAATATAACTTAATTCTAAGGACTGGGTTCTTTGTTCTTCTACACACTCACTCACCACCCATATTCCTTCTTTCTTTGAAATAATGGGACAGGAGTCCCAGCTTCTTTCCCCAGAAAGTGATAGTTCCCACCAGGAGCAATGGTGGTAGCCATTTTCACACAAGCAGTGGTAGTAAATCCAGCGTTTGTCTTTCAGAGCCTGTTCTGTATATGTTCCAGAATATTCATAAGAATGCATGATGCCTCCATGTGATATTTATCATAATGAATTGACTTTCTTTCCTTTGTTTATTAATTGATTGATGGATTCCTGTGTCCACTCATTCAGGATAATTTCAGACCACCTATGTTTTTGTGTCTTTGGTTCAGATTTGGTGCCCCACTGGAGAAAAGTGTATTTTGGTCTTCATTTATCTTGAGCAGTATCAAAAGGCTATATGGGGGGAGCAGGGTGGAAGAAAGTGATTAAACAACTACCAGTGGTAGTTTCTTGGGAAATGGAAAGATGAATAAAAGTGTGAATGGAAAGAATTCTGAGGCGATACTAGTATTTTTTAAATTGAAGTTTTTCGAGAACTTTCTCTTCATGAGGAAAGAATTTGGTGAGCTTTTGACATTTAAATAGAAGCATACACACACCAGTTCACTAATCCCATTCATGAAGCTCCACCATCATGACCTCATCACCTCCCAGAGGCACCACCTCCCGACACCCAACACCTCAGAGTTAGGATTTTAACATATGTGTTTTTGGGGGACACAGACATTTAGACACAGCACTTGAGTTTTATTCCATTTGTTAGCTTCCTCTAATTCATTCCTCCATTCTCCTATTCTTGGACATTTGGGTTGTTTCCAGGTTTGGGCTGTTATGAACCAGTGCTGTGGCATTCCTGTACATGTCTTTTGGTGGACATATGCATTAATTTGTCTTGAGCACACACCTCAAAGTGAATTGCTGAGTCGTAGGGCAGTAGATGTTGAATTTTGTTAGAGGTAGTAAATGCCAGTCGTTTCTCATAGTGGTTGTTCCAATGTCTAACTGCTTCTTAGACTCTCGGTCAGTCCTGTTTTCAGCCTCACTTCCTTTCATTGCTGCTGCCTATTTCTGAGTACTTGGAGAGTCTAAGGAGTGAATCTTGTGGTTTTGGCTCTCGCTGCTGTCGTAGGATTTCGTTTTCTCAGGACCACTGAGTCCAGTTTGCAGTGGCCCATTGGCTGGCCAACTTTTAACATTTTCATGCTATTTTCCTGTTCTTTCTGTCCTTATGGATTTCTGCATTTAAGGTTTTTCTTTTACTGCTGTTTTAATGGGTTTATCAGGAATTAGTAGAACTAAATGCTTATGTTCACTCCGCCATATTAAACCTATTCATTTTTAAACTATGCTACCTTCACATGATCACTGGAACTATTTATTTAAACACACGTAGATGGGTTTCAGTTGCATCTTGAGTTTGGAGCAGTAGGAAAGAAGCAGCAAAATGCAAGTCCTTGGACAGTAGGGAAAGGTCAGCCTGTTTAGGGAATGAAATCTTCTACCAAAAAAGAGTACTCAATAATACCAAGCTGTGATAAGCATAATTATTTAATGATACTATGTTATGGGGATTATGAGAACTTTTTAGTAGGTAGGAACAGGCAAGTTGAAGGTGATGTTTCTTCTTGGTAGCCTTAGCATTCTTTTATTGGGTCACTTTTTTAAAATGTTTATTTTTTAGAGAGAGAGGGGATGGAAGATACAAAGTGGGCTCTGTGCTGACAGCAGAGAGCCTAGTGCGGGACTTGAACCCACAAACGGGGAGATCAAGACCTGAGCAGAAGTCAGATGCTCAACTGACTGAGCCATCTAGGCGCGCCTGTTGGGTCATTTAAGTGAGACCTGGAATGAGCCGGGGGCACAATTGCAAGAGATCAGAGTGGAGGTGAATTCCAAATACTGAAATGAAAAACATAATGCCTTTGCATCAAGCTACTGGTATATAAGTACCATAAAATACTCCTGGTTCAAGTTAGTTCAATAAAACCAAAAGTATAAAAAGTGTCACTCACATGGTCAGTCCCTATGAGAGGACCAGCTTTTTTGGATCTCGGATTTTGCATCTTACCCTTAAAAGCCACAGGGTGCCCGTCATAGAGGGCAAGTCCACCACTTTTTGGGTCCCACTGTCTTTCATGTCTAAAATACAAATTCTAAAAAGACATCTCTGCATTGACTCTGGGCTTTCCTGTTTTCTTGATGGTACATCCCAATGACGCACTGGTGTCAGTAGAAATTCAGGAACTGTAACCCATGGTGCGCACTTCACTGGGGAGGTGGCAATGAATTTGAGTTGAGAACAATAGGAGCTAAGCTTAAAGATCAGGAAAAAAAATGAGGTCAAATGTGAGGAGAGATTTTATAGACACATTGTGTCAGCCAAGGTCCTGGCAGGGCACAGATAACGCAATAAAATTATAACTTGAGAAGAGATTAATGAACGGCTGTTCACAAAGGAAAGCACAAGGTGGAGGGAACAGTGAAGCCAGGGCTGTCCCTACGCCTGACCAGAAAAGAGGTGGCTGGACTCTGGAATCTGGGATCATGTACAGAGAACCCCTTAAAAGAACCCATGGCTTTCCATTAAGGGTCACAGCCAGACTGAGGTGACAGAGAAGGAACCTGTAGAATACCCCAACCTCACTCTCTTCCCTCCCTCACATCTTCTGCGAGGGTGCCCCATTGGCTGAACTTAACTAGAGGCAAGGGGGCAAAGGAGCCCCATTGATACCCCATTGATACCCATTGATACTTTGTAGCTCAGCCTCCTCGGGAAGATCACAGGGTAGTGAAGAGTGGAGAAAGGATCTGGAAGGGCAAACAGGAGATATCTGGCACACGTGTCAACGGTCAGCATGGGTGAGTTCTCTTAGGAACTATCTGCAGGCTGCAGGAAGAATTCTTCTTAGAGAAGTTTTGGAAACAGTGTACCTGCAGATTACTCTTCCTCTCTCTCTCTTAATGTTTATTCATTTATTTTGAGAGAGTGTGCAAGTAAGTGAGAGGCAGAGAGAGACTCCCAAGCAGGCTGTGGGCTGTTGGTGCAGAGCCTGACACAGGGCTTGATCTTACGAGCCTGGGATCATGACCTGAGTGAAAACGAGAGTTGGATGTTTAACCGACTGAGCCACCCAGGCGCCCCTACCTGCAGATCATTCTTCCAGCTGCCATTAATTCAGGTATGTCATAAGTGTTAAGAACAAAGTACAGGTATCAGACCTAGTGAAATTCATTTTGTAATAACAGGCTTCTCCCCTGAAGAGGAAATGCCCATTATAATTAACAATAAAACTGATTGCACAACATTTTGCAGCATACAGGGACTTTTATGTACATCATTTTGTGTGAGTCTGTATTTAATTTTGTGAGGTGGCTAGGAATATGGACCTGGGGGTGTGTGGGTGGCTCAGTCAGTTGAGCCTCTGACTCTTGGTTTTAGCTTGGGTCATGATTCAAGCTCTCATGGTTCATGAGTTCAAGCTCTGTGTCGGGCTCTGTGCTGCCAGTGTGGAGCCTGCTTGGGATTCTCTCTCTCCTTCTCTCTCTGCCCCTCCCCTGCTTTGCGTATGCTCTCTCTCTCTCAAAATAAATAAACTTAAAAAAAAAAAAAAAGAATATAGACCTGTTTCACAGATGAGAAAAATGAGTCTCACAGAGGTTGCCTAAAATAAGTGAAAGCCTGATTTTGAACCAGGTGTCCTGATTTCCAAATTCAGGTGCTTGCCACAAAGAGAAACTCAAATCACCTGCAACATTTTTTTTTTAAGCAAGAATGATGACAATATAAGGAATGTAAGAAATTCTTCCCCTTTCCAGATATAGCTGAGTGGATTTTGTGACTATGATATTCCTCCTTTGCAGCTAATGTTTTCCTGCCTTCTATTTGGGAGACACCCTCTGGTGATGATAAAAGGGACCCTCCTAAGTGGGGTCCCTTATAACTCCAGTATTGTGTACCCTTGAACCTGAGCCAACCTCTGAAAGAGATATGCTTGCTATCCTAATAGCCCCCATGTCTGATTACGCTGCAGTGGTCTACACTAGAGTAATTCAGATGACTGAATAGTCAACAAGTTTGGCCAGAGTTTTAATGATCATAATGAAAAAGCCATATGCAGGAATATATTTGGGGAAGAGTGCATGGTGATTTTGTCGACAGCCTATGTGCCTTGGCCCACGTCCTCATTCTGGGGTTTGCAGGGGTGACATTCTGGTAATTTGACTTTGACTTCTCATTGGCAGCCCATCCAGTGCAGGAGAGAAGCTAAGTCTACCAGGCAGTGAATCCCTGGAGCATTCTCTCCTCTTGTTTGTTATTCTGACATTTGAGAAGTAGCCTCATTCATGGTATGATCTCACACTCCTCGCTTGGCAAGTGGATTCAGAATCGTCTTTCTGACTGTCTTTTTAATATAGTAAATATAATTTATATAAATCCCTGATCGTAAGTGTTCGGCTAGCTAAGTTTTGGGAGTTCGATACACCTATGTAGCCAGTATCCAAACCAAGATATGAGACATTTTTATCATTCCCGAAAATCCTCTTCTCTCTTCCGAGTCTGTCCCTTCATTTCACACCTCCCCTGAAAACAGGCACCACTCTTCTGACTTCTAATAGCCCTAAATCTTCTAAGATTATTTTCTAAATGATCATCAGCATGATTATTTTGTCTATTCTTGAACTTTCATGTCAGTGGAATCATACAGTATCTGGCTTATTTCACTCAACCTAATGCCTTTGTATTTGTTTGTGTTGTTGTGTATCAGTAATGTGTTCCTTTTTATTGCTGGAAGTATACCACGGTTTGAAAATACCACAATTTGTTTGCTTATTCTCCTGCTGTTGGATATTCGAGTTATTTTCATTTTTGGCCTGATATACATAAAGCTTCTGTAAACATTCTTCTATAAGTCTTTCTGTGGGCATCTGCACTTGTTTCTGTGGTCTGTTCCTAAGGGTGGAATTGCAGGTCATAGGTAGGTGTATATTCAGATTTTCTTGCAGTTTTTGTATTTTTTTTTAATATCTATTTATTCTTGAGAGCGCACACGCGAGAGAGAGGCGAGAGAGCAGGCAGAGAGAGAGAGAGGGAGACACAGAATCTGAAGCAGGCTCCAGGCTCCGAGCTGTCAGTACAGAGTGCAATGCGGGGCTCGAACCCGCGAGACGTGGGATCGTGACCTGAGCTGAAGTCAGACACTTAACTGACTGAGCCATCCCGGCACCCCTGCAACTTTTAAATACACGTTTTGTTGTAGAATAATTTTAGATTTACAGAAGTATTTCGAAGATAATACAGAGAGGTCCTATATATGCCATACCCAGCTTCCCCATTGTTGACATGTTACATTAGTGTGGTACATTTGTCACAATTAACGAATATATATTGATACATTATTATCAACTAAAATTCATACTCTTCAGATTTCCTTAGTTTCCATCTACTTTTTTTTTCTGTCCATGATCCCATCCTAGACACTACATTACATTTGCTCGTCATGTCTCCTTAGGCTCCGCTTGTCTGTGGCATTTTCTCAGACTTCCCCTGTTTTTGATGACCTTGACTGTTTTGAGGAGGACTTGTCAGGTATCTGGTAGTGTGGACCTCAGGTGGGATTGGCTGATGTTTTTCTTCTGCATAGACTGGATTGCCATCGGTTTGGCAGAGGAAGAACACAGAGGTAAAATGCCGTTTTCATCACATCATATCAAGGGTACCTGCCATGAACATGACTTTTCAGTGATGGTAACCTTGGTTACCTGCTTGAAGTCATGTTTGTGAGGTTTCTCCCCCGAAAGACTGCCCTCGCTCCCCTTTCTATACCGTGTTCACCGTGTACAAGCCATGCTTAAGGAGTAAGGAGTCGAGGATGGAGTATCTCCATAAATTACAGTTGACCTTTGAACAATGGGGGTTTGAACTGCTCGGGTCCCCTTAGATACAAGGTTTTGTTTCCTTGATAAATACAGTCCAGTACTGTAAATGCATTTTCTCTTCCTCATGATTTTCTTAGTAACATTTTCTTTCCTTAGCTTCCTTTATCGTAAGAGTACAGTATATAATACTATAAGATACAACATATGCATTCATTGACTGTTTATGTTATTGGCAAGGCTTCCATTCAATAGTAGGCTATTAATAGTTAAGTTTACGGCAGTCAGAAGTCCTACTCGGATTTGGCACTGCATGCAGGGGCTGGGGGTTGGCACCCCTAAACCCTTCATTGTTCAGGGGTCAACTGTATAGAATCGTATTGAATTCTTTGGCATGGGAGATTTATGTTTAGTTTTTAAGAAGTGGCAGTACCTTTTTATCCTTGGACAAGTAATGCCCGAGAGTCTGTGTGTTTCTCATCCTCACCAACACTTGCTGTTGTCATTCTGACTTTGACCGTTCTAGTTGATGTGAAGGGGTGTCTCACTGTGGTTTCAACCTGCATTCGTGATGACTAATGATGTTGAGTAACTTTTCACGTACTTATTGCCCATTCCCGTATCTTCCTTTGTGAAATAACTCTTTGAGTCTTTTGCCCAATTTTTTGTTTGTGTTGTCTTTTTATTATTGAGTCGAGGAGTTATTTGTATATTCTGGGTAAAGTTTCTTTGTTTCACAAATGCATGACATATTTTCTCCCAGTCTGTGGTTTACCTTTTGGTTTTCTTAATGGTGTCGTTTGATGAGCTGGATTTAAGATTTTAATGAAGAGATTTGGGAACCAGCGTTGGAAGTAATGAGCCTTCACTCATTCTATATCTGATGCTGCGAATTTTTAGTTACAAAGATGTATGATATGCTGATAGGCATAAGGATTGTAACCATGCTTTCTTTTCAAGGCATCTGATAGGGCATGAAGAGAAAATTTGCAGAGGAAAGTTAGACTTCCCCATAGTAACAGCAGTTGTATTGCGGAACGTGAAGATTCCAGATGTATTAGGTCTCTTGAGTAGCAAATGCCAGCGCATAGATGAAGCCCATGTAAGAAGGTGGCGTTCTGTCCTTGGCCAACGTTGCATTCTTATTTTCTAAAGCATTGGCATCATAGTGGATGACACAGTGCACGAGAGGGCTGTGCTATGTGCCGCTCAAGTTAAGCCCTTGCAGACACTTGAGGAATCATGAGAAACAGTAACACAGCAGCTGCTGCCAGCTTTTCCCCAAGATTTGATGGCCGACTGCACAGATTAACAAAACAAGGAGAGAAGCAAGCTCCAGACTCCTCCTCGAGAGGCAGAAAGAATTCCTCTTAGGAGAAGGGGCATCATGCGATATTAAATATTGACTCATTACATGGTTCTGGGGAGATGCTTTCAAGCTTCTTGGAATACCAGCAACAGAGAACGAGCTTTCTGAATTAGCGTTCATGTGCGAACTCACTGACCAGCCAATGCTGACATTAGCTACCTGAAATGATGCTTGGTTCTAACGCTGATCATTGTTAGCTCCGATCTTTTATTATTTGTGATAAGGTTCGATTTTGATAATAATTATAGTTCTCAAGTTGAAAAGCCTTAGTAGTCTCTAATTTACGCTAAGTAAATTCTGGCTTCTTGGTTGGTTTCTGTCAATTCTGAATTATTTAGCATACCGTTTGTAATATTTAACTTTGGAGAAAAGTATGTAGAAGATCATTATAGACTTATTCTTTGATACCTACCCTGTTTGGAACTGAAACAAGACTTATCTTTATTTTTGTTTGTATATTGTGACTTTTGGCTAATAAGGGCTCGAATACCTTCACTTTTCTTGGGTTCCACCTATATTCTAGAATTCTCCATTTGTATACTTACCATTGATCCTGCAAAACTCAGAAAAAATAACAACGGCTCACAGAGGAAGTGGCCGTGGCTTAATGCAATGAACAGATAAAAGCTGAAGGGGTCAGAACACCCTTAAATGCAAAGAAATAAAAAATTAGGGACTTGACATTATTTAGAAGACTTAAAAATCATGGCATTCCTCAACACAATTTAAAAATTCTAAAATATGAATAAAAAGTTTATACATTAAAAACATTGTTCTGACTTTTTAAATTAAAAAATTTGTTAATTTTATTTATTTATTTATTTATTTATTTATTTATTTATTTATTTATTTATTTATCTGAGAGAGGGAGAGTGTGCACAAGAGGGGGAGAGAGGCAGAGGGAGAGTGAGAGAGGCTCCACACTCCGCACAGAGCCTGACGCGGAGCTCGATTCCTTGAGCCTGGCATCATGACCTGAGCTGAAATCAAGAGTCAGATGCTCAACTGATTGAGTCGCTTAGACGCCTTGGTTCTTTTTTTTTTTTTTTTTTTTAATGTATTCTTTAGGAAGAGAATATGATTTTTTTTTTCTCAGACAAAACTATCTCTGAATTTAGCCATCATCTTGTTCTAACTGCCTCTTTCCTTGCTACTTCAGGTGAACCTCTTTGTGCTGCTCTCTGTGGTGTGTGTCCTCTTAAATCTAGCTGGATTTATTCTTGGCTGCCAAGGGGCCCAGTTTGTGTCCAGCGTGCCCCGGTGTGATCTGGTAAGTAATCCTAGAGCATGGCTGTGCACCTGCATGGACCCTGGCCGGTCTGGCTTTCCAGGGGTGCCAGTGTGTGCCCAGCAGCATCCTAAAGTGAAATCTGAAGTCAGGCAGAGAAAGTGGGAAAAAAAACAAAGAACTGGCCTGCTAGTTATTTTACTCACATTGTCAACTGTTTTTTTCCAAAGCGGGGACCATCTAGCAGAACCCCAGCACCACAGTAATATGCCGCATTGTTAGTTAGTGGATGGATGGATGGGTCAGGTCTCCACAAGCAATAACTGTCTGCTCTCGTCTGAAGAGGGAAAATGGAGATTATCAGAATACAGTTCAGCAGTCCTTTATCTGAAACCTTTGGAGGCCAGGTGTGTTTCAGCATTCAGAATTTTCCAATGATCAACGTGGTGCATACATGATTTCCTCTGTAACGCACCGTGGGACTCTGGGACAGCAGGCTTTAATCAAAACTTTTGGTTTTCAGGGCTTTTTGGACTTCAGAATTGTGGATAAGAGGTTGTGGTCCTGCACAATCTCTGAATTTTTTCCTTTAATTTTTAATGGTGGTAAAATGCATGTAGCAAAAAATGTACCATCTTAACCATTTTTAAGAGTTAAGTTCAGTAGTTGAAGTACATTCATATTGTTGTGCAACCAATCTCCAGGACATTTTTCTTGTTGCAAAACTGAAATTCTGTATGTATTAAACAATTCCCCTACCTTCCTGGCCCTCCCCCCACTCCACCGCACCCCCCACCCCCGACCCTGCTTCCGGCAGCCACTCTTCTGCTTTCTGACTCTATGAATTTAACTGATCTAGGTACCTGATATAAGTGGAACCATACAGCATGTGTCTTTTTGTGACTGGCTTACTTCACTTATTTCTCTTAGCCTAATGTCTTCAACACGCCCACATGTAGCATGTGTCAGATGTCCTTTAAGGCTTGAGTAATATTCCATCGCGTGTGTATACCATATATAATTTTTTAACCACAAAAATGCTTAAGTGTCATAAAAATCGGCTTGCAAATATCTCTCTGAGAGCGTGTTTTCAATTCTTGTGGGTCTATACCCAATTGCCGGCCATCTTTGAACTTTTTTTTTTTTTTTAAGTTTTAAAATTTCTTAGAGAGAACGTGCATGCATGCAAGCAGGGAAGGGGGCAGAGAGGGAGAGAAAGAGAATCTCAAGCGGGCTCCATGCCTGGCATGGAGCCTGATCCAGGGCTCGTTCCCACGACCCTGGGATCATGATCTGAGCCAAAAGCCAGAGTTGGCTGCTCAATGGACTGAGCCACCCAGGCACCCCCGTCTTTGGACTTTTTTTTTTTAAGTTTTTATTTATTTTTGAGAGAGAGAGAGTGCAAGCACAAGCAGGGGAGGGGCAGAGAGAGGGAGACACAGAATCTGAAGCAGGCTCCAGGCTCTGAGCTGTCAGCACAAAGCCTGACGTGGGACTCGAACCCACGAACCATGAGATCATGACCTGAGCCAAAGTTGGACGCTTAACTGACGGAGCCACCCAAGTGCCCCCATCTTTGGACTTTTTGAAAGGACTTCTCAGTGACAAATACCTCTGTGTGGCACAAAGCAAAAGAAACAGACTCTTGAGAAGCCGTAGTCAGTGTCACCTATTTGGAACTTGGTTCCCAGGCAGTGTCGTCCCTTACAAACCAGGAGGATGTAAGTGGAAGAGTGGCCGCGTGTCTCACAATGGATGTGACGGTAGAAGTCCTGGCCTTACCCAGCAGGAGAGCTCCTCAGGGACTCACCCCAAACCTGTTGCCCTTAACACCCCTTTACGAGTTTTCTGATTTGTCATTGCATTGTGTAATAACCCTAAGTTACGGGACCCCAGGCTCACAGCCGTTTCTGGTTTTCAAGGTCCCCTGCGATTCACCATCGCCCTGCCTGCTCCCTAAGGCAGCTCACGCTCCCAGTAACACTGCAAAGCCTGCCTGGCATTGCCCTGCTTTCTGACCTCTAACAACGCTGTCTCCCCACCCCTCAAATTCCTTATCCCTCACTTCCCTGTTCCTTCAAATGGTATCGCTCGTTTAAAGCCCCATTCAAAGATTATTTTGTTCAAGAAACAGTCCCTGAAGCCCCAGGGAAGATCATCTTCCAGAATGTCCTATATGTACATCTCGTAGATATTTATCCTTCTCATTTTTGGGGTCAGAGACATTTTATATAACTGCCTTCTCTGTTCCTCCAAGCTGGGATCAGCCCGAGGGCAGCGCCTGGTTCTCTCTTATTTTGGGCCCAATGGCCCCCTTCACTGCCTTCTATTCCTTCATGTACAGAGTTTCCAGAAAAAAAAAAATGTTGAACAAAACTTGGTTTTCCAATTACTAATCACACAGCAAATTAGAAGAGGCTAAGAGACCAGACACAGGCTGGAAGTGAAAAGTCGTAGTATACTGAAAGACAGTTTGGCAAAATTGTAGCATCTCTTAGGTGCAAGAGACTGTGTTAGAGGCTGCTGAGAGTAGGAAGGAAAAGTCAGACCTCCTTTCTGACCTGGAAGTTTATCACATAGCAGGAGGAACGGGATAAGCCTGGCAAACGCTGGATTAGTGTTTGGGCAGGACATGAATATGTGCCCAACTGCAAGCGGCTAGAGCGGGGCTGCCCGTCAGGCTGACACCCGGCGCTCAGGGCAAGCAGAGAAAGAAGGGCTTGTATCCGGGGGCAGATAGGGAAGGGCTACCTGGAGTCTAGGTGTCTGAGTTGGACCTTGCAGAATGGATAAATAAGGAGAGTGTGTAGAACCCAAGAGAAGACAGGACTCAGAGGACAGTGGGGAAATCAGCCCTGGTGGTGCTTGAAAATTGCAAGGGGTTAAGGGTATATTTGATGGACTTTTCTGAGAAATTCTGTGGTTCAGGGGCACCTGGGTGTCTTGGTTAAGCATCTGACTTCCGCTCAGGTCACGATCTCACAGTTTGTGAGTATGAACCCCGCATCGGGCTCTGTGCTGACAGCTCAGAGCCTGGAGCCTGCTTTGGATTCTGTGTCTCCCTCTCTCTCTGCCCCTCCCCTGCTCACGCTCTGTCTCTGTCTCTCAAAAATAAATAAATGTTAAAAAATATTTAATAAAAAAAAAGGAATTCTGTGGTTCTCTACCCTGAGTGCCCATTAGAGTCACCTGAGGGAACTTTTTAAAGAAAAAAAAAAAAAAAAAGAGATTCTATACTCAGTGATTCTCAGTCGGCCTGGAGTGGGGGCCTTGGCATCAGTATCTTCTTATGGTTTTTTTTTTTTTGTATTATCCAAAAATAAATAATTGAGAGAGAGAGAATGAAAGGGGGAGGAGCAGAGAGAGAGGGGATAGAGGTTCTCAAGTGGATTCTTTGCTGACAGCAGAGAGCCCGATGTGGGGCTTGAGCTTATGAACCACAGGATCATGACCTGAGCAAAAGTCAGACGCCTAACTGAGCCACTCAGGTGCCCTGTGTGTCTTCTTATATTTTTCAGTGTATTTTTAATTAAAGGGTTTTTTTTTTTTCCCCACCACAAAACCAACTCTGTGATTGTTTCTGATTATAAAACTAAAAATTTGGACAAGCCCTAAAAGTATAGGGCAGAACTTAAAAATCATTTGAAATCACACCCTTCTGGGTTAGCACTGTTAACCACTGGTGGATTTTGGGGGCACCTCTTTATGCATAAAAACACACATAATTTTCCATCAGTGGGAACATATAATTGTTGTTTTTCTTCAAGGAGGCTGTTTGACAAATGAAATCTTTTTGGGGATGGGGACACTTTCTGTCCTTCCCTCTCCACCATGTCACCCCAAGTCCCTGGTAACAAACTGGGGAGTCTCCATTTGTGTTTCCATGTTATGTTATCCTACATAAATATGTAGGAAGTGGGGGCATTAATGATTTATCTTCCAAAAATGGGACATAGTGTGTCTACTTCCCTACATACTGTTTTTCTCACTTAAAGGTGTATTAGATACTCCCCCTCTTTTTTATTCTTTTTTAAAGGTTAGCCCTCTATTTCCTTGTTGTCTATGATGGCTTGGGGTTTGGCCCATAAAAACAATGTTGCCACACATACCATTCTCTCCCTGGGGGCTTTTCACTCCATGGAGGAAGCTCCCCGGTCAGAGATTGTTCCTGGTGGGGAAGGCGTATTTTTTCTTCTGTTTGTCTCATTTTTTTACAAAAATTACACAATCAGGGGCGCCTGGGTGGCTCAGCCGGTTAAGTGTCCAACTTCAGCCCAGGTCATGATCTCATGGTTGGTGAGTTTGAGTCTCGCATCAGGCTCTATACTCCTAGCTCAGAGCCTGGAGCTTGCTTGCTTGAGATTCTGTGTCTCCCTCTCTCTCTTCCCCTCCCCCCACCCCCCTCAAAAATAAATAAACACTAAAAAAATTACACATTCAACCATTTGGTGACCCTATTTTTTAAAATTGAGGTAAAACTTAAAATGAAATATACAGATCTTAAGGGTGCAGTTCATTGAGTTTTGACCAGTGGATACATGCATCTTGGTGAATGTATGCACTGGTGAATACACACCACACAAGATTTAAAACATTAGTTTTGCCCGTTGTTGGACTTCACCTGAATGGGGTCAGGTATGTACCTTTCTGTGTCTGACTTATTTTGCTCAGCGTAACACTTTTGAGATTCATCCGTGATTTTGTGTTGTATCAGTCCCTTCTTTTTTTTTTTTTCTTTTGCACATCAGTATTTCATTATATGAAAACATCACAAGTTGTTTAATCCGTTCTCCTGTTGATGGACATTTGTGTTGTTTCCAGCTTGGGGATATTATGAACAGAGCTATTATAAACATTTTTGCGTAGCTGTGGTTTTTCTTGTGAGCCCGTTTTCTTTTCTCTCAAGTAAATAAGTGATACGGTATTGCTCGAGGCATGTGGCAAAAGTGTGTGTCACTTTATTTTATTTTTATTTTTTTATTTTTTTTTTCAACGTTTATTTATTTTTGGGACAGAGAGAGACAGAGCATGAGCGGGGGAGGGGCAGAGAGAGAGGGAGACACAGAATCAGAAACAGGCTCCAGGCTCCGAGCCATCAGCCCAGAGCCTGACGTGGGGCTCGAACTCACGGACCGCGAGATCGTGACCTGGCTGAAGTCCGACGCTTAACCGACTGCGCCACCCAGGCGCCCCTGGCTGAAGTCCGACGCTTAACCGACTGTGCCACCCAGGCGCCCCAAGTGTGTGTCACTTTATAAGAAGCTGCTAGATGGTTTCCCAAGGTGGTTGGGGAAGAAGTATTGTTTTCAGTTTTTTAAAAAAAATTTTAATGTTTATTTATTGGAGACAGACAGAGCACGGGTGGGGGGGGCAGAGAGAAAGAGAGAGAGAGAGAGAGAGAGAGAGAGAGAGAGAGAGAGAGAGAGAGAATCTGATGCAGGCTCCTGAGCTGTCAGTGCAGACGTGGGGCTCGAACTCATAAACCACAAGATCATGACCTGAGCTGAAATCAAGAGTCAGACGCTTGACTGAGCCATCCAGGTGCCCCAGGAGAATAAGTATTTTTAATTTAAAATACATGGCTGGTTTCTTTATTAAAGGGCCTCAACTTACATTTCTACTGGTGCCCCTCCGTCAGCCAACAAGTGTTTCTCTCCAAAATTTGTCAGTCTGAGGGGCTGGTGTGGGAGCTCATGGGTTATAGTGGCTTGCAGTCCCCTCATTGCTAGAGATGGGGTCCTCATTTTTCAAAAGCTTCCTGGAAGATTCTAACAGGCAGCCAGGGTTGAGAACCACAACACTGGTGATAATGAAAAGGAGGGGAGGATCTCTCTGGTGGCATCAGGTAACACTATCAAGGTTGAAGGGTGAGTATTGTTCATGTAGAGGCTTGAACAGGGTTGTTTGTGGATGGTTAAAGAGATCAAGGAGAAGTTGGAATATAGCTGCAGAAATATTGGGGGCACAGCTGGGATTGAGAAGGGAGGGGGAGGATCAGGACAGAAAGAGGAAGAAATACAAAATACACAGTTGTCTGGCATCATTTTATACAGAGCCTCAGGGTTGCTTGTGTCTGCTGGGCACAGCGATTGATATTCATTATTATTTGGATAATGATTAAACTTTCCAAAAGTCTTGTGTAAAGGGATTAACATTCACCGATCTGGAAAGCCGTTCCATCCAGACCAGCTCACCCAGGAAGTTCCAGAGAGCTGAAGTTTCCATATACACAGAAGCCTGGTTGTGTGTAAATAATGCAGCCACGTGTGTGTGTGTGTGTGTGTGTGTGTGTGTGTGTGTGTGTGTGTCCACGCACACGCGCGCAGCCCGCACAAGCCTGTTTTCTCTCTTAACTTGAATGCCTTGTATCAAGAATGGACTTGAGGGGGAGGGGAGTACTTTGCAAGATGACACCTAGTATTACCTGAGGGAGGCAGAATCCTTAGGTAGGATTTTGAGGCTTACATAAGTATAAGAAATAGAAACCACACTGCATCGTGCTGAAAAAGTGAACTTGGTTGAGCTTGGTTGGTGTTTGGGAAGAAGAGAGCCTCGTGTACATAAGCAGAATGTAGCAACTCTAATAGCTGCTTATTTGTAACTACTAAAAAGTACTGTTAGTAGTAAATCAGGGACTTCTCAGCTGGAGACTTTGAGGGAAGCAGCTCCCTGGGAGTAATACTTCCCAGCTGAATTTAGCCCAGTGTAAGGACTATTGCTAATTATGAAGAGGGGCTGAGAGAAAGCCGTTGATCCCTCAGAGGAAATAAAATCCCCCCACCCAGACTCTGCCTAGAGAACTCCTGTCTGAATGGCCACAGTAGTTTTCCCTTAGAAGGCAAAAATTGAGTGCAGATATTAGCAGCAGGATGTACCTTCAGACATGTGAGACAGTGGAAGAAAAATTCAAACACAGACAGCCTTTTGCTTCTATGTGCGTCTGCGGGGTATGTTGTGGATCTAGGTGTGGGGACATTGTTAAGACAAGAGTCTCTGTGGACAAACCAGGAAAGGACAGACACCAAGTGGAAATGAATGGATAGGGTCCATCCAGGTAACTCTAGTTACTGTAATTTTTTGTATCTGAGGCAGAATTTAAGTGTTTGATATAATAATGCATCCCTTTCACTGTGGTTTAAGGACAGAGAATAAAAAATGTTACAGAATCCATGGAGTTTTGGAAGAGGCAAAATTAATCTGTGTGGAAAAAAATCAAAACAGTGTTTGCCTGTAGGAGGGTGGGGGCAGGGATTGATGGGGAAGGGCATGATAAAACTTCCTCTGCTGATTCTATGTTCTCTATGTTGATAAGGATTTGGGATGCACAGGGGTTATGCGTTACTTAAAATTCTGCAAATGGCGTGCTTAAGATTTGTGTGTACATTTTGTGTGTGTGCATGTAAATTTCACATCCAAGAAAGAGAAAACCAAACCAAAAAATAATGTGTCTATTAACGTGTGTAATCATCAATGGACATTTTTCCCTTCGCTTCATAGTCAACATGTATTAAAAGGAACTATGTTTTCAAGTACCACGAATTTGTTACAGGAGGGTAGCTACAGGGTGAGTTTGGTTAGAAGGTAAAAATCTTAATTCAATAAGAAAGAAGACTCGTATTTCCCCTTAAGTAACTAAAACACTGTAGATGTTCAGTTATTAAAGATTACTAAAGAATTTTGCAGCTAGTGATGTTGAAGCTACCTAATTAATCTAACAAGTATGAAAAAGGTATGTCTCTTCCTTTTAGCCAAAATTTAACAGCCAACTCTAACAGCTCAAGAGGCAGAGGAAGTTAAGTATGAATTTTGGCTCCTAAATTATGGGTCTTAATTAGCCAACATCAGGTTTTGCATATTTTCATAACTTGATTCAAGGGGAACTTAGAAATATGGCCAAAAGTTTGCCAAACATTTCACTATAAATATGAGATTACTCATCTCTGATGTTATCACTTCAAATAAAGAAAGCTAGAACCTGTGACCACATTGAAGATGTCAGCTGAGAGATCTCGTTAAGTCTATGTGGTTTGGGGATACCATTCACCAAATATACCCTGTGTTTCTTATAGGCACATGATAGCTTAAATTTCCCTACCCACTTGGAGTTAGGTAGAGCCATAAGATTTGTTTTGGCAATGAAATGTGAGCTAAAGCGAGGAGTGTCATTTCCAAGAGGAAGATTTAGGCTAGAGTTACGAGACTTAGCAAGTTAAAAACACAGGGCACCCAATTAAATTTAAATGTCAAATGAACAGCTGATACGTTTTTGTTTTTGTATAATGTTTTATAAACATTTCTCATGCAATATTTTAGGACATAATTATACTAAACAATGATGTTGTTTATCTGGATTTGAATTTAACTGTGTGTCCAATATTTTCCCGGCAACCCTATTTTAAGTGCCAGTGTGCGTTTTATTGTGTGTTCTCCACCTCTGGCATAGTGATCATTAATCTCGAGGTGGTGGGTGGTCCATCAACCAAGGTCCCTAATGGAATATGATGACCAGAGCCCCCGGCTGACCTGCAATGGGCATGCAGAATATTCAAGAAATAACCTTGTTGTTACAACAGCATACCCTAGCCTACCCTGACTGATACAGGTACTGCCTGGCATGGGACCTCACCATATCTCATTCTGCAGGATTGGTGCTCCAGGGTAGCCTGTGTATTCATTCTCAATAATCAGATTGTTGTTCTGCCTTTTCCCCTTTAAGGTGGACTTAGGCGAAGGCAAGATTTGCTTCTGTTGTGAAGAATTTCAACCAGCCAAATGCACAGACAAAGAAAATGCCTTGAAACTCTTTCCGGTTCAGCCTTGTAATGCTGTTCACCTGCTACTCAAGGTACTCGAATGGATTCGACCCTCATCAGTAAATAGGCTATAGAGCCCCCAAGAAGGCAAAGTTACTTGAAATATTCCTACCCTGTTACCTCCCTCCAATAATTGGGCTGCTGAATGCAGATAGGAGCCAACCCTCATCAATGACCCAGGGACAGAACTGAGTTCAGGAAAAAGCGCAGATTACTGTGTGTCTCTTAAATTACGAATGGATGGCTTTCTTTGTGTTCAAGAATTATAAGATAGCGAAAAATGTAAAGAAGCCTAAATATATACATATGTATGTATATATATTTATGTACATGTATATCCATACCACACACGATGCAACTACACATATATGATGTAGCTTTTAGCAAAGCCTTTATTTTATATTTTTTAACTTTTTTTTAATGTTTATTTTTTGAGAGGGAGAAAGACAGAATGTAAGCAGGGGAGGGGCAGAGAGAGAGGGAGATAAAGAATCCAAAACAGGCTCCAGGCTCTGAGCTGTCAGCACAGAGCCCGATGAGGGGCTCGAACTCATGAACTGTGAGATCATGACCTGAGTTGAAGTCAGATGCTTAACTGACTGAGCCACTCTGGTGCCCCGGCTTTTATTTTATATTTCAAGTAGGCCCACACACATGTGGGGTTTGAACTCACGAACCTGAGATCAAGAGTTGCATATTGTATGAGCTGAGCCCACCAGGTGCCCCGGCCTTGAGCAAAACGTTTAAACTGCATGCCCATTTGTCCTTGTACTGATGCTCCTTTGTTGGCTTCATCGAGTCCTGCGGGCTGTTGGGTGATGTTCAGCCAGGACACATAGGCTTGGGAGAGATATCCGTTAGTAAATGCAAGAGAAATTCAAGCACCTTACCTCTTGTTTAATAGGCTGCAACTATAGTAACTGAGAGATTAAAAATAAATGATTCCAGTTGCAGAGAGGAGTTCAGAATTACCCTTTCTTAGGGAATTGGATGGAAGTTTTGTCCTGACTTAAGCAAGGCCACTAGTCCCGTGAGTGACAAGATCAGTTGGTGAACCCTGAGGTATTAGCTTTTGGATAATCCCTCACTGACAGACGGGCTTTCTTCAGATCTTTCTTTTGGGTTTATTTTTTGTTCAAAGGAGGGATCTCTCAGCTGCCAGCTCTCTGAATTGTGTAGAGTGTGAAAATGGCCTTCTTTCTTTGGCTTCTTGGTTTTCTGGTAGCTGAGTCACCCCCAAACTTTCCGAGCCACAAACCCTCTTGGGGAAAGCCTCGCTAAGGAGCCAGGACTGTGGCAACAGAAACTTCTGGAATTGCCTTTCCTGCTATTTTGAGACGTGTTTAGAGAAGAGACGCCCTATTTACACTCTGGCTGGCCTGCCCCCCTGCGTTGTCATAGTTAGGTGCCCAGGGCAGCCCAGCCGGTCGCTCCTGAAATAGAATCTGTGGCCACAGATTAAACAGCACGCTTTCCTGCCGGGAGGCTGCAGGAGGGGGAGGCTGGGAACCGCTATCATTGAGGACCCCACCTTCAGAACCGACACTCAGCTGCTCTCCTGGAAGGAACGTTTCCAGACCACATTCTGATGCTTGCAAAAAGAAAAATCGTAATCCTAGGGCTTTTGGGGACAGCAAGCTTCCGAGATCAGTTTTTAAAATTAAGAAGTATACATTACTGCCTGAGAGTCCTAATAATAACCAGCATTTATCTGGCACTTACCATAAGCCAAACGTCAAAGTCCTTTGCGTGGTTTTTCTCATGAGAATCGCCTTGTTGGGACATTACTATTATTATTTTTTAAAGTTTTGATATTGCCTTCTGGTCATCAGCTTTGAAGTACTCGGTGGTGTTATTATTTCCCTGTTCTAGAAAGTTCTTTTCGCCCTGTGTGCCTTGAACGCCCTGACCACCACCGTCTGCTTGGTGGCAGCTGCCCTTCGCTACCTCCAGATATTTGCAGCCCGAAGATCCTGCATCGTAAGTCCAGACACGGGGACACCAGGACTGTGTTGCACTGAGCCTTTGTAGCAAAGGTCGTTGACTAACCAAGGTGCTGTTTCATTAGGATGAGTCCCAGATTTCTGTCGAAGAGGTGGAAGAACATGGACGGATCCCAGACCCCGATGATTTCGTGCCGCCAGTGCCCCCGCCTTCCTACTTCGCCACATTTTACTCGTGCACACCCCGGATGAACCGCAGGTAGCCTGGGTGCCCCCACCCCAGCTCTCTGTGAGGACTCATGGAGGATTGTGTTATTTTCCAGGATTTTCTATCCCCCCCACCCTGCCCTTTTGTCTGATAAACCACGCCAAACCAAAGAAAAGTCACACCTTGACCTAAGGGTACGCTTTTTCCACTTCCATTAGCTTCCCAGGAAAACTGACACCCAGTGAGATGGCTGCTATAATGTGACAAGATTGAGAGCTGCCGTTGCCCTGGAAACACGCACAGGCCAAATCGATGTTCATTATAACACCATCAGCAGGTTCCCAAATCATGACATTCTTCCCAGCCATTAAAAAAAGATTAATTATTCATGACATCTCCCTAGTCTAGAAAAAATAGACACCATGCTTATTTTCTTTTTCAAATTCTAGCTCAAAATTTATCGTTTGTTTCTTAAATCTCAGGAATAACTATTTGCAGAAAGAAATGCTGCATGTGTTTTTCTGGTTGGTAGCGACTTCTAGAATTATACCTCTTTAAAGATTGACTTCATTTATTCATTCAACAAACATTTAATCAGTCCTCGGCTGCTTCCTAATCACCATGCTGGGTTATTGACATTCCGAATGAGTTAGATCCACCTTCTTCCCCTCTCCATAGCTCAGAGTCTGGGTCATTATGGAGGAGTATTGCAAGGATCATAGTAGATCTCAAGAGAGAGATTTGGGTGCACAGAGGAGGCCCACATAACCCATGATCGTGAATGGGCTGCAGAGAGCTTGAAGGCAGAGTCAGCCAGCCAGAGTTGGCTTTCTGGATGAAGTGATCTTAAGCTGAATTTAAAGGATAAGCAAACTATATTTAAGCTTCCAAAAGAAAAATCTCTGAATTCTATAAGACTGGCGTCTTTAGCTCAATATTCAGAGGGCCAGGAATTTCTACTTTTAATCCCCAAGGTACACAAAGGAGAGTTGTCAAATTTGGTGCCAGGCTTGAGGTTTTTGGAAATTCATTTTCTAATGCTCAGGGTAGCCACATGTGGCTTTGAAATAGGTCACCAGTGGGAGCCCCTACACAGATGCCGTTAATGTTCTTTTCAGTGGGTTGTCTTCCTGCCGTGTCGCTCAGAGTTGTACCTAAACCCCATCTCCATGCCTTCCTCTGCTCACCCACCTGGAGGCAGGTAGGGATGGCCACAAAGCTGGAGGGGACAGCTTCTGGGTGCACGGAGGACAGCTCAGCCTCCCTGTTGTTCAAGGGGTGGTGTGCTGGAATGTCAAAGCTTCGGGGGCTAGGATGACTTCCCTAGTCTTTTAGGAAATGAGCCAAGAATTACAGGGGCCAGAGAGACAGAGCAATAGAACACATATTCCTTGTGCACGTAGAACACATTTGCTCATACTGTAGCCCAGTTTCAGGCTGTGTGCAGTGGACATATTGGAAGGCCGTAGAAAATGCCTGCTATTTCATGGTTGGGAAGAGAAATGCCCTCTTCAGGAAGAAGAATTAATTGGCTTTCTGATATTGTGGGTGAGCCCTTGGTTGACCTACGAGG
Source organism: Felis catus (assembly GCF_018350175.1). NCBI lineage: Eukaryota > Metazoa > Chordata > Mammalia > Carnivora > Felidae > Felis > Felis catus. Next base: position 12,044,018 of record NC_058380.1, read on the forward strand.
AGGCAGCAGACAGATTTAATTTCCTGCGGTGGCAGAAAGGGAAAGTGACTCATGCGGGTGTTGGAGTCCTGCTGTCCAGCAGTGCCCCTCCCCACTTCCCTTCCCCTCTCTTCCATTTCTCTTATCAGTTCCTCCATAGTAATGCTTATCAATGTGGGTATATCCACCTTTGGGTGCATCCCTGGATTTGCCCCTCTGAGTCCTGAGACTGTCCTCTCCAAATCCAGACAAGCATCTCCTCAAGAGCTTTGCCTTTCAGAACTTGCCAGAAGGAACATGGAGGGGGGTGTTAAAGTAACCCATCCCTGTGAGAAAGAAGACTCTGCTGGGCCTGAAGTATATACCTGGAGGCCGAGATCATATCTCCAATGGGCAAACACCCTTATTTTCTGCAATTCTCCCAATATCAGAGGGCAGTCCACTTTCCTTACTAAAACGGCTAAATGTATTCACCTTTGCATACATATTGTATCAAAAGCATTCTTAAATTTGGCCGACTTTGCTAGATTTTTAGCTATCTACCTTATAGACACTAGCTGTTCAACTTTAACTGGTAATTTTCTTTCTTGTAAGCAGGCAGGCAAGAAGATTGATGAATGTTTTCTTTAGTATTTCCACAACCGGTTAAGAGTTTTCACACAATGGAAGCTCCCACTTCCTGTAAGATATCATGACCTCTCAGAGAAGTTTATTTATTTAACTTCTATAAATACAACCACTTCGTGCATTTGGTACCTCCCTGAGAAAGGGCTTCTCAAATTACCGTCATAAACAGAAACCTGATTGCAGTGAAGGTTTCCGTGCAAAGATGGGTTTCTGTCTCGTGACTTGATTTGTAAGGGCAGCAGGGGCTGCGTCTTCTTCTTCCGTCACCCCGGGGAGCCCCCCATCCTCAGAAATTGGCTGGAGCCAGGAGTCAAGAAGCAGAGCTTCTGACCTATTCCGTGACTGTGGACCTAGTTGAACCATGGTGATGTAATGTGTTACGGAAAACTTAAGATTATAGAAAGCAGAACACGGGCAATTTGTTTCTTGGTGGTAAACATAACAAGCTCATTTCCTTTCCTAATGAAGTTCAAAACCCAAACTCAAGTGGAGCCAGGCTGTGCTGGTGGGCGACTCGGTGCTCAGTGCACCCTTGCCTGGCGTCCACATCACTGTTCCAGGACACAGGGGAGGACCACTCTTTGGTCGCATGAGTTGCTGTATGACCCTTGCCTGAGTTCTCAAGGCCTAGTGGTCAACGTAAAGCAGAATGCATTTGGCATGGTCTGTTGGGGTTTTCTGTCTACCTTCAGTAGTGAAGGCTTCATGGAGAGTTTGGGATGAACTTGAAAGAGCCCAAACTCTGGAGTCTGTTACCAGGCTGCCCTTGGGGGATCTCTTACCATTTCTGAGCCCCAGATTCCTTCTTCAGCTGTGGTGTCACATGGCTGCTTAGCTGATTTTTAAGAGACAAAAATCTCTTTATCTGTATGGGCCCCACCACAGGCAATTAGAGCAGACTTTCTAGAGGTGAGGCCTGGGCCTTCCATAGTTTGCAAACCTCCCCGGGTGATTCTACTCCCTAGCTGGGGTCAGGAGCAACGAGGGATCAGGAGAAAACCTGCCAGGTCATAGCAGACCTGCTTCCCTCCCCAGATCCCTGTGTACCCACTATTTAATAAGAAAGGAACTTTCTTATTAAAACTATTTAATAAGAAAGGAACTTTCCTTTTTTCCTCTAGAAGCATCTTCTATCAAACAGAGGCTTTCTTGGTCATTATAGTAACCACCATAAGAAGCCATTCATTTGCAGTCAATTTAGAGAAAATGTGCCCCCTTTCCCCCTAGTTTTTCTTCTTGAAGAGTTTAAGATTTAAAATGGAGGTCGGTTTGACCTCTTGGCCCCAAGCAAGACCTCTCTTCTCTGTGAACATACAGGTAGCCACTGGGTGGGGAATATCAAACAAAAGACCACCAGAGCTAACAAACAAATTGGCAAAGCTGGGGGTAGTCACCTTCCTGGGGAGGACGCTGCAGTGAAGAAACACAAGGGGAGGCAGGCGCCTGAGTGGCTCGGTTGGTTAAGCGTCTCACTCTTGGTTTTGGCTCAGGTCATGATCTCGAGGTTTCGTGGGTTCAAGCCCTACATCGAGCTGTATGCTGGCAACATGGAGCCTGCTTGGGATTCTCTCTCTCTCTCTCTCTCTCTCTCTCTCCCTCTCTCCCTCTCTCCCTCTCTCTCTCTCTCTCTCTCTGTCTCCCCTCCCCGCTCCCCCCCCAACCGTTTGCCCCTCCCCCACCCATGCTGTGTCTGTCTCTTTCAAAAATAAATAAACTTAAAAAAAAAAAAGAAACACAGGGGGAGCTGGCTGAGGGATTTGGGAGTACAGGAAAGATTGTTCTGGAGAGGACAGAAGGAGTCCCTAGGGCTCACTGAGTGAAATGAGCCTCCTTGTTCACTGGTTGTATCGTTAGGAAAAAAGAACATCACATGTTTTTCAACTTTTTTCCTCCACCAGAGTGGGCACAGGAATAAAATGAAACAACTGTAACCCCCCAGAGCACCTTTCTGAGAAAAGCAGGCCCTGCATGCAGCTGGCCCAGAATCTATCACCAGTCTCTTCAGGTTATGTCCCATTTTCACATTTCAAGAACAGATGTTCAACTATTGCTCCTGTCTCTTATTTTCATTCTCTAATACTCCACAGCCTGAGTACAGATGTTCTGGTCTTCCTTGTGTCTTTTAAAGAATGAGATATAATTGACCTAGAACATTCTATTAGCTTCAGGTGTACAGCATAATGATTCAGTATTTGTGTATATTGTGGAGTGATCACCGTGGTAAATCACCACACATAGTAACAGGATTGTTTTTCTTGGGTTGAGAACTTTTAGGGTTTACTCTCTTAGCAACGTTCAAATATGCAATACAATAGTATTAACGGCAGTCACCCTGCTGTGTATTATATCCGTAGGACTTATTTATTTTATAACTTGAAGTTTGGTCAACAGGTACAAGAGTCTGTGTATTTTAAGCTACCATTTTACAATTTAGGTTCTTTACAACCTTTTTGCGTGTGTGTGTGTGTGTGTGTGTGTGTGTAGTTTTTTACGAACACAGGCAGAAAATCTTGAGATTTGTTTCTTCATTTAAATTTTTTTTAATGTTTATTTATTTTTGACACAGAGAGAGACAGAGCATGAGTGGGCAATGGGCAGAGAGAGAGGGAGATACAGAATCCCTGGAGGCTCCAGGCTCTGAGCTGTCAGCACAGAGCCTGACACGGAGCTCGAACTTGTCAACTGCAAGATCATGACCTGAGCCGAAGTCGGACTCTCAACTGACTGAGCCACCCAGGCGCCCCTGTTTCTTCATTTATTTGCTTTGGAGGGCCCCTCACTCACAGGACAAAAGCCACAGTGCCTGGCATGAAGCAAGTGCTCAGTCAGTGTTTGTTGACTGACTACATTTAAGATGGGTTACTCTGTGACTCCTGAAGTACACTGCTTTGTCTTTGAGCTGTGATGTCGCTCGCTTTTCTGGAAAAATTAATTCATCCCTTCAACTATTTAACAAACAGTGAGTTTCCATGAGTGAGTTTCCATGAATCAGACATTAGGGAAGCCCAGGCAAGAAATCTTGTCGTATCCTAATGTAAGAAATAATTGAGCTTCCCTGAGTCCCTAGTTTTGTTTTTGTCTTTCATTGAGGTGACATTCTCATAACATGAGTAGAACTATTGGAAAGCGTACCATTGAGTGGCATTTGGTACAGTCACCATGTTGTGCAACCTCCACCCCCATCTGGTTCTGCAGTGATCTCATCACCTCCAGGGAGGCTGGTACCCACTGAGCAGTTATGCCCCAATCCCCTCCCCCCAGCCCCTGGCAGCCATTAACCTGCTTTCTGTCTTTGGGATTATGGCTTGCTTTGGATTTAAAAGGAATGATGGCAGGGGCACCTGGGTGGCTTAGTCGGTTGAGCACGTGGCTTCGGCTCAGGTCATGATCTCATGGTTTGTTAAGTTCAAGCCCCACATCAGGCTCTGTGCTGTCAGCTCTGTGCTGGAACCTGCTTTAGATTCTGTGTCTCTCTCTATCTCCACCCCTCCCTGACTTGCTGTGTCTCTTTCTTTCTCAAAAATAAGTAAAAACATTGAAAATCATAAAAGGAATGATGGCATTGCACTTGCCTAAGAAACTCTGGGCTTTCCATCGGAGAGCAGTTTAGACTATCCCCTGCTCCAGGGCCGGGAGATGGTCATGGAGGAGTGAGGGGTCATCCACGCTGTCAGTGGATAACCCTCCACGGGCAAAGGCCACCATGCAGTTAGTTGCAGCTGCTGTCAGATGCGCAGAATTCCCGTAGAATCTGCTTCCTGATGCCAAGATGCTTTTTCTAGGATGGTCGGTCCTGATGTTATTCCACTCCCACATATCTACGGAGCGCGAATCAAAGGTGTGGAAGTGTTCTGTCCTTTGGACCCCCCGCCTCCCTATGAGGCTGTGGTGAGCCAGACGGACCAGGAGCAGGTACAGTCTATAGTTTCTCCTTGGTACCTTGACTGCTAGTAGGAGGTGCAGCATGGGGCACAGAGAATGGTGGGAGACCGGGCCCTGCACTTGCTTTGAAGTTCAGTGGAGTCCAGATGGGGGTGGGGTTGAGTATCACCAGATAACCCTCTTTTCTCCTGTGACATAGGGATCTTCATTCCACATGCCGGAAGGATCAGAAGGTGCCATGAGCCCCTTGGAGCCAATCTGCATGCCAGTGACTCAAGGTAATAAACATTATCACTGCTCAAACTCAGGGTTCAGTAGCGTAAGATACAAAATGGTGACCTATATGATACTTTGTTGGGGGTCAGATACCTTGGAGCCAATGGTCCACACTGTATCCTTTGTCCAGGTGTAAAAGTACTGTCAACAATTAGGGTTGGCAAGTGGGAGATACTATGTAAACAGAAATAAAGATATCCTTAGAATTTTTTTAGGAGTGGGGTGCCTGGCTGGCTCAGTCGGTTAAATGTCCAACTTCGGCTCAGGTCACAATCTCACAGTTCATGGGTTCAAGCCCTGCATCGGGCTCTGTGCTGACAGCTCAGAGCCTGGAGCCTGCTTGGGATTCTGTGTCTCCCTCTCTCTCTGCCCCTCCCCTGCTCGCATGCTGTGTCTGGCTCCCTCTCTGTGTCTGGCTCCCTCTCTTAAAAATAAACATGACAAAAAAAATTATAAGAAGAATCTTTGAGGAGTAACAAGGCTCTTCGCCCTGTGAAATGGATTATAGATTATAATTTGGCAGTCCCATGTTTTCCCATCTCAGATTTTCTTTCTCCTGTTAAAATAAGCTGGGCTCTTTTTAAAGGGAAAAAGGAGTTTTGTTGATTTCAGGATGATTTTCTGTGAGATTGCGCTGTCATTTTTAACCTAGGGTCTATGTCACAGTGCCTTCACACAGAGTGAATGTTGATTTTCAGTCCTGCCTCAAAACGCTAGAGTCAGTTTACAGCTATCCTTGTCCTTTAAGGGAACACTGTTACAGCTTTCTTTCTTTCTTTGGAGAGGTTTTAAATGGCCCAGAAAACTGTCCACCAGCACAAAATGGCAGTGGTGATAAATAATGGATCAAGTGTAGCTATTTTCGACGGAGGTGAATTTTCAGTGGCGCCGTTTGGAACAGGTCTCTGTTCTGCTCACCTTCCATCTTCGAATAATGCAGCTGCGTTCTCTCTCCTAAGCATGTTTGGGATTCTTCCACTTCTTAAAAAAAGTTGCCCAGACCACACTCAGGCTCACAAATGACGTGATTTGGTCATCCTGAGCAGAAGTCACCTGTTTCTTGAGTGGTTTTACCTATCTGCTCAGCGGCCCTGGCTCTTTCTCTTGGCTTTCAGGAGTTCCCGAGCGTGGCCTCCACTCTGGGCCGTGCAAATGCCTCGTCTTTCTGCCTTTGGTCTGCAGCCCTCACAGTCACCTTCCCCGGGCAGGCATGTACTTCCACCCACGCAAGCTCACCCTGAATTCTCAGAAACGGGGAAAGCGGCCAGGAGCTTTCCCTGGAGAAGATTCTAACACTCTTAGGAAAACAAACACGCACACACACACACACACACACCCTGACATTTTGGAATGGCTTCTTTATTTTGCTGTGCTCTTTGACTTAAAGTTTTTTGTTTGCTTGTTTTAGGTGTGGAGGGATGGTTTGGAGAGGCGGCAGTTCCCACAGTGCTGGGAAGTAAAAACTCACTGGGCCGGGAGCCGAAGCAAATGTTGTTCACTGTATTTTCCTGCCCCTACAGGTTGGGGCTCACAGGTGTTTCCTGCCCAACATTTTGAAGGCGGCAGCTGGTGAAATAATGTGCGTTTCTCTCTCTTTTTTTTTTTTTTTAAAAGAATCAGGTGGGGACAGTCCTAACATACCTGGAGAAGAAAGTGGATCCGTGTCAGCGCCCGATGCAAACCAGCTGCGTCCTGCGGGAAGCCGGAGAGCCCCGCCGCAGCTGAGGGCGAGATCCAGGAGCGACCCTGTGCTCCATCATTCCGCTGAGAGAGGTGATGGCACTCCCCAAGCTACTTGCAGGGCCCCGTGCACGTGTTTGCCCAAAGGTGCCTGGTGAAAGCTGGGGGTTGGGTGGGGGCAGTTTAAGAGATGTCTAGAAAGAGGTTAAGAGGTCTTGGGAAAATAAGATATTCTGCATGCACATTAGGAAGATATATCTGCCCCATCTTTTAGGACTGGTATTGAGTTTTTCAAGTCATTGTTAGCAAAAGCATTTGGTTGCACATGACCGTGGAGTGCTACTATGTGAAGAAAACAATGCAAACCTGACTCTGATTTCTGGGTGCTCACAGTCCTGTGGAAATAAACCTTCTCTCTGAAGGAAAAAGTTAAAGGGCTGTATTTTTTTACCCCCTCTCCTTTGATTTATCTTTTTTTTTTTTTACTGTGTATGAGTGCTTGAGTTATTTAAATCTGGCTTGTTTTGAGAACTTTAGACAGAGTGAGACTCACTCCAGTTTTCTCCCTCTCCATTTTGAGTTTGTGTATAGATGTTATTTGAATAATTTTAAATCAAAAAAATTTTTTTAATTAAAAATTTTTAAGTAAAGTTTTTTTTAACGTTTATTTATTTTTGAGAGAGTGCATGCAAATGGGCACACGTGGGCAGAGGAGGAGCAGAGAGAGGGAGGCAGAGAGTCCAAAGTGGGCTCCACACTGACTGCAGAGGGCCCGATGTGGGGCTCGAACCCATGAACTGAGAGATCATGACCTGAGCCGAGGTCAGATGCTCAACCAACTGAGCCACCCAGGCACCCCCCAAACTTAAAAATTTTTAAAAATTTAAAGAACATTGAGTCCTTTTTCTGGATACGTGAATACCTGAATACGTGAATACCAAATAGCTCTTCATTGTGGAAGATGGTAAAAAATAAAGGAAATAAAGGAAGACAGTGAAACTGTAAGGCCACCAGTACAGGCTTCTTTCGGTGACCTGTTCTAACAAGTAGCCTCCGCTCTCCTGAAGCTCGATGCAAATACGACTTTGCAAACGCTCTCCCCCTGCTCTCTCTGGGGCCCCGTGTTGTCCTCCCCCCACTTGTAGTGTTGGTTCTGTCCCTCTGACAGCCTGTGTTGTTTGCCACAGCTCTGGACTGACCTTGTGGGCACCAGAGGGAACATTCCTCTTGTCTTCTGCGCTGGAGGAGTCCCACCGCCTGGGACTGAGCACCTCTGCAAGCCCACAGGCCCCTCAGCTCCCCAAGCCCATTTCACAGAGGGTCTCTACCCTACCTGGCAAGTTGTGGACTCGAGCTGGCCACTTGCCTGCTTCCACGGGAACTTGGCTGTCTGAACAGCTTAGTGAGATCCTTCCAGAGCCCCTCCCCCATTCTGCAGTGCTGCGGGGGCAAGGATGACACATGTTTACCTGTTGGAGCCCTCAATTGTAGAAGGGACCAGATTGCCTTCCAGTGACAGTATGCAGTCCCTGACCATCCTCACACATGAGTGTAGGGAGCATTTCTGAAAACCTCCCCATGCACATGGCAGCCTGGAGGATGCCACTAACCCCTGTTTAGAGCTCCCCATGTCTACTTTTCTCCAGAGGAAAAGGAGTGCTCCCCTTCCTCCTGTTCTCCCACCCTCCGCCTCCTTTCTTCCTCGAATATCAAATTCCCGCTTGTCAGGCCTTCACAGACTCAATTCTCCAGTGTCGTGTACGCTGAGGGCTGCTGGCTGGCTGACGAAAACGTGGAGACCAGGTCTGAGTTTCACTTCACCCACTTGATGGTGCAGTAATGTTCTGCTGGTCCTGAAACCCTTCTGATGTAGGTAGCTGTGGAAATTAGGGCGTGTGGTGGATTTCCCAGGCCACGTGTTGACTTCGAGAATGACATGTGATTTTTCTGCACCTAGATTTTTCTCTTCTTAATAGTCAGCCATAGAGCTACCTCCCAGCCATGGTGTGAGCATCCATAAGTCAGCACCATGCCCTGAGGATGTTTAGGGCAAAGGTACAGTCACAGGGAGCAGAGCACTCCATTCATCCCACAGTCTTGTCTCTCCTCAGTCTAAGTGCCACCTTCACCTTCCCCCCCGCCCCTTGGAACATTCTTTCATCGGGCCGGCCATCTCTTTTCCTGTTTCCTGCTCGCCACCCGTCCCCACTTACCGGTCATTACTCCATGGAACCGTTGCTCTGTTGCAGTTTGCATTCTGGATGCTCTTCTCTATCATCTGTCTTCAGCTTGGTGGTTGTGTTTTATGTGGCACAATAAAATGCTTCGGGGACATGTCCTTTTGGAACTTCAGGGAATAAGTTTGTGTCGTCGTCGTTGTTGTTTTCCTTTTCCCTCTGCAAGACGAAAAGCAAGACGTGCATGGTCATTGGCATTTGCAACATGCTTTCCACGCCAAGTTTAGCGGCCCCCACTGTCTCCGTCCAGGCGTGTGTTCACGGGGGCGTGGCCAACGGGCACATATTGTCTGTCTCTGCCCACAGCTGCCCCGGTGCTCAGCTGTGAAGCTGCCACGCAGACAGAGGGAAGACCACAGCTGGCCACGGTGACCTTGAGGAGAGGTCTGAGATGCAGAGCCTCGCGATGCCGGCCTCGGTCCCTGATAGATTACAAGTCCTACATGGACACCAAGCTGCTGGTGGCCAGGTTCCTGGAGCAGTCCTCCTGCAGTATGACCCCGGACATCCATGAGCTCGTCGAGAACATTAAATCTGTTCTGAAGTCTGACGAGGAGCACATGGAGGAGGCCATCACGAGTGCCAGCTTCCTCGAACAGGTAGTTTTATTACTCATCTCGGGCGCGAGTTGGAGAACTTGTTTCCATGACAGCTGAGGCAGCTTCTCTGATTTCCAGTCCAAGGCACATAAGTTCCTGGTCACGTATCAAGGGAATCGGGATTCTTAGGGGGTCTGGGGAGGGAGAGAGAAGAAGCTGAAGCACTTTCTTTTCAGGTATGATGACTTTTCCACAGGCTCCTTGGCCCAGGGAGAGAAAGTGATTTTCCTAGGACGTGGAAGGACTCCTGGGAAAAGAAAGGGGTGCGGCTCGGGCAGAAAAGCAAGGAGTCTGGGCACTGATTGATAGGGCATGGTTTCTCAGCCCTGTGACAATGATGGACATCCCTGAATTTTAAAATTGACAGCGTTCTGGGAGCTGTTGATATTCCCACGAAGTATTGGCAAGATATCTAAACCAATAGGACTTAAAGGAATAAATGCCTTTTCCTCTGCATAGATTAAAAACCACAAGGCAATTCCCTAATCTGAAGTCACCCAGTGGAAAGATAACATTGGGCACGTAATATAATCCATCTGGGTGCCCGTTTTCTCATTTTTACCTATTTTATTTGATTATTTAATGTGTATTTATTCATTTTGAGAGAGAGAGAGAGACAGAGAGAATCTCAAGCAGGCTCTGCACTATCAGCACAGAGCCCGATGTGGGGCTCAGACTCATGAACCATGAGATCATGACGTGAGCCAAAATCAGGAGTTGGACACTTAACTGACTGAGCCACCCAGGTGCCCCAGTTTTCTCATTTTTTAAAAAAGTGAAGCCTTGGACTGGGTGGTCTCCACCCCTGTGCCTCTGAACGAAGAGGGTTTGCTCCTGATGAGAACTGTGGACGGGTCACAGCTTTAATTATCCACCTCTTTTAAAAGCCGTTATGTTTTAGGCACTTACTTTGTTGCCCCTTGGATGAGGGGCGGCCATGGTAGATCTCAGAGCACAGTGGCTCACGGGTGATGCCTGCCGGTGTCTGTGTGCATTAAGTGCCCAACGCATACACTGGGCTGCTGGGCCCAAGGGAAGTTGCCACAGGGTCCTCGGTGAGTTGTTAAGACGGACAAAGTCCCTGTTCATCTTCCTTTCTGTTTCCCCTTTCTACCTGCTGGCCTCTTTTGACAGAAGCCAGTTTCTCTCCTGACCCCTCAGGGGACCCAGGGGAGTAGAAGAGACATCTGATTACTCACATGAGCAGGTACGTGAACCGAAGACCCTCTTGTTGGCTGTTTTCTAAACCAATGGTCAGCCTGTGGTCTTGGGTCAGGCTCTCGTTAGTGTCTGTGTAGGGGAGACATTTACATCCTCATATCCTGGGCCCACGCCGGAAGTCATTCCCTACATCCTCCTCTCTGTCCAGCCCCGACAGCCTGAGAAACAGCAAGCATTTGGAGCCACTTGTGCAAGGCTGCCAAGCCCTAGGGAGGTGAGAGCTGGCGTATCTGCCAAGCCATTGGTGTGGACCTTCTGCACGAGCTCCTCTGGAAAACAGCTTTGGGGAAAAAGAACAAGCACTTTCAGTTCGACAGATGCTGTCACCGCGAATGTCTGCCGGGTCTTTGTGCCGAGTCTGGATAAAAGTTCAGGCACTGGGATTGCTGCAGTGGACTCCGGGTCATCTGCTGGATCCTTCCAGGAGTGGCCCCAGCGGTGATGTGTTGTAATGTCACGTCTCTCCCCAGACAGAAGGAAGTAGGGACAAGCAGAAGGAGAGCTTTTATTTCTGACTCCACTCAGCTTTGCACATTTTTACTTTTCCTGGTATTACTAGAATGCGTTTTTAGAGCCATTTTAATTTTTATCTGTGTCAAAACCACTTGCCCTAATTTACACGTAATGACAATTGACGTCTACGATTGCTGGAGTTTTCTTTTTAACCAGAAGGACAAATATAATAACAGTATGGTAGCAAAATTTAATGTCCCATCTCTTGGAGAGATTTTCTTCCCATGACCTTAAAATCTCAGAATGGTACAGGGGTGTCCTGGTGGATCAGTCGGTTAAGCGTCCGGGTTCAGCTCAGGTCATGATATTACTGTTCCTGGGTTCGAGCCCCGCGTCGGGCTCTGTGCTGACAGTTCGGAGCCTGGATCCTGCTTCAGATTCTGTGTCTCCCTCTCTTTCAGCCCCTCCCCCACTCACGCTCTCCCTCTCTCTCTGTCAAACATTAAAAAAAAAAATTTTTTTTTTAACTCTCAGAATGGTACAAATGAGACAAAAAGTCATCCCAGTGATTGTTTTGTGATAGAACAATCACAGGTAGTAATGAAGCACCTGGGTTTTTCTCAAGTCACTAACAGTATTACAGGTCATATAGTCATGACTGTGCCGCTTCTGGAAACTTCCATGTACCTACCCGACAATCCTCCCCTCGTCAGTCCCAATTGGATGAGGAATTCCCTGTATTTTGCCATTTTACGAAGTAAGTGCTATTCTGACATGTTTAAAGTCACATATGTGCTCCACTGCAAAACAGATCGAGCAGTGGAACCATTCTGAAACATTTTTACAAATAGAGTGGCTTAGTTTTTATGTTGTCTATTGTGTTTTTTATCCAAGGGTTGTCAGGTCGATTGGAAGTGTCTCTGGTTTTGGTTGACATTTTCTAACCTCATTAGCTGGACTCCATGCCAGACTGGTAGCTACTCACTTTTCAAGCACATTGCTGTCACCTGGGCTCCTGTTAGAACTACTGATGCTCCAGCCCCACGTCACAATGGCTGTCGGGGAGCTGGGAATCCACGTCACCAGCTCCTGTCCCCTCCAGAAACGTGGAGACCCGGGAGGTAAAGTGAGGCAGGTGGGCAGCCGACACCATAGAAAATTGGGGGAATTTCGTAGGAACGTTAGAAAAGAGGCAGTCTGTTGAAAGCTTCTGTGAATTCCAGTTGTGTTCCACATGGGGAAAACAGCCTATTTTCTTTTCCAAAGCAACTGAGCTACAGAGTGCATGGATGGATAGAGGAGGCCGGTTGCAGGGACCTCATGTGGTGAAGCTTAACGTGTCCCTCACCCTCTTCTTCTCCCCAAGATCATGGCCCCGTTGCAGCCCAGCACTTCCAGGGCCCACGTGCCACCCTCCCGGAGACAGCCTGGACTCTTGCACCTGCAGAGCTGCGGGGACCTCAGCACCTTCGTCCCGGCGGGGAGGCCGAGAGCCCAGAGGAGGCCCCGGCGAGCGGAGGCCGAGCGGCCCCACAGCCTCATCGGCGTCATCCGGGAGACTGTCCTGTGAACCTGTGAGGCCAGGCCCCTGGGGGGGCAGGAAGGAAGATGGACCCGGAAGGAGGAATGATCCCCAACCACGGGGTCCCCTGGCTGGGAGTTGGCGCGCCCTCCGGGAACTCCTTAAAAGGGGGGGCATGCTGGAGGACATTTGTCCCCCCTCTCCGGCACCTCGTTCTGCTGACTGAGCGTATTCAGGGGTGGACAGGCAGGTTCCTCTGGGCGCTTTTGGCTTTTGGATTCACAGATCTGGAGGCCTCTGCCAGGTCACCTGGGCAGAAAGTGGGCTAGTGATTCTTTGCCCACCTCACGCCCCGTGGCTCTCTTCCTCGCCGCGTGCCTCCCTCAGTGGAAGGACAGACCCGCTGGGCCGCTGTTGATAGCTCCCGCAGCCTTTCGCTGCTCCCTGGGAGAGCAGTGGGCACAGAGGCAGGACGATTAACCCCCATGTTTTCTGCACTTGTCAAGCTTCATTTTAGGTCACCCTCAAATCACAGTCTCTTTAGGAAAAACGGGGAACTCGTTCAGTGACAAATCGTAACGAAAGACGTTTGGGAGAGGGTCTTGTTGATTCCATTTACTCGTGCTTGCGAAACTAGAGATGGCTAAGGCCTGGCGGAGAATAAAAATGAGTACTTTGGACTTCTGGGCTCGGTGTATACCATTTGCACGTGTCTAGGTGACCTAGGCCTTTCCTTAGGAAGGGCTGAACACTTGAAGCAGAGGTGGGCAGCTGCTCAGGTCCAGGCAGACCACCAAACCGGCTTCATCTCCAAAGCACCATCCCCCTGGGGATCACAACGCGACCTTCGTTCATTCAGCCAGCGCTTGGCTGACTGGCTTCAGGGAACGGCTTCCTTCTAGCTGGGCCGTGAGCAGCGGATCAGTCATTACAGACAGGGGATTCGTGCGAAGAAGGGAGAGAAGGTTTTTTTGAAGAGCTGATGTTTGAGCAGGGCTCGACTTTGAGAGCCAGGGGAGGCTGCTGCAGGAAGAGCGAATGGCCAATGCAACCCTCAGCGCTAGAGGCCAATGGGAGCGGAGAGAGGGCAGAGGTGGGAGGAGCCTCAGGCTGGATTTCCCTGCTAACCGCGAGCTACCCCGGAAGAGTTTTCAATTGGAGTAACAGATCCATTTACATTTCAAGAGATCAGGTGCAGCTGGAGAATAGTTTAGCTTGGGGGCTGAGGCTATAAAAGGAGAGACTGTCTTCCTTGCCGGGCCCTGCCTGTGCTCCGGGGACTGTGGTAGGGGGACTCCCAAGCTCTCGGTTCACCTCCCGACGGCCAAAGAGGTGGGTGCTCTTCCTGGTCCCATTTTACAGATGAGGAAGATGAGGTTCCGTAACTTGCTCAAGGTCCCTCAGCCCTTCAGTGGTAGAGATGTCGTGCCCGCCCGAGCAGCCCCTCCAGAAGCCACGGTCTCTCTCCACCTCCCGAACAGGTGCAGTCTGACATTTCCCGTTTCTTTCACGCAGTGCTTGCTGAGGCCTCTAGCTAGGCTGACGGAAGCACAGACTCCCCTGGCTGCAAGCCGCCAGGCCAGGCCAGGCCAGGCCAGGCCAGGGTGGGAATTGCAGCGGGGCCCCTGGAGGGGCTGAGTAAGGAAGAGGGGGGAAGACCGTTTGGAGGCGCTGGTTGGGGTGGGTGGGGAGCACTGGCTGTGGAAGCAGAGCCGGACACGAGGGAGAGCTGGGGGGCTGGCAGGCTGCTCTGGGGCGGGCGGCCTGTGTTTGTGGAGGAGGTTGACGGCGGCTTCCCCACCTGCAGTTTCTCTGTTCTCCTCCCCCACCCCCAGGCACTGGACTCTCTGTGGCAGCAAGCAATCTCTTCATTTTTCTAGAAGCCCTCGCAGCTGCCCACTGGGGGTTGGTCCGCTTCCCTGGGGTGGGGGTGGGGGGGGCCGGGAGGGCCTGGCCTTTCTCACATCTCTAGGTTTATGATCTCTCCCATTCTGGGAGGGCATTGTCTTTAGCCGCATCCGTCTTCTTCCCCTCCTGTACCATTACCTCCAACTGCCACTGAGGGCCTCCTCACCCGGAAGGCTCAGAGAAGGGGGGTGGGCACCTCACGTGCAGACAGCGTCCGCCTCTCTAGCCTTGGAGGACCACAGAGGTGGTGACAAAGCACCTCAAATGTAGTTATCAGAATGACCCCAGAGGGTTGACTGATTGGCGTGAGGGGTTTTTAAAATACATTTTCACTGGCGAGGTACAAGACGTGTGGCTGGGCAGGAGCCTCGCGTGGCTACCATCGCCTCTGCTCCCATGGGGAGTAAGAATCGGGTCCCCACTTCGTGAGACTGTCCTGGGATGGATCAGGACACGGGCTGCTCCTTCATAATGTTGGCATCTGTACCTCACCCTTTCACACAAGCTGTGTGTCCAAGTGTCTGAAGACCGAGTGGGACTTTCCCAAGGTTCCAAGCTGTTCTGCACAGACAAACCAGTGAGGGTTTGTGTCTGGCTGGCGGAATTTCTTTGAAGACCTGCTTTCTTTGGAACAGCCTACCCAACGGTGAGATTAGGGAGAGGGGTCCGTGGCCGGAACGGCACAAGGCTGCCCATATTTGCCAAAAGAACCAGGCATTTGCTGAACAGCTGCACTGGGCAGGTCCAATCCATCTACACCCCCCAGTTTGCACTTGAGGAAACTGAGTCTCAGAGCAGAAGGAGACCAGTAATTCTGGCTCCAGGACCAGGGCTATGGGTGCAGGTCAGAGCTTCTCAGACTATTGGGGATGAAGGACTAATTTTTTTCCCCCCTCCCGTCTGTCATGGACCAAAAGATTTTGTGAATTATAGACTGAGTGAAAACTGTGTTAGTTGACTAGGCCTGTTACAACAGCCTACCAAAGACTGGGTGACTGGAGACATAGAAGCTTTATTTCTCACAGTTCTGGAGCCCGTGAAGTCCAAGGTCAAGGTGCTAGCAGATTTGGTGTCGGGTGAGAACACCCCCCTTCCTGGCTTGCAGATGGTGGGCTTCTTGCTGTGTCCTCCTGTAGTGGAAAGGGAGGGAGGGGGAGAGAGGGCAGGCGGGAAGGAAGAAAGAAGTCCGTTCCTCTTTTTCTTCTTCTAAGGGCACTAATCCCATCGTGGGGGCACCACCCTCATAACCTCACCTAAACCCAATTATTTGCCAAAGGCTTTGCCTCCAGATACCATCACTCTTGGTATTAAGGCTTCAATAGATGGACTTTGAGGGACGTGAACATTCAGTCCACAGTACTGATTGACCAGGAAAATGAAATCGTAGTAAGGAAAAAAACACAAAGATGTAACCTCCCAGCCTTTACTTTTTTTAGAGCAGTTTGAGGTTTAGAGCAAATTGAACACCAAGTACGGAGATCTCTCCTACAGCTCCGGCCCCTAGGCATGTACCGCCCCCCCCCCCCCATCCGCATCTCACGCCCCAGCGCTGCATTTCCAGAACTTGCTCTTGTCAGGGGCCAGGAACAAAGCGTTCTTGGCCTGGGTCAGTGGCCTGCACTCTAAGCGGGGCATGTTGGGATTCCTCCCCTAGCCCCACTTTCAGCCCTGAGTCTGTTTTGTGTGCGGGGCCCTGGGGACACGGATGAGGAAGCCTGGGAGTGGGAAGATGGGCAGACACCCTTCCCTCCGCACCCACGTGTCTCTGAGGCTGCAGTCACAGAGAAGAGCTTTGGCAAGCCCCTCAGGATTCGGGAGAGCTGGCAGAGGAGAGAAGTAGCTCCTGTCTCCACCCAGCTTTTGGGGAAACAGAACAAAGTAGCACATCTCCACCCTCGCCACCCCCCTGCTCCCCCCACCAAAGGAGGGTGCAGAAGAGAACAGTGAAGGGGGTGAGGGAGGGACCCGGACAAGGGCATCTTTGTTTACGTGGTTTTCCTCCCTGCCGCTGCTGCAAGGGAAGCCAAGTCTGGGGCCACAAGGCACCACATTGCTTCCATTTCTCTCTCCCTGAAGGCGCCATCACCCTCCCACTCACTCAGCAGGTGTTTATTGAGCTCCAGAGTCCAGGCAGCCGGCCAGGTGCTGGGGAAAGACTGCTCAGAGGAGAGAGGGGGCAAATAAAGTATGCAAATAATAAATGCAAGTTACATTTCTCTGGGCTGCTGCTGAACGGCTCCCTGACCCCAAGGGACGGTCTTTTGGTCACCTGGGAAGACTGAAGGTCCTGGGCCTGATTTATCAGGATGGTTTGAAGGATCCTTCATCCTTGACTGTGAAACAGGTCCTGGCGGACAAGGTCAGAGCCGCAGGGCAGAGCTCTGCCCACCTGGGCTTGTGGCAGAGCAGGTGGTTACCATCTTGGAAATCCTTTAAAGAAAAGTTATTCGTGACACCTGTTAAAGATGGGCAGGAAGACTTATTTCAGGAGAAACTGCAGTGGCGTTTTGCAGTAGGGGAGACAGATCAGGCTCAACTCTGACTACAAGGACAAGTGCCAGGGAGCAGGGTGGGGTCAGTGGACGGAAAATGACAAGAGGAGACATCAGGGCTGCGGGATGTTTGCTAGACCAACTCACTAGGACTCTTTGGAAGGCAGGCCATGGTGATCAGATACCAAGGGTTGGGAGAGGGAGTAGGGTTTTTCGCTATACTGCCCCAGCAGGATCCTTGTTAAAACCAAGGACAGAGCTCAAGGTTGGAGCCTGGTCAGAAAGAGGATTCAGAGGAGCCAATTCAAGTTTGGCCAAGGAGAGAGTCTTTGTCCTGACGAGCACCTTTTCTTTTGAAAGAGCACCTCTTGCCACACTGTGTCCTTGGCCTCAGGCATGTCATCGTCTCAGCAGGAAGCTTCTTTTCATGCCCACAGCTGGCAGGATCCTTTGTGTTTTGCCCTAACAAAGGAGCTAGGGCCAAAATTCTGGATGAATCCTAGTTCCTCTCTTTTGAAAGGTGGCTGTAGGACCCAGGTGGATGGAGACTTCTTCCAGTGTCTGCAGATACTGAGCATGAATGCAAAAGGATCCATTTCATGGTGGGAGGGGGGACACCTATCAGACAGGAAGGGCTCCATGCAAGGAGAGTTGCTGGATTACTTTGCTTTTGGTAGGAGCAGTTTCTCCCACTGCTTCCGTATCTGTTTGGTGGAGGCAAGTGGGTTTTCAACAAGAAATCATAAACCACAGTATCAGAGGTGTCAGGGACAGAGGCCTACCTCTTCGTTTTATAGATGAGGAGCCCAACATCCAGAGAGGTTAATTCATTTGCTGAGGATCACCTAAGCTACAAATATCAGAATTCAAGAACTTTACCTATGTCTTCCACCTTCTGTCATCACAGACAGCGCGTTCCTCTCCAGACTGCCCTAGCATGGAGCTACAAGAAGGTAAAGGAAACACCTGCAGGCACTCTTAAGCAATTGTAACATTAACACCAATGTAGCAATGAAAAATATTAATAATGTCTAACATTTATTGGGAGTCCTTCCAGAGTATTAACTTAGTTCTGGTAATCATCACAATAACCGTCCCAATTCACTAAATTCACTAGTTCTTAGGGCTTTACTTGATTTCTCTCGTCTAATTGCATTGGCTGATATCTCCAGTACAAACAGTAGTGGAGATGAGCGGACATCCTTGATTTTTTTTTCTGATCTTAGAGGAAATGCCTCTGATGCTTCCCATAAAGATGTTATCTTTAGGACAAAATCATATATTTTCCATCATATTAAGGAAGTATACAACAATCTTGAAGTTTTTGAGGTTTTTCCTTCCTCCTCTTCCTCCCTTTTTTCTTGGAAGAGCTATCGAATTTTTCTCAGCTTTTATGAAGATAATCATGATTTTTTTTGCCTTAGATTTATTAACATGGGCTATGGTTTTAATGGATTTGTAATAGTGAACCAACACTGCATTCTTGAACAAATCCCACTTATTCACGATGAATTATTTTCTTAGTGTTAGATGTTAGATTCACTGTTTGCTTATATTTTATTTAGAAATTTTGCAGTGATATTTATGAATGGTACTGGTCTATATATTTCTCTATACTGCTTCTGGTTTAGCTATCAGTGTTATATTTGTTTCATAAAACATATTAGAAAGTTTTCCTTCCTTTTCAGTGCTGTGGAACATTTTAAGAACACTGGATTATCTTGTCTGTAAAAGTGTGGTAGAATTTCTTGTGGAAACATTTCTGAGTCTGGTGCTTTTGTGTAGGCTAGTTCCTTAATATCTCCATTTATTCAATGGAGTTGGTCCCTTTAAACTTTCTTTTTATAATTCTTTAAAATATTTACTTATTTTTGAGAGAGACAGAGCACATGTGGGGAAGGGGCAGAGAGAGAGGGAGACACAGAATCAGAAGCAGGCTCCAGGCTCTGAGCCATCAGCACAGAGCCCTTTGCAGGGCTGGAACCCATGAACCACGAAATCGTGACCTGAGCCAAAGTCAGACGCTTGACAGACTGAGCCACCCAGGCACCCCTAAACTTTCTCATTCTAATGGTGGTCAATTGGAGTAATTTTAATTTTCCTGGGAAATCATCCATTTCATATAGTTTTCCAGATTTATTTGCATAGAAGTCTTGTGAAGTAGTCATAAGTAAAAGTAAACTTCTGTTCCAAAGGTTATTTCCCCCTTGACGTTCTTCATTTTGTGTTCTTTCCTATTTGTCTTGACCAACCTGCTAATGATTTGGTTAGTTTATTAATTTTTTAAAACAATTTTTAAATGTTTTTATTTATTTTTGAGACAGAGAGAGACAGAACATGATCAGGGGAGGGGCAGAGAGAGAGGGAGACACAGAATCTGAAGCAGGCTCCAGGCTCTGAGCTGTCAGCACAGAGCCTGACGTGGGGCTCAAACTCACAGACTGTGAGATCATGACCTGAGATGAGGTTGGAAGCTTAACCTACTGAGCCACCCAGGCGCCCCAAGTTTATCAATTTTTTAACAGAATTTTATTCGTCAATTACATCTACTGTTTCTCTACTCATTAATTTCTGCTTTTATCTTTATTATTTTTTATGCTTTCTTCTGGTTTACTCTGTTGTTCTTTTTCAACTGTTTTGACCTGGAAGTTGAACTCCTTTTATTTTTATTGATAAATGTATGTAGCGTGATGATTTTTCTTATTGCTTTAATTGCATTCTATAGAGTGTGGTATGTTTTCATTGTGATTAGGGACCCCTCTTGAGGAAAAAGTATACAAAATTATGAATATAAAATTAGGTACCTGGCTTTGAAAGGGGTGCATGTAATTGAGGGGCCATCATACTTGAAATTTTACTAGCTTCACAGTAAGTCCACCTCTGTTTAAACACAAGGCCTGGGATTTACACATGATAGTTGTCGTTGGCATTTTGAGATGACTTAGTCATCAGGGAAGACCTTGACACATGAGTAGCAAGAAAACAGAATTGCAAAGAGAATGAACTGTAATGGTGTGTGCATCGCTTGTGCTTAGCACTTGGCAGAATTTACCTCCATACTATACCGCATGCCTGATTGTTTTACTATTACTGTTTTATAAACAATAAGAAGGAGTTTCTGAAACGTTAAAATACTTGCTTCAGATCACACAGCTGGTGAGATTAAACCCAGCCAAGTCCAACCTGGAAGCCCCTGTCCTTGTCACTACACACATGGCATTGTTGGTACCCAGAAGGGACTGGCCGTGTGCTCCTCCCCCGAGCAGCCGGTTCAGAAGCTTGTATTTCAGAAAGCCACCTGGAAAGGCAAGTACTGGTGGTGCATGGTTACTTTTTGTGGGTGTTGGACAAAGCATGCTGACTGTATCAGTCACCGATGGCTGTGTAACAAATCATCCTCAGACAATACATACTCACTACCTCACAGGCTCTGAGAGTCAGTAACCTGGGAGCAGCTTGATTGGATGGGTCTGGCTTAGGGACAGTCATGAGGTCGCTGTCACGCAGTCAGAGCAGCAGCCAGCTGAAGGCTCACCTGGGACTCAGGGCTGGCTTCCAGGCTCACTCCTGTGGTGTGGACAGGCTTCAGTTTGTCACTGGCTACTGACTGGAGACTTGAGTTCCTTACTGTATAGACCTGTCTATGGGGATGCTTACAACAAGGCAACCAGCTTCCCCCAGAATGTGTGATCTGAGAGACAGAGAAAAACTGGAGAGACTGCTGAGAGGGAAGCTGCAGGCTTCTTAAATTGTACCTTGGAAGTGACAAGCCACCATTTCTGTTTGTTAGAAGCAAGCCGTGAAGTCCAGCCCACAATCTGGGGAGGGGAATTCAGCTGTACCCTTTGAAGGTGTATCCAAATACGTGTGCATGTATTTTTAAAACCACCACAGTGCCAAAGGGAGACTTCAGCATTTATCTCTGCCATGGGACTTAGAACAGGGATTCTGCCTAGACTGAGGTCATCCTCCGGAACCCACTCCTTGCTCTGCCTAGAGATCTAAGCCCCTCCTCATCCTGTGGGATAGGGAGAGGCGGTTGCCCTCATTCCCGCATTCATTCACTCACTCCCTTGGCAAATATTTATCAAGTGACAACTAGATGGTGGGTGCGGTTCCAGGAACTGGGGATGAGGCAGAGAACAAAACACATTCCACCCCGTCCTTGGGCTCAGAGAGCTTTGATTTGAGTGAGAGTGGCCAGATAATAAAGAAATGATTAAAACAACAGCAATAGTGATAAGGACTATGAAGAAAAATAAAGCACGATGAAAGGATAGGAGGTGACAGGGGCCGCTGCCCCCAGACAGAGAAAACAGATGAGGTCTTGCTGCATTGTATCAGAGGACCTGCTCAGAGAAATCCTCTTTGCTCAGGTGACATTTCAGCTGAAACCTGAGATGAGAGTGAGCCACAGGGCTCCTGGGAGGGAGCACAGCAAGGGCAAAGGCCCTGGGGCAGGAATGTTCTTGGTGTGTGTTGATGAAGTGTTCTGGTTAGGATGGAGAGAGCACGGGAACGGTGGATGGGAAAACGGGTCAGAGAGGAGGCCAGGGTTCTTGGTTTTTAAGTCTATGTGGGATGGAGCCCATTTAAAGGGATTTGAGCAGGGGCTTAACATGATTTTGCCATGCTAATGGGTTCACTCTGGCCACTGTTCAGACGGGGAGGAGGAGGGAAGGAGACAGGGGGCTGCTGCAATTACCCAGGGAGTGGTGACCGTGGTGGGTGGGTGGTTCTAAGGAGGACGCAGCAGACGTCATGAGACACGGTCAGATTCAGATGTGGCTCCTGCCACAGCCGCTTACGTGGAGGCGGTGGGGTCGCTGGCCTCAGACAGTGAGGTTCCTGCCACTTTTGTAAGCTTCTAGCCCAGTGGTGACCATTGCTTGAATACACCATGTTCTGAGTACCATGTTCCAGGCACTGTGCTAGGTCTAACGGGGAAAGAAATGAGCGAGACCACACGGCCCTCCCAGAATAGCAGGGCAGAGAGGCAGCTGAGCCGTGCACCACGGCGTGCTGTGCAACAGGCTGTGAAAAGTACCCGAGGCGTCACAAGGCAGCGAGCCTTCTGCTCTGGGCGGGGACACGGAGGGCCGCAGGGGATTTCCACTGGCAGGAATGGGGTGGCTGGTGTTCCAGGCAGAGGAAGAAGAGTCCTGGTGGTGGGAGAAGTTGTGTTTGGAGGACAGGTGGTTCCAGAAGCAGGGAACAGTTGCAGGAGATGATGCAGGACGAGGGTTAGGATCCACTTACAGAGACCCTGGAATCCCAGGCTGAGGCAGTTGGGTTGGAGGGGAGCCCTGGAAAGAGCTCCCAGGTCCCAGGCAGCATAGGTTGGAGCGGAGGAAACCGAAAACACGGACCCCTGTGGAGCTGTTATTGCTAACACTATCAGGACAGGATTTAAGAACAAAGATAATGATCACAGTACAGTTGAAAAATAGCAAGACAGGGGCGCCTGGGTGGCTCAGTCGGTTGAGTGTTTAACTTCGGCTCAGGCCGTGATCTCACGGTTGGTGAGTTGAAGCCCCGCATCGGGCTCTGTGCTGAGAGTTCAAAGCCTGGAGCCTGCTTTGGATTCTGTGTCTCCCTCTCTCTCTCTGTTCCTCCCCTGCTCATGCTCGCTCGCTCTCTCTCTCTCTCTCTCAAAAATATTAAAAAAAGTTTTTTAATACAACAAAAAAATAGCAAGAGAAAATTGAAATAAGCCTAATTAAGCAGCCTAGTTAAAACTCCTTGCATTAAAACCTTTTAAATTGGCAAATGTGATAGAATAATGTGTATCCATTAAAAAGTGTTTTCAAAGAAATTCTTAATGACATGGGGAAGAGTTTGCAATATAATGTAAGTAAAAGGATTTAGGAAATACAGCACAGTGCACAGTATATAGTCTGAACAGAAAGGTAGCAAAATGTTTACAGTCATTTTCTCTAGGTGCTGAGATTACATGTGATTGCCATTTTCTTTTTTCTACTTTTCTTTTTTTAAAAATTTTAAAATTTTTTGAGAGAGAGAGAGAATGAGCACAGGAGGGGAAGACAGAGAGAGGGAGACACAGAATCCAAAGCAGGCTCCAGGCTCTGAGCTGTCAGCACAGAGCCCAACGAGGGGCTCGAGCCCATGAACATGAGATCATGACCTGAGCCCAAGTTGGATGCTTAACTGACTGAGCCACCCAGGCGTCCCTTTTTCTACTTGTCTAAATTTTTCCAACATTTCACAGGAATTTGCATTACTTTTGGAATCAGAAAAATCGCTTGTATATAAAGATTACACATTGATTCTATTTAAAATTTTTTTTAATGTTTATTTGTAAGAGAGACAGAGACAGACTGTGAGCTGGGGAGGGGCAGACAGAGAGGCAGACACAGAATCTGCAGCCCGTTCCAGGCTCTGAACTGTCAGCACAGAGCCCCGCACAGGGCTCCAACTCACAAACAGTGAGATCATATCCTGAGTTGAAGTCAGACACTGAACTGACTGAGCCACCCAGGGGCCCCAAGATTAAACACTGATTTTAAATAAGGACTGGCTAACATGATTCAGAAGGATGGTCTTGAAAACCTGACTGGGAGGACTAAATACTTCGGAGGCAGAAGTGACAAACATTTGGGCTAACTGGATATGGGAGAAAGAAGGAGGCAAGAGTCAAAGATCTGTATTCTTCCTCACTCCCTTCTTGGCAGCAGGTGGAGCAATCCTATTAAAATAAAATCCAGATCAATTTCCTCCTCTGCTCTAAACCCTCCAGTGGCTCCCACCTGACTCAGAATAAAAGCCAGAATCCGTAGCCCACTTACAGGGACCCACATACCGAACTTAGGGTTATCCCTGACATGGTGGTCTTACCCTCTCCTTCCTGCCCTCTGCTCCGACTGCCTCACTGTGCTGAACACGCCCCAGGACCTTTGTACCTACCATCTCCTTGCCTGCAATGCTTTGTGAAATCTCTGTGTTTTGCTGCCCTCACCTATTCCCTTCTCACCGAGGCCTTTTCCTGGGCACCCTCTCCAAAACTGCATTCCCCTGGCACTTCCATCCTTTGGTTGCTTAATATTTATCCCTAGCACACATCATAACTATATATTTTACTCGTTTGGTTTTTGTCTCTTCCATTAGCATATAAATTGCAGGAGGGCAGGGGTTTTGTTTTGTTCACAGCTCCTGGCACGGTATTAATACTGAGTAAATGCTTGTTGAATCTAAATAAAGAACTCAAGTGTTCCATTTACCTCCAGGGAACATCAGATCTGCCATCATTTAGTAAAAGGCATTTGGTGGCTTGACTCTTTTCAATCGTACATTCTCTCGGTTCATTTAAAGTTAGAGTCCATTCTTAAGGATTCCATTTCCACGTGATTTGTTGGTTTGTTTTCAGGAACTACATCACTCTGTTCGTGGCTTCCGGGCTGATGTCCCCACCTCACCAGGGTAAGCTGCACTGGGGGCTCACTGGTGTCCCAAGCTGTGGAGTGCCAGCCTAGGAAACATACTACCTCCTGGCCAGATTGGCTGGGACCCCTGGAACCCTGGCCAGTGAGAGCTACTGCATGGGATGGAAGCTTCTGGAGTCGGTGGAGACCCTCTCTCATCTCCAGACCGTAGCCCGGTGTCTTCTTTGCACCTAACGGGTTTTTTAATGAAAACAACTTGAGCCAAGCAGTAAAATGGGAAGGGTTTATCCCTGCCCCCCTGCCCCCAATCTCACCCACTATAGATAAACCAAGGGAACACCAAATGACTGTTCTCTTTTTTACTAAAGAGAAATCTGGAAAACGCAGGCCCTGGACAATCTATGGGGAGTGAGTCTACACATGCATTTTGCTCTGGGAGCAGAGTCCGGAGTTTATTGAATGAGTTGCTCTGTTCCCATATGGCCCACCAGGTGGCTGTAGAATGTCACGGATGGGCCCAGCAAGCTGGCCTGGGCTGAAGAAGGCCAGGACAGCCGGCCAGGACAGCCAGGCGCTGCCCAGAGACCCCGGCCCACCTTCAGGCAGGGCTGTTCTGTGTTTTCCTACAGGGACGCCAGACGAGGATGTCGGCCCCTGAGACTTTCCTAGGAGAAGCATGGCTAACGCCGTGGAGTGTTTCCACGGCCAGGAGCTAGCTAGCTGCTCCGTGTATCTCATCTGCTTTCTCTCTTACTCTCGAGAGCCAGCCTCTGAGGGAAGCATGGTCATTGTCTCCATTTCTCAGGTGAGGCCACCAAAGCACACCGAGCTTAGGTAACTTACTAGATGCCTCGGTGCTGTTGGGGATCCAGGGTGAAAGGGAACCAGATCCCATGCATTGGCCCAGTCCCCGGGCCACACGGCAGCTGGCATGTCCCTGCTGTGCACCCCCAGGGCACGGGACTAGCCCCCACCCTCTGTGTCCCGCTCCAGCACGGTGACTGGCACCAAGCCGTGCTCCCAGCTGGAGGAGTGCGCTGAGGGAGCGGGCAGGGTAGAAGGTAAGCTGGTGTTTACTTGTGCGAGCCCCTTCCCCTGGAACTCTTCTTGAGTGAAAAGTGAAATAGGTGAAATAAAAGGCAATCGGAAACAGACTTGCTCCTGTCTGGACGGCACGGGCCCCCAAACCTAACGTTCACCAACCTTTCCTGCCAAACGGTGGGCTGACTATTCTCCGTGGCCCCTGGCATCCTGTTCCTGGCCCCCTTGTCCCAGGTAGCTGCCCACCCACCCCCAGGCTCCCTGTAGGTGACATCTTACACGAGCAGCATCCTGCTTGGTATTTCAGGTGCCTGGGTACCCGCGGGCCATACCGGTGACCACATGGCCCCGCAGAAAACAGGGGAAGGCACTGCACAGCCAGCCACTGGCAAGACAGGGTTGAGGGGAAATCACTGCTTCTGGTCCTTCGGGCAAATTACCTACCACATCTGAGGCCAGTTTCTTTATCAGTGAAATGGAGGTAACATCTGCTTACCTGCTAGTGGGTGCTAGTGGGACCGGCTGGAATTCATGAAACCCCGGTGAGTGTTAAGTGTTTTGTTGGTAAGTTACTAGGAGCGATGGAGTATTAGAGGGTTTCCAGTGAGGATGTGCGGGGAGGGTGATGGATAAAGAGATCAGTTTGCACTGTTGACATTGAACCACGTCAGTGATGCAGTTGCAGCCTTTAGAGTCGGAAGCCGGGCGGGAGCCTGCTCTGAGCCCCCGAGGCCAGCGCACCGAAGGGACCCTCAGATGTTCCCCAGAATGTGTCCCTCTCCTCACCGAGCCAGAGCCTGTCCCCTGCTGTGACAGATACCTAACAAGACTCCTTGACACCTTAACTGTTTGCTCCCAAATGGGCCATAAGAACATTATTTATTTTTTAAATAAAGATCTGCAGACCAGCTCTCCACAAAGTAAGCTTGGGGACGGCCCAAGTTGACTGAAGAGCTGGCCTGGAGCAGGTGTGCTGGGAAGGGGTTAACGGCCGGCTCTCTGGGGGCAGAGTGCTTCCCGGGCCACACACACTATAGAGTAACTCGCATAAAGGATGTATATAGAGCACACAAAGTACAATAACTTTATCCCCTATTCCAATCAGTAGAGATGTCACTGACGTCACCGAAAAATGAGTGCCACTCTGATATGAATGTTAGCCGAGGTTTGTAAAATTTTTAATATTTTTTCTTTTAGAGAGCGCTTATGTGTGCACACAAGCAGGGAAGGGGCAGAGGGAGAGAGAGAGTTTTTTTTTTTTTTTTTTTAATGCTTTGGCTTTTGAGAGAGAGGGTGAGCGGGGGAAGGGCAGAGATCGAGGGAGACAGAGGATCTCAAGCAGGCTCTGCACTGACAACAGGGAGCGCAATGTGGGGCTTGAACTCACAAACCGTGAGATTATGACCTGAGCTGAAGTTGGACGCTCAGCCAACTGAGCCACCGAGGCGCCCGAGAGAGAGAACCTTAAGCAGACTCCATGCTCAGTGTGGAGCCTGACGTGGGGCTCGGTCCCATGACCCTGGGATCATGACCTGCGTCGAAATCAGGAGTTGACGCTCAACGCTCGGCACACCGAGCCCCCCGGGTGCCCCATGCCGCTGGTTTCGTTGATGTTAACGAGTAAGACAGATCCTAAACGAAGGAGGTGTGTGTCAGAACGTCCCTGCCCGTGCATGCCACAAGTGACTTCTTTGCCAAATTGGCTCATGGTGGGTCGGGTGTGGAAAGACTCCTTCCCTCATGTTTCTGTGCTAGTCACCACGTCGTGGCTGCAGGCACGAAACTTTTAGTTCTTCTTGATGTCTTCTCCACCACTTTCTTAATTCTAGACAATCAAGAAAACAATAGATCAAGTTTGCTCATATCTGGGAGCACATACCCCCCCCCCCCCCACGGCCGCTTGTGAGCTCTCAGTGTGACGTTGCTGAGGTCAGTCATGAAGACAGGTGCTTCTTCCTGGTAGCTGGTGTTGCCATCGTTCAGACGGCGGGGAAAAACGGAAGAGTGTGGATTAACGGTAAAACACGGTAGTAATGACTGAGTTTTGATGACTGATTACCTTTGTTTTTACCCAAGTTCATTAATTTTAGTAAGGATTGTATTTAACAGCAAAATTCTGAAAATGGGGCAGTGGGTTCTCGCGGATGTGATGCCAAGCTGTCTGCAGCAGGTGTGGCCACAGGGACCCTACACCGAGGGCAGCTCTGCCCCCCAGGATGTCCGGAGGAGAGCCAGTTGCCTGGTGTCCTCTGAGGCCCTGTGGGGTCAGGTGGTTGTTAGGGCCCTTGAAAGCCATGAACGACCTATCCTTCCTCATCCTCCACATTCCTGCCTGGCGAGGAAGCCCGTCAGGAAACCGTCCTGACTGGCAGGCTGAAGACCAGGTGTGAAGTTGGGGACATGAGGGAGAATGTCACTCTGTTGCCCCACCCTCGCACACAAGGGCACCCTACTATCCTCCTAGTTTCCTCTTAGGACATGGCTGGGACTGGAGTCCCAGACCGGGGACACCCATTACTGTTTTGGGGGTGTGTGTCTTTGGGCCAAGTATTCTCCTGAGTCTCTGAGCCTCAGTTTCCTCAGAGCACAATGGGAATGCTCTGGCCAATGGCTGTGAGGAGAGGGATGGACAGGAGGCAGCTCACAGCTGCATCCTCCACAGACCCCAGGGGCTGGGGTAGTTTTTCCCACACGAGTTCTTCATGAGAGCTTCAGGGGACTGGAAACGTCCTCACATCTCCAGATCCCATGACAAAGAGGAATGACTTCCGTCTTCCACAATTCAGGGGTGGGCGCAGCACCCAGGAGCTGTACATTCTCAGCCAGAAGGACTTGCAGGGGAACAAAGTTGACGGTGTTGAGCAGGCCTTCCAGAGTGTTCTGTGATCAGCCCCAGACTGAGCTTCTTCACTCTTTTTCCGTCTCTGTTTCACTCTTTTCTGCCTGTTTGGGTTTGGTCACTCTGAGCGCTATGCAGGAGGCGTTTACTGTGGGGAATCAGGCCACATGCGGTTGTGAGAGCTGGTGAAGAAGTCCAGGGAAGGCTGTGCCTCTGGGTGGGCAGGGCTGGCTGTTGTAGAGAAAAGCAGATGTGAATGGGGGCAAGGAAAGGCTGGAAACCACGGGCACAGAGTGGCCCTGAGTCTATCACCTCCCACCTCTGTGACGTGGTGACCTGTTGGAGCTGGCTGCACACATACCTAGTCCGGGGCTCGGAACCCATCGATGAAACAGAGGCGCCACTGGACGGTTTCTGTCCGAGCCAACAGTGGGCACCGGTCACCCAACGACACTGTGGGAGCCACGAAAGCACCCAGCTTAGCCAAGTTGATGTGGTGAAAAGCCACCACCGCACTATGCTTCTGGGGTACCAAGTGCTTTTGGACCTTCTCATCATTCTTCCAGGTTCCTATGCCTCTGCATGGAGTGTTTGCTCCAGCCATGGCACCTGGAAAACTCCTACAGCACCTTCAAAACCCTGCAGAGACATCACCTCCTCTGAGAAGAATTCCCTGACACCTGCCCTCCAGGACTAGTCCTGTACTTCACACCTGGTGACTGCCTCTGTTGTACCTGAGACATGCCTCAAGGGGACAAGCTGTGCCTGTTTGACAGCTCAGGTTGGTTCATTCATGTGCCCAAGATTGCACAGGGAGAACAGAGTTAGTGTCATACAGAGCTATAATTTGAATCCCTGTCGGTGACTCTTCTGATTCTAAGCCACCGTGACTAGAAAGCTGAGAAAGATTTGGCCCTTGCCCTTCGGAAACTATTCAGTGGAGGGGAAAGAGAGCTGCAGCGTAGTTAGGCAGCTGGTGAAATTACCAACAGAGACTCCAGGGGTGGCCCCAAGGCTGAAGTCACAGCACTGTGCTCCCCAGAGGGTCTCCAGGCTGCTCCAGGCCTGGCCAGTAGGAAGGTGAGGACCCCCTCCCTCCAGCAGCAGCTGTCAGGGAGCGTGGTTCCAGCCGACTCCTGACCGTGTGGCTTCGGGCAAGTCCTACTCCTCGTTTGGAAGAGACGGGCCTGGGACGGGTGGCTAAGATTCCTCATTCACTCACCACCATCTGGCATTGCAGGTGGTTGTCTGGATTGGGCATTTCTTATGTTATTCCACCAGAGGGCGCCAAATCCCAGCTCCTGCCAAGTTGGTTCTCTCAAAAAGGGGTGGTTTCGGGATGTGAGCTCAGAGGA
Source organism: Felis catus (assembly GCF_018350175.1). Classification (NCBI taxonomy): domain Eukaryota; kingdom Metazoa; phylum Chordata; class Mammalia; order Carnivora; family Felidae; genus Felis; species Felis catus. Next base: position 12,073,529 of record NC_058380.1, read on the forward strand.
GGTGATGAGTGAGAGCTGTGTGTGTGGGTTATGTGTGGAAACAATTAGGGGTGCGTGTGTGCATGTGTTTGCATGCAGCACCAGAGTTTTTTCCCAACTGTCTACATCTATTACCATCACCCCTACCCTGCCGAGTTCATCTCCAGCTTTTTGCTGCCTCCCTTGCTCAGCTCTAGCCACACAGGCCCGCTAGCGCCGCCTCCAACACTCCCTGCAAGATCTGGCCTCAGGGCCTTTGTGTGTGCTGTCCCTTCAGCCTGGAACACTGACCGCCTAGACATCCCCAGGAACCTCCCACATTCCCTCTCAGTGAGGCCTTTCCTAGCCCTCCCATAAAAAAAGTACCTCCGAACCCATTCCATGCTTTACTCTTCTTTAGAAAAACTACACAACACAATCTACACAACAAAATGTCACCTATTTAACCATTTTTCCAGTTTTGCAGTATGCAGTCCCTTCTCGTGGTGGTGCAACCATGTCCGCCATCCATCTCCAGACTTTTTTCCATCTTCCCAAACTGAAACCCTACGTCCACTGAACAATAACCCCCTACTCTGCCCTCCCCCACCCCCTGGCAATGGCTGTTCTTTTTGTCTCTATGAATCTGCTCCGGCTGTCTCGTAAAAGCCATAGAGTATTTGTCATTTTGGGTCTGGCTTATGTCACTCAGCATAAGGTCTTCAAGCGTCATCCATGTTGTAGCATGTGTCAGAATTTGCTTTTTTAAGGCTGTATGATATTCCATTATATGTATATTTATACATTATTCATTTGTTGGTAGATGCGTGGGTTGCCCCACTCTCGTGAAGAATGATGGTATGAATGTGCTCTTTTCCACGCTTTCTCTTTCTGCACAGCACTGAACCCCGTCCAGGAACCCTCCCTTTGCCCCCAACAAGACATACAAATGATGGCATACAAAAGACACAGGCCAGCTAACCTAGCATTTTTAATCTAACATCGCTTTTTAAATCTCTAAAAACGCTCGGGACCTCGAAATGCTCTTTGGACCAGCTTTATCATTTCACTTGTGTCCTCATCAACGAGTTGATAAATCTTTGACATGTTCATCCTGTATTTGTAGGACAGTCCTATTTTTAACTTTTAAGAAGTTACACCCTGAAGTTCCAGAGGTGTCTTTTTCTTTTTTAACCAGGAATTTAAACATGCCTTTGTGGGATGAAATCGAATACATCAGTTCATGATGCTCTGCCAGCCAAGCTGGGGCTTCCCGTGTCCTGGGGTCACGTGAACGGAGCAGAGACACCGCCAGCGCCTATGTTCTCCGGGACCTTCTTGAGCTGTGGCCGCTGCTCCAAAGTCCCAGGCAGCTGATGCAGACCCGTGTCTGTGGCGCCCACGAAAGACGGTGCTTTCATGAGAGCGGCCTGCCCTTTCTGAGCCCTTCTGCGAGCCGTGGGATTCCAAATGCTCTGAATGCATTAGCTGACGCTCACACGGTCCCCATGAGATAGACGCCCTGCGGCAGATGAGGAAGCCAGCCTGGAGGATCACAGTGCAAGGGGAAGTTCTAGAGCAAAGACGAGAAGGAGGGATCTGTGTGTGGCGGGATAGGTGAGTGGAATTTTTTTCTCTAGTCCCGCAACTTGTGGTGGAGATCATGCCGAGGGGGAAAGTGTCGGGTGCCAGACCCCACTCCCAGGGGACAGTCATCCCCCAGGGGACAGCACCCTTGCAGGGGGCTTGCTGACGGGGGCCAGAGCAGGCCCAGCCGCTGTGGCACCCACCTGGTGCTGGCCTGACGGGCGGGCCAGGAGGGGGCCTGCAGGGAACAAGATGCCATCTTTCCCCCGCCTGGCGTCCTGTCCCTCCCCCGAAACAACACGACACTGGGCCAAGAGGCGAAGTTCTTGTTTATTGTTGCAGCGACTCTTACAGACATTAGCGTTCAGTGAAATCAAGGAAGAGAACACATTAAATACATCACAACCCCCAAAACGGTACAGAGGAGGGGAGGGCGGGCCAGGCCGGTGACCAGACTGTCGGAGCAAGTACATTCAGTGGGTGTGTGGTGCCATCATTCCGGGCTCACGTGTATATATATTTTATTTATATAATTTATATTTATATATAGAGATCATTGAGTTTTGTGTATACAAAGAACAATATTGTTACAAATACAATACTCTACTTGTCCCAAGCTTTACAATAAGCTCTATTTCACCCTCTTTACAGAACAATAGTACAAGTTCAGACTCTAGGGGCTGTGCTGAATATGTACAAGAAATTTCCTTCCCACGTGGTCCTCACGCCCTGCTGTGATGGAGGGGGGCCAAGAGTCGGGTCGTGTGCTCCAGAGGGCCCAAGCCAGGGAAGGCGCAGACAGACACGAAGCTCAAACCAGCAAGCGGCCTTGGAAGAGGGAGAGTAAACAGGTCTAAAAGGAGGTGGCCCTTGGTTGTAAACATTGGTCACAGCCACACCACTGGGTCGAGGGACCCAAGAAAGGCGTGTGGATGGGTTTCCTCAGCGTGCAGATGGGGACGTTGGGTGCGAATGGGGGGGCCTCAGGGGCGGCAGAAGTGATGGGGGAGGTAGTCGTTTAGTCTGGGACTCTCTGAGGCCGCTGTTCCATGGTGGGCTCCAGGCCCCAAGGAGCCTGCTCTGGGGAGGGCGTGCACTCCAGGCCTTGGTCTCTGGGGGTCTCCTCCTCTTGTGAACCCAAGGCTGACGGTGGCTCCCTGAAATGCTCCCGTGTGAGAAGGCAGAGACAGGATGCGTTCTGGTGCATCCTGGCTGGACCAGGACGGGTAGACGAAGCTGAGAACCTGTCCCCGAAGCTGAGTCACCAGCACGTCCCAGCCAAGCAGCAAGAGTGGCTTTTTGCCTGGGCCCTGTTGGGGAAGGCTGCTCTGTACATAGTGTTCCCCGTGACGGGGTGGGGGTGGGGGTATTCAGATATTTACATATATAACTATATATACTGGGATGCCAGAAGAGACCACCACGTCCTATGGATTTTCAAACACGGAGTTACTAACGCTTAACTCCCTCCATCCGACGCGAGCAGGGCCAAGAATACACTCCAGGTGAACCTGTACCGAGCTCCGGGAATGAGAGTATCTGGGTGTGCAGAGCCACTTTCAGTAACAGAAGGTAGGTGGTGGACAAGTAACCTCACTCTTCTGCTACAAGATGCTGGTCTTCCAGCAGCTCTTACCAAATGGGCTTTTGCGGCACTCGTCAAACGTTCTAAGACTTTTGTGCCATAGCGGCAGAATCTGTGTTCTCTGTCCCCTCTCCTTTGGGTGAAGATGCCTAATTGTGATATTGGCAGGCTGCGTAGGGACTGCTGGCCCATCGCGTATCGGCCTCTGTCCCGGGGCTGGGGCAAGTGGCCCGAGTGGTCACCCTGGGACCAGACAGGCATGAACCCCTCCCATGACCTTCCAAGGCTCGAGGCCTCACACCCCACCACTAATGCTTTGTTCCTGTTCTACTCTCTCTTTTTGGCAGAGGGAAGAGCGACACAAGACTTGAGTCCTTGACTATATTGTCAGACACACTACAGGTGGGTAAACTGAGAACTTGGGGCCATGGTTCTGGCTGATTCGGGCTGCGTGGGGCTGAGCCTCCTCTGAAGTCCAGGGGTCCTGGACTGTCCAGGCTGGCTCCCCTGCAGAGGGGGCAGCCCCTACTTTATTAAGGTTTATACTACAAACTGAGGGTCGACCACTGATGCCTTTGGAACACTCGGCTTTCCTGACTCACAGAAACCCTGAGGTACAGAAATCCCAGGGGAACACACTGCACAGTCATCTGGGGCTAGTCTCTTGTTCTGATTTTTTTTATGTGTCTCCCTCCCCGAAATCCCTCCAACAAATAAATACATGAGCCAGTCCACAGATGCTCACCGAATTCCTGTTTCCACAGATACAACATAAATATCCCATGTGCAGAGAGCAGGGACTCTTAATATTACAAAATATATTAGTTTCTCTTCCCCTGTCTCTGCTGAGGTCATGAATGAAATGGAACAAAAAAAAAGCAAACCAACCCACACCCACCTACGTGAAAACAAAATGCTCTTTGGACCAAGAGTAATTGGAAACTGGCTCAGGATAGTATCACTACAACATTTGCATGAACTGAGACAGAATCCACAACATGAGGCACCTGGTGAGAGCACGCAGCATCTCACCCAAGTGCAAGCGCTCTCAGACCCACCAGGCAGCAAGCTGATGTTTCCAGAACACATCTGGGGATGCTTAGGCATCGTGTGAGGTCATCCTTGTCTCCTTAGTTTTGTCGTTTATTACTATTCTGGCCTCTCGAATCCCATCCTGCCACGTGGCCCTGAGCAGAGAGGAAAGCTGGTCTTACCTTGGGCCAGGAAGCCTAACACGACTGCATCTGCGTTCTCTTCCTCCACGGGAGCAGTCCGTCCTTCCGAGACCCCCAGGGTGAGTGTGGAGTGGGGGCACGAAGGGAGTCCACTAGGACCCTGAGCCAAGGCGGCGCTGGTGGGGCCAGGCCTCGGGGCGGGGGGGGGGGGGTAGGGGGGGGAATCTCGCCCTGGACAAGGCTGAGCAGCCCCTGCAGGCCTCACCTGCCAGGGAAAGGGACCTCGTGGAGAGGCGAGGTGGGCTTTCCAAGGGCTCTGTGTGCCTCACTGGTGAGGGAAGGAGGCGAGGGCGATACATACACAAGAGAGGCTGTATACGTACGTGTGTGGCAGAGAGGGAGGAAGGAAGTACCTGCCCATGTCTATCGGCTGGTTGGTGACCTCAGCACAGCCTGAGGCGGCTGGGCTGCCCCAGGACCTGCAGAGCTCTCTGCACCAAGATGGCACCCTGGTCCCAGGCCGTCTCCCTCCTACCCTTGGGGCAGAAGGCTCACCTTTAAGAACGCAATTATGTCGAAACTGAAAGTAGTTACACAAGAGGCATAAGGTTGGCTCAGAAATTCTGGGCGGAGGGGTGTGGAGCCCCAAGTCCAGTGGGGTGGGCAGGGCAAACCCTGAAAGACACAGCTGGTCTCTGCTGATACACCGTGTTCCCATACACTGAGCCAATCAGAGCCAAGACCAGCGGCTGGACTGTAGGCACTGCTGACTCAGCTCCTTCACTGTCCCCCCAGGAGCACCTCGTGGGGGAAGGGAGGACTCCCCTGGAGCCGTGACGGTCCTCCTGGGAACCCCCGGGGGCCCTTCAGGATGGTCTGGGCAGACACCCGGTGGGTACTGGCTGCTCTCTACCCTCAAGGGCGTGTGTACAAAACTTTCTGGGTGTTAAAAAAAAAAAAAAAGCAAACTGGAGAGAGAGTAAAGAGGTCTGCAGACTCTTCGCTTCCTGTGTAGAACCGGTGCTGGGCGTGAGAGGGAAATGTCTCAGTGGGCACACAGATGCAGCACGAGAAACACACCACGAGTGAGGACAGTCCTCCATGCAAGCCGCCAGGCGGGGGGGCACGGCCTCAGATGTAAACGGGTTGCTCCTGGGCCGTCAGCAGTCGGTACATGGCAGCCGGCATCGTCTTCATGTGAATCTGAGGGCAGAAACGTGCATCAGCAGGACTGAGGCTGCGGGGTGGGGTGGGGTGTGGCTGTGTGGCCATGGCCCCCCGTTGCGCCGGGGGGGGGGGCAGCACCTCTAACCACGGCGGGGTGGTGGGGGAGCTCTGAAGATCGCCCCTCACCAGCCACAGGGACCTGACTGAGGCCTCCAGGAAGAGAGGGATCCACGGGCTTTCTAAAACGTGTGGGGTGGCACAGAGTGCGCAGTGAAAACCGGGGAAGCTTTGTTTCGCAGCCAAGGCAAAAGGAGAAAATCCCGTAAAAGCAAGGGAGAGTGGCAGTAGGTAGTGGCGGTGGGTCGGGACCCCTCCCCCAGGGGGTCAGGTGGCTCAGGAGGCGGGCCCTGGAACAGCCATCCACCTGGAGGCTGGAGCCCGGAGCTGCCCCTGGAGGCCTGGTCCATCTATCAGACGTCAATCTGAGATTTCCATGGCCCAGCAGGTGTGGTGACATTAACTGGAAGAATGGACAGGCCCCGGGGGGGGGGGGGGGGGGGGAAGCCACAATAATGAGGCTGAGAGTTGAGAAGAAAAGGTGAGCAAATAACGCTGGAGAGAGTGAATCCTGTTTCTAGGAGTCGCTCTCGGTTGCCGCTAGGCAGTGGGTGACCTCTGGCCTGAGTCTGACGGTTCTGCCTGTCGAGCAGGGTTTTGAACCACAAAGGACGCTGCCTGGAAGGCCTGTGTGGGGCCGCGCAAGCGCGAGGCCGGGGTCCCCCAGGCACACCCCCACCCCAGCCCCCGCTCCTACCTCCCCCACCGCATTGGAGAGGATGTGGACGATCTTCTCGTGAGGCGTGGCCACCACGCTCTGCCCGTTGATCTCGATGATCCGATGTCCCACGCGGACGCCGCCTCTCTCGGCTATGCCCCCTCGCATGAGGCTGCAGATCTGTCAGAGCCAAAGGCCACACCGTTAACCCTCACGGCAGGATCGCATGTCGGAGAGCTGGGCGGAGACAGGACTGGCTTTCCTGGACCCCTGCCCTCCGTTCTCCACGGTTACTTTGGGGCATTCCAATCTCGGTTTCCTTTCGCAAGCTACAGGGCTCCGTGGGCGCACAGGGCCACCCGGCCGCTCCACCCCGCCCGGGGGATGTAGTACATCGCAGGAGGTCACGGCACACTGAGTTCCGACTGCCTGTCATCCCAGCTGGGTCCTGGGGAAAAGAGCTTTTTGGACCTGTCACTGAGTCACCAACGGTTTCAAACTCTCAGCCTGTGTAACGCAGGCGAATGCTATTTCCCACATTCACCGCTAGGACTCAGACATCCAACTGTATAATCTGCAGCCTGCTTTTCAGGGTCACGGTTACATGAGCCAAACCCCGCTTTGGGTTTCCAAAGTGTGGCCAGCTGGCCGGGACTTGCTCCTTTTGACCTTCTCGACTTAGCAGCCCGTGTTCAAACTCACTTCCCCCCGGAAAGGACAACGGGGCTGGGTTTTGTCTCTGTGTAGCCGCACATCATGGTGTGCAGAAGCTGTGGGCCGGTGGAAATGAGCTCCCCAGGGCTTGGAGTTGGGGGGCTCGGGGCTCAGCCCTGCAGGGGAAGGCCACCCCCACTTCAAATAGAACATCAGACTTTCTCCAAAAGAGTGTGTTTTTAGTTTACAAAGTTGACATTTCACACCAGATCGTGCGCCTTTTTTAAAATTTTTTTTTTTTTAACGTTTGTGTATTTTTGAGACAGAGACAGAGCATGAACGGGGGAGGGGTAGAGAGAGAGGGAGACACAGAATCCGAAACAGGCTCCAGGCTCAGAGCCGTCGGCCCAGAACCCGACGTGGGGCTCGAACCCACAGACCGTGAGATCGTGACCTGAGCTGAAGTCGGACGCTTAACCGACTGAGCCACCCAGGCGCCCCAGATCGTGCGCCTTTTAAGCCCACGTAGACAAGATCGTGGCATCGTGCGACAATGCTCTGTGACCGAGTGTGTGGACCCCGCAGAGCCCCCCACCCGGTACTCTGGGGTCAGAATGCTGCTTAGGTGCTTCCCACACTTGAGACAAAACCAAGGGACCTGCTGTTGCTATACAACAACTCTTTGTTCATAGCTGAACTTTTAAAATTATTTGCATATGAACAAAGCAAACAAGGAAATATCGGCAGATAAAAACAGGTGTCTGCCCAAAAGCGTAAGGAGTAAGTAAGCCCGGCTCCCTTCCGAAGAGGAAAGTGAGGCCGCTGAGGTCCAAGGAACAGATGAAGGGGAACTTCAAAGCTACTTCAAGGGTATTTCTAAACCTTGAAACAGAATAAAATTTTAAAAACCTACCACTCTTTCAACGTTTATTTATTTCTGGGACAGAGGGAGACAGAGCATGAACGGGGGAGGGGCAGAGAGAGAGGGAGACACAGAATCGGAAACAGGCTCCAGGCTCTGAGCCATCAGCCCAGAGCCCGACGCGGGGCTCGAACTCACGGACCGCGAGATCGTGACCTGGCTGAAGTCGGACGCTTAACCGACTGCGCCACCCAGGCGCCCCCCTACCACTCTTAATTGAGATTTTTAAGGGGGAAAAGAATAGTGTTCTTCAATGTGGAAAGATGAAGGGAAAGAGAAGGAGAGCACATCCAAAATCTAAAAAATCAAGGTCGCAGACAGAGAACAGGATGGTCATCAGAGCCCACAATTACTGTGATTGCAGAATAAGGCAAACCAGCACAAAAAGGGAGTAATGCTGAGTATGGAGTTTCCGTGTGGAATGAAGAAAAAGTTCTAGAAAGAGACAGTCGTGACGCTTATACCACTCTGTGAATGTACTTTAATGCCACTGAACTGTATGCTTAAAGATGGTTTAGACTGAGGGGCACCCAAGTGGCTTAGTCAGTCAAGCGTCTGACTTCAGCTCAGGTTATGATCTCACAGTTTGTGGGTTCGAGCCCCGCATCGGGCTCTGTGCTGACAGCTCAGAGCCTGGAGCCGGCTTCGGATTCTGTCTCTCCCTCTCTCTCTGCCCCTCCCCCGTTCATGCTCTCTCTCTGTCTCAAAAATAAATATTAAATTAAAAAAGAAAAGTATTGTTTCCGGACAGATATCCACGTGATGAAAATACTCTTCATCCCTAAAGTGCTATTCAGGTTAAAAGGGCAAGGCAGAAAACATGCACGCATCACAGCCATGGGGGCCGGGGCTCTCCACCTGCACTGTGCCCTGGAATCACTGGGGAGCCCGCCCAGTGCTGCCCACCCCTGGTGGGGGGCTGGGCAGCTCTATAGGGGCTTACAGGTGTACCCAGGTGGTGACACAATGGCATCCCCTGGCCGGAGGGGAAGGACGCACTTGGTGACACATCCCAGACTATCTCAAGTTGGCAGCTGGGAGGCTGACCCTTGCACCATCACAGAGAGATTCAGGGCCAGGGCTCTGGGAACCACCCTTCTCTTCTCATGTGCAAGGGCACAGGATTCTCTGCCCACAGGGGCACACAGGGCCCGCCCTCACTCACTCCTCCCTCTCCTTGCTGGGTTCTCTCAGGGAACTGCCTGGCTTTAAAAAATAAAAATTTGGGGCCTCTGGCTGGCTCAGTTAAATGTTCAATAAATATATATGCAGATGAATGAATGAAAAATTTTCTCGATCTATAAAATGAGTTTTGACTAGATTTTGGACCGTGTACTTAAATAATCGTCAAGAGGCGCCTGAGTGGCTCAGTCGGTTGAGCGTCCCACTTCAGCTCAGGTCATGATTTCACGGTTGGTGGGTTCAAGCCCTACACTGGGCTCTGTGCTGACAGCTCAGAGCCTGGAGCCTGAGTCTGACAGATTCTGTGTCTCTCTCTCCATCCCTCCCTTGCTCATGCTCTATCTCTCTCTCAAAAACAAACATTAAAAATAAATTAAAAATAAAAGTTAAAAAACTAACACTGTGCCATGGTTTTATTTGTCAGATCTTTGGAAGAAAGTGTGGAGCCCTACTTACGATTCCATTCTGGACGCTGAAACCCAGCTGGTAGCGGAGGTCCGGTCTCCTGATCAACACGGTCGTCACTGGAGGACACCTCACGATGTTCAGCTTGACCCGGGGCTGATTCTTCAAACCCTGAAATGTGAATGGAGCACAGTGGAGATGGTGACCGGTAAGGCGGGCAGAAGAGATCCAAGCAGACAGCACCAAAGGCAGATGGAGTCCTAAGGAGTCCCAAGGGATCTTCCATTATTTCTGGGACTCACGAAGCAGACCCGCACACAGGCCGACCGTGCCCAAGCAGGGACAATCCACTGCTAGCCTGTACCAACTCAGGGCCCCAAGAGCTCATTGACCCCTCACACCTGTGGCCAGTGTGCTCTGTGAGCGCACAGGGCTTGTGGGAGACCTGGGGAGGCTGCTTAAGAATCAGCCACTCTGCGTTGGCACCACGTGTGGGCACCCTCCCCTCACGGTCCATCAAAACCCGTGCAGCCGATGAAACCAGCCCGTCACTGAGCGTGGGCTCCTGCTGCCCACAGGAGCTGTCTCCTTCAGTCTCCTTGACAAACTGCAGCTCTAACTATGTCCATTCTACAGAAGACACCGAGGCTCAGAGATCCTAAGCAACTCACCCCACTTCGCCCGCAGCGGGATCCAACCGGACATCTGTTCTGTTTTCAAAACCAAGCATTTCGCCTACACCATGATCCCCCCTAAAGACAAGGGGACAGCGTGTATCATTCATGAGTAAGGCTTGCTCGACCAAGCAGCCAGGGAGAGCAAAAGAATGAATTTGTGCCACCAAAGCTTCTATTCTGGCCTTGCACGGGGCCCTGTTGTCAGCTTACTTTCCTACCCGGCTCGAGTCCAGGGCTCCTAACATCTGACTTCCCCACTGCCTTTGATGGATTGCAGTTGGTCCTTTCAACGTGTGAGTTTTGACGGTGCTCAATTTAACTTCCCACCTCCAGCATCTCTGCCCGTCTCCTGGGCGTTCTGAATCGCTCTGCTTTCTGCCGGATCGGAGCCTCCCAGGGGCTGCAATTTGGGTAATGCTCGGTGCTCATACGCAGGCAGCCCTCGCCAGCCACTCTCTGTGGTTTCTGGCAGATCTCTGGGAAGCTTCTCTGGTTCACAAAGTGATGATGTCCAAGTGCAGCAGCAGCAGACAAGCTGAGAGCAGTTCTCCCCGGGCAAAGTCCGCCAGGGACTGGCTTTCTGCATGACACAGGCCTGCTGTCCACGGGCACAGGGCTCCACAGGGTTCCGATGCGTCAAGCTGTGTTTCCGCCTCTGCAGCCGGGCGTCCTCAACACTCCACCCCTCCCTTCCTCCACCTCTGTCTCCACATCACCCAAATAAGTGGTGGGTGACACCCGGAGGTCCCCTCCAGCTCTAGTTCTGAGTTCACCCTTTCCACGCATTCCTTCCCTCAGCGTATTTGCCAACAACACCACGTCTCGACCATTATGCTTAAAAACACCCGTTTCTGCTCAGATCATGATCTCACAGTTGGTGAGATCAAGCCCCGCCTCGGGCTCTAGGCTGACAGTGTGGATCCAGTTGGGATTCTCTCTCTCTCCTGCTCTCTACCCCTCTCCCACTCACGTTCTTTCTCTCTCAAAATAAACAAACATTAAAAACTATTAATGAAAAACCAATTTTTAAAATTAAAAATGGGCATCTTTCAGGAAGGTGGTGCTCAGATATTAATGCGCATACAGTTGACCTTTGAACAATGCAGGGGTCAGAGGCGCTGACCACCCCCCTCCCCCGCCACCGACCAAACTGTGCGGTTGAAAATTCACATATAACTTTTGAGTCCCCTGAAACTTAACTACTAACAGCCTACGGTGACCAGAAGGCTTACCAATAACATTAACAACACATATCTTGTAGATGGATTATACACTGTGTTATTATAATAAAGTAGGCTAGAGAGAAAGCAAAGGTTGTTAGGAAAATCACAAGTTAGAAAATACATTTCCAGGACTGTGCTGTATTTATTGAAAAACACCTGTGATAAATGGGCCCGTGTAATTCAAGCCTGTGTTGCTCAAGTGCGTGTCTCTCTCCCTCCGGTGCCTCGTCTTTCTCATCCACTTGACTACTCAATATTTACTGATCACTCCCCGCGTGCCAAGGCTGGTGTTAGGCAGCGGGGAGGGCTGCAGGCACACGCAGGGCAACCAGAGGGGCTGGCCCCCCTTCCCGCCCTCCACAATCACACAGCAGGAGACCAGGAATTTGTTTGAACCAGAGGGAAGTATGCCCCCAAAACGAGCACACAGAATTCCAGCTTCAGACAGTGCCACCAGCTTTGAGTGCTTACACCTGTGCACCTCTGGGGTGACGCAGGTGTGCATGTGACGCTCAGAGAGCACACCCTGAAAAGCCAGAGAAGGACTCTATTTTCTCAATTACCCCCCAAAAGCTCACATCGCTCCGGTGGGATCCTTTCTCGTGTGCGTGAATTGACTGAAGAGGCCTGATTTGTCCTTCAGTGAACGAAGTTCTAGACTGAGGAAATGTGCTGCCAGATGAGGCTTAAAGAGGCGGCAATTTGGAGTAGCCAGAGAACGCCACTGCTCCGCCGTTCCCCATCAGTGCTCCAAGTTGGGTCCCATTAACTTGGATTTCTGAGCTGCCATCTGAGAGGAGATGCCAATTAAATAAGCGGTCATTCTGTCCCCATGACAGCAGTGGCATGCTATAGCAAATTAAGAAATACTGTGGGAGAGGAAGGGGAAGGGAGAGGGGAGAGGGGAAGGGAGGAGACAGAAGCCAGAATCGTCTCTATAGTAACAGGAAAGCAGGACCATGATCCTGTGGAAGGGAGAGGAAAGCGGTGCTCTAGTTTAAAAAAGAAAAAATAATCAGGAGGGCAGGACCACAGAGGCAAGGAACTGCCTAAGGAACTGGCAGGAACAAGGCAAGGAACTGACTGCTAACAAGCTTTGCCTACCAACACTTACGCCTTAGGAATTAGGACAGGAGAAACAGGTGCTAGGGAAGAAAGCAATGAAAAGGATTCATTACCTCTAACTCTTTTCTAGAAATGTTTCTATTTTCCTATAACTGGGGGTGGCGGTGGGGGAAGTCAACATGCGTTAAAGTGGAAAGACACAGAATACATGGTGTAGACCCTTGTTTCTCAAAGGGCTTTGGGAGACTGGTGACATCACCTGCCAGCTTGCTGAGGGAGAATCCCACCGCAGACACGTGCAATCAGCATTTCAACAACAGCCCCAGGACTTTCAATTCAAAGTTTTCTAAGCCGTGAACTATCCATCTATGGATCCGTGGGGATGAGAGCTGCTAACTTCACTGCAAGGTGCACTGGCACAACAGTGAAATGAGCTACCGACCAGAAGCCCTGGAGAAGCCCAGAATATTCCCCGGCGCTGGCCCCACAGGTGGGGTGGGGCAGTGTGATCATGTGCTTAGGTGGAGGCAAAAGAGGTATGCCGTCTAAAATTTAAAATTTAGACTTTAAAATTTAAAAAAGATTTCATTTTTTGAGAGAGGGTACCAGTGAGCGAAGAGCAAAGAGGGAGAATCCCATGAGGGAGGGAGGGAGGGAGAGAGAGAGAGAGGGAGGGAGGGAGAGAGAGGGAGAGAGAGGGAGAGAGAGAGAGAGGGAGGGAGAGAGAGAGGGAGGGAGAGAGAGAGAAGCAGGGCTTCCCCAAAGCAGGGCTCGAACTCACAAACCCTGAGATCATGACCTGAGCCAAAGTCAGATGCTTAACTGACTGAGCCACGCAGGCGCCCCTGTCTAGGGAATTTTAAAACAATATGACAACCCACAGAAAGTCTGCATTTGGTGCTGGCAATCCTAGCTGCAGTCAGTGGTAAAATTCTCGTCCCAGGCAGGATGGACCACTCGCATCTCTCTGCTTGACAAAGCAGCACATCTCAGGGCACCGAGGACGGTAGGCTGTGTCCTGGCTGGACCTGCCGGCTACGTCCTCGTCTGCTGAAGGCGGCCCTGGAGGCACTGGTTTTCTTGCTCTGCCTCTTCAGCAGTGATACCGTGTGGCCTTTGAATTCTGATTCCACAGAGACTCCATTTACAGACATCAAAGATCAGCTCCCGGTGCAAACAAACCTTCTCCCCGTAAGAAATTGCTTCCAGGGTGCTCTGATTGCTCGCGGAGCAAGCTTTGTGTCTACCTTGATGAGAGAGAGAAGATGAGTCCTTGTGGGGCCCCTGCGCCTGGCACTGGCCTTGGGGTCTCAGCCTCCCTCATCCGGTCTGCCTTCTTACATCCGGATGCAGCTGTCTGCAGGAGAAACCTGGGCAGGCCATCTGCACCCTGGGGGTCTCTGATGGCTTGTCTGTGAACCAGGTGCCCATGAGGGAGGGGGGCTGGCTGTCGCGAGGAGGGAGGGAGGGAGGGAATGAAGGTGGGCGCCGCCTGGCAGGTGCGTAACGGGCACGGGCAGGAAGCCTCAGGAAGCTTCTCCTCCGCATTCTCTCCCTCTTCTGGCTCCTCTTCCCCAAACGTTTCCAGGCCCAGATCCACTCCCCATGCTCCCTCACTCACCTCCCTCTCTCTGAATGGATCCCCTCCCCCACCTCTGAACCCCTGCACTCCCAAGACAGGCTTTCTCCGCCTTTGCACTTGGGCTCATTCTCTGCATGGGGCTGGGTGTCTGGCAGCATCCTGCACCTCTACCCACGAGATGCTACAGCATCTCCTTCTCCCAGTTCTCTCAACCTCAACTGTCTCCAGACCCTGCCAAGCTTCTCCTGAGGAAGGAGGTGTGTGTCAAGATCCTCGGCCGAGAACCACTGCCTCAGGGGCTGAGTGATATCAAGGGGGCTGAGTGACCTGGACCCACCACTGATGAGTGATTCCATCACTTTTCTGTGCCTCAGTTTCCTTACTTGCACAACGGGCATGACAATAGTACCTACCCTACAGAAGGCTGCCATGAGGGTTCCACCAGCAAACGCGCACATTCTCATAATGGTGCCAGGGACACAGCGCTCAGTTGCCTTTAGCTACCTGTTCTTTCCTTCACATCTCTCCAGCAAGATCAAGTTCCTGGGTGCAGACTGTATATCGTGTGTGTCTGGTTCCCATGGCCCCTCAGGGGTTTTCATGCCCGCACAGTGTTAAACAAGTCATTTGCTCACTAGTATGAAAGGGTATCCGTGAACCTTGACACGTGTGAGTTGCCAAACGTGGGTGGGTCCTGTGTCCCCGCTCCAAGCCCCCAGACCCCTGGTCTCTCCACGGTACCACACCACTAAATCAGCCTTCCCTGGCTGTGCTCAGGCTTGTCTCCACCGGCTGCAAAGCCACCCAGTGCCCATCAAGTCAAGCAGCAACTCCAGAAGGCCGTTTCCCTTTATGTTATCCACCCGCCTAGATCTTACTCTTCCCTTCCAAGCCCACCTTAAAAATCAGAAAGAATTCTCCTCCCTCTGCGTGTGTGCAGCATTTCTCCTCTCTGTTGCCATTAGGCCCACCGAACCCTTTCAGTGATAAATTAGCCTCCACAGAAGTGCTGATATTCTGCTTCTCCAAAGTTCAGCTCTGCCTAACGAGGCCCAATTAAACATTCATGAGTGAATATGCACGTTCAAGGTAGGGTCTTTTATATATATATATAATATATATATATAAATATATACATAACATATATATTATATACATAATATATATAATATATAATGTATATAATATATACTGTATATATAATATATATGCAATATATATGATATATACAATATATACTATATATTATATGTAATATATAATAAACATATACATATATATGTATATATAAACATATAAACATATATATAAATATATATGTGTGTATGTATGTGTATATATACATACACACACACACATACACATATATATATTAAAGGTAGGGCATTTTAATTTATATATAATATATAATATAAACATATACATATATACATATATATGTATATATAAACATATAAACATATAAACATATATATAAATATATATGTGCGTATGGGTGTGTATATATACATACACACGCATACATACATATATATTAAAGGTAGGGCCTTTTAATTTATATATAATATATAATATATATAAAAATATACATATATACATATATATGTATATATAAACATATAAACATATATATAAATATATATGTGTGTGTATATATACATACACACATATATATTAAAGGTAGGGCCTTTATATATATATATATATATATATATATATTTTTTTTTTTTTTTTTTTTTTTTTTTTTTTTTTTTTTAAAGTAAGCTCTAACCCAGCATGGGGCTTGAAATCAAGATCCTGAGACCGAGAGTCACATGCTCTACTGACTGAGCCAGCCAGGCGCCCCAAGGTTCTTTAATCTTTAATGTATGTTAAGGGGTAGAGAATTTATTCAAGTCTAAGATGTAACAAAAAGAAATTAAATGAGGTCAAAGAGGACTATTTTTTCTCTGCGAATGATAATCTGTGGAGAAATCAGAATATATCTGTTTCACTAAAAACGAAGAGGCACCCCTCTGTGTCCTAGACGCTTAATTTGACTTCCCACCCTCTGCCTGCCCAGCCATGGATGTTGGCTTTTGTGATTTTATTTCGAATAACCATTATATGAATTCATTCACTCTCGCAGCCCATATACATGCGCGCGCACGCACACACACACACACACACACACACACACACACACACACACACACACACGCACAGCTATGTTCTAGGTCACAGGCCTTCAGGAAACCTCGAGGGATGAAACAAAGTCCTAGAACCCAGTCTGCCTGTGGTGTCACAGTGCTTGGCTTGGAGCTGGGGTCTCTAGATACTGAGGTGAAGGAGAAATGTTCCTACTGGCCATGCAATCAGCAAGTTCCCATGTGCTCGAGAAACTACATATGGATGGGTCACTTCTTACAAGAAAATCTAATTTCTTCCTCTCACGTATTCCTATTAAAGTTTCATGTGAGTAGCTCTTCTCAGCCTTGAGCAAGAGTGTCTGTTCAGGTTGAACGAGAAGGAATGACATTCACATGTAAGAAGGAACACACGGCCCGTACCAGGAGTTCCCCCGTTTCTCATAGCACCTGGCACGTGTGGATCATGTTACATAAGCTCTGGGGGTGGGGGGCACGCTCACTTGGATCCCAGCCACGGCCACTGTGAAGGAAACCGTGCTCTCAGACCTGAAGCATTTCCATGATTTGTAACAGGGATGGCCAATCACCTCAAGTATATCTAGCGGATTATCAGTGATTATCTGGATTACTGGGCTGTGGAACTTTGGTGGAGGCTGGATGCAGGCTTAGGGGAATAGAGTGCTGTGACTGATTAGTGATGCCTGCGACGGCACAGACAAGAGAGTGGTGTTATGCGAGTCAAATAGACCGTCTTTGATCAAAAAATGATTTCAGGGAGGAGCCTGTTAAGAGCCTGAGGGCAAGCCCATGCCTTTTGTGTTTGCGTCCTCCTCTGTGCCAGACCCTCAGTTTATGTTCATAGTGCTAATGACTGAAATACAGTCATACTTCATCCTTTTTGGGTTTTCCCATTTCCAGGTACCTTAATAATGCTCTGGCAGGTGGACAGAGGTAAGCCCACCAGGCTGGTGCCATTTATGGACATGATCTGGTCCCCGATATTCAGCTTCCCCGATTTCTCGGCGGGGCCTCCATGCATCATGTTGGCGATGATCACCGTTGGCAAGATGGACCCCCAGCCAGACTCCACAATCACTACACCCAGGATTTCTCCTTTCTGCTTCTCTATGAAGACCTGAAAGGGAAGGAAAAAACAAAACAAAACGACAACACTTAGAAAGCCTGAATCAGTAACCCCAGGGTAGTGACACAGATCAAAACTTTTCCCCACTTCCTATCTGGACTCAAGAAAGACATTTCCCTCAGGTGCCTGGGTGGCTTAGTCGGTTAAGCATCTGACTTCGGCTCAGGTCGTGATCTCACAGTTTGTGAATTTGAGCTCTGAATCCGGGTCTGTGCTGGTATCTCAGAGCCTGGAGCCTGCTTCAGAATCTGTCCCTCTCTCTGCCCCTCCCCCGCTCATGCTGTCTCTCTCTCAAAAATAAAAAACATTACAAAAAAAAAAAAAAAAGGAAGACATTTCCCTGAGGTTCCAACCCAAATGAGTCCTGTCTTCTCTTGATTCCACGGCATTTGGTAAGAAACACAGGTCCATATGATTTCTTGTAATTCTCGTGCCACATAAGCAATCTTGTCTTTGGCAATATAAACACAAAGAGCACCGGGTGCTTTTTTCTGTAGTCCCCAGGGAGGGGGAAAGAGGCTGTGTAGGTGGGGACTTCGGTGGCGCCTTATGGTTTCCAGAAATAGCTTTTGGGTCCTATACACCGGCTGCCCTAATCCCCAGCGTTTCACAAGTTCTCTCCAACACTGAAGATTCTTGTGTTAAAAATAAATAAACAGACATTATAGACATTCTCTCTTTGCAAGGAGAAAACTGAGGACGAAGGGGAAAAAAATGATGCTAAGCTTATCTCCACCGAAAGGTTGGTCGAGGAAGTGGGAAAGTCGTATTTTAGATGGGCCTAATTGCTTCCTAGGCAGGGCAGAGAAGACAGGAGTCAGTGTTGGTTATCTGCAGTCTCGTAAGATTTGTGGACACGCTACTAAGGGGCAAGTCACGTTCTGGAAGTATCTGACAAAGAGAATGTGTATTTATTTATTCAGATTCGCAGATACACACACACACACACACACACACGCACACACTGGTGGCGGCTGCTGGGCCCTGACAAAGGCTCCTCACAGGCTCACGTCCCTTCTCCTGGCTGCCGAAGCCCACAGCTGGCCGCTTCTCTGGAGAGCTGCCCAGCGGGACACATTCCCTATGACGGGCTGTTCAGTTGTGTCCTCGAAATTCATATTCTCCAGTATCACAGTATGACCTTATCTGGGGGCGCCTGGGTGGCTCAGTCAGTTAAGCATCTAACTTCAGCTCAGGTCATGATCTCACAGTTTGGTATGTGAGTTCGAGCCCCGCGTCCGGCTCTGTGCTGACAGCTCTGAGCCTGGAGCCTGCTTCGGATTCTGTGTGTGTGTGTGCCTCTCTCTCTCTCTGCCCCTCCTCCACTCACGTTCTGTCTCTGTCTCAAAAATAAATGAACGTTGAAAATAATAAATAAATTTAAAAGAATACTACCTTATTTGGATACAGAATCTTTGCAGAGGCAATCAAGTTAAAATGAGGTCATTAGGGTGGGCCCTAATTCAGTATGACTGGTGTCCTTACAGGAGGGGAAAGTTTGGACACAGACACACACGCACATAGGGGAAGATGATGTACAGACACAGGGATAAGACAGTCATTTCCAAGCCAAGGTGAGGGGTCTGGGACACACCCTTCCCCCACAGCTCTCAGGAGGAACCGACCCTACGGACAACTTGACTTTGGACCGCTAGCCTCCAGAACTTCGACGTTTTTTTGTTGAAGAAACCCAGTCTGAAGTACTCTGTTAAGGCAGCCCTAATACACGGATCCACCCTCCTCCAATCTTGGTCAGTCAACAACTGACCAACACAGGGTACAAATGTCTGCCAAATCCTTTGGCCCAAGGTGGGACAAGTCTTCCCTGTGACCCAGAGCTTCCTCTGGATCAGAATGAAGCTCACCTCCAGCAATGCCACGTTTCTCTAAGCTTAGCGTCCCTACCACCCTGCTGCCCACACTCACTTTTTCCTGACTGCCCTCTCTCCCCAAATCCCTTGAACAAGAATCCTTGCCTCAGGCTCTGCTTCTAGGGAACAGAGGACACCAAACCTACATCGGTGGATAAAAAGAGCACTTTCGAATACAGTACTTTGTATCTCCTTGGGGAAACCGAGCCCCTGGACTAGACTTTGAAGACACCCAGTTCCGACCTGAGCCCGGGGGGGGGGCCTCTTCCACACAGACCCCATGCTCCAGCCATGCTGTCTCATTCACGGCCCCCCAGACAGCTCCAGGCTTCTGTACTTTGGCCCAGCTCTCTGCAGTCTTTTACACTTTCCAAAGAATACCCAGACCTCCAGCCCAGCTCCAACGGCTGCATTTGCCTCCAGACACTCCTGCAAAGCTCTGTCTGAAGCAACAGGCCGCCCCTGGAGGAGCACAGAGTCTGTCACCTGAGACCCGACATCTGCTCCATTCTCACAGTGGTCTCTGACCAGTGCTTGTGCTCAGTACCATCACTAAACTTTTCCGTGCCGTTTCCGAGATGGTGGGCTTGGGAAGGCGGGGTACGGGTCCTGTTCACCTCTGGAACCCACCCCAACCCTCGCTCAGGACTGCCCGGAGCAGAGGACGGTCCACCTTGGTGACAGGCCCTCACGAGAGGGGAGCAGGAGTCGGGCCTGAGTCCCCGGCAACGTCCCGCCGATGACGCGCTCCTCCCTCAACCGTCCCACCTTCCCTCCCCGGCAGGGCTGCCCCCACACTCCTGGGGCTCCTGCCCCTCCAGCCGAGCTCGGAGAAATACCTACATCTTTGCAGTTTTCCGACTTGGAGAAGTGGATGAGGTCGTCGTTGTACATGTCCTGGGTGTTGAGCAGGTCACTGTACTCCTTCTGGCTGAGGTCTTCAGGGTTAATCCCGTTGGCCCTGAGGAATTCCTGGTATGCCACGCTGAAGGCCTGCCCGATGGACTGTGCGATCAGCTGGGCCTGGATGGTAGCCGGAGAGGGAAGACAGAGGTCAACGAGCAAGCCCTGCTGGCGAAAGTGCCCGGGTCCCTGCAGGACCGGGAGCCCCAGGCATCAGCCGGGCCGGTGGGTCGACACGCGGCACCAACCCCTGCGAGGGGCCGTTCCCAGAATGACTAGGGACGTGTCTTACTATGATAGTGATCACAAGGGAGCCACTGGCATCCAGTGGACAGGAGTCAGGGCTGCCGGACCCACTGCCACGAAGAGGACGGTCCTGCCCAAAGATGAGCCACTCTACACCCTGAACAACTCCCGAGCCCACCGGACACTCGTACCCATGGACCACCCGGATCAAACCATCTGAGTCCAGGGTGCCACTTTAACTTATGTAGAACACAAAGGCATTAACTGCACGGTTCTAGTTCATGTGGAAGGTTCCGAGCACACAGCTGCTATGTTAAGTGAGAGAAAATGATGACTGCTTCGTCCAGCATCTTCCCCAAGACGTAAGCTTCAAGATTTTGGAAAATCATTAGCAGCAATGCTATCGGTGGTTATCTGGGTGGCCAGCAAATCACATCACCAGCAGCCTGTGTATTTGCTGCACACTGAGGGGATGCTGCATGAGGGTGGGGCCCGTCTACACGTCCATGTTCCTACTGAGCTCTCAATTCAAAAGGTCAAAAAGAAGGGTTTCCAATATTCAGCGAAACGCTATGTCGGCGTAAGCATGGGACGGCTCTGCTATTCCTTCTGGAATGGACGGGCCTGAGCGTCGACATGCTGTAGTAAGTACAATTTTATTTGGGCTTGCTTTCCTTTAATTTTCCTTTGTATTACATTTATGGCAACGCTTTAGTCTGTGGACACATTTTCAAAGGGGGAGGTTCTATTACCTATGAATTTTATTTCAGGACGGTAACGGGGCACCACAAAACATCTGTTGTAGGAAGGGGGTTCTGGGTCCCGCGGAGTTGGAAACCCTGATCGAGCCCAACCCGTAGTGTCCAGGTGAGGAGACTGAGGCCCAGAGACGTGAAGGAACTTGCTCAAGGTCACACAGCTCACGGGGCAGGAACTGTGCTTCTGTAGGTTCTTTCTCGGCAGCCTCTCCCTGCATTAATTCACCCACGCTATGAATTCAGCTCGCTGGCCGCCACCAGCATTTCTCACACGCCTGTGCTTCATTCGGCACTAGCCAAGGACCGTGACAGCAGTCCTCGCCTCTAGCCTGTGACCGACGGGAGCACGATAGTGCCACGGGCCCTCATCCTAAGCTCTCGAGACCATGTTTCAGAATTTAGCAAATTTTGGATTTTAGAAAGGCAACAGGGTGCATGTATCACACACGGTCTAAAAACCCCATCGGAACCCGGGGAATTGCGGCGTAGCCAACAGTAATAGTCCTGCAGCAAAATGGAGAAGATTCATGGTAAGCTGGAAAAATCCTAGACATGGTCTCATGGCAGTCCCGGATAGGCTTATCAGCCAATGGACTACAAAAACCCCTTTTGCTTCTCGAAGTCCTTTAGACTTGGGAACTACGGGTCTGTTTCATCGCCCCCGTTGGACAGGCAGGGAACAGAGGCTGAGAGGTGAAGGTAGCAGTTTAGCTAAAAGCAGCTGATGAACACTGAAATCGGAACCTCCTATGGTGGCTGGCTGTAGGCGAAGAAACGCTTCACTTTTCTCACTCTGTGAATCTGGTGACTTCACACGCACGAGTCATGAACAAGGAGGACCGCCACCCCGTGTCCTGAGTAAAACCGGGAGCGAGGCATCGCTACAGGCACGAGAGGCACATGTGGACGGATGACCTGAAAAACGGCAGCACGCGTGCCGTTACTGACGGAGGCCCCTGGCAGACGCACAGGCTGCTGCTGTGTGCGCGCTGTCTCCCGGGGCCACACGGCAGCCCGTGGGGGAGATGCTGTCGTTTTGCGCAAGCTTGGGGGCCTCACAGCCTGTAGGCGGAGGCAGGATCCCGATCCAGCTTTCTTGGCTCTGGAGTCAATGCTCTTCTGTCCTTTGCTTCAGAAGCAAAGGGGGTAAAAGTAAGATTGCCGGGTCCGCTCTTATCACACCTCTTGCTTCCTCATTCCTTTCATCATCTTCCCAGATGGGAGCCTGCACAAAAAGGGACCCCCTCCTTAGGAGCTCAGAGCCAGCTGGGGGCAGCAGAGCGTCACGTGGGCATCCACATGCCTGGGGCGGGGGGTGCAGAGCTAACTCCACCTTTCCAGCCTGCCTGCAGGACCCGTGAGCCTTAAGCTTCCAAGTGTCACTTCCGAAACTGTGAGAAACTTCCAGAACTCATTTTCTCCCCGTCTGCATGCCTGGCCTCCAGCTTTCAAGGAATACCAGGGAGGATGGCTGCCTTCTCAGCGATCTCGTCCCGGGGGGCTGTATTCTAGGGAACCAGACCAGCGGATGATGGTGCAGAGAGCGTGAGCGTCTCCACTCCCTGTGGCTGAAGCCCCGGGGAAGAGCAGCTGGCCTTGGACTCCTAACTTCTTGCAGGAAGGCAATTTACTGCAGCTAGATGAACACCCTCCTGGAGAAAAATGGCCTCATTTAAGGAGCCAAGGCTCCCACAGGCAATTTTCTTTAGCTACGGGCTCTCTGCTCAACATGAGTAACAGAGCTAATGCCGCTGTGGCGGGAGGAAAATCAGCACAATGACGCGGACACGGCCCCACTGGGGGGGGGGGTGCTCTATGGTTCCAGACCTTCATCACGGGGCCATGGCTCCTGGCCCTGAAGGGAGCTTCTAAGACCTGCCAAGCTTGAGGAGAAGCCAGATGCCTACGAAGCCTGAAGCCCAGAGGCCTCCCCAGCAGTTCCAGGGACGCCTGGGGGAAGAAGGCCCAAGGGACGAAGGGGCCCTGCCTCTGCGGTGAATGAATTTTCTCCGTTGACTGTGATGCCTGGGAAGATGGGGGTTAGGACTCACTGGCTTGGTGACAGGAGGAGCTGCTGGTTTTCGTGAGGACGGAGAGCCGGCAGGCGGTGCTCCAGCCGCTGGCGGGGGCGGGGAGGTAGGAGCAGGAATCCTAACTGTCCTGTGGTCTAGAGGGCGATGCTACACAACCGAGAATGATCCTCCCCAAGTGCCCTCATGCCCAGGAGACATGCGCTTGGGGCCCTCATGGGTCTGACTGCTTTCCTTCTCCTCTTTCCCCTCATTCTAAGCCATCCTCAAACTATACCAGCGGGCCCCTACCTCAGGGCCTTTGCACTTGCTCTTTTCTTAGTCTCAGTTGATGCAGGTCTCTCTTCAAATGTCACCTCCTCAGAGAAGGCTCTGTTGATTATCCTACCTGAAATAGCTCCTGTCCCGGCTTTATTTTTCCTTACAGAACTTCTAGCTATCTAGCTTAAGTACATTTATCTATTTATTTTCTATCTCCCTATGAGCATCATACTGAATACCTTGTCTGTTTATTCAGCCTTGTATCCCTAAAACAGTGCTTGACACATAGTAGGCGCTCAACAAACATGTGCTTCATGTATGATTGAGACCGACTCAGGTTCTGAGAAAGAGAGAGAATCTGGCCCACCCGAAGGCAGCCCAGGTCACCCAGCGGGGAGATCCGGGGAGGCATCCTTACATCCTCAGACTCAAAGACGTGGCATATCATCTTGTACTGCCTTTTTCCATCCTGGGATGGGTGGGAGGCTTCCACATTCTCCTGGGAGTTGGAGCGGGGCATCCGCCTGCGGGCCATCAGTACGACGATGTTCCCGATGTCTGCTATATAGGAAATGGTCCTCAGAGGGTGGTCCATCATCGTCTCCTGGAGGGCATAAGGGAGAGGATGCTGAGTCCAGAGCAGCATCTAATGGCCCATGAGAGAGTCTGTCACCCCACAGCCCGGCCAAGTGCAGTCCCCGTGTGGCAGGTGGGGGGTGGGGGCTGGGTTCAAAGGCTGCTGCCAGATTTACATGCACCCACTCAGGCCTGGGGCAAGTTCCCTGGACTAACAGTGACCCAGAGCAAGAAGGGGTCTGTGGTATGTGAAATAAAACGTTCAGTCGTTTTACAACCAGTAGAATCTCTGGTGGAGAGGTTAAAAGAATAAAATATCCACATGTGACGGTTGCATTGTGCGTGCGTGCATGTGTGTGTACGTGTGATTTTAAACAA
Source organism: Felis catus (assembly GCF_018350175.1). NCBI lineage: Eukaryota > Metazoa > Chordata > Mammalia > Carnivora > Felidae > Felis > Felis catus. Next base: position 12,097,782 of record NC_058380.1, read on the forward strand.
AATTTCGTAAAAGGCGAATCTGTTCAAGGTCACGAACCTTCTCGTGAAAACTTATGAGAAGGATTTGCAAACAGCATCCACGGCTTATTTTTTCCTTAGATCTTCAAGGAAACGGTCCCAGAGCACCACGGCCCCCTCCCCCGCAGCGGGCGCTGCAGACACAGCCTTCTAGCTTGTTTGGAAGCCAGCAGCTGAGGACAGGGGACCTACGGACACGGGCACAGGCTCGGAGCGGCCACGCTGGGAACTTCACCCCGGGAAAGGTGGCCGGCCAGCTAATACCTGTGTGTCGGCATTCAGTACTTTGATTCTCTGGGTGGAAATGAAGAGATCCACCTCGGTCATCGGCTGAGATTCCCCTTCGGGAGCCTGAGAAGAAAGAAGCACCAAGGGAAAGCTTAACGCCTCACCCCGACTCGAGGGCACGGGAGCAAGGTTAGCTCACACACACAGGCACTGAGACACAGTCACCAGAACGGCAGGGCTGACTCCAGATTGCGACCGCCAAAGCAGAAGGGACCACAGAGGACGGACTCACGGACGAGGGTGAGCGTTGCCGGTTAAGGGGGAAGACGCCCAATCCCCTCTGCTTCTCCCCCTACAGGAGAAGGGTGTGACTCTGGGAACGATGGTCGTGAACTGCCCTTTCTACAAGGCTCTTGGAGCCCAACAGATTGAAGAGTAAGGGCAAGTGGCCCACACCCCGAGACCTTGGAGAAGTCAGAGTGTCTGCCCCTGTTCAAGCGATGGGGGACAATGTTCAGAGCAGGAGCAAAGTCATTTGGATGCAGTTCTGGTAAAAGGGTCTTCACATTCGCACACCATCACAGCGACACAGAAGCCGTACCCACTCCTGAAGCCACCCCATTAAGAAGGAGCCCCAGATGCCTCAACACCCCATAGGTAGCCCACAAGCACCTAGAAGCTCGATAACCAAACAAGCACATCCGTCTCGTTCACTTAGGGTTTAAGTCCGCACAGTGTGGTTATTAGCGAGTTTTCTTTTTTGCATCCAGCAATCTGACAAATCCACAAGTCAAACGTGACTGTAATTGAACAGACCCAAGTCCCTGCCACATTAATGCTCCTGAAGGGTGGGAACTTGCACACTCCTGTAGGATTCATTTAGCATCTCCAATCCGCTGCCTGTTGTCTCTCTGATGTGAAATGGCTCATGAGCAACAGAAAACAGCCACTTTGGGCAACTCAGTTTTGAGAAACGTTGGCTAATGGGGCGGTTCAAAAAGAAATCTGAACGAAAACTTGCTGGATGCAGAAAACAAAAACACAAAATAATAAAAAGGCAAAACGTAAATAAATGAAAAGAACAGGCATAACACCAAGCTGATGACGTTATTTGTACTGCACCTTCTTTCTGCTTTTGGCTAATTTCTGGGCCATCTGCTTAGCATGGAAACAGAGACAGGAGAACAGTTAGAAAAGAATTTGCAGAGACTCAAAGCCAAAAAGGGAATTGACAAACTAGTATCAATAGTGCATAAAGCATTTCTGTGTCAGGAGAACTGACTTTAAAAAAATCCTGGTCTACAGACAATCAATTTCCTAACTCACGATTTCGTAGGTGGCAGGGGCTGTAGGAGGAAGGAAATGGATTGAGGTGCTTTTTCTATGTAACTGCAATCGATGCTTTCAAAGAACCAACTTGGTTCTGTTGATTTTCTTTATAGTACGCCTGTTGGCTACTTCCTTGATTTCAACCTACATCTCAATTTCCTTTTACTTTCTTTGGATTACATTTGATTTCTTTTTTTCTAGCCTCCTGAGATGAAAATTTAAAGGCCAGATCTTTAAACTTGTTTTTGCCCCAATACATTTATTTAAAGCTGTGAATCTCCCTCCAAGCACTGCATTAGCTGTATCCACAAATTTGTCATATTCCAATCTAATTATCCCTTCAAAATGTTTTCTAATTTCCACCGTTGAGTTTTCCCTTGAACTTTGGATTAGAGTTGTGTTATTAATTTTAATACATTTGGGGATTTTCTAGTTTTCTTTTTGTTACTTATTTCTGAATTAATTCCACTGTGGTCAGAGAACATACTGAATTGTGCTGGGTTCTTAGCCCTATGATCCAGAACATGACTGACTGTGGTGAATGTCAGGTGACTTCAAAAGATGCATTCCTCAGTTGTTGGGAATCGTGTTCTACCAATATCAATGAGGTCAATTAGGTTGGTTAAGGGTACAGTTTAAATCTTCTGTGTGCTGCCTGATATTTTTGTTTGTTCTAAAATTTACTGAGAGAGGTGTGTTAAAATCTCCAGCTGTTACTATGGATTTGTCCCTCTCTCCTTTTGGTTCTGCTAATATTTGCTTTATCTGTTTTATATCTGTGTTATAAGGTACATACAGATTTAAGGTACTTGTATCTTTCTGTTGGATTCATCTTTTTATTGTTCATCTCTAGTAATAATTCTTGCCTTAAATTTGTGTACTATTAATACAGCCTATTCCTAACTAGAAATAGATTAACATTCGTCCCCCCACCTTTTCTCATAAGTAAAAGAGAACACAGCTGATTAAAAAAGAGAGACAGACTGCAGCCAGATTGTCTAAAACTGAATCCCCGCTCTGCGACCTACTAGCTGCGTGACTTGGAGCGAGCCGCTTCATGTCTCTGTGCCTCAGTTTCCTCATCTGTAAAATGAGGATAAAAACAGTATCTACCACATAGGGCTGTTGTGAGGATAAAATAAATGTGTGCAAAGCTCTTAGAACAGTGTCTGGTGCGTTACGAGCGCTACATTTGTGTTGGATGTTACAGGATTACAATTTACCTACGTCAGAATGTAATTTCTTGGCTCTTGGTAAGGCTTGCTGGATATACACAGATCCTGTACAAATAATGGTGAGTCAATGGCCAAACCACGCACGCTGTTGTGGTGAGGGGGGGTGGGTGGAGGACTGTCTGCTCTCTCATACTCCTTCGTACTCACCTGGGGAAAAGCCCTTTTGTTCCCAGCAGCACGTCTCTAATTCATTAATGAGTCAAACGGGGGTGTCTGTTCTATCTCACTGGAGAGAAACCAGATGAATCGGCCATCCAAACACCAAGTACCTCATCTCTGGTGCAGCCAGGAAACTAGGGCAGCCCTCCTCCCCCCCTCCCCCTGCAAAGCTCCTCCTGGTGGCCATGAATTCATGGTGAACAGTCTGCTCTGGCAAAGTCAGAAGGCAGCAAGCGCAAGGCGGTATCGTAACCGCTGCGTGCGATGGTGGACGTGTGTCCGCGTCTGAGGAGTGGCCCTGTGCTGATGCTCCGCCACACCGTGCAGATTTCTAGGTGGGATCTGACAGTCCCATGGGGGGGGGGGGTGTTCTCATCTGCATCGGCTGCCATCCTCATGATAAATGACCACTGTGAGATCCTCACGTGCATGTGTTTGTTCTACCACTTTCCCTGAAATTATCTGGCCGGCATATAAGAATTTGTGATATTCTCGATACCAAAACCTAACAGCTGTGGGACGGGTCAACATTCTTCGCTGTAAGGAGCAGGGATCTGAAAGGGTCCTCTTCTCAGAGGAAACTAAGTCTGCTGCCAATGGAACAACCACACTTTTTTTTTTTTTTAACTGGGATGGTTGATGAAGAAAGAGAACCCAAATGGCCAACCAAGTTTCATGAAAGGCATCCTGAGATATAATTTCTATGAAGCGAAGGAGATTTTATGCACCTAAAGTAATACCAGGTGCTCAACCACATGTGGTGCTCAGGTGTCCTGAAACCAATTCTAATCTGAAGTTTACACACGACACGCGGGAGACGGTCGGATCCGGAATGAGAAATGGCAGTAGCAGAGAAGCCCGAGAGGACTAGAAGGCCTGCGTGTGTCGTCAAGCAGTGAGTGACAGCATCCCTTGCAATCCTCGTGATTCACGGGACCGACTGCGGCTTGCCCCTCAGTAAGCTGTGGCACCAGGGACATAAACCGTGGAACTGTCACTCACCCTCTCACTCTGCGAGGCGTGTTTACTGTCGTTAAGACTCTCGAGGTTAGTCGTGCTGGGGATCCTCCGGACTATTCTAGCTTTTCTTTCCCCAGCTGACATCTACGGGGCACTCGCTAGGTGCCACGTCCTTCTGGGCAGCTCACGTGTGTCGCAGTGCGAAAGCTTCGGGCAACCCTGTGAGGTGCGCACCGTACTCTCCTCTCGCAGAAGCGGCAACTGAGGCACAGAGAGGCTAATTCACATGCTCAAGGGCGCTCAGCTGTTAAGAGGCAGAACAGAGATCCCAGCCCCTGAAATCTCACTCTACTCTCCAAATCACTAGCTGTGTACCTCGGGCAAGCGTCTCAGCGGTAAACCTCTCAGTGTGTCAGTGAAGAGGGCTGATCATACCCACCTCACAGGATTTCCCACCCCCTCCATTTTGAGGAGTAAGTGAGATCAATGTATGTCAAGGACGTGCTCCAAGCGCTCATATACCCTTTCCATGTTAATCACAGGCTTCTTTGAGTCACGCGGGAAATCACGTGGCTTGCACAAAGCCTCACTGGTAGAGATTTTCATTCCACAATGAAGTCCTGATGGTTGACGGTTAAAGAAAACCTTTCCAGGAAAGAACAGAAAAACCTCATCTTTTTGGGACAAGCCAGGGAAGACAAACATGAGAACGGGTGATAATGAGAGCTCCTGAAAAAAGCGCAGCAAAAAATATCCAACGCCATTTGTGAGTCAAGGACACGAGCGTCACAAATGTAGGAAGGATGGAGACACGTGTGCCACGTCCCGCGTGGACGTGAAGCGGTTTCCGGGGCTCAGGGAAGGGCCCGGCAGGCCAGCCCGTCTTCTGGCCGAAGGGCAGCGAGCAAGAGGGTGGAGTGAGGCATGGATGCAGTGGAGAGAAAGGAAGACGGGGTTCCAGCCACGATGGCTTCAAGGCTGGGTCTCTGGGCAGGGTCAAGGCAGGGCTCCCACACTGTGGGACGAATGGGGCGTCTCTATCTACGGTGCTAGAGACACTGACAGCACGTAGGGCACAAGTTGCTCCCAAAACGTGTTCCAGAGAATCTCAGCGGCACAACTTTCAACAGGCACCCCACAGCAATCGTGTATTCTGTGTTCAGATAACGACAGGAGTTTCTGGTTAAACAAGGTGAACGAGACCTCCTTAGTACAGGAGTTCTCAAAATCTTTGATAGGAGAACGTATGTGGCAAATTCAAAAAAAGGGATCTATTTTGCGGCGTTTCTTGAGCTAATGTGCCGACAGAACCTCATCGGCGGGAGGCACGCAGCGTATCTGGGATGCCCCAGAGCGCAAAGATGCTCCATGAGGATGGTCTACCCCAGTGGAGAGTGGTCCCCAAATTAGTGTACCTCAGAAGCTCCTTGAGGGCCAATGAAAACACAGATTCCTGGGCCCTACCTGCCCCCCACCATGAATTTCGGACTGGGGTGAGCCTGAAAATCTGCATTTCTAACAAGTTCCCGGTGGTCCTGATGCTGCTGGTTAAGGAATCCCATTTTGAGGACTACCTCTTTCATGCATTCCTTAGTCGCATGGGGGCTTCCTAAAACGATATTTCTTCTCGGAAATGACGAACAACAAAGGCAGAAAAGATACATTAGGGAGGGTCCAAAGATGGAAAAAAAAAAAAAAAACTTAAGAAAAATGGCAGATGTCTTCTAATTCTGATGTTGCATTTAGATCCACCTTATTCATTACATTTTGATGGACGGAAAGGCTTTTAATTTCAGATTCCTCAACCTGCCTTGAATTACCGTTACTTAACCAACCGTCTTGGTTCCCGTATTAGACTGCAAGTTTCTCAAGGTCAAGGATTGGGTCTTGGTTACTTTTTATCTCCTGAGATGCCTCTCACAAGGGTCTGCAGAGGAACAGTTTGCTTTCTGAGCCAAATTCCTTTGTTTTCCTCTCACGTTAACTAGAAAATTTCGGGCCAAACCGCAACTCCAAATTCTCTCCCCATTTGGCAAATAAATTTATAAATTCTTTAAGAAAATATTAATTCTGCAAACTCCAAGTGCGAGTCAATGAGCACCACAACAGACCCCCAGGAAGGAAGTTAAAGACAGTTCTGAAAGCCCAGCTGCAGGTTTGGCGTTTGCTCAGAGTTAAAGTAGCACAGACACCAGGGCCACCCAAGACTCATGGTGAGGAAGGTCTCACCCACACCCACTGGTCAAACTCTGCAGGCAGAGGAAAGAAAGAGGGGTAAGATGGGGGTCCCCACGGGGAAGAAGGGAAGGAAAAGGAATCAGAAACAGGAGGAGGAAACCCCTCTTGGTTCAGATGACACATCAAGGTGGAAATCACTTATCAGTTTGTCCTGAGGATACTGCTAAGTGGCTTCCCAAATAAATCCACACATTTTCCTCTTTCTTTCCTTCCTCTCCTGGACACTGTCCAATCTGTAGCTACCTTCCTCTCTGCATCTTTATAGAGGTGGCCTAGAAGGACTCATTCCTGAAAGGTCAGCCTCTCTTTAGGAAACAGGGTGGCACCACATCCCTTACAGAAAGGGGTCTCCTACGCGCATGTGCGGGCCCACAGTGCAGGCGCCTGCGAGACCATCCCCACTGATCCAGAGAAATGCTCTAGGTGCCCTGGTTCCCTCTATGAAATCTCAGGGCACATCCTGACACAGTAGCTTTCTAGAGGAGTGCAGAACTAAACCATGGGTCTGTGCACCTAGCATTTGAAAAAGCATCAAGTCAAACAACTTGACGGGCATTTAAACTGAGGTAAAAGGAACAGGAGGCAGAATATATTTAACGACAGGCAACAGCCCCTTCAGATGCACAGAAGCACATCGCAAAGATGATACTTACAAATGAAATGTAACCATTTAACTTTACCACTCTATAATGAATTCCTTACACTACAATAATTTGCTGTAAAAAATAAATATATGTGTACCAGATGTCTGCCCTGCTCTAGGCAGGTCTAAAATGGATTTATAATCAGACAGTCTCATCTTGCTTGTTATGATCAACAAAACCATCTAATTTTTTTGATTCAAATCAACCGTGGAACTTCTGGATACCGATCCTTTGAAGCCTCAAAGTGAACCTTCTGGTTTCTTATCAGGGAGGCTGGACTTTAAGAAGGGAAAACCTTGCTCTAGGACCTCACTGCGGAAATCGAAGCTGTAATTCACAGCACGCTGGCTCGTGGCCGGGCTCTGGCTCGGGGGCCACAGCACACGCTGAGCACGCCTTTACGTTCTGGGGATGTGCCTGCTCCCTTCCTCCAGGTCACATGTCACAGGGCAGTGGAAAGAGATAAACTATCTGTGGGACTCAGTGGCTGCCACTCAGGAGACCGATAACCAAGGTGCCCAGTATGATACCCTAACCTGGACGTGTGTGAAACCTGGATGGACAGAAGCCGGGAGAACTCATGTCAAAACAGCACAGTTTTCTGCCCTGGGGACCTTCAGGGCTCCTCTGGGGGCGGGCTGTTGCTCTGTTCTGAAGGAGTCACGTGAATGGGCTGTGGTGGTGCTCCCTGACAGGGGCTGAGGGGTGCTCTGGCGTTCTGTGGGAGTTACATCTCTATGCTGTCCGCCTGCATCCAACACCTGCCCTCCTGCTCAGGTACACCCTGCACCCTTACTGGCTCGATTCACTTCTCACTGGTGCTGCGGAGCCCGAGGGCAAGGCTCTCCCTCTACACACTGCTGTTTTCTCTTCCTTCCGGAGACCTTGCCCAGCCTTGCACACGCAAGTGCTCAAGAAGTCGTTTCTCGTGGATTAAGGACCCTAAGTGACTGGCCTACACTTGTTCTTCTTCCTCTTTCCACACTGCCCCCGCGACACCAGGAGGTAACCGGGGCACGTGTGCACACGACCACACAGGAAAGGGAAGGGTTCCTTGAGGACGAATGGGATTTTGACCGGCTGAAGCTGGACAGAACCAAATCCGGGGAGTCCTAACCTGTTCCAACTTGCTGGAAATACCTGGTTCTGGGTTTCGGTGGTGCTGGTATCCCCGGGGCTCCAGGTGGACTGGCCCTGTGGCCCCAGCATGGCTGCCCAGTGGTTCTAGGTGCTGGTGGTGCTTACTGGCACCAGAAGTGTCCCTGGAGCCCTAGGTCTGTCCACGATTCCAGGTGGCGCTGGCACCATGGTGGAGATTCTAGAGCTCAGCATTTCCATTGGGATCAAACCAGTTCTAGCTGGCTCAAAGTGGTTGCGAATGGTTTCAACCAGATGAAAGTCGTTCTTGCTGGATCAAAACAGGCTGCTCCTTTTAAATCTTGATAAGGCAGATGCCAATCGGTCATGACTGGCTCAAGCCTGTTTAAACACTGGGCTAGCTACCTCGTTATGGTTAGATTTGATCCAACGGCTCCCTGCGCCTGGAGCAAACCAGTTCAATCTAGCCTGAGCAGGGTCAGCTGGCTCAAAAGCAGGAGGCTGAGTCTGAACCACGCCTGTAACACCAAGTGTTCAAGTCACTGACTGCGACGTGCGTGAAAATCCAGGGATAAAGCTCTCGCGCTGGAGAGGTGATGCTCGAAATGACATCGTTCCTCATGCTACCAGCTTTCCAAAGTTTAGGATCATATGTGCTTTTTCTTAAGACTGGCCATTGAGAACACCCCAAGTATACAGCATTTATCCAAAAGGACTCAGGCACACCTTTTTTCTGTTGGCAGGTACACCATCCCAATCCGCTCTCCCCTACACTTGGGACTAGATATGCATGAGGTACGGGGGAGACCACCGCGGACGGCTCAGGCCGCCGCACCCACCCCCGGCACCCCCTTACCTTGATCCTGCTCACGGCTTCCTGGGCCTGCATCATGCGCACGTTTTTGGAGGGAGTTTTGTCTGAGAGCAGCTGGGTGGAGCCAAGGTAATTGGCAGCAAAAATGATCCCATCGATCAAGTCTTCGGGGTCACAGGGTCCGGGAACTGGAACACACAGAGCCGCAGGGGTGAGTGAAGCCACCCTGGGGTGGGCCCCGCAAATCGCCGACCGCACAAGCACCCTCCCCGACTGCTCAGTGCCAGCACAGGTGGCCCCCGCGGTGGAGACCCTGAGCAGGTGCATCACCCTGCCAGTCCAAGGCACCTCTCCGGGTCTGCCTTCACTCACACCTTGCTTTCAAAGGGAAGAAACAATTTCTTCTTCATCCACTTTGCCCAGACCATTTACTGGGAGAAATGATGTGTTTATTTAAATATGAAACATACAACTCAATGACAAAGGATGTTGTTTTTCCTGTTAGACTGGGAGCCCTTTGGGGACAAAAGACCATGTCATGTTCGTCTTTGGCTCGCGTGTCTAATCAGTGCCTGTCACCCAGGGGGCATCAAATAAATGTTTGCCAGACAAATGGTTAGGTGAGCAGGAGGCCGCTTTATTAGAAAACCTCATTTTAAAGCGCCACGTTCACATCTCTCCCTTCTACTTTATGCATAATGGGGAAAACAAATCTTACCAATTGGAAAAATGGGCATTTGTTTGAGAAGGTCTGGATCCCTAGAATGGCCTCTGACCCCAGCTCTGTGAGGCAGATGACATTACCCTGAGTCCCCTGATGTCAACCTTGCTGACTTACAGGCTGTGGTGTCCCCGGCTTGCATCCACACACGGATCAATTCCGAGGAAAATCAGAATTTTCTGTTCTCACTGACCAGCCTTTTAAATTGAACCTTACTTTTAACATATTTAAAATGGGGGCATCTGATTCTAACCATCATCACCTGCAAACCCTACTTGAGATTCAAACATGTCTGGGACTAATAAATGACTTGAGAACAGATGCACAAAGAAAGGCGTTTTAATTCTGCAGTGAAAAACATATGTATTTTCTTTGGCTTGAATGCCATATTTGGGGAGATTAAAATATACATTTTTAACCCACTGTTAAAACCCCAGGCTCTTAAATTAGATAACTGGCAAAGGAAACAATTTGCTTTTTCCTTTTGGAAAGCTAATCTGAAATGATTTTTATTTTTATCCCTCAACATCGAGCTCATCTTGAGCTTAACCAGCTGCTTCCCATGGATAAGCTACTTAAGACTGAGAGTTCAGTCTTAAAACAATCTTATCGTTTTCCTAAAGCCAAGGTGGTGGCTGACACAAAGAAATTAACAGCATTTTAGGAAAGGCCTTCACCAAGCGTCTGCGTAGTCAATGAATAAGGAAACATGTTGTTTGCCATATTCTCGATCTTTCCAAGAAAGGCTTCTGGCGAGTGATACTCAGCCAAACCGGCCTCAACTACGTGCCAGTGGTTCACCTTCTTCTCCAAGGTCACAGACGTCCCGTGCTGAAACTTTCATAGAGGTGAGAAGGATTCAGGGTGTTGGCCACATACAGTTTTAGTTGTCCAGCCGGGAAGCGCTACTCTAACTAAAATAACACGTGGACGGGTTTGGAACCTACATTACACTTTGTAAAAAACTAAAAGATTATCAGTCTCCTATCATAAATTCCTGTGCGGGGTTTACAGTGTTAAACATAATCATGTTTGCCCAAACAGGCATGGAGCAAAAAGATCTCATCTGGGATAGTAACTTTTAAAAACCTTCCATTTATTTTGTGAACATAATGAATGTTAAAAGAAAGATAAAGAATTAACCACGTACTTCTCTACGGGCCTTCCAGGATTCTATGTTCATCTCTGAGTTAGCGCTATTCCCCGAAGAGGGTCTCTCGTCAACCATGGTGACTGTGGATATGCGGGTAGGTTTAAAAGCAATCCAGACAATACTTAAATGACTACATAAATGCCGACCAGTCAAGAGACAGTTACACTGGACCTAAATAAATTATGCATTTGAGATATGATCTAAGGCCACTGATCCTCCAGGGATTTTGAGGATAATCAAATGTCACTGTTGCTAGATCATACCCTGGGAAAAAAGCCGTTATGTTCGTAATTTCATTTTAGAATTTTTTTTTTTAAGTTAAAAAAAATTCACATTATACTGGTCCTAAGTCAAAGAACTGCAGGTTTCGTTTCGGCCTTCTGGAACGTGTTTGTCCTTTCAGGGAGGCCTCCGTGTTGCTCACACGTTATGTCCTCACGCCTTCGTGAATGCTGAGTCTGGGGGAGCGTCGTTGAAGAAAAATGGAATTTCCAAACTTCCAAAAACTCCCCGAGGAACACTCATGGAATTCTTGGGCCTCACAAAAAATGGCACGAATAATTCACAGGTTACTCAAGAAAGAAACCTGAGTGAAACAAACCTATGAGCTTGACCGAGGCTGCAGGACTGCAGGGTCATAAAGGTCTAAGAATCCTGGTAATTCATTCTCACACTGACTATTCATTCATGGGATCCAAGGGCCAGACAGAGCTTCACGGTGGTGTTCTGGGTGGTTTCTAGTCCCCAGAAAATCCTTTTTCAAGAAAATGTCAATCTACCCTACCTGAAAAACTAACCTCCATCCTCTCTGGTAGAGGGTCGTGGCACCTCTAGCTAATGAGCACCTTTGTGTGGATGAGGAATAGGCACTCCGTTTGTGGGGCCTGACCTCAAGCTGAGCTGCCCCGCGTGGGCCAAGTTCTGACCCCACTAGGCCTCCTGAACGGGTGCCCTTGAGCAGTGAATCGCCTGCACAACCATACGTGGCCACCCTACACAGAATACCATTTACCTGGAGAGCTGTGGAATCAGACTGCCAGCTCACAGCCTGGCTCTGAAACTTGCTAACTGTGTGATTTTGGGAAAGGCACTCACCTCGGCTTGAGTAAAAATGCCTCAGTTCCCTCCTGTGTAACATGGGGGTGTGAAGTCCACTTCACAAGATAGATAGGAGGATTCAATAAGTTATTACATGAAGACCGTGTATCTGGCACAGAGTACAGGCTTGATAAATGTTACTACACTTAACTCATCCAAGCAAGAGATGAGAATTATTGGGAAGGTCTTTTTTTTTTTTTTCCTTCCCTAAATTTAGAGGACCAAAAGTCTCCTTTAAACTTCATTCCCAGTTGAGTGGTCCTTGACGGATGTAAGAGGTGTCCTGGACTAGAGGAGAGGAGATTTGGATTCAGATGGAATATGACCGTTTCTAAGCTGGAAACAGCCCTCAGCCTCCATGCACCCTCTCTTGGGTTCTCAGGGACAGAATCAGCAAAGGTGAGGAGGGAGGTGAGGAATCTCTGACAGGCTCGCGGCTGTTTTCTTTTAGTTTAAAATTCTCTGATCATTAAGACTGTGAATAAGTGGTTCTGTGGCCTTTCTTCCCCACTATGGTCTTACCGCCCAGTGCTTCAAATACCCAAAATGCTAGAAGATTCATGCACGACTCAGTACTCAATTACTTCCTTTTTCAGCTCTTACCTTCAACGTAGGTTGGGAATGAAGCCAAGCTTTTTCTTGACTGTAATCAAGACAAAGAGGTTTCAGAAAGGGCAAAGCGTGATGAAAAATGCATTAACACAACTTTATCCATGCAACATGAAAAATAAATAGATCACCAATGACAGATATTAATCAGGTGTCGACCGTTTTTGGTTATTACGGAGAGAAAGGTGTGACCAGACACACACACTTCTTATTAGAGGTTACCCAAAGCCCAGAACATCCATTCATATTTTAGGTAACCTGAAAATCTCACATTCCACAATTAGATGTCCATCCGCTTAAAAAGTTTCTAAGTGAAAAACTGTTAGATGAGTAAAAGCACCAACAATGTGATTATATGTTGAAATCAAGAATTCTCTTGGGGAATTTTATTTCCCTTCAGGTCTTTGCTTCAGTCATCTCTCACTGTGCTAAAAATGTTTGCCAGAGTTTTCCTCTCCTCCTTTTGTCCCTTGTTGGTTTAAAAATTCCATCACGTAAGTGATTAGTGTATGTTACCTTAACATAAGAACATAAACAAAGGAGTGAATTGAAAACTGTGGAATTTCTTACACTAAGTAACACCTCACAGCAAGGGTCTTCCAGCAGCATCGTTGGGCTGTGGGCACGATTGGCTAGAAACCTTCTAGAACCTGACTGGACGGCAGTTTCAATGCTAGGTTGCAGAGGAACAATACTTACCATTTGGTTCCTCCCGTAACTGAGTGGCACAGAGAACTCTGAGTGGCCTAAGAGTAGGAAGTTCATTCCCGCTCTCGCCACAGAATTTGTACCTGATGTGTTGGGGGCAGGGTGATGTGAGCATTGCAGGAGAGTGGAGAGCCACTGTCAAAAACAAGACTCCTTCAAACGAGCAGAAAGGAGGGTCTGCAAGGCCCAGGGCTGTCCTCAGAAAGCCTAAAGATTTTCATGGCTAAGAGTCTAGTGGGTATATCATTTCAATCTGTATGTTTTAAGAAAAAGGGTATCATACAGCATAGCTGCTCAATGGGTTGACCTGGGTTGATGGTAAACCCTGGGGTGCCTGGCGGCTGGGAGAGGTAGGGCCTAAAAGAGGGGGGGCATCAGGGGAACAGCTCTGTCTTGTAGCACCTTTGCAGCAAAGGGATGACTAATTAATAAATACCTGCACAACACTCTAAAAATAGTAGTGTTAACTGTTCTATAAAAAAAAAAGGGGGGGGGGGAGGCAAACACACCCAGGCTTAAGACTCTGTTTCAATTCAAGACAATGACAAGAATTCAACACGAATCACACAACATAGCACACAAGGCAACCTGTCAGTAAACCTTCCGGAATGTGCCCGCGGGGATGAAATGGTTCATCACACCGAAGACGGTGGGTTTCTTATTTCAGAAGGGATAACCTTTAAGGAAACTACAAATACAAGTCCACTGGGAATGAAAGGTCATTGGCTCCTTTTGTCCCTTGCTGGTTTAAAAATTCCATCATGTAAGTGATTAGTATATGTTACCTTAACATAAGAACATAAACAAAGGAGTGAATTGAAAACTGTGGAATTTCTTACACTAAGTAACACCTCACAGCAAGGGTCTTCCAGCAGCATTGTTGGGCTATGGGCATGATTGGCTAGAAACCTTCTAGAACCTGATCGGATGGCAGTTTAAATGCTAGATTGCAGAGGAACCTCTGCATTTATGGAAACCTGCACCCCAAGGAAAGCTAAGATAGGTGGACAGGAAGAAAGAGAACTACAATTTCAACTTCAATGGTGCTTGACATTGGTTTTACTTTTTCGTTGATCCAAGTGAGAAGAAAGGGTCAGTTGAGGGGCAATAGCCAGCTCTAATTCTGGCTAAAAACAACAAAAACTGTGTACCTTCGCGGTATGTAGATGGGAGCCAGTCTTCGCAAAGACTAAAGATCTTAAAATTAGTATTTCCCAACCACCTTCCTCGTCCTTGCCCTCAACAGCAAGGGGCCTGGGGTAGAGAGGGTTTACTTTGTTTAATCAAAATGGGTTGGCCTCCAGGTACACCCAAGAAGCCAACTCAGACTTTCTTGGCCTATTAGGATACTTTTCTGAATGCTCACTTCAAGGACAGTCCCCAGATTTTAGCAGAAGCTACGAAAGAATTACTTGAGTCTATAGTTCTAAAAGCTGCCGCTTTTATTTAGAGCCACAACGGAGGGCATTTGGTACATTTACTTATTCTCTATTCATAAGCTCATGACTGGCTTTCTTTAGTCTCTGGGGTAGTAAGTTTTTTACGAAAAGAGTTTTGAGAAATGAAAGAATCTCTAATTATTGCACACAAAGAGGATTTTCATCATTATTTCTAAGGATATGCAGAAACATGTGCCAAGTCCTGTAGGAACCGAGAAATAACACATTTGCCTTGCTTATTATATCTGATGAATAATCAAATGCTGAATATTCAGATGTCTGATTAGCCCTTTGTTTCCTCACATGTGGACAGAGATGAACATGAGTTGATCCTTCACATTCAAGAATTAATAAAGCCACAGTCAAGAAGATGAAAGGCCAAAGTCCTTGGGATTTTGCAGGAGACACTAAACCACGTGCAGAGCCAGGAGACCCGACGACTGGAGTCATGACATACAAGTTACCTTGTCCACGCAGCATGTGGCCTGCGGGCACTTTTTGCCCCAAGGGCAGAAGACCCTGGCATTCAGACCCTGGGCCCACAGGAGCTCTGGATTCACAGCCTGCCCTGACCCCTTGTGGGCCCTAGACCTTGGGTAAGTCACTGAGCTTCTATGCTGCCTCAACCACAGTGTGAGGGCAGTGAGTCCTACACCTCACAGAATTACTCTAAGGATTAAATGAGATACTATCTATGATTTGCTTGGCCCGATGCCTGACCAATGTAAATCCTCGAGAAATGGCCGCTTTTTATTAGTTATGATCACTGTGGCCTTGATTCTTTTCTTCTTGTTTCTTGTTCTCACCCAACCATGTACTATGAACAAAGGATAAGGCAGAGCTGTGGGATCTAGGGTCCGGAGAAACAGTGACCTAGTTACCCTCCGCTCCCATGAGGTAGGGTCTGAGGACAAGACCAGAGGAGGACAAAGCGTATTTCAAATTGAAATTTTAATGTTGGTGTGATTTCAGAGAAGGTCTCCTTATGTTCGTTTGGGTTAACGTACACAGGTTATTAAAAAATCTACTTCTCCCTGTGTGAATAGTCAATGGCAAACGTGTGTGTACTCAGTGATGCCTCAAGGGTAAATTTTAATGAAGACTCCCTTTAGAAGCGATCTGCCACTCGCTGTGAGATGGAAACCGCTTCCTTTTGTCGCATGTAACGTAGTATGCTTAACAAAAGGGAGGAAAAGGAGACAGTCATTGACTACATGGTTTACCTCTTTCACGCACAGCCTCAGCACTGGCTGGGCTGGGGTGAGCTGAACCCACCTGGAGACCACATAGGCACAGGCCCACAGCTACCCGAGGCCACTTCATAAACAGCTGGGGTGGCACTTGGCTGCGGGTCAAAGGACAACGGTGTGGGAAAAGGCAGCGCCCCCCCTCCAGGAGGAACACCTGCCCTTTTACTACCTTGCTTGGAAGCAAGCATTATTTAGTAGGGCGACCACGTGACTTACTGTCGGAGAGGGACACTTCCGGGCTGTGCTCTCTAGGGGTCCTTAGCCACCCACGACTATTTAATTAAATTGGAATAAAATGCAAAATTCGGTTCCTCAGTCCCAACAGCCACATTTCAAGAGCTTCCTAGGTGCATGTGCCTAGGGACCACCATATAGGATAGCACAGAACTGAGTATTTCCACCAATGCAGAAAGTTCTCTTGGATAGGGAAGAGTGGAGGGGCGCCTGGGTGGCTCAGTCAGTGAAGCGTCTGACTTGAGCTCAGGTCATGATCTCATGGCGTGTGAGTTCGAGCCCCACGTCGGGCTCTGGGCTGATAGCTCAGATCCTGGAGCCTGCTTTGGATTCCGTGTCTCCCTCTCTCTCTGCCCCTCCTCCGTTCACACCCTCTCTCCCTCTCAAAAATAAACATTAAAATTTTTTTTAAAAAAAGAAAGGGAGAGGGGTGCTCCCTAGCTGCACTGCTTGCACAACAGGTGTGGACTGGAAACCACCCCAGGTAAACCAGGACCAGCGGTCATCCTGATGTCATGAGAGATATTTCACTTGGGCCTGAAATAAACGGGTACTTAAGAAACCAGTCCATTTCCCAAACCGAGGTTTGTAATACCCTGAGGAAGGATGGTGCTACACAGAGCTCTTCCCCTCCAGTTTCTGGCACTGTCCTGGAGAACTTTCTGGAATGATGGAAATTCTGTGTCATCTCCCCTGTCCGATGCAATAGCCACAAGTGACATGCGGCTACTGAGCACTTGACCTGTGGCTGGCGTGCCTGAGAAGGTGCACTTCTGTGTCGTTTATTAATCAAAATAGACACCTGTGGCCGGTAGCTACCAGGCTGGACGGTGCGGCTTCAATCACCGAACTCCAGGCTGGAGAGGAGAAATCCGCATTTCTCTCCCGCGAGGGGAATTTGGGGGATTTGGGCAGGAAGCTGAAGAAAGCTCACACCAGAAGAGTAAGACAACACACGGGCCGGTGGCTTCTGGAACAAAACGGCACCCTACCTCTTTATTCGAGGAGGCCTCCGCGGGGTCGCTGGGGTGAAGGGGTATGCTCGAAGACTCTGCCCCCAGGGGAGGGGAACTGCCAGGAGACGGGGACTGGAACACAGCAAGGGAAGGACACAGTGAGAATCGGGGGGTAAGGGAACACCCGGCCGGGGCGGGGGTCAGAGGACAAGGCCCCACAGAACCGAACAAATGCTTCCTCAGTGACAAAACTTTCTTGCAGAGAAGCTACCAACAGTACATAAAAGGCCTGCATTTTTTGAGCTCTTTTATTTCTATTCATGTTTTTCATTTTAGAGGTGGGGAGGGGCAGAGGGAGAGACAGAATCTTACACAGACGCCACGCTCAGTGCAGAGCCTGACGCAGGGCTGGATCCCAAGACCCTGGGATCATGACCTGAGCCAAAATCAAAAGTCAGACACTCGACCGCCTGAGGCACCCAGGTGCCCCTTGAGCTCTTTTAGATTCCCACCATATTTTCTTGTTTCATTTATGTTTATTTATTTTTGAGAGAGACAGAGAGACAGAGCATGAGCAGGGAGGGGCAGAGAGAGAGGAGACACAGAATCCGACGCAGGCTCCAGGTTCTGAGCGGCCAGCACAGAGCCCAACACAGGGCTCGAACTCAGACTGCGAGATCATGACCTGAGCCGAAGTCCGAAGCTTAACTGACTGAGCCACCCAGGCACCCCTCCCACCATGTTTTTAAAGGAAACTTTTATAGCTTTGCCATTTTGTTCCTCCTTGGGCCAAGTGTTTAAACAAAGCAAAAGGTGAACAGAGTCCTAAACGAATAAAGCTAACGGGGATACACATGCGTCTGTGGTTTTTAAAATTCTGACAAAGACTTTGGATACTAATGGTCTTACAAAACCACCTGCCCAAGATTACCCGAATGGAAAAGGAAAAATGAAAACAGGTATTTTTTAATTAAACATTTTAAAATGTTTATTTTTGAGACGGGGGGAGGAGCAAAGACACACAATTCGAAGCAGGCTCCAGGCTCTGAGCTGTCAGCACAGAGCCTAATACGGGGCTGGAGCCCATGAACCGTGAGATCATGACCTGAGCTGAAGTCAGAAGTTTACCCAACTGAGCCACCCAGGTGCCCCCAACCAGGTATTTTTACTTATTTTTCATTTTTTTTTTTTTTTACTTGAGAGTGAGAGAGAGCGCGTGTGAACGAGCAAGGGGCAGAGAGAGAGAGAGAGAGAGAGAGAGAGAAAGAATCCCAGGAGGGGGAGAGGGTGAGGGGGAGGGAGAGAGAAGCAGGACTCACCCAAAGCAGGGCTCGTATTTTACCCAAAGCGGGGCTCGTGTTCACCCGAAGTGGGGTTCAAACTCACCCAATGTGGGACTCGAACTCATGGACCGTGAGATCACGACCTGAGCCAAAGTCAGATGTTAACGAATGAGCCACCCAGGCACCCTGAACGTGGCAGCTGGGACTGATGACCAGAAACCACACCACCTGTATTTCTCTAGTCCAGATTTCAAGTATTTTTTTCGGATTTAATCCACAGGCCATTGAAAATTCAGAGAAATTTCAGCATCCAAACAATATGACCTTGGCTGCTCTTGAAACAGTTCAAAAATCCTTTATTACATGATAGGTTTGAAAATAGGGGGTAGAAACATAGCCTCGGGGCATATGGTCCCCATCAGGTGTGTTACTGCCTCTGGTGGTGGCACAGGTAGGTCTTGCTGGACGGGGAACAGGAAGCCCCAGGTGAGGGCCCAACACAGCATGTGCTCTGTAAACACCTTCCCAACGAACAGCCAAAAAGTCAAGCCAGCAGGCCGGAGGGTGGGACTAGTACGGGCGCTGGAAACCCTCCCCAGCCAGTACCCAGACATCTCTGCATGTGCTCCTGAAATCCTGACAGATGAAGGGCATCTTCAGGCAAGCCACAGGGATGCTAAAGAATGCTGCAGCCAAGGTCCTCTGACAGCAAGGGTATACCCCGCTTCACCATTTGTTGAAGTCTGATAGAAAGCCTAAAACGGAACCCACGTGACCATCTGTTCTCTGAAGAAGCGTGGCCGTGTGAGGGGAGGTACGTCCCAGACAACGGAAGCCGGGTCAACCAGTGACAGCTGAATCTGTTTCTGATCTCTTGCAACTGGCCCCCTTGGGAAAACCGAGATAGAAACAGCGGCACGGGACCTCTGCATGGAAAAGGAGAATGTTCCACAAGATTGGTTGTGCTGAGTAGGGGAGGGGGTACATTAATACACAGTGGGACTTCGGGGCACCTGAGTGGCTCAGTCCGTTAAGCGTCCGACTTCGGCTCAGGTCATGATCGCGCGGTCCGTGGGTTCGAGCCCCGCATCGGGCTCTGTGCTGACAGCCCAGAGCCTAGGGCCTGCTTTGGATTCTCTGTTTTCCTCTCTCTGCACCTCCCCTGCTCACTCACTCTCTCTCTCCCAAGAATAAACATTAAATAAGTAAATAAATAAATAATGGGACTTCAATGAGCATTATGTGAAATCATAAAAAAAATACATCTTTTCCAGAAAGTCTGGATTACAGGAAAACACAGGGGGCACCAAATGACCTGGACGATGATGTGGTGAAATGCAGTTTTATTCACGCTGAGGCTATTCCTGTGAGGCCTGGATTTGATTTCCATGCCCACAGACCTGATTCTGGGCAGGGAAGTGAGGACCAATGAGCTTCTTAATCATTCACAGGCAGAAATCAGCCACTGCCCAGTGAAGCCAAGAGTGTGGGCGCAGGGTAAGAGCAGACATAAAGGACCCCCTAACTCCACAGCCCCTGGACGCAAGAACCGAGTCCTACATGCCTTAAAAAAATCCCACGCATGGGGCGCCTGGGTGGCGCAATCGGTTAAGTGTCCGACTTCAGCCAGGTCACGATCTCGCGGTCCGTGAGTTCGAGCCCCGCGTCGGGCTCTGGGCTGATGGCTCAGAGCCTGGAGCCTGTTTCCGATTCTGTGTCTCCCTCTCTCTCTGCCCCTCCCCCGTTCATGCTCTGTCTCTCTCTGTCCCAAAAATAAATAAACGTTGAAAAAAAAAAATTAAAAAAAAAAATCCCACGCAGAAGTTTTTATTTGGTGCCCAAGAGAGCTGAGGGGTACTGGCTGAGGTTAGCTTAGTGTGGACCACTCAAAATTAATGTAGGAAAGTCCTCACGAGATTATAGGGCCTTTATTTGTTTTTTTTTATTTTTTTTTTTAAATTTTTTTTTTTGACATTTATTTATTTTTGGGACAGAGAGAGACAGAGCATGAACGGGCGAGGGGCAGAGAGAGAGGGAGACACAGAATCGGAAACAGGCTCCAGGCTCTGAGCCATCAGCCCAGAGCCTGACGCGGGGCTCGAACTCACGGACCGCGAGATCGTGACCTGGCTGAAGTCGGACGCTTAACCGACTGCGCCACCCAGGCGCCCCTATAGGGCCTTTAAAGTTTCCCAGTTTTTCAGATTTGAAGAGCTTCCTTAGATATTTACATCTAGGTCTTCCCCCAAGTAATTTCCTCTGTTGCAAAGATTTTAAGGGTCTGGTCCCTGGGAAGCTAGGACAGCTGGTTTTTCTTTAATTGCTTGGTTTGAGGGCTGTGTTACACCTTCACTTAAAAAAGAAAGAAAAGAAAAAAAAGAAAAAAATCTTCAAAAGAGCCCCTCAGTTCCTATTTCCTCATCTAACCATCTTCTCTTGAAAATCTTCTAAAAATGGGTTCGTTGCAACACTGGGAACATGGGATCATCTCAGGATGATGTGAGAATGCAGGTGATCCAGACAGCAGGCTGGAATGTGGAAGAGGCAGGGCAGACCCCATAGTGAGGTGAAGTGACCAGCGCCCGGAGCCTGCTGGGGCACACGGGAGAGGAGGGACCCACACTGCCCTCATCAGGGACCACTCCCCCCCAGGGCACCACACTCTAGCCTTCTGCATGCAACTAAGCTCACTCACTTTTCCTTCCATTTGCATGTGCAGTTAATGACCTCCATCTAGAGAGTTCTCCCACGTTCTTTCCCACCGTCGATGCTGAACTTGAAAGTACCTATTTTGCTGAAGTTTTCTCAGACTCCACTCACGGTATACGGTTCTCCCCTGACGGCTTGGGTCAAGTTCTGTAATTATGTGTGTGTCTGCCCTCTCCCAAGAACTCTGGCAGGGATCTTATCTTAATCATCTTTGGCATCCAAGGGCCTGGCCGTGGGGCTCATCAACAGTAGGCATTCAGTGAACATTTGCTGAATAAATGCCTTCAGTGTCGTTTCCAGCTTTACCATATTCTCCAACCTGCAGAAAGCAGGTCAACCACTGATCTCCTTCATTATTGTTTCCTGGTCGATGGGATGCCCCCTCCTTTTTTTAATGTTTATTTTTGAGAGAGAGAGAGAGAGAGACAAAGTGCTCGGGGGGAGGGGCAGAGATGAGACACACAGAATCCGAAGCAGGCTCCAGACTCCATGCTGTCAGCACAGAGCCCAACGCGGGGCTCGAACCCATGAACCACAAGATCATGACCTGAGTTAAAGTTGGACACCCAACCAACTGAGCCACCTAGGTGCCCTGAAGCCCTTTTCTGATAGCACTCCTATGATCTTACGTGTGGAATGTTAAACTTGCATTTTGAATTAGAACTCTGACCTGAGCTCCAGCAAAGCTCTTCTGAAGCTACAGGCTGTCTGCAAATGAAAGGCCCCCCCACCTGGTGGGAACCTACCACTCCCCACACCACTGCTGACAAAGTCAAGGTGGACAAGCGCCTTCAGGGCTGGCACAGCCCCCATGGAGCCTAAACAAAGGTGTTTAGTATTGACTTATCTCAAATGTCTGCTTTACAAGTCCTTTGCCCCCTCACTGCCAGCTTCCGCCTTGCTGTACTCTCAAAAGTAGAGAGGGGTGCCTGGGCGCCTTGGTTGAGTGTCCGACTTCAGCTCAGGTCATGATCTCGCGGTTTGTGAGTTCGAGCCCCGCGTCGGGCTCTGTGCTGACAGCTCGGAGCCTGGAGCCTGCTTCGGATTCTGTCTCCCTCTCTCTCTGCCCCTCCCCTGCTCACACTCTCTCTTTCAATAATAAATTAATGTTAAAAAAAATTTTTTTTTAAAGTAGAGAGAAAACCAGAAACTAGATAACACTTTTTACTTTCAAAGAATGTACTGGAGGCAAAGTGTAACCAATAAAATATGATACAAAAAGTGAGTTATTATTATGTATTTCTCTGTCTGAAGTCTCATGCCTTCTGAGTCACTGACTCGACATTCCATTTTAAGTCAACGAGACCAAGGATGGGAAGCAAAGGTGGGCGTGGAAATTCACAAAGTGCCACACAGGGCGTCTGTAAGGAGGCGTCTGTGATGTCCAAAGACGACTCAGTAACTCCGTTCTGGTTCACTGCAGGAGGTCTTAAGCTGCTTGTCTTCTACAGGTGGTGTTCTAGCAGATTCTCCACAACCACGGTCCGAATTTTACTACCACAGCTCTGGGGCTCCACAGAGCAGAGCTCTCAGCTCGAAGAGTCTGGTTCCTCAGGGCCAGGGCAAGAGATGGATAGTCCCTTTGTTAGGCTGGAGACGGCCTCAGGATACAGAAGCATCCAGAGGGAAAGCCAATCTCATTTCATTTCCAATCGAACATCTCCCGGGGGGCACACGCTCTACCTGCTGGCGGGAGAGGTGATATGTGCAGGGAAGCAAAGCGGGCAGAGAACTATTATTCATTTATTCCTTCAACAGGCATTTCTGTGCCTACCTCTGTTCTTGATACTGGCTTGCTAAACAAAGAGAAAAGAGACGCTGTGGTCCTGTCCTATATCCCTTTCCACATGAGGGGGGGAGGCAGACGTGCTGAGGCAGGGCTGTGGCAGGGATATTCACCTGTGCATGGGACGCGGGGCCGGGAGGGCGCAATTCTGCAGGAGGGGAGGCGTATACGTGCAAGGCTTTATGGGGAAGGGGAGACTTCAGCTGAATCCTGAAAAGTGTGCAGTCTTCATGGAGCAGGATGGGATGGGGAGTGGAGGGAATGTTCTGGAAACAGGCAGGGAGGTCGAGCAGCTCTGCAGGAAAGTGGGAAATGAGCTGGCGGTCAAGGACAAGTCACTGGAGCCTCGCTGATGACAACTAGCCAGCACCTCCTCTCTGCCCAGAGGGTGGGGTTTTCTTTGTGAGCCGCTGGCCCGCTGTCTTCAGCAGAGAAGGTCCATCTAGGCACTTAGGAACTGTTTCCTCAGTTGGACTGCAAACCCAAAGAACTGAGGGACCGAGTTAACACTTTCTGCTCTTCCCTTCCCTTAATCCTTTCTCCCTTGACATATGCATGAAGAGAAGACTACGGCCTGGAAAAGCTGAGTGGATGATAATGAGAACACCCCCCAAACCAAAGGGTCCGCTGGCTCTTTCCAAGTAGACGGTGTTCTTCTCAGAAAAGCCCGAGGACGGAGCACAAAGCAGCGATCTAGAGACATACAGAGATCTGAAGAGACTTCTGGAGAGACTCCACTCACAAGATACACCAAGGGGAGTTCCACTGGGACCGTTCATTCATTTGTTGAACGTGGAAATTCCGACAGCGTCTGAGAAGGCCCTGACCCCTGGCCTGCACCCAGGGAGCCCCTTGCTCAGCAGGGGAGACAGACGGACACACAAACGCAGGGTGTCCTCTGAAAGCAGTGGCCACTGGGTCCTCGAGGAGAACAAAAGTCACAGTAACACAAAAGCAGCCGCCACTCAGCTGACCACCCACGACGGCACTGTCCACCTCGACCCCTCTCTCCGGCCCACGTCTCTGGCGGCTGGTCTCTGTTGGGGCTCTTGGGACCATGAGGTGCTACCAGGCCACAAAGAAAACAAAACGGAAAGCCAGAAGCCTACAGGCGCGCTGCAGAGCAGAAGAGCGAGTACTTCTACGGTAAATAAAAAGCAGGATTTTAGAACGAAGCAACGGGCCCCGTTGGAGGACTGCTCCAACCAGCCACGGATAGCCGGGAGAGTTGGCGGAGTAACACCAGCTCACGAGGCGGCCGCTAACCTAGCAAGAAGGATGGGACCAGGGGTGCTTGGAGAAAGCATGACTGGAGTATCAAATCCATTAAGGGAGGCCCTTGAGAAAACTGTAGCAGCCCTCACATGTCTTTGCTGACACCGTCCTCTTTACGACTAGAAGGATCCCTTCGGATCACGCTGCAGACGTCACCATGTGAACTGGAGAAGGGTTCTACTGCATACTTTCGATGGCTTTTTTTTTGTTTTTAAGTTACAGCTCCTCAAATCAATACTTCTCCTTTGTTTTAAGAATTCACAGGTAGGTGAGGGGCGCCTGGGCGGTTCAGTTGGTTGAGCGTCCGACTTCAGCTCAGGTCGTGATCTCCAGGTTGATGAGTTTGAGCCTCGCTTCAGGCTCTGTGCTCACAGCTCGGAGCCTGGAGCCTGCTTCGGATTCTGTGTCTCCCTCTCTCTCTGCCCCTCCCCCGCTCATGCTCTGTCTCTGTCTCAAAAATAAATATAAAACATTAAAAAATTTTTTTTAAAGAATTCACAGGTAGGTGAAATTATAACCTACATGTTATTAGTCAAAAGATAAAACAACTAAACTTCTGTTTATAATTTTGCGTATTCTCAAGATCAGGTTCTAACTAGATCCCCTCTTGCCTCCCCCCATACTTGGAAATTTTGGTCCTCCTTTTTGTTTTATGTTTATTTATTTACTTTGAGAGGGAGTCAGAATGCACGAGTAGAGGAGGGAGGCCTGCTGGTTGGTGGAAATAAAAAATTCCAAAGACACAGGATCTGGTCTTCATTTCCAACACGATCTGGCTTTCCAATATTAGGGTCTGTTTCCAAAAGCACAATGTGAGTCTAGGGAACATAAGGTCCATTTGTCCTTGGAAAGAGGCTGGGATAAAGAACAAAGAAGAAGGCTGGCATGTTTTAATTTTATAATGTGGCAGAACAAGTAAAGCTCTCGAGGTTTCAAGATAGCAAGATAGCAGAAGGCTCCAGCCGCAGGAGCGGGCAGACCAGCATCTGAATCCCGCTCTCCCACTCACTGCTCTGACTCGGCGCCCTTACTCATCCTTCTCTGATCCTCCTGAGAATTGAGGAAAACGGTTACTACCCACCTCCTGGGGTGGACATGAGGATTCATCGGCGACCACGCACACAGGGCACCAGCTCAGGGCCTGTGTATGCACAAGGCACACAACCAACGTCTGACGAGTCTTTTAAGATTCCAGCAGCAACGACAATCACTTCCCCCCATGGGGAAGTGCTCACCAGGATAGCACGTACCCATGGAGATGCTTTCCTCGTCTCCCTCTTCTTGTTTCCTTCCTTATTAAACTTTGACACGTGGCTAAAGTTAAAAAGCACGTAGAAGGCTCTCTAAAATCATACTACAATAGACTCTAAATTAATTTATAGGCCCCCAGACTCTTACTGGTATCTTGGTGAGAACCGCACATTCCCGGCTACGGCTGGGGGTATCTACAAGAACCGTGTGTGATTTCTGGCATGCCCGCTGTCTCCCAGTCCAGACAGCATCTTGCAGCGCGAGGGTTGAGGGTGATGCTATCAAGGCGAGGGAGTTACAAAAAAAAGAATCAGGTGCATATGCAGGCGTTAATTTACAACAAAGCCACCCCAAGACCTACCGAGATACCCTTCCGTGAGGACCTTGGTGAAAGACTCTGGCTGGCTCTAGCCAACCTTGAGCAGTCCCAGTACATGTTGGTCATTTCTTCCAAGGAAACTCAGTGACAAAAATTCCACGTTGACAAAAGGTAGGAGAAAATAATCCTTTAAAAATGACAGTTTTACCAAATGTGTGACTGGGTTATTTAGTAATTTCACCTGTGTAGAGTGAGATGCAGCACCTGAGAAATAAATTTTTATTTTTATTTTTTTAACATTTATTCTTTTTGAGAGAGAGACATGAGTATGAGCAGGGGAGGGGCAGAGAGAGAGGGAGACACAGAATCCGAAGCAGGCTCCAGGCTCCGAGCTGTCAGCATAGAGCCCGACGCAGGGCTCGAACCCATGGACTGTGAGATCATGACCTGAGCTGAAGTTGGATGCTCAACTGACTGAGCCACCCAGGCACCCCTAGTTTTTTTTTTAAAGTCACCAAGCAACCCACATACCCCATGAGGCCCAAGCACCAAGTGCTCATGGACCTTCTTCACTAGTGCTATGAACTGTGTCTCCCTCAAATTCAGATGTTGAGACCCTAGCACCCAGTGGGGTAGTATGAGGAGACAGGGCCTTTGTGAGGTAATTAGGTCACAGGGATGGAGCTCTCGTAATGGGATTAGTGCCCATACAAGAAGAGACACAAAAGAGCCTCCTTCCTGTCTCTGCTCTCCACCGTGCAAGAACACAGCAAGAATGTGGCCGTCTGCAAATAAGGAAGGGGGTCTAAACCAGTAGCTGACCATGTAAGCACCCTGATCTCAGACTTCCCAGGTTCTAGAACTGTGAGAAGTAAATACGTTTGGTTTTTTTTAATATGTTTGAGAGAGAGAGAACACGTGCATGAGGCAGGCGAGGGGCAGAGAGAGAGAGGGAGAGAGAGAATCCCAAGCAGGCTCTGTGCTGTCCACGCAGAGCCCAATGTGGGGCTTGATATCACGAGAACCGGGAGATCATGACCTGAGCTGAAATCAAGAGTTGGATACCTAACCGACTGAGCCACCCAGGCGCCCCAATTTCTGTTGTTGAAGTCACCCCATCTGCAGTGTCTTTCTTACACAGCAGCCCAGACTGACTAAGACAACCAGACACCTTTCACTAAGTACCTGTTGACTCCCATTTTAAAATACAACTTTAGGGGCGGCTGGGTGGCTCAGTCGGTTAAGCGTCCAACTTGGGCTCAGGTCATGATCTCACAGCTCGTGAGTTCGAGCTCCGTGGCGGGCTCTGTGCTGACAGCTCAGAGCCTGGAGCCTGTTTCAGATTCTGTGTGTGTCCTTCTCTCCCTGCCCCTCCCCCACTCGTGTTTTGTCTTTCTCTCAAAAACAAATGAACAATAAACATTTTTTTAATACAATTTTAATAAGTTCTGAGCAATCACGCCTCAATTTAAAAACTTCCGTGGTTCCTGCTTGTGTAGACAATAAATCCCAGACTCCACCCCGGCACTTCAGGCACTCCAAGGTTTGGCCTTAGTTTCTTCACCACTTTTCCCCCTTCCGGTTATTATTCTCTACCATCAAGCCAAACTGAGCTATTTCCTGCTTCCTGTATATAACCTGAGGATTTTTGTGCACTGCCCTTGTCCATGTTCTTGTCTCAACTGCACATGTCCATGAGCCTCCAAAGCCTCATTTCCAGTGTTACTTCTTTAGTGAAATCTTTCCTATTCTCTTCGGTGAGTGGGAGCCCTCTCCCATGAGAATTGCTGATGTTTCACTAGTGCTGTTCTTTTTTTTTTTTTTTTAACGTTTATTTATTTTTGAAACAGAGAGACACACAGCACGAACAGGGGAGGGTCAGAAAGAGAGGGAGACACAGAATCTGAAACAGGCTCCAGGCTCTGAGCTGTCAGCACAGAGCCCGACGCGGGGCTCGAACTCACGGACCGCGAGATCATGACCTGAGCCGAAGTCGGACATGTAACCGACTGAGCCACCCAGGCACCCCTCACTAGTGCTGTTCTTATATACGTCACTTTTTCCTTTATGCTTTATTGAAATACTATAGGATAGTTTAATTACAATGCTTTAATAAGCACTATGAGGGCAGGATGTGATTATTTATTTTGAGGGAGAGAGAGAGAATGACCACGTACGTGACATGAGCAGGGGAGGAACATACAGAAAGGAAGAATCTTAAGCAGACTTCACGCCAGCACAGAGCCTGACTCAGAGTTCAATCTCACAACCGTGAGCCGAGATCATGAGCTCGGAAGCTTAACCAGCTAAGGAACCCAGCATGTGATTATTTAAGGTTTACGAGGTTCTCCATAAAATATACAACAGGAGCCTGATAAATATGTCGAACACAGGGAAGCACGCACAGACATCGATCCTTTTGTATGGGAGGACAAAGAAGACACAAAATACGTTGATGCACAGAGTTGGTCCTGAACCCACGTAGCACTGCACTTATGTGCTCACACAGTATCAGTACCCAAGTGCAGATCAGGGTTCTGTTCACTGATCCTTGATCATGGTCTCTCTGCTTGTCCGACACTGCTTGCAAATCACACGTCCTCATGTGATGAGTATTGTGGATACGACAAGAACTCTCAAAGGTAGCATTTCAAACAGACCATAATCAAGCACTTGGTCATTCAATTCCTCACCAGCCTGACCACTCCGGTTCTATATGGGATTTCAAAGGCATGGTTGCCTGTGGCAGGTGATGGGATGTAACCTTCTGCTCCAGGGACTGTGTGGGGCTTCGCGAGTTCCGGCATCCCCGGATAGCTTTTTTGCTGCGCATCTTGGTTGACCCAGCTTTATCCCCTTTCTCAAATCAACACACATTGTTTTCCTCACTGATTTAAGTTGTTTTAAATTCACCCTGCTCCATGTTAGAGTTATAAAAAAAGAAACAAATATATGATTAGGTTTCTCTTGCTCCAAGACATGTTTGTGCTTTTGAAAATTGAAACCGGTTAAGAAATCCGTAATTACTCACTCTCAATTCAAACTATATTATCAATGCACATTTCTGTTTCCTTAATGTGGTGAAGTAGGAAAGTTAGCACAGGCATTGTAGGGGCATAATTATGTCATTAAAATGATAATAGCCTGGGCCTAATGAAGTGTTTTATATACACATTTATAATGGATTCAATTAATACCAACGGAACATTTTGAGATAACTGTCGGTTAAAATATTCTAACCATTTTTATTCTCTCTTTTCCCATGGGGGGGTAGGGGGGAGCAGCAGGGCGGGTGCTCCCAAGCCCTGGACCACCTTGGACGTCAGAGACAGCCTTGCAATGCAGGCATCTCCTCAAAGAGAGGCATTCTCACTGTCAGCAAGCAATTCATTTTATTACCATCAAAAGGGCCTTAAGCTTCTGAAGCCACCGTCTCCAAGGCAAAAAAAAAAAAAAAAAAAGGCCAAATTAACTATTAACCAGTGTCATTATTTTAAGTTGAAGTAACTTACCAGCTGATAAAGCCCATCCGGAAATACAGGTTATCTTTTACCCTTTGAAAGGGCCTCACTCTGGGTGTTTGAAATGCATTACAATTTGTGATGGACAAGTGAGGGGGCCAACCTCTTATTTCCCCATCAGGGGCCTGCACTTTCCTTCCCAGACCTCCAGACCTGAGTTCCGTAAGAGGAAAAACCGAAGTCACTTGTAGTTTACGTTAAGCGATGCAGCCAAGAGCACGTTATCTGCTGTAATAACACATCACCTACCGAGGACAGCCGCCATTTCTGGAAGGCTCACTATGTGCCGGGCCCTGGTCACGGTACGTTAGGCCCATCACCTTGTCTAGCAAAGCAGTTCCTAATGCGTAAGACACCAAGCTCACTCATCGTCGTTAGCATCGTGAAAGCAAAAGACAACACAGAGAACAGAAGGGGAGGCCACGGGACCCACAGTCACTCTTTTATTAGAACACAATGCTGCCGGGGAGGAAGCAAAGAGCCCAGCATCTACGTGATCAAACGGCCTCCTCTCTCTACAGGTCGTCCTGACCTTCCAAGCAACAGGCGGACCTGGCTGCATTTCCCACCCATCCTGGGGAATGCCCACTCTCCTGCTCTGTTCCTATACCCTGAGCACGGAGGGAAGCGCAGAGAATTTACAATCTCACAGTACGAGGGTTAGAACGCCGAGGGCGACGAGGCAAACATCATTCTGAAGCCCTGGGATCCACCTACCTCTTCATCGTGACACTCGAACTGGTACATCCAAAAATTCTCCATCTCTCCAGGTGCTATCTGGGCAGCAGGGCAAGCTCTGGTGCCTCTACTTGTGAGCTGAGGCTAACTCCTGACCTCAGCGCCCGTCTGGTGGACTGTTTCCAGGGTGTTAGATGCCCAAGTCGATAATGCAACTTGTAACAGGAGATGTGACCACCTCCCGGGGTGTCCGGCTCATCGGCATTAACTCCTGGGCGCCCGAAAGGCCCCCGGCAGTCGTATGTCACTGGTCGTGCGCCATCACCTGATGTCTGTGAGAAGGGGCCGGCCTACCCCTTCTGGCAGTGACGCCTACTATTTCTGGGGAAAATAAACTCGGATCTGAGGTGCAACCAGAAACTTTCACACACTCTAAACTCTGCTACGTTTATAGAACCTGTGAAAAAGCACGCAGCTCATGTGTAAAGGAGGGGTGGAAGGTGGGAAATGGGGGCCTTCTCGGTGCCTGCATCAGAATGCACCTGGGCACACGGTGCCATGCAGGGCCCATGCCTCTGCAGGCCAGGACGCTGAATATAGATACGCCACCCCATACATTTGCTGCATGCCCCCAACATCCTTGCAATGCACCCCGAGTAAGGGGGATGTGGCAGGCGAGCCCTACAAACACACCAAAGAAAGCTGTCCCCAGGGCCAACATGGTTTGACCCAAATCAACAGGTAATCTCAAGTCAGGCTCAAGAGCTGGGCCGTGTCCACTGGCCCTCGGCAGAGGAGAGGAAGGTCAAGACAAATGCAGGTGGAAAAACGAACTGGAGGAAACTCGTGGAAACAGGTGGCCAGGGTGGTTCCGAGGGCTGAAGATGGGACACAGACCTCCCAGCGCCAATCTACCTCGTAACAAGCCATGGCAATGGGGAAGGACACGGGTGCAAGAAAGAAGGAGGGCCCGGAGCACCCGCGAGACTCAGCCTTAATGCTGGCTTCAGCCTTTCTTCTCACCAAGCCCTTTATCACACATGCTGACAGGTCTTTCTCTGTGTCTACTTGGTTAGTGAGCTGTGATAGGGTCAAAAGGTAGAAAAAAGAGAAGCCAAGGACCTGAACAGTTCACAGCTGCAAAATCCACCCGTGCTGTAGCTTCCTGTGCTGTGGCCAACTCTGCAGGCCAGAGTTGGAAACAGGGTGTCCTTCTCTCTCCCTCTTGCCATGTTTCTGGCCATGCCTGCTGGCAGTCGGACTGCACCTACTATAATCCAGGTCAGTGTGATGCAATTCCTATAGCTGTCAGTCCCCATTCAAGAAAGCCCCTTTCAAAATGGCGAGCAGTGCAGGAGCCCATTTACAGCACTGGGCATCTCTCAAATGCTTTCTTCTTTCCATTAACTATTTAAAAGACAGAAAATCTCTGGGTGTTGATTCTCAAGTGTCCAGATTGAACACTCCCCACCTGTGGACTCTCCTGAACTCATGGGAGAAGCCATTTCCCCCACTATCATTCTTCAACATTGCTTTGGTTTGGATTCGTGAACCACTGAGGGCAGGCTGAAGCCATTACAATCTCCACTGCTGCTATGGACAGCTTATAATATGTTCAGTTATTAACCAGAGAACCACCATAATCAGACAAACTATGAAGAAAACCACTAGGCCTTCGGCAAAGTTACAGAAAATGTCTACACCTAGTGTCCTGTTGGCACACAGAATTCAGAATTCTTTCCCTGGCTCTCTTATTTTCATTCTTTCCTTCCTTTAATGTTCAATCAGCACCTGAAACCTACTTAATTATTCACCACTGCCTTCTCCATACTTCATCAATAATAGATAAAACCTGTGATGGAAAACGACCCGCAGCAAGGGGCTGGTTGAGACGGAAGCATAAAGAATCAATCCACACTCCACACCTGAGGGAGAAGTCCGGGCAACAAGAAGAGAGCCGGCCTCAAGGGCTGTTCCCTCCTGCATGGATCTCTTAGTCCAACGAGACCTTCGACTCTGTGCCTCTCAGCCTCTTCTGCATCATGGTATACGGAAGTCATAAATTCATACAATACACTGGGTCCAGAGCCTGGATGATGCTTCCAGGGTGGAATGCAACATGCCCAATGGCCCAGGTCACCCCCAACCCCAAAGTTCAGCGGGGATCATGAGGACACTGATCAAAAAGCTCTGCCCTGGAGCTCCTGGGTGGCTCAGTCAGTTGAGCATCTGACTTGGGCTCAGGTCATGATCTCACGGTTCGTGGGTTCGAGCCCCATGTCAGGCTCTGTGCTGACAGCTTGGAGCCTGCTTTGGATTCTGGGCCTCCCTCTCTCTCTGCCCGTCCCCTGTTCATGTGCTAAGATAAACACTGGAAAAAAATATTTAAAAAAAACCACTCCAACTTATGAAGGAGTCTTTATAGCAAATTCCTTTGACACTGGCAGACCCTTGAGAATAAAGATAAAATCCTCTCCTCGTGAAGAATCCTTCAGGACAATCCCTCCTGTGCCCCACGCCCATAGGCTGTCCTGAGTCCCAGCTCCTCTGACGTGGCTGCCCCGCTCACGTCTGTGCTGGCCCACGCACCCAGGCTGCTTCACGCCTTGTTGGCCACTTCCAGATCGGCAGATCTGCCTCTTCTCAGCCAGACAACGAAACAGATACAGCCTCAGAGGTGGGAGAGGCCAACAAGGTCAGCTGGGGGTGGACAAGCCATGCTGTGTCCTCGGGTTTTAAGTCCACCATTCCTTTGCTGGCATGTGACAGACACGAGATGTGGTAGGCAGACTTCGCAAATGGCCCCGTGAGCCCCATCCCCGGGTGTCCAGACACTGTGTGATCCCCTCCTTAGGGAGGGAGCGTGGGCTAGTGACTTAGCCTAAGCAATAAAATACAGCATAGGTGATGGGCTGTCACTCTGTGAGTGCATTATGATAGGCTGTGACATCTACCTTGCTATCAGCCTCTATGGCCTTCTCATCTTGCTTGCTTTATCAAGTAAGTTGCCCTACAGGAGAGTGCCCGTGGGGCACCAAGGATGCCTCCGGCTGGCAGTCAGGTGGGAACTGAGGCCTGGAGTCCAATAGCCCCTTGAGGAGCTGAATCCCGCCAAGAAGCAAATGACCTTGGAAACAGGCCTCTCCCCAGTAGAGCCTGAAGGCTACCGCAGGCCGGGGACACTTGACTGCAGCCTCTGAGAGACCCTAAAGGAGAGGACCAGCCAAGCCAGACCAGATTCCTGACCGCAGACGCTGTGAGATGACCACTGTGGTTTGTTTCAGGTCAGTGTTCTGGGGCAATTTGTTACTGAGCGGGAGATAGCTGAGACACTACATAAGGCTTCAGATGAAAAGCATCGTGAACAGAGGAGGCCTGGAGGGGTCTGGCTGAGGGCGCACGGAAGGACTAGCCTAGAGTGGCTCGTAAACTCTGCACAGGCAGGGTCTGTGTCTATTCCAGGCAGAGCCTGTGTCTCAGTTGCTGCTATATCCCCGGTGTCTTGCACAGTGCCTGACCCATAGGAGCAACTTGAAGATATTTACTGAACGAGCTGATGAGAAATTGTGAGACAGGCTTTGATCTGTGACCTGGGCCAGTAACCAAAACTCATTCTGGTTCACCAACAAAATGAAGCAGAAGAGCGTAGCTGTGCGGCCGGGCCCCGTTTCTTATTCACAGACAACGCCCTGTGTGTAGCTGGTGCTTAATGAAACCCGAAAGTGTTAGCAGGGGAACAAGTGTAACAACTCAACCCAATCACTGTATGGTACTTGGCCCCGCAGAGGTTTAGGAACATTTGTTCCTTTCACATCACTCACTTCAGGAAAGCTTCCTGTTGGGGAGGTCTGCTTGGTGAAATACACTGGGGCCCATCTTTGCTCTCTAGGTAGATCCTTTGTTCTAAGGTTATTCCTCTAGATAATCTTCTGGGATGTTGACCTAGAGGGTCTGCCAAGCATCCCCCTCCCACTTTTTGTGAACAAAGTTGGCTTTAGTGGTCCACGCTGGGATGTACACTCTTCCACGGCAGGCCAGGAGGACACTCTGAGATGAGGAGGCTTACAGTCTAGTCCTTTCCAGAACACAAACGGGAACAGAATAGAGCTAACTATTCCAGTGCAATGTTCCCCTCCCCCTCTCCCCATCACCACTCCCTCCCTCACATGCCAAGAATACACTTCTTCCAGCCAGGGACTGATCCACTTGGGGGAAACCAAGGCCCTCAGTGAACATCTATCCATCCTAAAGCCTGTCTACTTGACTTCAGATCCTATCTCAACTCCATCCCTTGCTATTCAGATCCTGGAAAAACTACAGCTGGCTGGAACTCCCTGAGGAGGTGTGGACTGGCGAGGGGCAACCTCTCAGTTCAAAATACCTTAACAGGAACCCTTCACAAAAACAGACTCCTTCAGCAGCGGAACAATTGTTTCCTTTGCCCTTGTATGCTTGAGAATACAACTGGAAGGTCAACAGGAGAAGATGCTGCTAACAAGTCTTAATGAATTAGCATGTGCACTTGACCTTGGTCAATAGTTTCCTAGCAACAGTCAAAAAAAAAAATCCACGAAGGCTGATGCTGATTTCAAGGCAGGGGGAGAAGAAGAGAGGACAAGGAGGAGGTGACTCAAGGCATCCAAGGCTGAGAGGAAACCAGGGCACCTATCCACCCTCATTCGTTGTCCTTCTCAAAACTAAAGAAAAAAAAAGTGGGTGCAAAAGCGCACATGATCAGGGCAGGTGTTAACATCGAGCCCTCACTTTCCAGGATTTGGGCATTATTCCCTTCTTGGCTGGCTTCTAAGAAGTGTTAGTGTTCAAATGTCCTCCTGCCTCAACAGACTTTCTCCAACCAGCCTCTCGAATGGAGGACGCCCATAAAAGTCAAATGTTACCCGAACAGGGTGGTCTATGTTGCCATTAGCACTAATTAGCAGCCCAGTGTGACTTAATCGGACAGCCCTGGAAGACAAGGCTGACCATACGGTGCTGCTGCAGGCGGAAAGGGGGACCTCGGGTCACTGCGGTGCCTCACCAGGGTGGGCACCGCAGCCAGGGCTCACGCGGGCTCCGAGCGCTGCGGGGAAGCAAAGGGAAACACCACCACAGAGAAGGTGAAGAAGGGGTGCTACGGGCAACTCCCTCTAATTCACAATTTGCCAATGGCCCACCCCAAATGTTTCGTGAGCTCCGACCTACGAAGGCAACGAATGCACTACACTTGTGCTTCTCAAGTCACATTTCCGCAGGGGACTCCGTGTCTGGGAAATCGCCTTCTCTCACGGGTCACCCTGGGGAATACATCTCATTTTACTGACGAGGAAACTCGCTTGAGGAAGAGAGCAGCCGAACGTAACCGCAGCAGATCCACTGCAGGGCCAAGATTCACACATAACAAACACTTAGTGGGCGTCCACTTTGGGTGACGTGCTCTGATACAAGACGAGGAAAGGACGCTGTGCCTTCAGCTGACTGACAGTGAATCAAAGAGGCAACAGGCTCATGCTTTATGAGACAGGAGAAAATAAGGTCATAAAGGATTAAGTGTTAGACTGTAGTCCACAGTTTTAAGTTGGTGGTTACCAATTCTGAGCGGCCCTGAGAAATACTGATCCCAACACCCAACATCCTGATCTAATCAGGAAGCTTGGAATCTTGGGAATCATCTATTTAGAGAGTGGGGCCTTGGTGCCACTGAATGGGACTGTGGTGTGGACAGAAGTGAGAGCCTGTGTGTAAGATGTGGGGCATGGGCGCAAGTTTGGGTAAACAGAAGTAAATTTGGAATTCCTAAGTACAAAGCCAACGAGTGAGGTGAGTCTAGGTGCTGGGGGATGGGAATCCTTACACACCGAAGGAGCCATGTGGTCTCGATCCAGTGGGGTCTGTCTAGTCATGCCTGGAATTTACACTAAGAAATTAGTTCCTGGGGGAATCTCTTTGTCTTTGCCCAAGACAAAGGGAATCAGATATCCAGGGTGATTGGCCCTCTAAAGCTCTGCGAAATGTGTCAAAGACATTGACTGGTAGGCTGAGGCCCCTGGGTCACATAACCCAGATATGTTCAGCTACTGTGTCTAGAAAAATGAGGCCAAAATGTCCAGCCCAGCTCTGAATTTTCTTCGATCCATTACTCTTCTTTAAAAAAAAAAATTTTTTTTTTAACGTTTATTTTTGAGAAACGGAGACAGACCACGAGTGGGGGAGGGGCAGAGAGAGAGGGAGACAGAATCCGAAGCAGGCTCCAGGCTCTGAGCTGTCAGCACAGAGCCCAACATGGGTCTCGAACCCGCAAACCATGAGATCACGACCTGAGCCGAAGTCGGACGCTTAACCAACTCAGCCATCCAGGCACCCCGCCACCCCAAATTCATTACTATTCTTATTAAGTTTTTGGTGTCCCGCTGGCAGGGCCTGACCCACTGAAGAAATCAGTTAGGCACACCAAGCACACAGTTGAGTGCCTGTTATCCCAACACCCTCTCTATGGCTATTCTCAAGAAAGTGGCCACTGAAAACTGCCTCAAAGCTAGCGGGTTGAGAGACTGCATTCTGTATTGAGAACATGCTGCCCGTTAGCCTTGTAATGGGAGTGGGTCTCATTTGGAAGATGATCATGTCTATAGATAAATCATATTTCATGATTCCCCAAGACTACAAGGCCCAGGTTTAATTGGGTTACCACTGAATTCAATTACCCATGATATATCTGTTCCTCTCCCTGCACCCTCCCTTCCTCCCCTCTGTAGCCCCGATCCGCTTATCAGAAAATACTGAGAGCGCACAGTCGGGGGAGCTAACAATTTTTCTAAAGACCCTTGCGAAGTTTCCTGAGCTCCAATTGATTAAGCGATCAGGTCAGACATACAAACTGTGGCCCTGTGTGCTGAATTTCTATCTGGAAAGTGATGACAGATTTCTCTCTGGCTAAATCATCCCTTTGCTTCCTGGGGGCTCTCCCCATATTCCACACCACAGTGTCACACAGGCACTGGCTAGTGAGACGATCCATTAAGAAGCTGAGAAAGATTCCTCCTGGGAACGGGGTCGAGAGAAGAGGAAAGATTAGAGTCTGGGAGTTAAAAAAAAAAATCAATCTTCCCATCACTTAATTTCATTCCACACAGCACAATTGGAGACCTTGCCTTCTGCTGTGCTGATCGGGCAAGAGGTTTGCCCCAGTGATTCCAACGCGGCAATGGTCTGAGGTCAGTGGGGAGACACCTGTTCAGCCCTGTAAACAGGGCCTCTCTGGGGCAGGTGGAATTCTAAAGGTGAGTTAAATAATCAGAGACGATGCTTCAAATCCAGGGGGAGAGAGCAAAAGCACGGACTCTCCCACTCCCCCCCCCCCTTTTTTTTCATGACTGAAATTAATTATTTGCGCTCTGAAAGGGATTTCAAGGTCAAGCCTTTTCATTTTGAAGTTTGTAACAGTAAGATCTTCACCTCTCTCAAAAAAATGACCCCGGTCAGTTCAGGTCCTCACAGTTCACGGAAAAATGACTCCCTTTTTTGTTACTGACAACTAAGTTCTGTTACTTTGAACATTACTCCCCACTGGCAGGGATATGACAATCTGCTGCTGGTCCTAAGTTGCAGAATGGGCCGCAAATGTACCCTGGTAAAGGAAGGTATCTCAAACACATTTCATTTTCAAGGTAAAAAAGCATTAACCTAGGGGTGCCTGGGTGGCTCAGTCGGTTAAGCGCCTGACTCTTGATTTTGGCTCAGGTCATGATCTCATGGTTCCTGGGATTGAGCCCCACATCGGTCTCTGTGCTGACAATGCGGAGCCTTCTTGGGATTCTCTCTCTCCCTCTCCTCTACTTGCGCTCTCTCTCAAAAAAAAAAAAAAACATGAACCTAAATAAGTATACAAATCTGAGGAATCAGTGCATCCACATTTGACCTCAGCCGGCGCTGTGCCCACTGTGGTGAATAGTATCCCTGCTTCACGTCCTCCCGTACATGCTCAGTGGTTTCCAGACTCAATGCCCGTTATCCAGCCCACAGCTCCTGAACTCTTCAAACTTTTCACTGTCAAGGTGCAAATCCACTTCCCAATTAGTGTTCTTCAACCCTCCGCCTTGACCTACTTTTCCTTCTCTACTCTTCTGTGTGTGGAGGTGAGCCAAGTGGAAGTGTGCGTGCTTCACACACACACAAAACCTTACATGTGTCTCACCATATGACACAGTGACCATACGACACATTTTCTATAAATCGTGCACATAATAGAGATGTTGGCTCTTCTCTCTTTTGTCAAGAAAACGGACAGTATCATTGAGATGATGCTGTACGTGAATGATCTCTGAGGGATTCTACTCTTTTATATTTAAAAAAAATTTTTTTTAAATGTTTATTTTTGAGAGAGAGACAGAGCATGAGTGGGGGAGGAACAGAGACAGAGGGAGACACAGAATCCAAAGCAGGTTCCAGGCTCCGAGCTGTCAGCACAGAGCCCGACGCAGGGCTCGAACTCACGAACCCTGAGATCATGACCTGAGCTGAAGTCGGACGCTTACCGACTGAGCCACCCAGGCACCCCTACTCTTTTATGTTTTTCATTTGAGGCAAAGACATGAGTGAATATAGTTTGAAAAGTCAGGCTTTTGGCAAACACCATCGTCCCTTTCCCCATTTTTCCTCCCTCCATGGCCTCATGGCCCAGTCTTTCAGCATTCCTTCTGGGATCTTCCACACTCGTGCTGCCTCACTTAACTTTTCAATTTTAGCTATTATTTCTCGGCATCTACAAAAGACCAGGATTTACCTCTTTTACACTATACCTTCCCTCATCCTCATCATGTCATGATTTCCGGCGAATCAATGTTCAGTGTTTATACTCTGAAGACTACGCCTATGCTCCTCCCTGCTGAGACACACACGGTATATTATTGCATTTCTTGCCTGTGTAACAATTGGTTTTCGCGCAAATAACTGCGCTTTTTCCGTTTGCTTCGTTTTCTGTGTACTCATCAATAATTTATGCCAAACTCTGCTAAAACAATCGAAGATTCCTCTCGGTACAAATATATCAGGAAATCTCGCACTTCCAGACTTTCTGGAAACCCTCCAGGTTCTGGCCCACACTGCACTGGCTTATGCCCTGTCCCTCTACACAGCTGTCATCTGGGATCTCCTTCTCCATCACCCAGGGGAGTCCCTGTTTCTTTCCTGTGTGGGACCTCATTCCCCCAAGCTCTTTTTTTTTTTTTTAAGTTTATTTGTTTTGAGAGAGAGAGAGGGACAGAGTGAGTGCAAGTGGGGGAGGGGCAGAGAGAGGGAGACAGAGAGAGACAGAATCCTAAGCAGGCTCCGCACTGTTAGTACAGAGTCCGACGTGGGGCTCGAACTCACGAATGGTGAGATCATGACCTGAGCCAAAATGGGATGCTTAACCTACTGAGCAACCCAGGCACCCCCATATTCTTTCTTGAATTATGCTCCCTTCTCGGGGAGCAATCCTCTAGTAGCCTCCTGAGCAAAGGTACATGGGATGTAAATTTCCTGGGACCCCGCGTATCTGAAAACATGTTGATTCCACCTTCACACTCAACTGGAAATTAGGGGTGTGTAGGCCTGCCAGTTTCCAGCATTGCTTTTGAGATCAATACCATTTTGAGGGTGATCAAATGACAGTGATTCCTGACCATTTGGGACCTGTTATAACTTCTTGGCAAGCCCGCAGGATCCTCTCTTCCTCCTGTCTGTTCTGAAATTTCTGTGCCCCCTGCCTTTTTGTATTTTTACATCACTGTTCTAGGTACCCAGGGCAATCTTTTTGCCAGGCAGTTCTCAACATCTTTTGTTTCACGATTTCTCCATTTTATCTATGTTCTTACTTACTTTCCATTCCTTTTGCCTTCACTGTTCTGCTTTCTGGATGATTCCCTCAACTTTGTCCTCTTCCTACTGAAAGATTTTTAAAATTTTTAATTTCTGCTATCATATTTGCTAGTCAAAAAATTGGGGGCAGGAATTTTTTTTAAAGATGGCATCCTATTCTTTTTTTTTTTAATGTTTATTTATTTTTGAGAGACAGAGAAAGAGAGAGTGTGTGAGCAGGGGAGGGGCAGAGACAGCAGGAGACACAGAATCCAAAGCAGGCTCAAGGCTCTGAGCTGTCAGCACAGAGTCTGACACAGGGCTTGAACCCACGGACTGAAAGATCATGACCTGAGCTGAAGTCAGATGCTTAACTGACCTGGGCCCCCAGGCACCCTGATGGTGTCCTACCCCCTTTAAAAATTTTTTTTAATGTTTATTAATTTTTGAGAGAGACAGAGACAGAATGCAAGTGGGTTAGCGGCAGAGAGAGAGGGAGACACAGAATCCAAAACAGGGTTCAGGCTCCGAGCTGTCAGCACAGAGCCCGACATGGGGCTCGAACTCACAAGCTGTGACATCATGACCGGAGCCGAAGTCGGACGCTCAACGGACCTAGCTGCCCAGGTGCCCTGATGGTGTCCTATTCTAATTCGATGGCTCCCTTATTTTCTCCTTTCTGAGGATACTAATAAGTATCTTACGGTTTTCTCTCGCTCAGCACACTGCTTTTATTTCTTCAAGTTCCTTTCTCCGTTTCCTTTTTTGTGTTTTTGTCTTTCTTGTTATAGATGTTCTTCAGATGTTTGGTGAGCCTTGGGTGCCCACTCATTTAACAACAGTGGGTCCCCAAAAAGCCCACTGGAAGATTCACAAGAGGCAGGAACCTTCACTGCGGTGAGATCAGGCGGGGACCCAGGTGTTCTGCCGGGAAAGCCCCAAACATGAGTATCTGTAGTTATTTGCTCTTGGGCCTGTCTCCTCCGGGTGGGGGTGGGGGTGGGGGGGCGGAGGAGGGGAATGCTCTAACCTCCTGCAAGGGGCCAGGGGCGGGTGGGTTCTAAGCCTGACAGCTAAGAATTCTAAGGCATTCTCAGCCTCTCTCACTACTTAGTAGGCCCTGTGTTCTCCAAGGTGCCTCATTCCCATTTTCAGCGGTGACTAGTGTCCCTAGGTCCAGGGCTTCTCTGAGTCACCCATTCCTTTACAGTAAACCTCCCACCCTCCGTGGGGCCGGGGGGCAGGGGGTGGTAACCTGGCGCCTGAGCTGGAGAAGGAATCTAATGTTTCCGGTGACAGACTTTCCAAACCATTTTTTTTTTTCAGCCATATGCCAGCCACCTGAAGTATGCGGGGTCTCTAATTCCTGAGCCTTTCTGGGGGATTCATGGCACGAATCCTCACAGACATTTAGCAGAGTCAACAGAAACCTATCAGTGTATTAGTCGGTATTGATCAGGCCAGGCTGTGTCACAACCACTCCACATCCCCAAGGCTTAGAACAACACAAGTGTATTCCTCTCTCATGCTACATGTCCCCAGGGTCATCAGGGAGCCCTGCTCATCACGGTCCCTCGGGACCCGTGCTGAGAGAGGTTCCACCATCTTATGCCCCATCATGTTTTTTTTTTAATATTTTTATTTATATTTGAGAGAGAGAGAGACAGAGACAGCGACAGCACGAGTGGGGGAGGGGCAGAGAGAGAGGGAGACACAGACTCAGAAGCAGGTTCCAAGCTGGAAGCACAGAGCCTGATGCGGGGCTGGAACTCGTGAACTGCGAGATCGCGACCTGAGCCGAAGTCGGACGCCCAACCGACCGAGCCACCCAGGCGCCTCTGACCCCATCGTCTTAACGCGAGGCTTCAGGGCTCCTGCTCAGAAGGAGCGTCGCACATCACCACTCCCACGTCAGAGGCCATGCCCGACTGCCAGGGGGTGGGCGAGAGCGGCACTGGGCTCCCTGTGCCTGAAGGAAGAGGACAACTGGAAGCCCCGGGAGCACCAATGTCTCCTGCAGCCAGCCCCACTTCGGGGTCCTGGCAGTGTGTTCTTCTCTGCTGCTGTCTCCTGGTGCTTGTGGCCTTACATCTTTTTCTTATTTTACCGTCCTTTTAGTGCAGCTCTGTGAGTAGAGATAAACACCATTTCCAGCGGCACAACCCCCACTCACAACAGCCACAACCCTCCAAATGACGCCGGATGCCTGTTACTCCCCATCTCTCTGGTTCCACCATGCTCTGTTCTCTACTCAGAACGAGTTTTTAAATTTTAGTTTTGAGAGAGAGAGAGAGAGAGATTGAAGGGGAGGGGCAGAAAGAGAGAGGGAGAGAGAATACCAAGCAGGCTCGGAACTGTCAGCCTCTGTGCTGACACGGGGCTCGAACTCTGTCACCGCAGAGCCTGATGAGGGGGTTCGAACTCATGAACCGTGAGTGAGATCATGACCTGGGCCGAAATCAAGATTCAGACACTTAACCAACTGAGCCATCCAGGTGCCCCACAGAACGATTTCTGTTGGCTAAAGAGAGACTGGTAGATTGTGAAACTTTTCAGAACTGGTCATTCCTTAACAATTTTTCCAGAAGGGGTTTGGTAGTTTTCAAACAGACGAGGAATAGAGAAATCTTTACTAGAAGCAAAGCACTTAAGTATTGGTACAATTTTACGGAAACAAGTATTTTCTTTTAAAAAATTTTTTTCAACGTTTATTTATTTTTGAGAGAGACAACGCAAGCAGGGGGAGGGGCAGAGAGAGAGGGAGACACAGAATCCGAAGCAGGCTCCGGGCTCCGAGCCGGCAGCACAGAGCCTGACGCAGGGCTGGAACCCACGAGCCATGAGATCATGACCTGAGCCGAAGTCAGACACTTAACTGACTGACTGAGCCACCCAGGCGCCCCTGAAAACAATTATTTTCGATCAGTGCTGGGCCTCTAGTATATGTTCAAGTTCTGGCTAATGAGCAATCCCATTTTCACATTCCATACGACTCGCTCACAATCAAATGCCGCTTTGCTCCGGGAAAGAGCAAAACTCGGAAGCAGATGCAGCCCATCAGCGGTTCTCTCGGGCACGTTGGTAATGCAGGTGGTTTTTATTTCCTTCTATTTACTCACCTTAGTTTCTTATCATGCCATTTGACAATGCACGGCTCCTACAGCAAGAAATCCAAGGCCCCTTGTCCAGGTCTGCTGACCACGATCACAAGGGGACAGTCCCCTTTGCTAAAACCAGACCTGGGCTAATAAAAGATCTAGCGAAGTCTCAAAACCACAGATCTCGCATGGGCCGACTGTCCAGAGGATACATTCGTTTCCTGCGAATCAGTGGTTCTTAATCTTTTATAGGTTTTAGAATCACAGGGAGAATTTACAAAACGAAATAAACCAAAGCAAACAAAACCAAAACATATCCCTGGCCCCCACCCTAGGTATTCTAATTTGGAAAGGAAAGGCAGTAATTTGTATTTTTAACAAAAATACACTCTCCCGGCAGACTTTGGGCCACATTTTTTTTTTTTTAATTTTTTTTTTCAACATTTATTTATTTTTGGGACAGAGAGAGACAGAGCATGAACGGGGGAGGGGCAGAGAGAGAGGGAGACACAGAATCGGAAACAGGCTCCAGGCTCTGAGCCATCAGCCCAGAGCCCGACGCGGGGCTCGAACTCACAGACCGCGAGATCGTGACCTGGCTGAAGTCGGACGCTTAACCGACTGCGCCACCCAGGCGCCCTGGGCCACACTTTTTTAACGGTGCTTTTTCATTTTCTACAGTAGCATACACAGAGCATTCAGTAACTATTTTTTGATGCTAAGATGGAAATCAACATAACGTATATACTTCTATTTTCCTCTCATGATGCCATCCAAGAGGTAAGAAATGAAGATCTTTCCTTTTTTTAAAAAAAAAAAAACCTTTTAATGTTTTATTTTTGAGAGAGAGAGAGAGAGAGAGAGAGAGAGACAGACAGACAGACATGGAGGGAGGGAGGGGCAGAGAGCGAGGAGGACAGAAGATCCAAAGCGGGCTCTGTGCTGACAGCGGAGAGCCCAATGCGGGGCTTGAACTCATGAACCATGAGATCATGACCTGAGCCGAAGCGCAACGCTCAAACAACTGAACCACCCAGGTGCCCGTAAGGTCCTTCCTATGAATGTGGCAAGACAGATGGAATAAAACCCACAAATCCAAACAGCTTAAAAGTGACAGGCAGAGTATTTTAACTAAAGCACAGGTTTTGGCTTTTGCTTTGCATTAACTCTTCATAAGCTAGTAAGCCCTACTCACCAATCTCTGACCATCAAGCTGAACTTCTGACAGAATGAATTTCTAACGCATCATCCGATATCCTATCATAATTCTAGCTTTTGAATGAAACATCGTGTAAGAGGCTTACGTTGTTCTCCCAGTTCAAATGAATCAAAGCAAGCCCCAGCCCCAATGTGGGCCGTGTTGTGGGTTCGTCTTGAGGCTGCAGGGACCACAGGGTGAAGTCGGTTACGTCAAGGAGCTAGTGTATATGAGAAAAAAGACAGCAACTGGACTTAATGTTCTTGCTACTTCTTTCCTGATGGCTTTCCGAGTTTCTAAAAGGATGTAGAACCCAGTCTTTTGCCACCTTCTTA
The DNA here is from genome assembly GCF_018350175.1 of Felis catus. NCBI lineage: Eukaryota > Metazoa > Chordata > Mammalia > Carnivora > Felidae > Felis > Felis catus. The sequence continues at coordinate 12,141,960 of NC_058380.1, forward strand.
CTCTTTTTTTGAAAAATTTTTAATGTTTATTTTGTTTTGAGAGAGAGAGACAGACAGACAGACAGGGGTAAGTGGGGGAGTGGCAGAGAGAGAGAGAGGGAGACACAGAATCCAAAGCAGGCTCCAGGCTCTGAGCTGTCAGCACAGAGCCGGACGCGGGGCTTGAACCCACACACCACAGAGATCATGACCTGAGCCCAAGTCGGACGCTGAACCGACTGAGCCACCCAGGCACCCCGACCATCTCCTTACTTTTGAAAATCCGCTCCACTTCCCCTACATTTGCAAAATGCCGCCGTATTTCCTTTCTTGCCAGAAGGAACCTGGCGGCAGCTGGAGGCCAAGGGGAAGACTACATGTGAGTGCACCTGTCTTTCACTGTTGGCACGTGACAACAGAAGGGAGACGCAGAGCATCGCTGAACTACCTGATTCAATGCTGCCCCCCTGCTGGGGAGGACGCAGCTCCATTCCCAACCAGTCTCCCACCTTTCCCGAAAGGTGCCAGCGATTTAATTAGCTACCAGCAAATGTTGACTGTTACTGAAAGAGGAGGTGAACGATACCCCTGACCTCTACAGCCCTTCACGCATAAGTCGGACGAACAAACAGCTTCCAATAATGGCTTCTCACTCCAAAACATGGACTGAGAAATAACCTGGTGCAACCACAGGATGCAGAATTAAATGAAATTGAATTTAACCTCCTAAACCTTCTTTTAGTCCAAGCTCCCATTTTAAATGAAAATGCCTAAAAATTATTCAAGAGAAGCTTCAGTGCCAGGCTGTGGGGGCAAAGGTTAGCCTTCTCGATTTATTTTGAATGGACTGTGACATCCAAGCTTACCAGGTTATCAAATTTCTTAGATATTTCAAAAATGGAAAATAAAAAACATTAGCAGGGGCAGCAAGAGCCTTCTGTACATTTTCCCAACGAAGCACAATTCGGTTTAAGACCCCAAACAGGACTTTTGTGGAGAAGGGTGTCCGGGCTCCCTTACTGCAAGCCACAACGTGAGGCACAGGGTGGGTGAAAAACTGCAGAAACTTCTGGCAGGAAAAACCTCAGAAGGATTCCCTTGATGCCCTCCAAAAGGTGCCACAATGGCAGTTCCAAACTGTTAAGGGATTACTTTAAGAAAGTGGCTCTCAAGTGGTGGTCCTGTGGCCAACGGCATCAGTACCACCTGGGACCCTGTTAGTTGACCCTCAACTTCACCTGAGCCCTGTGATTCTGGAAAACAGCAAAGGTAACGAAACCTCCCCCCTACCCTTTTGTGTTCTGGAAATACTACCTTTTGTGTTCTGCAAAGACCACCCCCCCCCACCCCCCGCCATGACTCACCTAAGACTCACAGGAGTCCCCTTGATTACCTATGACAAGGTCAGACACAGACCCTTCAAATTCACTTTTTTTTTTTGCCTGAAAAATGATTAGCTAACTGTCCATCAGTCAGAACAAAATGTCGGTTAATTAATCTTTGCCTGAACCTTTTCTGTTCCTCCAGGTCCTTGAACTCTTGGCCAGCCTACAACCCTTCCTCAAGGGCCCCTCTGGGTGGGAACAGGCTGGCCTCCAGTTAAAACACACTCTTGTCTGCAAGGCATTCAAGCCACGCTTTCACCCCTGTTCCCCATGCCTCCTTCTTTCCAGCCCACTTTGCTCCTCCCTGTAAAAGAGACCCTCTTTTTGCCCAACCACAGAGAACCTTGCAGATTCTACAGCCAGAGAATTCAGCTTATGAAGAGTTAATACAAAGCAAAAGCCCAAACCTGTGCCTTATTTAAAATATTCTGCCTGTCATGGCATGTGACCGCTATATGCCCGCCCATCCCCTGTTACAAAAGAACCTTTCTCCCCTTTGCAAAAAAGCGTTTCCAACCGAGTCTCTCCTTGCTCGACCCGCATGTGGTTTTTACTTGACGTGAAAATTACAAATTCTCGGGGCGCCTGGGTGGCTCGGTTAAACCTCTGACTTCGGCTCAGGTCATGATCTCACGGTTCCTGTGGGTTTGAGGCCCGCATTGGGCTCTGTGCTGACAGCTCAGAGCTGGAGCCTGCTTAGAATTCTGTCTGCCCCCCCCCCCCCTCCTCTGCTCGTGCTTTGTCTCTCTCCAAAATAAATGTTAAAAAATTTTTAAAAATAAAATTCTCGTGGCCCACCCCTGGGGCTTCTAAGTGAGAAGTGAGGGGTGGGAAGAGTGTGATGTGTCTAGAAATCAATTTCCGAACACACGTTCCAGGCACCATTTGAGAACCACCGATTTACAGCCATCCCTCTAAAGGTCTGATAAGTGCCTTCAACGCTTAAACGCCGATCCACCTGTGTTTCACTCAGGGGTGCTTAAACACAAGCTGCTTCGGAGCCTCCACGTGGGCGCGATTTTAGCGTCCCCCCCACCCCAGGACCCCTTTTCTCGTGAAGTCATTTCCCGATGGCAAGCAAGGCCACGCGCGCAGCTGGAGCCCAAACCCCCGCGTACTTACATCTCCATCCACCGGCCTCTGGTCGTCACAATCCCTGGTGGGGCTAATGTCCTGGCGCATGACCCAGATGGGCTCTTTGGGCTCGTCGGGGGTGTAAGGCGAACGGATGGTCCTGGTTTTCACCTCCTCGATGGCCTCTTTGATGTCCTTGATGGCCAGCGAGATGGCATCCCTTTTCTCCTTGCTGTACCGCTGCCCCGCCTCGCCGCTCGCGGTGCCCGCTGCCCGCTGCTGCCCCGCCAGCGCCTGCAGCTCGGGGCTGTCAGGGCGGCCCCCGCCCGGGGTGGGGGCGCGCTCCAGGTCCTGCTCGGCCTCTGGCATGTCCTCGGCCGCCTTGTCGAGGCTCTGCGAGCTCATGCTCTGCTTGACCTCGGCCACAATCTGATCGATGTCCTCCTCCTGCTCGTAGCTGTCCATACGCGGGTAGGGCGCGAACTCCGCCTCCTTCTCGGGGCTGTCGGACTCGCCGTCGGAGCGCTCGTCGTAGTGGTGCAGCCGCGCGCCCAGGGCCTCCTGGCGATACGCGGCGGCCTCGTCGCGCTCCTGCTCGTACAGCCGCAGCCCGTCGCGCGCCTCCAGCTCGGGCGCGTCCCCGATCTCCTCGTACACGTGCTCCTGGAGGCCCCCGTAGTCGGCGTAGGGCTCGGCGTAGGGCTCGTCCTCGCCGCGGTGGAACAGCCGGTGCGTGTACACGTAGCCCGAGTAGGCCGCGTTCATCGCCTCCTCGTGCTCCAGCGAGTGGAAGTGCAGGTGGTTGGGCAGCGCGCGGCGGTGCGTGGCCTCGGCGTGCTCGGCCTCCGCCTGCTCCGTGTACTCCTCGGCCTCGGGCCGGTACTGCACGGCGTAGGCGCTCTCGTCCTCGGGGTCCTGCGCGCGCTCCGCGTCGTAGCCGTCGCGGGCCGCGGCGATCACGTCGCCCTCGGCCGTGTCCGTGTGGTTGTGGAAGCCGCTCTCCGTGCTGGCCGAGCGCGCCAGGCACTCCCCGCGCTCCTCCTCCTCCTGCTGCCCCGGCGGGGCGCGCGGGTCCTCGACGGCGCGCCCGCGCCCGGGGCGGCCCGCATAGCGCTGCTGCTGCTCCTCCACCTCGGGGTGCTCCAGGTCAGCCTCCACCGACTCGTTCACCTCCCCGCCTGCCGCCTCGTCGGTCACCTCCGCCTCCGCGGAGCCCTCCAAGTGGTTCATGGTGGGCGTCGGGCAGGCTGGGAGAGAGGCTGGGCCAGAGGCTGGGCCGGCTCACTGCGTGCTCATTTTGCTCCACCCGGCTGGGAAGACAAGAAGGGGAGGGGCTGTTAACGAGCTTCACACTGTTCTGGGCTGAGCACCCAGAGAAACCGTAAAAACAGCTGCTATTGACCCTTTCTGAATCCGGGTCAATTAAAAAAAAAGATTGCAAATTTAAACTCAGCCCGACAGCACACAGTTCATTTTCTGCATTGCATGTATCGTAATTTGTAATTACATATCTACTTGTCTAATTGCTTGCTGGCTTTCTCCTTTCCCCACCCCTCAGACTGAGAGCCTCGCGAGCGGTTTGTTTTCCCTCCACCAAGCTTACTATTCAGGTTCCATTTCTGATGCATATGAATAAAGAGTACTACTAAATTGAATGAGCCAATTGACACATTTTCCATCTGCTAAGGGATAAATCTCTCCAAATTAAACTAGGATCCTGGATACTTTAGAAACGGTTCTTTAAATAAATTTCAAGGGGAAAAAAAATCATCTCGAAATGTTTTGAGCTATTGCTGTCAATACAAATATACAGCCATTCGGAGGCAGGCTACCTACCCTCAGAGGGTTCTTGTCCTGTCTGTCATTACCGGCTCTGTTACCTGGGACCGGTGGCTTAATTTTCTGAGCCTCCACTGTGAGAACCCACTCATTTCCTACAGCTGTTCCACGGGGCAAAGACTCTGTGGTCAAGTAAGTTTGGGAAATGCTGACTTACAGTTGACTTTTCATTGTGAAGAATCTAGGAGTAAGACACAAGATGTGGGGGTTCCCAAATTTGTGTGACTAGGAACCCACCCCACACTTTTTTCCCCTAGAGGCCAATGTTCTGACAAATACACGTAAAGAAACACTAACTAGTGTACTTCCCATATACCCTGGACCTAAAAATTCTTTGACTCTATGAATTACCATGATAGCCGGTACTGGGTATGCGAAAATTATGGCTAATTTCTTAAAAATATGGGTATGTCTCGGGCGCCTGGGTGGCTCAGTCAGTTAAGTGCCCAGCTCTTGACTTCCTTGGCTCAGGTCATGATCTCATGGTCGTGGGATCGAGCCCTACATCGGGCTCCATGCTGAGCATGGAGGCTGCTTGGTCTCTTTCCCTCTCTCTCTGCTGCCTCCCCTCCCACCCCCCAAATAAGTAAACATTAAAAAAATATATAGGTATGTCTCTACCTACTTCCAGAGAAACCTGTAGAGACAGATTTGGTTTCAACTTCTCTCACTTATTCTTATCACATATTATTATGCTTATTTATGGCATAATGTGTCCAGTGTATGGAAATAAATATAAAGGATGTACAGAATAACAAAAACAGGTAGGATCCGTATGATTTCAAGACACCTGCAATATATGGGTTCAATAATAAGTAGGCTTTTCTTATAGTGTTCTTTTGAAGAACCCACGTTACAATTGGACAAAATGGATGGGCATGAACTCTTTTTTAAAATTATTATTTAAAAAAAATTTTTTTTTCAATGTTTTATTTATTTTTGGGACAGAGAGAGACAGAGCATGAATGGGGGAGGGGCAGAGAGAGGGAGACACAGAATCGGAAACAGGCTCCAGGCTCTGAGCCATCAGCCCAGAGCCCGACGCGGGGCTCGAACTCACGGACCGCGAGATCGTGACCTGGCTGAAGTCGGACGCTTAACCGACTGCGCCACCCAGGCGCCCCTAAAATTATTTTTTAATGTTTATTCATTTTTGAGAGAGAGTGAGTGAGTACAAGCAGGGGAGGGGCAGAGAAAGAGGGAGATGGGAGAATCTGAAGCAGGCTCCAGGCTCTTAGCTGACAGCACAGCTGTCGAACTCATGAACCGTGAGATCATGACCTGAGCCGAAGTGGGACGCTTAACCGAATGAGCCACCCAGGCGCCCTGGGATGTGCACTCTTTAATGGCGCTAGCGGAAAGCTCCAGGAGGCATTTGACAATCTCAGCAGTAAAGGAGGGCATTTGGAGCTACCAAGTTCCCCTGTAAGCAGAAATATCCTCTTCCCCCATTTTTTCATGGATCCACCCCCTTCCCTCCCCTTGGCTGACTGACACGCCGGAAGAAAACAATGATGGTTTACTAGACATGGTCAATCCTTCTTGCTTGCTCTCCTGGACAGGAGTCCCACTTCATACAAATGAGACCCAATCTCCTCATGAAAATTGTGGCCTTTCCTCACTAATGCCTGAGAAGAGGAACTAGGCCTAGGCATGAGAAAGTTTTCCAAAAGCAAGTACGAGGCTCTGTTCAGACTTTGATGGATGGTTAATGCTTTGAACAGAAGAGGCAGGTATTGGTGCTGAGGCCCCTGGTTCAGTGGCCTCGCAGGGATCATGGAAAATACAAAACAAATATCCAGTTGAGTACAACACATAGACAAGAACGGTGTACCCACATTTCCTTTATGAAGACTCTCTGGATAAGACAACAAATTAAAAACTAATGTACAAATCTCAGTCTCACGGACACAAAGCAAGCGTTCACAGAGAGGGATCCTGAACATACCAAACACTTCCCTGGGTACCATTAACCTGAGATATGTCAGCCGTGTGTGGTTAGTGCTGGAAACACAATAAAAAGCAGATAACGCATGTGAATGGCCAATGCAACAATTCATGATAACCACATGTAGAATTGGCCAAAACACTGTCTCCAGTGAAAATAGATTTTACTGATGAACATCTATTGATATATGTATTAAAAAGAAGTTTTAGTTTATTCTGGGTAAAATTGGCAAACGGTGCCCTCTCCTAGAGCACTTACTGATTCAGTGGAGATGGGGTTTCTGTGCACGTATGTACACAAAATCATGGCCAAGAAATTTACAAGAAGCCCACCCTCTGGGGGGAAATACTGTGAAAATAGATTTTACTGATGAACATCTATTGATATATGTATTAAAAAGAAGTTTTAGTTTATTCTGGGTAAAATTGGCAAACGGTGCCCTCTCCTAGAGCACTTACTGATTCAGTGGAGATGGGGTTTCTGTGCACGTATGTACACAAAATCATGGCCAAGAAATTTACAAGAAGCCCACCCTCTGGGGGGAAATACCGTTAAAATAATGTTGTAGCGTACCATGGAGATTTCTAAGTGCATTGTCCTCATACCCCCATCCCCCAGCCTCAGGGGAGTATTTATTCATGGAGTATTTATATTTCACTCAGTGTCAGAGTTTCAAGAATATAGTTTGGGTTGTGATCTTGGCAAGGTGAATTAAAATCTTTAAAAGGTAACATACCTTCACCTCAGCAGTTCTACTTAGAGAAATCTAAAGGGAAAAACTCAAATGTGGACAAAGACCTTTTTCACGGTATGTGCTTAAAAAGCAAAGAATCTCGTCCCCTCACCTCCTTCCCCAAACTGATGACCAAGTCCATTGTTTTCCTACCTCCTGCATCACCCTCACTGCCACTCTCTTGCCTTGGTCTGTCTCACCTACACAATTATTTCCTTGGCTAATGTCTCAGCCCCCTCCAGACCATTTTCCCCAGGGCTAGCTGGATGATCTTTCCAAAATACAAATCTGAAGCCCATAACCCTATTTCTCAGACTCTTTAATGGTTCCCCTCTGGTGCACGGTACAAATGCTTAGCCAACTCTACCAGGCACTCATAGGCATTTTTACCCCATGACTTATTTAATCCTCACTCTAGCCTATGAAGAGAGTCCTCTTCTACCCTCTTTCTAGGGAGAATTATCAGCTATTTTAAAACTGTGGAAATGGGGGTCCCTGGGTGGCTCTGTCAGTTAAGCATCTGGCTCTTCATCTTGGCTCAGGTCATGATCTCACGGTACATGAATTGGAGCCCCGCTTTGGGCTCTGTGCTGATGGCACAGAGCCTGCTTGGGATTTTGTCTCTCCTTCTTTCTGCCCTTCACCTACTTGTTCTCTCTCTCTCTCTCTCTCTCTCTCTCTCTCTCTCTCTCTCTGTCAAAATAAATACAAAAACTAAAACTGAGGAAATGGAGGCACCATGGGGGTAGGTGATTGCCCCGGGGCACATAAGCCATGGAGCTGGTGGAAATGGCACCTACCCTCACTGTCCAGCTTTAGCTCTTCGTTCTTGAGTCCTACTCCCTGCAAACAAAGCCCAAGAGCCACATCACTCCTCCAGCGTCATGCCACACTTCACCAGCACCCCATGTTCTAACACCCCTAGTGCTGACCCTAACTGCCTTCCCTACTCTCAGCACATTTTCACCTAGATTTGGTAAATCTTTCTCATTTTTGGTGACTCTTTCTTGTCTTCCCCAGAGCAAGTTCACACCTGAGGACTGTCTATTATATGCCAGCCTCCATGCAATGGGAGGCACTGGGGCAGAGTGGTGACCAAGGTAGACAGGCTTCTCTGATTCTTGAAGCCTCCACTTTATGCATGGGGTGGGGGGAAAGGGGAGGGAGGTGAAGAGAAAAGAGAGGGGGAACAGACAGTGATTATGTAAGTACATAAACAGGATAGGTCCGAATAGTGAAATGTCTTACGAAGAAAATGAAACAGTGAAGGCATAGCAGGTCACCAAGAAGAGGGAGTTATGTAGGTAGTGGCCAGAGGAGGTGATGTTTGAGCTGGGGCCCCAATGATAAGGAAGGGGGCGGCCGTGTAAAAATCTGAGGGCAGGGCCATGAGCAAGAAGGCACTTGCTATGTTCAAGGGCAGAAGCAATGTTTGTGAGTGCAAAAGGGGTGGTGTGGATGGAAATGAGGATGGGGAGATGGAAAGCGCTGGCAAGGCTGGTACATCATGGTAAAGAGTTGGGATTTTATCTCAAGTGTATTGGTATGCCATTGACTGGTTTCAATCAGCCGAGTCATAAGGTTTAATTAACCCCTCACTTTGTCCCCACTTTACTTTGTCTATTATATATATATTATATATATAATATATATATATACACACACACATGTATACACATATCTTGTGTGTGTGTATATATATATATATATGCACCAGGCATATAATATATCACATATATACATTATATATATATATATATATACACATACATTATATATATATATATATATATATATATATATATATATATATATGGCACAGCACCTGTCACACTAAGCAACAATTCTTTATAAATAAGAAGTCCTTAGGAAAAGACGGCTTGTCACTTATCTTTGATTCCCCACTGATAAGCACAGAGGGTGCACAGTTGGTAGTCAATGATGTTTTAGTGATTAAAAGGAAAAAATCTGTTTGCCCCCAGTATTTGGGGCCCTCTGGCCATTGGCATGCTTAGCCTCTGGAGAACTCATTTCTTCTTTCTCTCATGAATCTTTGCTGCCCTCATCCACCCACGCACCTCCACCACCTTCCTCTTCCCTTTTTTTAAGTAAACAAAATTATTTTTATTTGAGAGAGAGAAAAAGAGAGAGTAGGCCTGGGAGAGGAGCAGAAACAGAGAGAGAAAATCCCAAGTAAGCTTCATGCTCAGCGTGGAGCCCAACACAGGGCTCAATCCCACGACCCTGAGATCATGACCTGAGCTGATACTAAGAGTCGGACGCTCAACCAACTGAGCCACCGGGTGCCCCTCCTCTACCTTCTTCTGATTCTGTAAGTTCCCAAAGAACTCTAGCGATCCAGTGTTTTCCTACATTTGAACGTATTGATCCAGTTGGCATTTATTAGATATGTATCAGGTAGCACGCAAAGGCAAAAAGCATAGAAGAGTTTCTAATGCATGGTTCCAGGCTTGAAGGGCAGACGGCTCTAATAATTATAATACCTGCTGATAATGATAATACTTGTACAAAATAGAAATAGGTTCAAGCCACCAAAGGAGCCTACAGTTAGAACAACAACCACATCTGCATCCCCTTAGTGAGTCGTATGAGTGCTGCAGTTCTTACAGGGTCTAATGTCATGAGCTCATAAGCATCTAAGAACTGAGGCCTGGGAGAAGAGTGCCTTCATCCAATCAATGGCCTTGACTAGGACCCTTGTGCCTCTGGAGGCCAGGGCAAAGGGAGGAGAAGCAGCTGGATGAAGAAAATCAGTCCCCCTCTACAAAAATGTTGTGTGATCTGGAAGACAGAGGCAAGACAGTCTTCCTGCAGGAGCTCCGACACAACATGAAGAGGGGTTGCTGTGCTGTCCTCGCTCTAGGAGTGAGGGAATCCAGGCTGCCTGTGGTGAAGTACAGGTGCCTTTCTAGCCCTTAGTACTGGAATGTTCTACAGCCAGCTAGAAAAGGTTAACAAAAGAAAGGAACTCCGCTGCAGTGCACCATTTATAAATAGAACATTTCACAATTCAGCAGCTGAATCCAGGTATCTCAGACTGTTAGCGGAGACTCATGTTGGTTTGGGATTAATGGAAGGGAAGGCTGTAAATGACTTTGGTTGATCTGTCCTTAAGGAGTCATTGATAAGAATTTAAAATAGACTGTCCCTTTTAACATTTTCAGAAGTGGTTTTAGAAAATAGGTCTGACTGAAGACAAAATGCACTGTGAAAAATAACAAAAGAAGTCCTATCAGGTGGTTAGCATGGAGGTCTGGGGGACAGTGATACAGGTGGAAGGAAAACATGTGGTGGGGGGGGCAGAGACACAGGAAAAGAATAGGACTGATGGTACTAACCATCCTCTCCCCTGGGGGGAAGAAAGCTAGAAAGAACAATATGATTCCGTGTATTTGTTTTCATATTTTTGTGTACATTTAAGAAGTACAAATAGCTCCTGTAGACTTAAGGAATGTTGCTCATTGTCTCCTGCCAGCATTGGAAGGAAAGTCCTATTTCTTTGGACTGTAACCTGTCCTAATCCACCTGCATCCATGTCCATCCACATACATTTCCTGTCAACACGATGTCTGCCACCAAGCCACTGCAGGGGCTGCTGATGCCCCTGAGGCCGTGGTAATATATTAATCTCCAAAATAACAATCAGTTCCGGTTGCCGAACAGGATTGTGCCCTCAATGCTGTATGCGTACATGTGCACGCGCACACACACACACACACACACACACACACACACATCCATCCACACAGGCTGGGAGATTAATGGTTCTCATTAAAAAAAAAAAAAGGTGACAGAATAAGAACACCCAGGTATTCTTACCCATCATCCCTACTCTATAAATATGTTTTCCTTCTAGAAGTCAGATCAACTGCGAATCCAAAGGACGAGAACCCCATGGAAATCAACTTTCTAAACTCAATGCATCTATTTACAAGGGTGACAGATAGAAGACAGAAATTTAAAAAATAGAGTTCATTAAAGCTTAATCTCCTTTGATTCATTTGGAAATTAAATGTAATGATACTGGGAGCTAAGATGGATAGAGAACACACATTTCTCCATCCTAAAATCATTTCCAGTTTAAATACATTCACATGGTCAGGAAAGCCTCCTTACACAGCACATCTTACCCAAGTGAAATATTATTTTGTTTCCCCGGATATTCCTGTGCCTGAAATTGGGAAGCTTGGCTTGATAGATAGTACTGGTAGTGATTTCAGAGTGAGGTGAGCACTTGCACCCAAGGAGTATTGTTGAATGGCCAGATGTCAACCAGGGTGAGGTCTCTGTGGTTGGAACGCAGGGCTGTGTCCTTGACCCTGCTCTGCTTTGCAGAGAACATGTGGGCTGGACATCCTCAGTGTCCCTTGCAGGTGGCCCACTCCAAATGGCTTTACATGATGGCTCCCTTCCATTTTCTTCAGGCTTATGGGTGGTAGGGGTGGTGGGGATCTCTCTATTCAACTATCTGCCTATCTGCATATTATCTAATTTGAGTTCCCCATCTATTACCTGCTGGGACCCTGATACCAAATGTGTGATGCCCATGTTGTCAGATGACAAAAAAATCACTTAAAGACAGATGTAAAACAATAAATACTAGAGCTATAGTAAACATTGCGGAGGTGGCACCCTAATGGGAAATACTATACCAGGCTCTGCTGTGTCTTCTCAGCCCCACTGTACTCCTTCTCCAGAGGCTACATGGGATCAGGGAATTGACATGGAAAATCCACACAGGAAACATTATGGGCATAAAAGACTGTCTGCCTGTCTGTCTGTCTTGTCTGGGCCTCCACCTCTACATTTCTCCTCTTCCAAGGACAGAAGCCACTTGACATCGTATTGCCCTAGTCTGTCAACTGCAGGCATAGCCTGTTCTCAGTCTCTATTCAGTACTAATTTGAGACCTAGCTTTCCCCCTCACTCCAGAATTAGGATCTGGCCTCTGATCTTCCATCCAGTGATTCCATTTATTCCCCTGTACACAGACTGCCCCAAAGTTGGCTGCTTCAACACCATGGATACCCCATTTTCTGGATCAAGAACGCTAATGGCTTTTTTGGATGGCCACTCATTGATGGTCCCCATAGCCTTTAGAGATGGTGGAATGCCTGCTGAATTAAACTTTCATCCACACATGCAGCTGAACTTGTCTTTCAGCACCTGCCCAACAATAGGTGGGTGGTTTCTTGTCCTATGTTTCAAGGCCATTGCCTTTGCTCAGAATGCTTTGGCCACTCCTTTATTGCAAACAGCTTTCAAAGTCAATTTCTGGGATATGAAGTTAACAGCAAATTGTTCCCAGTATTCTATTCTAATATAAAGTCTGTTGATTTTTGCCATCAAAGGATTATCCCTCCCCTCATTTACAAGAGTTGGCTAGGAATGGCGCTTGATATTCTTCAAATATCAAAGTTATGTCTAAAGGATGTCATCATCCATACACTTAATGAGATATCGTAGTGGTTAACGGGACAGGTGTGGGTGGCAGACTGCCTCCACCGCAACATGGTTTCATCACTTACTTGTGACGCATCACCACTTTCTTTGACTTTGGATAACTTATAGCAAATGATCGAATTTTATCATTTCTAAAATGGGGATAGTACTTGCATCACAGGGTTATTGGATGATACGACTTATATATATAACACACAACAGTGCCTGATACATTGTAAGTGCTACCTGAGATTCATTAGCGTATTTTCTGCACACATCATAATTAGTATTTCACAGATCAATACATAGTTTTTAGAAAGCAAAAAAAAATATTAAAACCAATGACGCTAATATAAATGCATTGAGCACATGGTACCCTTATTATTACTCTTTCCCAAAGAAGTCTATGTTGGGATGGAAAATAAGTATTTAAGCTACTTCTAATCATCTTGAAGTAAGGCTGGGCATAAACAAATCCACCAAATAATAATCACAAACCCGACTATGCGTGTAGACCAATACACGTGGTGCTCTCCATACTGTGTTTGCTACCCTCACTACAGTCCCAGTGGGAATTACTGTCCCCAACTGCTAATTTTGTTTTTGTTTTTGTTTGTTTTGTTTTTTCATTGGGGCTTTAACCACAATTTTGTTTTATTTATTTTTTTATTTGTTATATAATTTATTGTCAAATTGGTTTCCATACAACACCCAGTGCTCATCCCAACAGGTGTCCTCCTCAATGCCCATCACCCACTTTCCCCTCTCCCCCACCCCCATCAACCCTCAGTTTGTTCTCAGTATTTAAGAGTCTCTTATGGTTTGCCCCCTTCCCTCTCTGTAACTTTTTTTTCTCCCCTTCCCCTCCCCCCGAGTCTTCTGTTAAGTTTCTCAGGATCTACATATGAATGAAAACATATGGTATCTGTCTTTTTCTGCCTAACTTATTTCACTTAGCATAATACCCTCCAGTTCCATCCACGTTGCTACAAATGGCCAGATTTCATTCTTTCTCATTGCCAAGTAGTATTCCATTGTATATATAAACCACATCTTCTTTATCCATTTGTCAGTTGATGGACATTTAGTCTCTTTCCATAATTTGGCTGTTCCCAACTGCTAATTTTTAAACAGAAGCTCAGATGGCTTAAATAACTTGTCCAAGGTCACTCAGTGCTGAAAGGGTTGGCTGTAGATTAGTCTGGATCTCACTGTTCATGTTTTTCTTATTACATTTTACTGAGCATATAAAGTGATGTGATTGATTTTTTTTTTAATTTTTTTTTCAACATTTATTTATTTTGGGGACAGAGAGAGACAGAGCGTGAACAGGGGAGGGGCAGAGAGAGAGGGAGACACAGAATGGGAAACAGGCTCCAGGCTCTGAGCCATCAGCCCAGAGCCCGACGCGGGGCTCGAACTCACGGACCGCGAGATCGTGACCTGGCTGAAGTCGGACGCTTAACCGACTGCGCCACCCAGGCGCCCCTGTGATTGATTTTTTTTAAACAAACATCAAAATTGGGGTAATCCCGTTTAGAATAGTCACCTTGGCAGATTCTATACTATACATGTTCCAAGGGCACTCACTGCCTTTGCTCAAAACACTTTGGCCACTCCTCTATTGGAATTGATTTCAAAGTTAATTTAAAGGTTTTGAAGCTACCAGCAAATCGTTTCCAATATTCTATACTCATACTTAGTTATATTTGATTTCTTACCTCAAAGGGTATCATCCAGATTTATTATCCACCTAATTTACAAGATTGGGCTGTGAATGCTGTTTGATGTTCTCCGAATATCAAATCTATCCCTAAAGGATGAAGGTGTGCACCAGCCAAGATTATTAAAAAGACTTCAAGCTCTGAAGTCAATTCCAAAAGATGGCCTAAAAATTGTTTGGCCAATGGCCACATCTTTACCATACGCTTTTATCTTTGCAGGTAACCAGAGGGCCAGAGGTCGTCCGAATGAATGCATTCTTGTGTAATTACCGCAAAATCAGGTTCATTACTTTCACCCGCCTTGAAATCTGTACAATTGTGGCCAACACTAACTGGGCAGGGAAATTAATTCATCTTCTTGGAATAATTCAGTCGTGCCAATCCAAGAGCCCTGATCACAACCCAGCCTTTGATTAAAGAGGAAAATCTGAATTTCTGCAGACTTCCTTATTGTCTGGCTCTTCATCTAGCATTTTAACAATTGAATCATTCATTCATCATTCTTATTTCATTAAAACACAGGAAATAAGCTTAAGGCAGTCACAGAAACTCAGAGGGGAAATCTTGCAAATTTTCTAGAAAATTCAAGGAATGTTTTCTGCAAATCAAAGCCGATTAAAAGTCTATCTGAATTTTTGTGAAAGGCACCCGGTATAAAATCACACATATCTGCATAATCCATATGTAGTGAGGGTTTAATAGACTTAGCATTCTCTTTTCTGTTACAATCTCCTTTTTCACGCCCCTATTCAACTTCTTTTCCTTACCCCCCACTACATTTACTATCTCTGTTGCTACATTACACTGAGTTCAGGAGTATTAAATCACCACTTGTAAGCAATCTGGCTCATTGTCCCAATATTTCTGTTATTACACAGAAAGCCATGCACACTCAGCGCTATAGTGTTAAAGGTAGTAAATCTCTAAAATCAGTTCAGCTACGTTAGTTTTCCGAGGCTCATTAATTCACACTGCAAAAGTACATGGAAACAGGGGAATATCAGGCTGACGATGAACTGAACAGTAATTCATTAAAATGGAGTCTTTCCTTTGAGATCACATCACCTCAAATTTACTGCTACTGTTACTTTTACAAATTATTTGGCTCATTAGAGTGTCAGGTAACTTGCTTCTCTCAATCCCCTCAAGTTTTCCGTAGCTTCCTCTAGCATTTTCCTTCTCCAGATTCACACCGGAATAGCAGCCACGATCCCAATTATGAAGCTTTGGATCAAATTCTTGTTTCCAAGGTTTTTTTTTTTTTTTTTTTTTTTTTTTTTTTTTTTTTTTTGCAGATCAAGAAAGCAGCCTGGGGTCTGCTGGCCATCACCCTCAAACATTTTTTTCAGCTATACCTCAAATCTGATATGCAAGGACTAAACGAGATGATAAAAAAGAGTAAATTCAGAAAGGTTTCCTCTTGACGCGTCAGCTTCCCAAAGAACAAAACTCCCAAAGAACAAGACCCATTAAGCCACAGTTAAGTAGCAGTATTGGTAGTGACTTGAATTTGAATTTGACGAGCCAGAAATTCCATACTGATTCAAAGCCTCCTATGACAATCAGCTTTCTTAATCAGTTGTGTTAGCAAAAAGTTAATAGGGAAAGAAACATAATGTGGGGGAAGAAGAAAATGACTTTCTCTTCAAAATGATTCATGGGTGATGGGTATTGAGGAGGGCACCTTTTGGGATGAGCACTGGGTGTTGTATGGAAACCAATTTGTCAATAAATTTCATAAGAAAAAAAAATGATTCATGGATCATCTGGAAACTCTTCAGAGTTCATTGGACATGTTGACAAGAACGTGGAGAGATAGGATGTCTTCACTTCATACCGGTGTTTATATGGTTCTAGTTAGCTAACTGCATGTAGGCCCCAAATCCAGACATTGAAAGCCTGGTTTTCTAACACCCAGAGCCTTCCAGTCACCTAAACGTGAGAGACTCCTAAGGAAATTATTTTAAATTTGCTTAATGAAAAAATGGTGTTGATTTTAGTGAAGATGTCACAGAGAAGGCAGAGGTTAAGAGATTATATCGCATATCACTACCCCCCAAAACTCATTGGTTAATTTTCACCCATCTTCTTTTTCAGTCATCAGCTTTAGGGAGTCCCTCTCACGAACGTTCCTCTATAGTCCCGAGTCTTTATGATTCTTGCCCCTTCCTTCTGGATCATCACAGCCCAAGAGGAACATAATGTGAATCACGCATGTAATTTGAAAATATCTACAATCACGTTGAAAAAGGTAAAGGAAGTAAAATTAACTTTAATACTTTAGCTACCTCCCGTATCCAAAATATTATCGTTAAACATATGATCAGTATAAACAACTAGTACTGAGACAACCTACATTCTTTTTTTTCCTACTAAGTCATCAAAATCCAATTTTGCACTTACGGCATATCTCAGTTAGGACTAGCCACATCTCAAGCGCTCAATAACCCTATGTGGCTGGTGGCTACTTATTGGATCACACAGTTCTACACCTTCCTTCTGGGCTTCCCGAACTCTCCCTTTTTCTTTTGCAGAACAATTTGCTTGAGTTCAAGCTCTCCCAAAAGTGTATGCCGTCACCCTCCTCCATCACCCTGTTCAACAAACAAAAGACTCTCCAGTTATCAGAATTTTCCCTCCAAATAAAAGGAGATTATCTATAACAAATACACGAATGAGTGAAAAGTTTGCTTGTTGCTGTGGCCCAGGACCAAGTCCTATACTGCCTGGTCATCGTCATCAGTCTCCCAAGGGGACTGGTCCCATACTCCTCTCCCCCAATCTTCACCACTGTCCTTTAAGCTGAGCTCTCTTTGGCGCCCAGTGCAGGGCGGCTTATACTTGCTCCTCTCCCCTCTCCATCACTCCCTTTCCCCTTTGTCCCCCCAAAAGATAACCTTCAGGCTCACAGCCATACTAACCCACAGCTCCTGCCCTTCAGCACCTGGGGTCTCTGCTCACAGAGAACAGCAGTTGTTCAAAGATTTCTCAAACAGGCAATGAGGCTCTGGAGAAGCCAGGCAGAGTAAGAACACAGAGAACCCTTTCCTCTCACCTGGAGAAGGGGCGGCAGAACAAGGCGAAAGAGGATCCCAGGGATTAGGGAATCGAGTCATAGGCAGCCGAACATACTGGTTAAGAATATAACATGGAGGCTCAAATATTCAAGTTCAATTCCAGCGCTCACTGGCCAGGTGACCTTGGGCAAGTCACTTAACCTTACTGTGCCTCAGTTTCCTCTTCTCTAAATGGAGGTAATGGTAGCACCTACCTCATGGGGTTCTTGGAGAATTAAACGAGTTAATGTAGCAGGAGGAACAGAATAAAATATGCTTGTCAACTCACAGAATGTACACCACCAAGAATGAACCTATTATGGACTATGGACTTTCGGGTGACAACGGTGTTTTGATGTAGGTTCATCAGCTGTAATAAATGAACCCTCTGGAATGGAGTATTGATAGTTGAGAAGACTATGCATGTATGGGACAGGGGCTATGAGGGAAATGTCTGTACTTGCCACTAAATCTTGCTGTGAACCCCAAAATGCTCTAAAATATACATGAAAAAATTCCATTATTTACAAATATATATATATATATATATATATATATATACTTTATTCTATGTGTTATAGTAATATATATCATATAAGTAAAAAATATAGATATATAGGGGTGCCAGGGTGGCTCAGTTGGTTAAGCATTTGACTTTGACCTAGGTCATGATCTCGAGGTTCATGGGTTCGAGCCCTGTGTCGGGCTCTGAGCTGACAGCTGGGAGCCCGGAGCCTGCTTCAGGTTCTGTGTCTCCTTCACTCACTGCCCCTCCCCCACTCATGCTTGCGCTCTCTCTTAAAAAAAAAGTATAGATATGTAAACATATAAATATAATATAAATATATATTATATAAAATATTTAAATACATAACATAAATAAGTGTAACTAATCCACATTATATTTGAAGATAGAAATATAAATATATATATATATATATATATATATATATTTCATGGCTTAAAATATTCAAGCAGCACTGTTCCACCTTAAAACTAGCCCCTTGGGGCGCCTGGGTGGCGCAGTCGGTTAAGCGTCCGACTTCAGCCAGGTCACGATCTCGCGGTCCGTGAGTTCGAGCCCCGCGTCAGGCTCTGGGCTGATGGCTCAGAGCCTGGAGCCTGTTTCCGATTCTGTGTCTCCTTCTCTCTCTGCCCCTCCCCCGTTCATGCTCTGTCTCTCTCTGTCCCAAAAATAAATAAACGTTGAAAAAAAAAAAAAATTTAAAACTAGCCCCTTACCCCTCGCTGAAGCTTAAGGGACATGTGGGATGGCCACATCTCTGCCACTGTCCCGATTCTAAGGCTCGATGAGCCCCAGATATGGGTGGCAGGAACCTGACTGGCACAAGGTGTCACCTCCTGGCCACCCGGCTCAAAGGCCACCCTGCGATGTGTGCGTACGGGTTATTTCTGGAGCCTCCAAGCGGGCGGGTGCTGCACGCTGGGCCGCTGGCTCGCAGCGTGGCCGCTCACACGTCAGAGCCCTGGGCTCACACCTGCCACGGTGACTTCCCAGGGCACTGCAACTAAGCCCCACGCTTTGGGCGTGCGCTCCAGCGAGCAGTTGAGTCGGTCTGCTGGGCCGCCTCGCAGCGTCCCGCCTCATTACAGCACGAAATCTCTCTGACCTTGCGCTCCGCCCAGCCGTCCGGCTCAACTCAGGGCGAGCACGTCCGCGGGCAGGCAAGCTGCTTACAGCCCTCGATTTGCAGTCATAAATCCTTACCCCCTTGCCTCATCTATGAAGTGGGTCCACGAAGGGCAATTCGGAACAGCACGTACCAAGACTCGCCCGCTGAGGAATTTACATACTGCATTCACGCACAAGCGTGTGAAATGACTTGCGTAGGACTCCATTTAAATCGCGAAAGCATAGTTTGTGTTCACGGAAGACCAGAAACAACTAAAACGTCCACCGTTAGAAAGTCGGGGAAAGAGGTTATACACAGAATTCTAGACAACACGAAGAGGGCGATCTTTACATACAGATACTAGAAAGAACTCCCTGATATATTAAATTTTAAAGCAAGGTCACAACCGTGGATGAGGAATATTGTCCTATATGAGAGGAGGAAGGAAAAGAATGCATATGGATAAAAATCTCTGAAATGACAGAGGGGGCAGGGGTGAGGAAGGAGAACTGGGCGGATGGGGACTAGGAGGGAATATGGAGGCTTCTCATCATACGCCTCTTTGTCCTTTTTCATGTAAACGCCCTGAACGTATTTTGAAAAGATGCTACATGTGTAACGAAATTAACCTGTTCTGCCTGCCTTCCGGGGAGGGTGTCTACTTGCCGACCTGCAAGGACCTGGGAAAACTGATCAGCCTTCTTCGTTGGGGAGGGCGTTGCGGTAGGGCTCACGAGCTGAGTCCCTGTAAAACCTTTCTCTTCTGTTACTGATGGACATTTCTCGCCACGTGTCAGGTCCCTCGCTGCCATGCTGGCACTCAACCTCTATTTTTCTTTGAGCCTCACTATTGGCGAGTGATGTCTCTGCGGGCGGCTTGCAGGGTGGGAGTGGTAACGAGCATTTTCAGAGGCGCTGCGCTTACTTGGAAACTACTGGTGCTGGTCACCGAAGTCTGCATTGCAGACACCCCACCTTATCATTTCACCGATGAACACAATTACAAAGGAGCGACAATTTAGAACTGAAAGACGTGGCAATGTCCAAGTCCCTTATTTTACGGATCGGGACACCAAGGGTTAGAGAGGTTATATGGCTCCTTCAAAGTCACCCGGGTTAAGCTAGCACTCGAGAGAAGCGCATTGTTACCTGGTTTCTCTTCACATGCTATCCAGTTACAAGAGACACATCTACGAAATGAAAGAAAATAATCACAAAAAGATGCTTGGCTAAATGGTACCAGCGCAAGGGGAAAGACTTAAAGATATTCCAACAACCCAAAGCAAATCTGTTCGCCATGCCATTCTTTCTGCCTCCAGTACACTTGACATTCCAGTGTCCAGAATCCACAGGTCCTTGCTGAGAGAGCAAGGGGTACATGCCATTTTTACGTGGCTATTTGAATACAAAGCATGTCAGAAATGGTTTCTTGCCCACCAAAAATTCAAGCTCACTCTCCATCATGTAGAAATGTCGCCAAGAACTACACTGACAGGCCGTCTGGACATCTAGATGGGGCCGTGATTAATTCTCCCCAAGGGAAGAAAGACCTTTCTCGGCCAGATCATTCAAGGAGAGAGGTTGCCTTTTTCATGCTGTCCTTCTTCATCCGCTGGTTAAATGCAGAAGAGTTCGAGACCCGCAGGATAGCAGAATCACGGGAAGGAGGTGGCCTGGATCCCTGAATGGAGCACTTGGAAGGAAACTGTCCACTGCCCAGAAATAGCCTGCACTGGATGGCCACTGTTAGTAAATTAACTTTCGATGTGTGACTACAATAACATTTTGGAGCTTGCTTATGTTATTCTAATCGATCAGTGCACGGGGATGTTTCAGCAGGGCCTCAAAACAAATCACTAACTCTCAACTTTACGAAAGAATCACTGAGTAATGGGAGGAAAAAAACTCCTGTTTCTGTTTTCAGTTCTATGGATTACCCCCAAAGCTCTAAATAATATATCACAATTCACTGACTTCATTTTTTTTATTATATATATATATTTAAAAAAATTTTTTTTAACGTTTATTTATTTTTGAGACAGAGAGAGACAGAGCATGAACGGGGGAGGGTCAGAAAGAGAGGGAGACACAGAATCCGAAACAGGCTCCAGGCTCTGAGCTGTCAGCACAGAGCCCGACGCGGGGCTCGAACCCACGGACCGCGAGATCATGACCTGAGCCGAAGTCGGCCGCCCAACCGACTGAGCCACCCAGGCGCCCCGATTTTTTTAAAAAATTTTTTTCAATGTTTATTTATTTTTGAGACAGAGACAGACAGAGCATGAACAGGGGAGGGGCAGAGAGAGAGGGAGACACAGAATCTGAAACAGGCTCCAGGCTCTGAGCTGTCAGCACAGAGCCCGACGCGGGGCTCGAACTCACGGACCACGAGATCATGACCTGAGCTGAAGTCGGATGCGTAACCAACCGAGCCACCCAGGTGCCCCTATATATTTTTTAATGTTTGTTTATTTTTGAGAGAGAAACAGAAAGTGAGTGGGGGAAGGGCAGAGAGAGAGAGAGGGAGACACAGAATCTGAAACAGGCTCGATGTGAGGCTCCAACTCAGGAACAGTGAGATCATGAACCAGGCCAAAGTTGGATGCTTAACCGACTGAGCCACGCAGGCGACCCTTCACTGACTTAATTTAGGCTAAATCTATTAGCATCCTGCCAAGGAAGATAACGAAAGTGAGAATTTAGCTCACTTAATCTTTTTCCTTCCATTTCCCAAAGCTTAATAATTACGTTTTTATTTTATATTTGTGATTTGTATTAAAAAAAATGTTTTTAAGTACACTCTGTGCCCAGCATGGAGCCCAACACGGGGCTTGAACTCACAACCCTGGGATCAAGACCTGAGCTGAGATCAAGAGTTGGATGCTTAACTGCCTGAGGCACCCAGGCACCCCTATATCTGTAATTTAAATATTAGCCTCCTAAGAAAAGATTTTCTAAGAGTAGTTTTATCTCTACAATAAAATTGAGAAGGAGGTCCTGAGATTTCCCCCAAACCCCCCTGCCTACGCACATGCATGGACTCCCTCATTATCCACATCACTCACCAAAATGGTAAAATTTTTTGTATTTTGTATTTTGCCTTGAAGCACTTTCATTCCGCTCTTACACTCAACTGATCATTGGGCATAGAATTCTAAGCTCATAAAATTTTTTTTCTCATATCTAGAAATCATCACCCTTTGTATTCTAGTCTGCTCACATGCGTACGTATTACCTGGGATCTTGTTAAAATGCAGATTCTGATGCATGGGTCTCGGTGGGGTCCCAGATTCTGCATTTCTGATAAGCCCTCAGACGATGATCCTGCTGATGCCGGTCTGCAGACCTCGCTGGAGGAGTGAGTTTCCAGAATTCAACGGTGCTGATGAGCATTCGGTTAGCCTAGTTGACGCCCTTCTGTAGTTTTTCCTCAATCTTTCAACATACTGTTCCTATTCTTAGTGTTTGGAAATTTCAGGAGAATGAGGCTTTAGGGTTTTGTTTTGTTTTGTTTTGTTTTGTTTTGTTTAATCACTGTCCTCTGCACTTAATAGACCATTTTAACCTGAAGATCTGTGTCTTTCTTAAGCTTTGGGGAATGTTCTATTATTTCCTTGATAATTTCGTCCCTTCCCCCCTGCCATTTTCTCTGGTTTTACTTTCTGAGACTCCTATTTGTCAGATGTTGGAGTTTGTTTGTTTGTTTGTTTGTTTGTTTTTCCGGCTTTATTGAGATATAATTGACATGTAACAATTTGCAAGCTTAAGGTACAGGATGTATTAATTTGTTACATATTACAAAATGATTCTGACTATAGTATTAGGTAATGCCTCCGTCATATCATATAATTACCATTTTTTTGGGGGGGTGAGAACATTTAAGAGCTACTCCTTTGATGACTTCCAAGTATGCAATATAGTATTATTCATATAATCACTGTGCTATACATTAGCTTCTCAGAACTTATTCATCTTATAACTGGAAGTTTTCTCTCTTTGAACAACTTCTCCCCATTCCCTCCACTTCGTAGCATCTGGCAATAACCTTTCTACTCTGTTTCTAGGACTTCTGTTTATGTATTTATTTTTTTAGATTCCATATATAAGTAAGATCATGCAGCATTTGCCTTTTTTCTGACTTATTTCACTTAGCATCACGTCCTCAAGGTCCGGCCATGTTGTCACAAAGATTTCCTTCTTTCTCACGGCTGAATCATACTCCACCATGTGTGGGTATCATGATCCACTCATCCACTGATCCATTCCATTCATCCATTTCCCGATCCATTCGTTGTCCAATGACAGACACGTAGGTTGTTGCCGTGTCTTGCCTGGTATGGATAATCCTGCCATGAACATGAAGGTTCAGGTACGTCTCTGAGAGCCTGTTTTCATTTTCTTTGGATAAATACCCAGAAGTGGAATTTTGGGATCGTATGGTATTTCTATTTTTACTTTTTTGAGGAACCTCCACACTGGTTTCTCGAGTGGCTCTGTCAGAGTTTTGGGGCTGGCCCTCCACTTCTCGTCTTTCCTCTACTCTATCATCTCTTTCTCTTTGCTCTGTGTCCTTTTAATCATCCTTATCTTATTTTTCCCCAAGCCCTTCTACTGCACTTGTGGACAGCCCGTCTTTAATCTCTAAGGGCTCTTTGTATATTAGATGATTTCATATAATTTAAAAATGAATATCATGAGCTCTTGGGTCTCTCTGAACATACTACTGAGAGTTGTTATGTGTTTGTTTGAAGCTTCTTGGATTATCTTTGCTTCTTCTGTCCTTGGTTTTTCTGTTTATTTTGGCCTTCTTTTCTTTCATGCTGCTACTCCCTCCCTCCCTCCACGCAACTTTTGGTGATTCCTATCTGTTCATATGTAAAAATAAAGGATGAGGGATATGGTGTGAGTTTTCCTTGATGTTGTGTAAGATTGTTTCCTGTCATTTACTCCGTTTAAATAATGTCAACATTATTTCATTAGGAGGTGAAAGGATTTATTTGCTCCTATCCCAATCCATGGAATTTAAGGATAAGAAAGGTGCTTATCTTCTTATTAATGATTAGGTTATTTCCATATTTTTTCCTATACAGTTTTTTTTTTTTTAATTTAACTTAGAGTGAGAGTGAACGAGCACGAGCAGGGAAGAGGGGCAGAGGGAGAGAGAAACTTAAGCCGTCGGATCACAACCTGAGCCAAACTCAAGAGTCAGATGTCCAACCTACTGAGCCACCTAGGTGCCCCTCCTGTATAGTGTTTTAATAAACATCCTCATAAACATATATCCCTAGGGGCTGATACAGCTATTTCTATGGAATAAATTCCTACAAGTGAGATTCCTGGTTGAAAGTAATACACATTATAAAACAATTTTTTACAATGGAAAGATTTTTTTTAATTTTTTTTAACGTTTATTTATTTTTGAGACAGAGAGAGACAGAATATGAACAGGGGAGGGGCAGAGAGAGAGGGAGACACAGAATCGGAAACGGGCTCCAGGCTCTGAGCTGTCAGCACAGAGCCCGACGCGGGGCTCGAACTCACGGACCGTCAGATCATGACCTGAGCTGAAGTCGGACGCTCAACTGACCAAACCACCCAGGCGCCCCCTATGGAAAGTTTTAAACACGGAAAGCTAGAGAAAATAGTATTATTCTCTTAATTTGAAAGGATGCAAAAACTTGCAGGCATGACAAAGGCCAGTCTTGATGTATCCGTATCCCTTACTCACTTGCGCCTTCTTGGATTATGTGGAAGTAAATGCCAGACACCGGATCATCCAAACTGATACATGTTCAAATCTTAATAGATACTGCTGGGTATCTCCTCCCCAAAGTTTAGTAATTCCCTTTCAACTCCAAAGAATGTCTGTATTTCCACATGCAGCCATGGGTATGTTTTCCTTTCTCTCTTTTTCAGGGGATGAGGGCAGGCAGGAAATGATCAACATTCCTCTCTTCCCTTCCCAAGTTCTGAACCAAGAGAGATACATATAGAAGCCACACAAATGGAGATTCTTTAAATATCATACGGAGCACTGGATTGGATGATCTGCCTTTACATTTTTAGCCGAACTGTCTCACTAATGCTTTGCCTCTGCATTGGCTGTAGGGACCCCACCTAGTCACTAGCACACTGGTAAACCGCAGGTGTCCCTCACAGGTGACAAGCTGACCTGGGGAAAGTCTAGCATATGGCTAGGAGCACACCCGAATGCATCCTCCCTGCAGGCAGATAGATCTGGAAAAGAAGACTAAGCTGGCAGCAATGCAGCACACAGAGGCTTTCTCCCGAATTCATGCAAGAGAGAGGAGAAGAGGGAATGAGGGGCAAGGAGACGGTCCACAGGTGTTATTTTGTAATGAACCAGGACACAGGGAAATGGAGGTCCCCCAACAGATGTCACTAAATCTATTCCATTTTTGCCAATCTCATAGGCGACATGTTCATGGGAGTTTTCCTGACAACTAATAAGGTGGCCTCTTTTTCACAAGCTTCTTGGCCACTGGGTTTCCTTCTCGGTGAACCGCCTGTCTTTTCGTCAAGTCTTTTTCTTAGCGGTAGGACGTTTTTGAAATATTAATATTTTGACGGTCAGACTGTTGCAAAGATTTTCTCCCTATGTATCATTTGTCTTTTGATTGGATTATGGTTGCTCTTTCCATAGAGAAACTTCGAATTTTTCTTTAGGAGTGCCACCTAGCACAGATGAGGACCGCTTTGCTGTAATGAAATACAACAGAATCCTGGGCATTCTTGGTCTGCTGGAAAGACTGTAAAAGCCCATTGAGAAGGGATGAAGCCTTTTATTTGTATTATTAATGCAGTAAAAAGGCATAGTTTTTGCCTTTTTCCCTCGGCTGACAAGGGTAATTTCATTAAAATCTACTAGTCGTTCCCCAGCTATGTGTATGTCATCTGGTCACTTACATGGGCAGAAAATTGAAAAATCAATTTAAACAGTTGGGGAAGTGAATGAGGTCACTTCAAAATGATTTTAATCTACCGTACGAATTGCACCTGAAGTGCCTGCACATGTTTTCTCCCAATTTAAAATTCTAATTAGGGGTTGACATCTTTAAAATACCTTGGTGATATACCCCGGAGGAGGTGGGAAATCTGTGCTGATTTTCCCTTTCTCGTCAGTAGATGAAAGGATTTGCTCATACCCCAATCCATGGAATTTAAGGATAAGAAAGGTGCTTAGAGCTTTCCTGATCATCCTCCCCAATCCTTTAAGAGAGGAGACAAACCAAAATGGCTGCTCCAACGCTCTGTGGTGGCCGCCCCTAACTTCCTGTCCCACCTGCTAGTCTGGGTCAGGGGTCTGTTATTCATCTCCAGAGTCCCTACTGCCAGCACGGTGCCTGCCGCCTAGTAGGACCTCAAAGATGTGTGTTCAATGATGAGTTTCTCAAGGTGACATAGCTGGTAAGTGTCCTAATTCAGGGCTCCTTCCCCTGCTGTGTCCTGTCTAGACTTCAGAGTAGGAAAGCTCTGAGTTAGAACTCTGGCTCCCCTAGTCAAAGACGAGTTCCCACGAGCAAGGTGGTTAACCCTTCGAAGCCCGCCCTTGGCTTCTCCCTTCTCTTCCTCTGTCTTGAGCCCATTCCAGTTGGGCTGTCATTCCTGGCATGCCACTCAGTCAGCTTTTGTCTGGGGCACCAACAAAATTAGGCAGTCACTTGGTGCGGCTCATCAAGTGATGAGCTTTTTTTTTTTTAATAAAGTTTATTTTGAGAGAGAGAGACAGCCCATGTGTATGAGTGGGGAAGGGGCAGAAAGAGGGGGAAGGAGAGAATCCCAAGCAGGCTCCATGCTGTCAGCACAGAGCCCGATGCGGGGCTCGAACCCACGAACCGTGAGATCATGCCCTGAGCCCAAGTCAGATGGTTAACAGACTGAGCCACCCAGGTGCCCCTGAAAACAGATTTCTGATTCCTCCTAAACCTGTTCCTTCCGGTCTTCCTCACTGCCTTTCTTTCAGCTGCTCAGGCAAAGCCTTGGGGTCATCCTTCTCTCGTATCTGATATGAAATGTGTCAGCAGCCCTTGCTTCTCCTCTCTAACCTTCAAAACACATCAGGAACCAACCAAGCACTTCTTTCTCCCTTTCCTCCATTTGGTTCTTGAACATAGGAATATATACTGAAGGTTCCTCCATAGCTTTGCAAGGATGAATAGCTCACTATTTATTTATTTATTTATTTATTTATTTATTTATTTATTTATTTAGTGCTGAATCATAGTCCCTTGTCTGGAGGTGCCAGTTTATTTATTCACTCACATCTTGAAGGATGTTTTGATAGCCTCCAAGCTTTGTCAGTTATGAATAAAGCTGCTGTAAACATCCACGCTCACGCTTTTGTGTGGACCTCGGCTCTTAGCGCCTTTCGGTAAATACTGCAAAACCACAATGGTCGGATCATATGGTAAGAATATGTTTAGTTCTGTTAAGAAACTGCTAACCTGCCTTCCAAGAAAATTTACGTGATTTTAATGATACTCAGTGCCTCCTCTTATTCTCAGAAGTGTCAACGTTTGGGTGACAAAATGAATGGCCACTCCACTTCAGACGTAATCTCTCCCGAATTACGGAAAAACAGGGTTGCGCTCCGGCATTTCTGCGGTTGCGTTTCTTTGAGCCAAATCTGAAGGAATCACAAAACGCAATTAATCTTCTGAGGACTATGGGGAAGGGGAGACAGAGCGAGGGAAGCGGCTCACATTTCTCTCACTGGGGGACACCAGCCCAACGAGGGGATGAGACTTGGGCAGGCCCAGCCAGCCAGCTGCAGAGCAGGGCGTGCGGTAAAAATCTCTGCCAGTCCCATTAAGTGCGCCGTCCTCTCCAGACCATACTCTTACTGTCCGATTGCTTAAGGGTCCTTGGCTGCTAAGAATGGCACTTGGTGGACTGAAAATGGAAGTGTGTCGGTCCTGGGAGGGGCAGGGGCCGCCAACTGGAGGGAGGCCCCCCTCAGTTCTCCAGCCGGCACTGTGGGTGGTGCTGGGATTTCCCTACCTGGCCACTACTCCATCCCGGCATTGTGCCTGGGGTCCTGACCGCTGTGTTGGTTCCCCACTCACGGGCAGGCCAAAGAGGTCTGGAAACCATAAGAAAGGGGAAAGTTCTGGGTCTGAGGAAGCACTTGACGTTGGGCCCTGCTGTCTTTCCAGATCACCCCACTGATTTAGCAACAGCCCTCACCTGTGCTACAGACACAGGCTCGGATCAAAAGCACTTGGCTGGCATTTCCTATGTCCCAGGGACTCTCCTATGCACGTCACTATGATTTAATCCTCATGCCAACTCTATAAAATAGTTGTTATTCAGCTTCACTTTAAAGAGGTGGAAACCGGGGCGCTTTGGGGGCTCAGTCGGTCGAGTGTCCAACTTCTGCTCAGGTCATGATCTCATGGTCCGTGAGTTCAAGCCCCACGTCTGGCTCTGTGCAGACAGCTCGGAGCCTGGAGCCTGCTTCGGATTCTGTGTCTCCCTCTCTCTCTGCCCCTCCCCGACTCACACTCAGTCTCTCTCTCTCTCTCAAAAACAAATAAACATTTAAAAATAAATAAATAAAGAGGTGGACACCAAAGAAGACTTGGGTCACAAAACAGGTGAGTGGGAGGGCTGGGATTTAAATGCGCAGCATCTGTTTTTTTCCAGGATCTGCTCTTAATCACGAAGCTATGGCATCGCCACAATCTGCCAACATGTTCTGAATTTCCCTCAGTTAACCTAATGGGTTAATTGAATCTCTCTGTCATCATTTCTTCCATTCAAGGCAGTATTTTACAAACAGTAAAAACACATTAATTTGGATCCATATAATTTGACATAAATTGCAGGCCTCTCAAACTGAATTTCCTTCTCTACAAAACAAGGGTAGATACAATATGGTATTTGTTGCAAGAATAATACCAACAGATGTTTATTAAGTGTAGAGTCCCTGTATTAAGAAGCTGCCACAGTAATGCTAGCTTCTACTACTATTATTTTATTGTTACTGTTATTTTAAGGCTGAAATGGAACTTTCCCTTTCCAGTATCTACAAGGAGAATTTGTAAAATGGTGCAAACAGCAGTTTGAGTACCTTTAAGGGATATTTTAGAACACTGTAAAAGCATTTGCTCACATGTCAACAATCACCATGCAAATTGCAAATCATGCTTAAATATTCCTTATGGCACATTTACAGAGGATCTTTTTCCTATCAACCCTTTGTCGGCCAAGTTCCTGTTACTGCACAGAATTGAAAGCAATACAAAGTCAGTTAAATATTCTCTGTCAGAAAAGGCTTTTTACCAATTTATTATATTTATTCATATAGCATACATCCATGCAGTAAGGTGTCTAGAGATAAATTTAAAAAAGAAAGAGGAGACTAGTAAAATTAAATTCATGTGTAGAACTTCCTGTTGAACATAGCAGCCAACACTCGCAGCCTCCGCTATAATTAGGGACCCTCCCGACACCTTTCGTAACGTACACCTGTAGGGAGTTCTCTGTAAATTTGCATTCATGATGATGCCTTTTCAATGTCTCCAATCTTACCATTTTGACTCAAATGTGAGATTATTTTCAATGCTAAGAGAAACAGAATTTGAAAATAAGATGTTTAAGTCAATTAATTTACCAATAAATGACCTTTGGTATAGGGGCTTTTAAATGTCATAGAAGATCCAGGTCAAAGTCATGACCTCTTCAAGGAAAAGGAAGGTATTGAGAAAGCTACCTGGAGCAGCTGGGCGACTCACTCGGTTAAGCGTCTGAGTCTTGATTTAGGGTCAGGTCGTGATCTCACAGTTTGTGGGTTTGAGCCCTCACATAGGGCTCTGCACTCACAGCACGGAGCCTGCTTGGGGTTCTGTCTCTTCCCCCCCTCCCCCACCCCCCTCTGCCCCTTGGCCTCTCTCTGTCTCAAAATAAATAAAAAACATTTTTAAAAAACCTTTAAAGGAAAAGAAAAGCTACCTCTGCCCTGGCCAGGGGGAACCCGTTCCTTACTTCCTCTTCTGTGAAGGACATTTCTAAAGCATTATAATCTTGAAAATTACACAAGAAAAGTTTACTCCTGAAAGTTCACAATTTGCACTGAGAATTGTTCAGCCCTTGAGATGGAGGAAAATGCAAAGGTGCATTTGTGTTTGGAGCTCTCATTTATACTTTATGGCCTAGATTCCATGCATTATCACAAACATCAGCATTCTGCCTTTCAGGTTAACTCATGAGACTTCGGAAATCTAAACTCCCCCTGACAGAGAATTCACTATAGCAGTAGAGCGAGTTCTTCTTGCTCAGGGGTCATTCGACTTCAGTGCTGTGAAATAACTACCAAAGGCAGGTGGTGCGTGGCCTTTCCTGTCAACAATTCTGTTTCTCCAGGAACTGTTCCCACCCAGGGACTCTGCTGGAGGGACGGCCCAGGCTGCCATGATTCAATGAGGCGAGACCAGGAGGGATGGCGTCAGTCAGGAACCCAGAGGCTGATGCTCCATAGGGGCTTCCAGTCACAAATCCATTCCCAGGGCCTGGCTGTCCTCATTCTGAGAGGCCGTTTGGTGGGTATGACCAGCTCCTTAATTAGAGCTAGCTTGGGTGGGTTGCCCATGCCTGGGGTGGGCAGGGAAGCCTTTCGATGGATAATCTTATAGTTTTTCCATGTTAAATACCCAACATAGGCAAAGAAAAAAAAAACTGTACTATTTTCACATCATAAGTCGGTGGTTCTTTTAAAATATGATATTAAGGAATAAGCCTTAAGGAGCAGGAAGAGCAAATGGTGTCAAGTCAAAAAAATAGAAATCAGGACTTAGGACCTGTAAGGAGGCTGCCAAAGCTCTCTGTGCCTTGGTTTCCTGAACTGCAAGTGAAAGCAATCCAATGTCCGACCCACCTGCCTCAGAGCATTATTCTGATAATAGAGTGAGATAATGTGTGCGAGAAAGCGATTGCGATTTAAAGGTTTTAGACATACATTTATAGTCACTTCTGTTTTGAATTCATTTGGTAGTTCAATTTATTATTGGACCGAAGTTATTTTTCCCAGCTCACTTCCCACTGCTAGAAGACACTTTGGAATCTTGTGATAATCTTTAGGGTAAGAATCAACTGTTGGAGCACAGACACCAGGGAAGAATTAAATTTAGCTGCTTAGGAGCAGAGCACCCCTGCTTTCTCCCTCTCTCCAGCCCCAGCATTGGAATATTTTTCTCTCATATAAAAGAAATCCTCCAGTGGGCAGTCCAGGGCCAGGATGGGGGTTCTACAATATCTACATTGTTGGGGTCTCAGCTCTTTCCAGTTTCTCTGTCATCTTGAGGCCTTGATTCTCGCCCTCATACTTTCAAGATGGCGGCCAGAGTGCCTGCCACCATATGTGTAATTCAGGCAGGCAGATGGGGCAGGGCACAGGGCAAGGAGGGGTATGTATCAGCTGAGTCAGCTCCTTTTAAAGTGTTTTCCTGAAATTCCTATCCAGTAATTTCCATTTATAGCTCCCCAACCAAAAATGCCTCACAATTACCACCTCTAGCTGCAAGAAAGGCTCAGAACCATAGATTTTGTTGCTGTTGCTTGTTTTGTTGTTGTTGTTTATTTGTTTTTGTTTTTGTTTTGGATGGATACCAAGTAAAACATGGGTTCTTTTAGTAATTAAGAAGGGAAGATGGGGCGCCTGGGTGGCTCAGTCAGTTGTGTCCGACTCTTGATTTCGGCTCAGGTCAGGATCTCATGGTTTGTGAGTTTGAGCCCTGAATCAGGTTTTATGCTGACAGGATGGAGCCTGCTTGGGATTCTCTCTCTCTTTCTCTCTGTCTCTCCCTCTCTCTCTCAAATTTTAAAAAATTAAAAAAAAAAAAAGGAGGGAAGAATATTGAATAGGTTTCTGTTATACCAGGAATTGAAAATGTGAACACTAGAATGTCAATTTATTGTATTCATTTTCCATTTCTAAGATAAGTTTAAGCTGAACATCTTAGCAATATCCTAAAAGAAATAAAGCTCCATAGCCTTGGCCAGGGTCATGACTGCAGGGCTGGAGTGAGATCCAAACCTTTCCCCTTCCTGGTTAAGCGCTTTACTCAGCAGGCTGCCCCCCAGAGTGGTTTTCAAATGAAACCACCACGTGAGGTTCCTACCAACCCAGGAGCTGCGATCAGTGGTGTGTTTGGCAGAATGATGTCCTCCAAAGATGTCCATGCCATAATCCCCAGAACTTACAGATGCTACCTTACGTGATAAAGGGACTTTGCAGATGTGAGGAAGAGGATGGAAACTGTGACAGACGATTACCTGGGACTATTTAGGTGGGCTCAGCCCAATCACATGAGTCCTTAAAAGCAGAGAATCTTTCCCAGCTGTATCACAGAGATGAGCTAGAAGAAGAAGAGATTTGGAGCAGGAGAGCGACTTGACCCTCCTCCTTGTTGCTGACTTGAAGTGGTGATTGGGAGGGGCAGGGAATCAGCCAAGGAATGCAAGTGGCCCCAAGAAGCCAGAGGGCCAGCATGGAAGTAGGGACCTCAGTCTGACAACCCCGATAACTAAATTCTGCCACAACCTGGATAAGCAAAGAAACGGATCTCCCTCTAGAGCCTCCAGAAGAGAGCGGAGCCCTGTAGACACCCTGATTTCAGCCTTTGACTTGCGCAACCCTAAGATAATGAGTCCTATTGTTTTAAGGTACTAAATTTGTGAGAACGTGAAAGACACGACAGGAGACGAATACAAGCGGGTTGACAGAGGCTACAAGCTCTTTTATGCTGTTTTCCATATATTTTCTTAAACACTTATTTATTTATGTATTTTGAGAAAAAGCTAGAGAGAGCGAGTAAGGGAGAGGCAGAGAGAGAGGGAGAGAGAGAATTCCCAGCAGACACCGGCAATGCAGAGCCCCATGTGGGGCTCGATCTCAGGAACCATGAGATCATGACCTGAGCTGAAATCAAGAGTCGGACACTCAACCGACTGGACCACCCAGGTTCCCCATTTTCCATAATTTTAAGCAAGCTCAAACATGCAGCGTCTCCTTACCTGTGCGGGAACGCCGTGTGGCAAGTTAACAGGTAGAAGCTCTTAAAAGGGGGAAGGTGGTCAGGACGCCTGAGATCCCACGCATCGGAAAAGCCACGTCTTAACAACAATATGGACAGAACATGCATTCTTTCCTTTGCACAAACCCTGGAGTACCTGAGTGGGATCCGGGCTGGGGCCTGGCGGGCAAACTGAATGAATAAAGCTGCAGGTGTGTGACTGAGGGATGGGGACCGTGGCATGGACCGTGCCTACCATTCCACAGATGTTCAAATGCAGTTGGAGTTAAAAACACGGCACCGGGTGAACGATACCCACTTCA
Organism: Felis catus; assembly: GCF_018350175.1. Classification (NCBI taxonomy): domain Eukaryota; kingdom Metazoa; phylum Chordata; class Mammalia; order Carnivora; family Felidae; genus Felis; species Felis catus. The sequence continues at coordinate 12,175,151 of NC_058380.1, forward strand.
GGGCTTCATTCAGCCCCTGCGTCACCATCAGACTCTGCTAAGGCCGCCAGAAGGCACGGAAAGCAGTCAGAACACATGGGAAGAAAGGGGTAACATGAGTAAGTCGGTGAACTGAGGTCAGAAATAGGGAGAAGGAAAGGATGGGGGGTGGAGAGGGGCGGAGAAATGAAACCCTGAAGAGAAAGGACAAGGTCATATGCTGTCGGAGGCTGCCTGGGGCCACCAGCCTTCGGCCATCCTGCCCTCGGAGCCAGCCATGCTCAAGGCGCTCCAGGTAGAACACCTTCCCCTCCTCCCCAAAAAGCCCTGTGGCTCCTCTCTTTGAGGCAAACAAGGTCATCTGCCTTCAGATCTCATCCAGAGAAGTAGCTGACGTCTCCTTTTTCACAGCAGCTGCTGAAGCAGCAAGACAGCTGAGGCCCTGAAGCGCCCAGGGCGCTGGTAACCAGACCTCTCGCCAGAGGAGCACAGAAGTGGACAGGGCCTGTCTGCGCACCGGGCAAGGTGGAAGAGCGGCCAGAGAAACCACAGGGACAAAACCCACACGTCTACAGAAGCCAGCCGGGTGGACGCAAAGGCAAACGGTAACAGTTCCAGAGCAGAGCGTGGGCCAACCCCAAACAGTGCTGGCGGCCCCCGGGGCCACCGCAGGTTTGCAACCTCGTCTCTAAAGCAAAGCGCAGATGAGATTCGTGGGAGCAGGCTGCCAGTCACCCCACTAGGCAGCGGGTCTGGGGGGAGAGAGGCCCACGTCTTTGTCTTTGCTGTTTGTCCAAACACCCAGCGCGGTGCCGGGGACGCGGTAGGTGCTTAGAATAGTGTTTGCTTAAGGAAATAATAATGTCAAGGGTGATTGGATCCCTTAATGGGTCTGCATGTTGTGTTCCTGTATTCTTCCACTCTCTCCTCTCCGGGTGTCTAAAACCCACAACGACTTTACTTTCTGCCACCTTGATCCAATGAGTCATCAACTGCACACCCTGTCCGCGGTCGTGACATAGTCCACAAATTTTAATTCCTGAGTTCTTTTACGACTTCAGTGCTCTGGGACTCACTGGCCTGCAAGTGACCTCTCGTGGTTAAAGAGGGTAACTGCAGAGCTAAGTCCCTTTTACACACAAGCAATCCCATTCACACCAATTCAATCCATAAAGTGAGGAAGGAGAGTGAGAGTAGAGAACTCTAGAAATAAGTTTGTAATAATAATAAAAAGAGAATATGTGGAAGTATTCCAGATGTCAACACGTAAAGGAGGACGTACAAGATATAATTTTCTAATTTCTTTTTTTTATAACTTGCTTCCCAGGATTGCTACAAAAATTGGAACTAAATTTTTCCATCACATATTAGAATCTAAAGATTCTAAATATCTGGCATCAGATCTGGAATCTGCTATGTGTAAGGTGTACGAACTTAAGGGATATCATTTAAATTCTCTGCGACTCGGTCTCCACATCTGAAAGGTGGGGATAATAATACACCTGTCGTATTGATTTGGTTGTTATGAGGTCCTAATTAGGGGAGGCATATATAGTGTTTGCCTTTTGAGTGCATGAGATGCTCTCATCATTAATCCTCATGTGGCTTGCTTTTATTTAGCCACTTATTATTTTGAAATGTTCATAAGCTGTACCTGATAAAGTGCTACACAGGTATTAATTTCTCAGGGATTAAGGAATAAAAATAATAAACTCTGGAGATGCCTGAAAAACTTGTTCTCCTGAGCGTTCCTCTCTTGATTTCAGCTCAGGTCATGATCCAAGGGTTGTGGGATGGAGTCCTGTCTTAGGCTCCCCGCTGAGTGTCGAGCCTGCTGAAGATTGTCTCTCTCTCTCTCCCTCTGCCCTTCTCCTGTGCTCACACACACACACACTCTCTCAAAATTAATATTAATAATAATAATAATAATAATAAACAACTCCATGACAAATGATGACTCTTTTGTCCACCAGCCAGCCATCTGTCAATACTGTTAAATGAGTCAGATTGATTTCTTCTCTTTCCTTTCGAGAACTCTGAAATTCTTCTCCTCCTCTTTCTCAACTCAGTGTGGGCTATTCATTTGCTTTATTTTATTTTTACCTTTCTGTAGTCAGTTTGTTCCCATATTGTTTTATAAGTAGCCTTTAATTCATGACTGTAGGTTCTCCTTGGGAATTCATATGCACAGTAGAGGGTTGGTCATATGACCTTGAAGTCATTTGTTGTGCAAATTATCCTGTCATATGTGTGGTGTTGTGCTAAGCACTAGGAATAGAAAAATGAATAAAACAGACAAGATCCTCGCCCTTGTAGATCTCACACTGGGGAGTTTACAAGTAACCAAATGTATGCTGTGAGTTCTGAGAAGGGTTGTAAAAGAAACAAACAAGGGTGAAGATACACGGATGGGGCAGTGAGAATGCAGTTAGTTACCTGAGGGAAAAGCATGCCAGAGTGAGCAGCATGTTCAAAGGTCCTGAGGCAGGAGCAAGGAAGTGCATCATACTGTCCTTCACCGTGTATAAATAATTTATTGGCCATCTCACAGATATGTAGGTATCCTCTATCAATGTATATACATATACATGCATAAACATACATAACAGATATTACATATGTAAATATATAATACATGTATGAATATTTTAACACTTCATTAAAAGTAATGTTAAATCCTTAGCCATGAGAAAAACTAGTGTTGACACATTCTACAGATAATGTTCATTAACCATTGTGTTTTTGTGAAAAGAGAAATGTTTGGAAAAATAACTCAAAAGCTATCTTATGGATCTGTAACCAGCTATTAGGCCTTGGTGACAGATTTCAGTGGATGAGGTCTCAGCTCCTCATAAGGCTGACACACACTGTGACTCTCAGTGGGTTGTAGGCTTTTAAACTTGACATTAATATTTTTTCCCCTGCAACTATTATACTATTTTGCTACACGAGGGTCTAGGTGAGTTTTTTTTTAATCCCTGGAACAAATATCTTAACACTCTGTATTATGAGGTTTTGAAGGCAGGAAGAAACCTTTTGAAAGGTTCCATGAAATCTTTATTAGTGCAAAACCTGTGTACCATGAAATGGAAAATCATTTCTTTCTTTTAATCTTTGCTGTTCAGACAGATGCAGCCTTGCTCTTTTCCCACTGCCCTTCATTCCGTAAACTTTCCATGTCTACTCTGTGTGAGGCATGGTGTTTGTGGTTAACGCAGAGAGAGATGGGCAGGCACATGGCAGGGGAGACATGACTTGTGCAGAGAGGCTGAAAAGGAATCGTTCACGGAGTTTTTAAGGAATCACATCATTCACTGCAGATACAAAGCTGGGGGGGTGGGGGTTCCGGCAGAAAACTGGTGGAGCATGTCTAGAAAGATTAAGGAAAAAAATACCTCAAAAGGCTTTGAATACTGTAACAGAAGAGGTTGTTTACAAATTTTTCAACCATCGTGATGATTTTGAAGGAAAAAAGTGAACGGGTAGAGTCTGTATGTGCCTTCCAGTTGATCTTCGTAAGTTAGGTCTTGGTTATAGTAAGGCTCTGCCTACATATGTTCCCCCACTTGCTTGATTTATTGTGTTTTTCTCTTCAAGTCTTAGGAAAAAGCATACCACAGAGCAAATGAGCAGTAATCAACTAATGGCTCATTCTTTATGCACAAAATGAAGATGTCCTGCATGAAAATCAATTTACATTGACTTGAAACACACACTCACATTTCACTCGGAGTAAATTATCCTCCTGATGCTCCCACAGAGGAGTTTAACCAACTCGAGGTGGGAGATGAATTTACAACATAACACATATTCTTTTCTCTGGACTGAAATATTGATGCATCCAAAGAGGCAGTTATGTTATTCTGCTTCAGAGCTAAAACTTTCTTTAAAAAAGTTGGGATCCAATTTATTTGTCTACTGGGAGCTATCCTGACAAGCTTTATTTAGTTTAAAAACCAGAGTTCAATGGTAAATTCATTTTTATGGGAACAGAACTTATAAAAATGTAAATTAAACCTTAGAAAGATTGATATTTTAAGAGTTAATCTCTTTATACTCTTAACTTACTTTCCCCAAACAAAATGGTGCCATGTCTTGGGAACTTTTTTTTTTTTTTTTTGATGGAGGTGTAACTTACACACTGTACATGCACATTATCTTAAGGGTACAGCTTGATGAATGTGTGTGTGTGTGTGTGTGTGTGTGTGTGTGTGTGTGTGTGTGTATACCTTGTATCTACAGGATACAGGACATTCCTATCACCCTAGAAAATTCCTTTTTGCCCCTCCCCAGTCAATATGCCCAGGGATAACTGCTACTTTGACTTCCATTCATCATAGATTAGATTTGCCTCTTCTTGAACTTCTCCAAAATGAAATCTTACAGTAAACGCTCTTTGGTGTCTCGCTTCTATGGCTCAACACAAAGTTTTTGAAATTAACCTGTGTTGTTGCATCTGTCAATAACTCTGAGTTTTTTGCTGCTGATTAGTATTCCAACATAAGAACACACTACACTTTGTTTATCTCTTCCTTACTGATGGCTATTTGGGTGGTTACTGATATTTGGATATTTGGACACTGTTTTTGACAGATCTCCACTGGGGCTTTTAAGGGTAGGCTGAAGAAGTACAAGAAAGGAACTGAGACTTCTAAGTTATGAATGCAGATTTTTTTTTTACAGATTGTTCTGGATACTTTACATTACAAGTTCCTGGCGGAAACAGAACCTATCTTTCTCACACCCTGTAAGGTGTCTGAATCAGAATTATTAAGCATCCAGTTAAATTTATTTGGTTCAGCATGGTGCTAATGACTACACAAGTGTGGACTGAATCTTCTATGAGCTTATTGCTTTTTCTGGCGACAAGAGCCCCATTCCCAGGTCAGAAAAGTGCTCACCAGTATGTGCTATTGGGCTCAATGTTAGTGGAAAGGGTCTGCATGCATCACCTGGAAAAACTCCTCATCCCAACAAGGAATGTAACCCAAAGTACACTGTGGTCAATTGGAGTCAATCATAAAGTCATTTGAAAAGCAACTGACTTAAATACCTACGTATATAATGTTAATAAGATGCTAAGGAAGTATTGATGGAAATTAAGATATGTTAATTCTTATATATTTCATCTGTTATATTTAATTTTCACAACTCTACCAAGGGAGTGTTGTTATTCCCACATTTTGAGCCAGGAAACAAATGCAGGGGCATTAAATAAATTAAGATCATGTGGTTGGTATGTAGCAGAGCCAGAACTTTACCCCACGGTGTCCCATTCCAATACCCACCCTCTTTGCACTAAAACATTTTTATAAAATTGGTTGGCACCATCCATTTCATACTTAACCAAGTTAGATACAGATACAGCTGGCTCACTTGTGATCTGTCCATGGTTTTGATGAGGGATAATTTAAATCTCTAATACTTTTGTGCCAAAAGAATTGGTCCCCCAGGGTGCCTGGCTGGCTTAGTGGGTAAAGCATGCCACTCTTGATCTTGGGATTGTGAGTTTGAGCCCCACGTTGGATGTAGAGATTACTTTAAAAAATTAAATCTTAAAAAAAGAGAGTTGTTCCCCAAAGCTTCCACCAGTATCCAGCTCTTGTCAGGGAGCTTAAATATTATATGACAAAGACTTGTATCTGATGTGCTTATAAAAACAACTTTCACCCATGCTTCAGCACCGCCCCAGTCAAAACCCTTCATCATTTCTAATTTTTTTCTACCTTAAAAATAAAATTATTTTGATTGTGAAATTTTGCTACTGCCTCTCAAATAAGGCGCACCCATTGAAAAACAGCAAAGAATGGCAGATATTTTTAGGTTAAAACACACACACACACGGAGATATCTCATATTCCAAAGACAAGTGTTCCCATGAGGGCTTTCTCTATTCATTTTGATTCAATCACAAGGACACCTGCAGAAAGATGGACTCTCTTTGCAAGACAGTTTCTTAAGAATCCGCCACAGATAATAAGATAGAGAACAAGCTAAGAGGGCTGGGAACAATGGCTGATTCTGCCATCTGCTTGTGTCTTGAGGAGACAACATCCCCGTAACGTAATGTAAGCATGCAAAAAACCAAGTGAGATGAGGCACCGCAGACAAGAAAATTTCAGCATCAGAAGCTTATTTTGCTTGGAGGCAATCCAGGTTTCTTCAAAACAGTAGTTGACGATTTAACCACAGAAACAAGTTTTGATATTTGCAGAACCATTTCCTAACGCGCGGGAGGAAAGGAGCTATACTGTAGGGTGTTGCGTCTGGATTTTAGACTCTCCTTCGGCTGTATGAAGTGGGATCAAGGGAATGGATAACCACTCTGGTGATGGGCAGGTGCTGGCTACTGCACAGCCTTCCTCCACCCTTAGACCCTCTGACTATGTAGAGTGTGGAGGCGGGGGCTGCCCCAAATGTCCTTTGACCTTCGCATAAGCAGCTCTTCCTTGTTATACAAAATCTTCAAAAATATACATTTAATATAGGTAAGTGTTATATCATAGAGTCATGCAGTAATTTTTTCACTCAGCAGCATTTTAAAAATGGATCATCTCAACATACTCAAGAGCACAAAGGGATAGGAATCTCCTGTATACACTTGCTTACTTGGGAGCATGGTTGGCTCAGCAACTTAGCCAACACCTGGGGCATAAATGTCCAAATTCATCAATTTGACAAGATAACGGCAAAGTTTTCAATGCCTTTTTATAAGAAAAATGTTTAGAAATAACTTGAATAACTTACTCAAGTCGAATCTCAAAGATGAGAAAAGCCCCATGGGTGTTTTGACATTTCTATGATTACTAGTGAGTCGAACAGTTTTTAAATGCCTACTGGCCATCTGGGTTTTTTCTTCGGCAAATTGTTCGTATCCTCTACTAACTTATCTTATTGTGGCCTTAGTATTATTCATAAAAATTGCATAAACTATGTAATGAGGATACTATCCATTTAACTATCAAATTTTATGATGCAGGTGCCTGTTTGTTTTGATCTAATCCTAAAAGAGCAACCCAAAATAAGCAGTTAAGTAGAAAAGAAAAAAAAAAAAAAAGAAAAGAAAAAAGCAAAAAACTCACACCAAACTGCTTTCATATTTATAGCTTAACATGAATTGCTACTTGAGCCTAAATCAGAAAAGCAATTAGATAATTCTCCAAGTAGAAACTCAGATGCAGTGAATGAAATCTTTCATAAGAACTTTTAAAGCACAGCAACGACACAGATATAATTCAGAGAAATTTGTCGCTATCGCATTGACATGTCCCCCCCCCCTTGATACTGAGTAGAAAATACTGAATCATTTTAAATACATCCGGATCTGCACAAAACCAGGTTTCCTTTGTTCAGTAAGAACAAGCCAAAGAATTTTCCGTTTTTGTTCAGTCCACACACTAAAGACTGAAATCTTTGGGGTAGATATGGGAAACCAGAGATGTGCTGGACGCAGACTCCGACCCTGGACGTTTGTGGGCACAACTGTGCCAGGCAGCCTGTCAGATTTTACACAGATGCAGACAATGGCATCTTCCACTGTGGTAAGAATTCTGGTGCCCAGGATGAGTGTGTGACCAAGGGCAGCTGTGGTTTATTACTCTCGGCAAAGGGACCAAGTGTTAGCGCTTTCAGACAAATACAAATCTAAGCAATATTTATTCCTTAGAGATAGGAGGGATACCCACCCTCCATCATTGCCTTAGCTCTTCAATTACCCTGTAAAATTAACCATGATGGGTAGTTTTGTTCCTCTTTATCAACCCCAAACACCCATGGGATATCTAACTTAGTGATCAATTCCTTAACTTAAACAAGTTAAGAAAGACTTTGGGAGAAAGACTGATATCCAGTGTGCAAAGGCAGAGCAGAGAAGGAAATTAGCAAACATTCAGCTAAAATGTTCTCAAGGGCAGGGATTCATGGTAATAAATGGAATCATTTCAAGCTTAAAGGAGGTTTCCTGTGGGACACTGAACAGATAGCTTCAGGGATCACTGCATTTCATCAGCCTAAAAATGGAGCTGCCTGTAGAATTTCCAGGTCAGCAAAAGATACAGAAGAGATACTAAAATCTAACAAAATGAGAGGTTGCCACAAATCATTTACAAAGGGTTAAGAATGCTATGGATGAACAAATTAGGAGGACGCACACCAAATCTTGAATATTATCACCATGATGCTGAAAAGTGTTATTTGTAAACCATGGAAAAAGAAGGTGAAACGACTAGATGTTTCAGTGAGATCCTATAGTGTTCCTGGTAAATCCTGTGTTTGCCAAATTCACAAAGAGAATCTATGTCCAAGTATTCTCGGGGTGACATAGTTCTTTCCACCGTGAAAAAGGAAAGGCATTTATTGAATGTGTTCAATATATAAAGCCTTAACTGTATCCAGGAACAAAGAATTTGACGAATTCTTCAACACCTTCAGAGAAAGACTTCATAGAAACTCCCCTCGAGGTGAAAGTCTGAGGACCAGAGATGACAAATAACCCCAAATTCATCATGGGATGCTTCAACCTATTTTAAGACAGTGGCTTTCTTCTCCTCCGTTTCCTGATGCCCCGTTGCCTTATATCAGAAGTGTTTACAACTCCAAAGGTAACTGATGGGAGGCAGTCCTATCCACTGATAACATCTTCCCCTCTTTGAATAGAGCTGAGTTGTTCCAAGATCAGAGAGCAAGCAACAAGACAGAAAAGCAACAGTGGATGTTGGATGGGCTTGGATAATTTCACAACAGTGCAATCTCTTAGAAATTTCACACTGGAGGCTATAGGCTGCAGAGTATTTTTGTTTTGTTCTATTTTATTGGCTTTGCCATTAGAAGGCACATTCTCTCCTGTCTGCTGCAAGTCTAGATGCTCTCAGTTGTCTTTGACTTTCGTTTACTCTTTGCTGATACTTCTTTTGTGGTCTGATACATGTTAAATGTTGTAATGATGTATGCTGTGCTTGAATGTATATTGCCTAACCGTTGGGGCAGGGGTCTTTCTATATTCTAAGGCTCAAGTTCGTTATTAATGTTCAACTCTTCCACATCGTTGATCATTTTTTGCCTGCTTAAGGTACCATTTTCTCAGGAATGTGTGTTAGCAACGCCCCCCCCACCCCCGCCATTGTAAGTATGAATTTGTCTATTTCTCCTTGTCATTCTATCAAATTTTGTTTTATTTACTTTGAGTGTTTGGGGTCAGGATTTTTATATCTTACTGATGAATTATTGAAAAAAATGTTTTTGCTTTAAGGTCTGTTTTGCATGACATTTATGTAGTTATATTGGCTCTTATTTAAAAATTTTAAAAATGTTTTATTTTTGAGAGAGAGAGAGAGAGAGAGAGACCGAGTATGGGTGGGGGAGGGGCAGAGAGCGAGGGAGACAGAATCCATGAAGAAGACTCCAGGCTCTGAGCTGTCAGCACAGAGCCCAAAGTGGGGCTTGAACCCATGAACCACGAGATCATGACCTGAGCTGAAATTGGACGCTTAACTGACTGAGCCGCCCAGGCGCCCCTCAGCTTTTATTTTTAAAAACATCTTTCTGGTTTATCATTTTCTATCCCTTTGGTTTTATGTCATTTGGTTTGGGAGTCACTCACATAAATAGTATGGTAGGGGGGCGCCTGGGTGGCGCAGTCGGTTAAGCGCCCGACTTCAGCCAGGTCACGATCTCGCGGTCCGTGAGTTCGAGCCCCGTGTCGGGCTCTGGGCTGATGGCTCAGAGCCTGGAGCTTGTTTCTGATTCTGTGTCTCCCTCTCTCTCTGCCCCTCCCCTGTTCATGCTCTGTCTCTCTCTGTCCCAAAAATAAATAAAAACGTTGAAAAAAAAATTAAAAAAAAAACAGTATGGTAGGATCTCTGTCTTCTAACATATTAAAAGTTACATCTGTTAATAAATTATATTTATACTATAATTGCTAATTAGTTCCATTACTATTACTTCCATATTGTAATTACTATTGCTTTCTTTTTTTTTTCTATTTACCAAGCCTTGTTCTTTGCTTCTGTTTTTCTCCTTTCCTGCTTACTATTAGAGTGAATAACTTCTTAATTCTTATTTAATGACCAATTAATATGACAGATATCCTGTGCCTACTGTTTTTGTGATTACCTTACATTTTTAACATTGATTCAAAGTTAATCAACATTTCTACCCTCCTCCAGAAAAAAAGAAAGGGTCTTAGAACCCTTTCATTCCAGTTACCACCTACCACACAGGCTGCTTGTTATCTAGTGTTTTAATTCCATCTTGGGTTTAACCCCCACACCCCAAAGGCCTCATTCTTGTTGTTAGTCAACGTTTGTTTAAAAGAAACCTCTTATTTACCACTTTCTTTTCTCGCTGTTCATTATTACAGCCCACTCTGACCCTGTGGGTTCTATCTCATTCTTACAGAGATAAATCTTTCCTTCCTTCCTTCCTTCCTTCCTTCCTTCCTTCCTTCCTTCCTTCCTTCCTTCCGAGAGAGCAAGAGAGAGAGAACATGCAAGCAGGGGAGGGGCAGAGGGGGAGAGAGACAGAGAGAGCAAGCGAGCATCCCAGGCAGGACCTGAGGCTCAATCCCAGGACCATGAGATTATGCCCCGATCCTAAATCAAGAATCAGACACTTCACCAACTGAACCAACCAGGTGCCCCCAGAAATAAATCTTTAGCAGTTCTTTAGTGAGAATTTATAGAAAGCAAACTTAAAAAGTCTTTACTATGCCTTCCCACTTGTTGATGGGGGAGCGGGAGAGAGGGGAAAATGGGTGATGGGCACTGAGGAGGGCACTTGTTGGGATGAGCACTGGGTGTTGTATGTAAGTGATGAATCATGGGAATCTACCCCCAAAATCAAGAGCACACGGTATACCCTGTATGTTAGCCAACTTGACAGTAAACTATACTAAAAAAAATTTTTTTAAAACAATAAATAGGGGCGCCTGGGTGGCTCGGTCGGTTAAGCGTCCGACTTCGGCTCAGGTCATGATCTCATGGTCCGTGGGTTCGAGCCCCGCGTTGGGCTCTGTGCTGACAGCTCAGAGTCTGAAGCCTGTTTCAGATTCTGTGTCTCCCTCTCTCTGTGACCCTCCCCCGTTCATGCTCTGTCTCTCTCTGTCTCAAAAATAAATAAACTTAAAAAAAAACAATAAATAAATTTTTTTTTTTGGTGGGGGTGTGTGTGAAAATACACATGGTGAGGTATATGATGTGCATTCACGTAACTTAGGTCAATGAAATTTTGCATATACACCGAAGCCAAAACTACCCCGATCAAGATTTAGGGTATTTGCATCACACCAGAGGTCTCTCTCTGCCCCTTCTCTGTCAATACTCATGCCTGCCATTCAGATATTTCTCCTAACTGGTTAATTTAGTCTATTTCTTGAATTTCATATAAATGGAATCACCTAGTATGTAATACTCTTTCGTGTCTGGCTTCTTTCCCTCAATATAATATTTGTGGGATTATTGTGTTTATCATTAGTTTTCCCTATCATTATGCATTGCATGTTATCATGACTTTTAAATGATGGTTTACAGGTAGAGAATTCCCGGTTAACAGTCATTTTTTCCAGGCTTTTTGAAGATGTTATATCAATGGTTTGTCTTTATTGTTGCCCCAAAGAAGTATGTCGCCAGTTGAATTGTTTTTCCTTTAATGGCAGTTTCTGCTTTCTCTGGGTTATTTGCCTTTCCCCCTTCTGGTTATGTTTAAAATTCTTCTTTCGGGGCACCCGGGTGGCTTAGTCAGTTAAACGCCTGACTTTGACTCAGGTCATGATCTCATGGTTCATGGATTCAAGCCCCGCGTTGGGCTCTGTGCTGACAGCTCAAAGCCTGGAGCCTGCTTCTGATTCTGTGTGTGTGTGTGTGTGTGTGTGTGTGTGTGTGTGTGTGTGTGTCTCTGTGCCTCTCCCACTCATGATCTCTCTGTCTCTAAAATAAATAAACATTAAAAACAATAAAACGCTCCTTTCATCTTGGGTGTTCTAAAATGTCCATATGTTGCATCAAGAGAAGGATGTGTTTTGGGTAATGCTGAAAGAATGGACAGAAGTCAAAGTGCTTCCTCCAGCTGAGGGCTTATGACTCTCAGACACAGACAATCTCTCCAGACTTCTGCATCTCTGGAGTAGAACTGGACCCCACACCAGGACATGGAATGAGTTGAAAAAAAGGGCAACTCTTGAGCCGAGCCTTGTGTGGGGTGTAAGTTTTAGCTTCTGCATGCACACGATTGGTCACATCTGCTGTCCCTGCATGCATGGGAGTTAACGCTGGGTCTATTTCCAGACCCACACCCCAGGGCCATAACTGCAACTTTCTTATCTGGCTCCTTTGAGCTTCTGCTTCCTTTTTTACACCTGGTGAGTCCCCTTCTTTCTTTCTTTTGATCTCAATTCCTATGACACGTCAAACAAGTGTATTTTAACAAACTTTTCTACTCATTTGTGGTTAAAGGAGACGACATGAACTCTGGCCACCATGTTGCCAGCATCTGTTATCTGGCTGGTCCTCGGGGGCTTGTGAGTGGCTAAGAGCAAGGGCCCTGAAGCAAAGCCAACCTAATTTTTTTTTGACATTTTAAATAGACTTTATTTTTTAGACCAGTTTCAGATAACCAGAAAAAAACAGAACAGAATCTACAGAATGTTCCCATGTGTCCCCTGACACACATGTTCACACCTCTTCCCCCGTGAACCTCTTGCACAAGAGGAGTGTATTAGTTATGATCCGTGAATCTACATTGACACATCATAAAGTCCATCGTTTATATGAAGGTCCATTCTTCTTGGTGTTTTACATTCTATGCATCTTGACAAGTGTATAATGATGCATTTCCACCATTATGGTATCATACGGAGTAGTTTTACTGCCCTGAACCTTTTCTGTGCTCCACCTATCATCCCTTTCCCTTTCCCTTTCCAACCCCTGGCAACCTCTGATCCTTTCACTGTCTCCTTTTTGCCTTTCCCAGAATGTCATATAGTTTAAACCATACAGCAAATATCCTTTTCAGATGGGCTTCTTTCACTAGTAATATGCATTGAAGTTTCATCCATGTCTTTTCATGGCTTCATAACTCATTTCTTTTTTAGTGCTGAGTAATACTCCATTGACTCTATGGGACACAGTCTATTCATTCACCTACTGAAGGACATCTTGGTTGTTTCCAGGTTTTGGCAATTGAATAAAGTGGATAAAAGTGAATAAGGTTGCCATAAAACCTGAGTGCAAGTTATTGTGTAGACAAAGTTTTCAACTCGTTTGGGTAAATGTCAAGGAATGTGATTTCTGGATCATAAAAGTAAGCTTAGTTTTGTAGAAAACTGCCAAACTGTCATCCAAAGTGGCTGTATTCAACCACCGGCAATGAGTGAAGAGTTCCTGGTATTCCATATCTATGCAAGCATTTGGTGTTGTCAGTGTTCTGGATCTCAATAATAGGTGTTTAGTAGTATCTCCTTGTTGTTTATTTTTATTAATTTATTTTTTTAAATTTAAGTCCAAGTTAGTTAACACATAGTGTAATAATGATTTCAGGAATAGAATTCAGTGAATCATCACTTAAATATAACTCATCCCAACAAGTGCCCTCCTTAATGCCCATCGCCCCTTTAGCCCATCCCCCCACCCAACACCCTGCCAGCAACCCTCAGTTTGTTCTCTGTGTTTTTATATTATTTTTGCTACCCTTCCCTTATGTTCATGTGTTTTGTATCTTAAATTCCACATATGAGTGATATTTGTCTTTCTCTGACTGACTTATTTTGCTTAGCATAATACACTCTAGTTCCATCCATGTTGTTGTAAATGGCAATATTTCATACTTTTTGATCATCAAGTAATGTGCCATTGTGTGCATATCTATGTGTATATATATACACACATATCACATCTTCTTTATCCATTCATCATCAGTGGACATTTGGGCTCTTTCCATACTTTGGCTATTGTCAATAGCACTGCTATAAACATAGGTGTGCATGTGCCCCTTTGAAACAGCACACCTGAATCCTTTGGATAAATATCTAATAGAGCAATTGCTGGGTTGTAGGGTAGTTCTATTTTAATTTTTTGAAGAACCTCCATACTGTTTTCCAGAGTGGCTGCACCAGTTTTCATTCCCACCAGCACTGTAAAAGGGTTCCTCTTTCTCCACATCCTCACCAAAATCAGTTGTTGCCTGAGTTGTTCATTTTTAGCCATTCTGACAGGTATGAGGTGGTATCTCATTGTGGTTTAGATTTGTATTTCCCTGATGGTGAGTGATGTTGAGCTTTTTTTCATGTGTCTATTTATCCATCTGGATGTCTTCTTTGGAAAAGAGTCTATTCATGTATTTTGCCTATTTCTTCACTGGATTATTTGTTTTTTGGGTGTTGAGTTTGATAAGTTCTTTATAGATTTTGGATATTAACCCTTTATCTAATATGTCATTTGCAAATATCTTCTCCCATTCTGTAAGTTGCCTTTTAGTTTTGCGGATTGTTTCCTTTGCTATACAGAAGCCTTTTATCTTGATGAGGTCCCAATAGTTCATTTTTGCTTTTGCTTCCCTCACCTCCAAAGACATGTCAAGTAAGAAGTTGCTGCATCCAAGGTCAAAGAGGTTGTGCCTGTTTTCTCCTCTAGGATTTTGATGGCTTCCTGTCTTACATTTAGGTCTTTCATCCATTTTGAGTTTATTTTTTGTGTATGGTGTAAGAAAGTGGTCCAGGTTCATTCTTCTGTATGTCGCTGTCCAGTTTTCCCAGCACCACTGCTGAAGAGACTGTCTTTATTCCATTGAATATTCCTTCCTGCTTTGTCAAAGATTAGTTGGCCATATAGTTGTAGGTCCATTTCTGGGTTCTCTATTCTGTTCCATTGACCTATGTGTCTGTTCTTGTGCCAACACCATACTGTCTTGATGATTACAGCTTTGTAATTCAGCTTGAAGTCCAGAATTATGAGGCCTCCCAGTTTGTTTTTCTTTTTCATGATTGCTTTTGTTATTTGGAGTCTTTTCTGGTTCCATACAAATTTTAGGATTGTTTGTTCTAGCTCTGTGAAGAATTCTGGGGTTATTTTGATAGGGATTGCATTGAATATGTAGATTACTTTGGGTAGTATTGACATTTTAACAATATTTGTTCTTCCAATCCATGATCATGGAACATAAGGGAAGGGAAACAAAAATAATATAAAAACAGGGAGGGGGACAAAACAGAAGAGACTCATAAATATGGAGAACAAACTGAGGGGTACTGGTGGGGTTGTGGGAGGGGGGATGGGCTAAGTGGGTAAGGGGCATTAAGGAATCTACTCCTGAAATCATTGTTTCACTATATGCTAACTAATTTGGATGTAAATTTTAAAAAATAAAAAATAAAAAAAGGGAATGTTTTTCAAATTCTTTGTCTTCCTCATTTTTTTTCATAAGCTTTCTATAGTTTTCAGTGTATAGATATTTCACCTCTTTGGTTAGGTTTATTTCTACATATTTTATGGTTTTGGGTACAACTATAAATGTGTTCGATTCCTTGATTTCTCTTTCTGCTGCTTCATTATTGGTGTATAAAAATGCAACTGATTCCGTACATTGATTTTATATCCTTCGACTTTCCTAGATTCATGTATCAATTCTAGCAGTTTTTTCGGTGGAGTCTTTTGGATTTTTCACATAGAGTATCATGTTGTCTGTAAAGAGTGAAAGTTTGACTTCCTCCTTGCTGATTTGGATGCCTTTAATTTCCTTGTGTTGTCTGATTGCTGAGGTTAGGAAAGCCAATCTAATTTTCAATCACCACTGATGAGCTGTTTGGTATTAGGTAGATTATTAACGTCTCTAAGCCTCAGTTTCCTCAACCCAAAAAGAAGATGATAAAAATTCTGACCACAAAGGGTTGTAGGGAGGATAAAATATGCTAATATAGATAAAGCACTTGGCACAGTACCTTAGTAAGCACTCATCAGTAACTATTCATATCAGGAAATATGCATAATGATATTGTTAATTAATTTGCCTACCTACGAATCAAGGTCACGTACAAGTTTATGCAATGTAGAAACAGAAAGGTATCTTTCATGAAAAAGAAGTAAACTGAATAACTATGATACTATAAGCTCTGTATATGTAGGATACATCATGTTGCTCTTTATAAATTGTGCCCTACAAAAATCCTATGTTCTCATATTTTATACATTCTGAGCTGAACTTTCCAAAGTGTAGAGAAAATCCTTCGTAGTCAGAAAGAGAACATTAAGAGAGAGAACACTGGCACTTTGCTTCCCCTAGAATGTAAATCAATGCACTTGCCTTCTTCATTGAGGAAGGTGTCGTGATCAATGGATGAACTGGACAATGTGCTTAGCGATGTAGTTGGTTTATACGGTGGTGCCAACTCCCTCAACTTGCTGCAGACCAGTAATAAAGAGTTCATTGACTGGGTCTGAGGATCACACTTTGAACAGTGTGGCTCTGGGGATATCTTGACACAATTGTAGAAGTGATGTTACTGTTATACAGGAAGGAGAGTGCTTTTTCCTCAGGAAAGGATGCTCAGGGCTTGAGTAAGCAATAAGCTCAGGTAGAGAACTGATTCTGCTACGTAGTCGAGGAAAGGTCATTACCAGTTTATAATGAATGAATCAGCGTCTGTTACACAGTCCAGAGGTCCACTGGGGTCTTGACTAAAGCTGGTTTGGGGATCCAGTTGGATCTGCCAGTCCTATGACTTACCATTTGTGGGTCCAGGGGATCTTGTAAAGTGATTATGCTTAGTACAAAATTCATTTCTATTAATTTCCCTTCTAACAGGTGTTTTTTTTTTTCTTTTGGTAGGAGGGGATAATTTTCCTCAATTAGTGTTTTCATTATTTTCTAAAAGGAAAAAAAAAAGCGCAGCTGGACTGGTTTGTGCTTCCAAAGTAGATCTAATAATATTTTCCATGTACATTCAGAAGGAATCAGGTTGCCACTGTAAGGTCAGATCAAACATTAAATTCAACTCAGAAGCAATTTTAAAGCCTTGTAGTGGGACAGCAAGAAAATTAAACCTTATAGTGTAAATATTACTGACACTCTCAAAATATCCCAGATTTTGTTGATTCTCTTCCGAATTTTTGCCAACTAAAAGTTAGCCAAAACTTTTAAGGATTGAGTTAAGGACTACAAAAAACAAACCAAAAGAAAACAAAACAGAAAACCCAAAGGAAACATGGAGTGTGCTTGGTCTCTTGCAAAGAGAATGTACTAGACCTGCCTAAACAGAACATTTTAATTCTGGGCTTAAAAATATGATGATCTTTTTTAAAACACTGAATTAAAAACAGTGAAGTTAAAAACAAACTGATAAAATAGTACTGGTAGACGTGAGCACCACACAAAACAATTACTGTAAAATTCACTATTGATGTCAACTCCAAATGTGGTTTACAAAACTTACATGGTTATTTGGGAAACGACAGTTTTCCAAATCTTGCACACACTATAAAGTCACCTCACTATCCTTAAAAGCCTCTGGTATATCTTTGCTCTGGGTGTCAGCAGGACCCCAAAGTCTGGGCCAGTCCATTTGTAAACAACACTTTCTATACACAAGTCTCAAGTCTGTCTTATTCTACACATATAGTCACCTGACTTTGGCAAAGAATTATAACCATTTGTGGTTACACGGCATTCTTAATAAATTCATCCAACTTGTCATTTTTCAGTTAAAAATGACTTGTTTTCGGGGCACCTGGGTGGTTCAGTCAGTTAAGCGTCCGACTTCGGCTCAGGCCATGATCTCACAGTTCGTGAGTTCAAGCCCCACGTCAGGCTCTGTGCTGACAGCTCACAGCCTGGAGCCTGCTTTGGATTCTATTATCTCCCTCTGTCTTTGCTCTTCCCCTGCTCACATGCTGTTTCTCTCTCAAAAATAAGTAAAGATTAAAAACAATTTTTTTAAATGACTTGTTTTCCCCATCCACTCAAAATGGACTTTGAAATTAAAATGATTTTATTATTAAATTTCTCCTCTGCTATCACCAGCAAAGGAGATACCATCAAAACACATCTTCTAAAGTGATTACAAGTGAAAAGCTGTTGCAGCATTAGCAGGATTTTCATTAAGATCCAATTTAAGGTCTACACTCTATTTTCTGAAATAAAAAACATTCTTAAAATCAAAATTAGAAAAGGTTACCTGAGTTATAGGAATTGTGTGGCTACCAAATGACTCAAACAGCTCATTTTATCAACTCATATAAATAGAGAACATATTAGCTCATATCATTCCAAGTTTACTGATTACTTGGTTTTGATTAAAAAAAAATCATTAGACTCATCTGTCTATCCATCCATCAAGATGGAGATCACTGTGAGGAACCCAAATCCTTCTAGATGAACTGCTCGAGATCCTGTGGTTCCTGACACTCATATGAATAGCTTTCTCCCAGGTGTCTAAGAGAACATCCTAGATGAACTGCTTGGGCTTCTGTGGTTCCTGACACTCCTATGGACAGCTTTATCCTAGTTGTCTAAGAAAACATCCTTCTAGATGAACCACTTGGGCTCCCGTGGTTCCTGACACTCACATGGACAGCTTTCTCCCAGATGTCTAAGAGAACACGAAGTCCTGAGCTTTGCCAAAGACTGATCCTTTCCATAGGATCCCCTGACTTTCATTAATGTAAAAGTCACTGGGATAAAATGTCAAGAAATACAAAGTACTCACTTAGAAAGCAAACAGCATAGCCTCTCCTCAGTGCCGATTCTCAATAAAGTATGTAGGGTAGCATTCATTTGACAGCAAAAGGCTGTTTTCTGGTGGTGGTGTTCTATTCCCAGTAACACTACCATCATAAAGTGCACATACAATGCAATTTCCCAAACTCCAAATTCCAGACGCTCTTTTCAAGCATTCTCTCTCGAATTCTGTACCTCTTTTTTTTTTTAATTTATTTTTGAGAGAGAGAGAGAGAGAGAGAGAGAGAGAGAGAGAGAGAGAGAGAATGAATCCCAAGCAGGCTCTGAACTGTCAGCACAAAGCCCGACATGGGGCTCGAACTCACAAGCTGTGAGATCATGACGTGAGCTGAAATCATGAGTCAAACGCTTACATGAGTGAGCCACCCAGGTGCCCCTCGACCTCTGTACTTCTAATCACCACCTCTTGGTTTCGAAACATAGGTCTGCAAACGAACGGTAGAACTCACACCCGAATACAGTTTATATGAAAAGCGGTGGAAACACTCGGGCAATTTCATCTCCGTGGCAACACTTCGAAGCCCAGTGACAACCATAATGGCTTTAATACCTAATGACAATCTCCTTTCAAGAGCTTTATGAATATTAATACCTTGATCAAAGAGCAACATTTAAAAACAAAGAGTATGTCTTCACTTTCGACCGCAACATCTCTGAGTTGTAAAAGGCCCATCATTTTTACAGGTTCTGGATGTGCATATCAATAAGGTAAGCTTGACATTGCTTCTGCTGCTGGGGGAGGAGGCCACAAAATGTTTTTATAATTTTCATGCTCTTCTTCAGCTGATAAAAATGAAACTCGTGATTTCAAACTGTCAGTTTAAAGAAATACAAGTAGGTAACAACCATGTGCTCAGCACAGGGCTAGAATTCTTAGAAGTAAAGAAGTAGAAGACATCATTCTTGTCTTTAAGGAGCTAACACTCCAACTGGGAAAAGATGACTACCATAATCAACCAATTAGAAATCAATATAAAAGACTTTATTTCTACCCTGTGTCAAGGACTCTGCTAGTCCTGAGGATATAAAAAATTTTTTTTTATGTTTTTATTTTATTTGTGAGAGAGAGACAGGGCATGAGCACGGAAAGGGCAGAGAGAGAGGGAGACACAGAATCTGAAGCAGGATCCAGGTTCTAAACTGTCAGCACAGAGCCCGATGTAGGGCTCCAACTCATGGACTGTGAGATCACGACCTGAGCTGAAATCAGATGCTTAACCGACTGAGCCACCCAAGGCACCCTTCTGCTAGTCCCAAGGATATGAAAAGACCAAGATCCTTGCCTTAGTCCCTGTGTGGGGGCAATGCACAAGCATGTAAGAACAGTCAAGTAATAGTAACAAAACAACAACAACAATAATGGTGAGTAAGATTCCATGAAGACTTACTATACGGTAGGGTGTCTGGTGTTGCATGGGCTATCATGTAAGTCCATACAGACTTCAGCGGGGCTAGAAAGGACCACTGATGTCAATTCTCATTCTGAGCAATCCAAATAAATGATATTACTATAATCAGGTGTTACCAAAAATGATGGATTCTGCCTTTGCCAAGCATGATTCACCAGATATTTGTTCTTTCACGGCCACGCCTCTGGTTCAAGGAAATCTCAACTCTCTATAACATCTAGCAACCATTTTGAAGCTGTATGAGATATTTTCTTTCCCCCCAGCTTTACTGAGCTATAACTGACATAAAATATTGTATAAGTTTAAGATGATTTAATATATGTATTTTTTGTGAAATGATTACCACTGTAAGGTTAGTTAACACATCCATCACCTTAGCAAGTTATAATGTCTGTATATATGTGTGGGGGGGTATGTGTGAGAACCTTTAAGATCTACTGTCTTAGAAACTTTCAAATATACAATATTGATAGCTATCATCACCATGCTATACATTACATCTCCAGAACTTATTCATCTTGTAACTAGAAATTTGTACCCTTTGACCACCTCCCCTCCCCGCAACCCTGGGGATTCCTTTCATGGCCCCTCCCCGCTGAAATACTGCTAGTAGAATTTAATGGAAAGGCTGCAGCTCAAGTCTGTAAGGAAAAAAAAAGGCACATCTTCCTTTGTTGCACCTCATACAGTATGGGCATAAAGCCAAGAGAAGAAAACATTCTAAAATACTCCTTCTAATCCTGAAAGAAGAAACAGAAAACAAGACTGATTATTCACCCACAAAAGCCTCCCAACAACTGAAATGTGAAGGTGATTGAAGCCCTTGTCAGGTAGAGACCTATGCTCATTTATCATCCAGGGGCCCCATTACAAGGATCCCCCGTTAACAGGGGTGCCTCAGAATGCACACTGACACACCGCGTCCCCGGTGCCCATAGCCGATGCCGCTGTAAGAGGGCGAAGGGTCTGAGGTTTAAATACACATCTGACGAGAGTCCTCATGCGGTCTTAAATGTGAGTGCTTCTCAGTTACCTCTCTCTGCACCCTGTCCCTGAGCAACGCATCCAATCTCGTGACCTTCATTGTCCGCACCCTGACTCTCCCAAGGATGGATCCCTTGTTCACACAACATCCATTCTCATCTAGGTGACAGCTTAGCTCCTTGCTGACCTTGCTTCCTTCCAGAACATTCTCTACCACGCGGCCAGACTTTCCTAAAATGCAACTCTAATCATGTCCTTTCTTCAAAATGCTTTTATTTTTCCACTCTGGGTTATGACCAGACTGGAACGCAGTCTAATAATCCTTTCCGCAAAGGTTCTTTCCTTACCTCTCCCAGACTGGGGTCTGTCTTCCTGGTACCTGTCCCCATAGCAACATAAAGTCCTGCTGTCACAGCGCAGATGAGGAGGCTCATTAACAATGTCTTCATCTGGAAAAATCTCCTCCTCTGCCCTGGTCCCGCGTTCCGCAGCCCTCCACCCTGCCGACCATGACGTTAACCCACGGTGCTGTCATTGTCCAAGGGCAGAGTGGTTTCCCTACCACACTGCATGCTTCTTTAAGGCATGTACACTGTCTCTTATCTGCCACTGCTCAAGATCCGGGAAGTGCCTAGCACCCAGTGGTGATTAATGCCTGTTGAATGAAGGGTGAGAAAAATGCTCTGAAAGTGACTCTTCCGTACAGAAGTCTGATCCTGTCACTTTGCTGCTCTATGGCTTTCCCTCTCACTCAGAATAAGATTCAAAGTCCTTTTTACCACCAATCAAGTTTTGCATGATTTTGCCCCTGCCTAACCTATCAGACCAGACCTCATGTTCTCAACTGTCCCTTGCTCATTCTCACATCAGGGCCTTTGCACCTGCTGTTCCCTCACCTGGAGCCATCTTCCCTGACATCCCTGTCCCTGCCTCCCCAGCTTCTTTCAGGCCTCTGCTCAGCTGTCCCCCTGCTCAGATGTCTGCTCAAATAGCGGCAGGCTCACCTCAACCATTGGCTTGCAGCCCTCCTGCCCTGCTTTATATTTCTTCGCAGTGCATTATCCTCTGACGTTAGGTATTTGCTGTTTGTTTACTGTCTGCCTTGCCCTGTGTGAGTGCCAGGTTTGAGAAGGCTGCAACTTTGTCCGTGTTATCTGACCTGTATTCCCAGCTGTAGGATCAATGCCTGGCACTCAGTAGGAATATTTGCTGAATGAATGATGAATGAATAAATGCTCAAAACTAAATGGCTTCTGCACTTCAGTACTGTCTCAATTGTTTTACTGCGATTATTTATAATAATAAAGAAAAGCATAGACTCTAGTGTGGAGTTATCCATTCATGCCACAAGTATTTACTGGATCCTGCATACGGCAGGGGAGCCCAGTGGGGTGTCAACCATTCCACATGGAAGAAACTATACTGCAGTGGGCTCTTGGAAGATGAGCAGACATCTGCCAGATACAGGAGGGTGTTCCCCACAGGGAAAAACTGCACCTGCAAAGCAGAAGGCCAGGGATATGAAAGCTTCTGCCAACACTAAGGAAATTCCCGCCAGCCCCGTGGACGCCCAATACACAGTCATTCACATGATTCGAACTGTTAATCTTTGGGTTTTCCACATTCCTCACGAACTTTGGACCTTGGGTTTGGACCGCATCCTCTTGTGTCAGTTGACTGATGCCGAGATTCCTGATAGGTGGGCCTATCAGAATGAGCTGTGGGGCTTCTTCAAATGACACCAGGGTCCCGGGCATCCTGTGGTGGTGGGGGGATTCCCCCACCGCTGACCTTCCACCTTCAACTTCTCTGTCCCATGAGCCTGTGCCCTGGAGGAAGTGCTGCCTCCCTCAGCAGGAAGGAGGCAGGAGAATTAATGGAGACCCTTGGACTTGTGCAGAGGATCCTGGGAAGAGCTGGCCTGTCCTGGCTGTGCCTCCCTCTCCTTTCCAGACTCCCTCTTTGTGAGAAACACATCACCCTCCCCCAGAAAGATTTATACCTTTTGCCAAAATGGCTTACCCACCACACTAAGAGGATGACACATTCTAGGGCCACTCTACACACCCCCCGGGGACGGAGGAGGTGATCAAGCTGTCCAGGTGGGAGATGAAGGAGAAATGTCTTCTACTTACAGAAGAGCTGGGGCGGGGGTCACTGGGCTTCCCCAAGAATGTCTCACGTGCCCTCAGTGGAAGTTCTCATTTCTCAAAGCTCCTAAGCAGAGTCAACCTGTGATAACACTTCAACGAAGGGGGGAAAAACTCATGGAAGGTGCTAGGATTCAGGTGGATCAGCTCTCTCATTTGAAAATGCAAATTTGGGGAGAAAAATAATCCAGCCAGTCTTCATTTTAGAGCTTCAATGTGTTATTTGAATTAGAAATAAACCAATTACATCTTCCACTTAATATAAAAACATGGCCAGAATGCATGTGTTATATTGCTTGTAGCCATCAGAGAAAGGAGCAGTCTTCCCCAGCCATGTTTCTGATCACCTCTACTAGAATTTTAAGTAAATTCTCCTTTCCTCCAGCCCCCCTCATTTTTAACCCACAGTGGAGGAGATCATATAAAAAATGTGATCCTACATTAGCAATAACGTGGTACAGGTTCAGGATAGAGTCTGGCATGCAGTCAGTGATGCAAAAACAGTACTACCTCTGTTACTTCTAGCTAAGCAAGTTAGAAGTGTATGTGCCTAAGACCCTGACTTTCCAGGAAGGTTCTATCTCCAGTCTGACAGGTCTCCAAAATCTAGCTATGGAAAAGGATGCTGAAAGCCCAAAAGAGCAGAAACAGAAAAGGGCAAATATTTACTATATTTATTATGTATTATATTTACTATATTAGTATATTTACTATAAGTAGCACTTAGCTATGGAACCTCCTGTAGTGTTTCTGTTTCACTTCCTGTGGTATCTCCCCCAGAAAAGGGAAGTTAACTTGGTCACCTTTCCTTGCAGCCTAGGTTTGTCATTCAGATGTGGCTTAACACCCACATACACCACTACCAACACCACCACACCACACCACACCACGCCCCTAAACTGGAGAAGTATCTCTAAAAGAAGTGATTTTCATATAAGAAATAAAAGCCAAGCAGAATATGGCAAGTGTCAAGGCCATATGAGAGAGAGTATAAGAAAGTGTTATATGTATTCCTATACATCATTTTGTGTGTGTGTGTGTGTGTGTGTGTGTGTGTGTGTGTGTGTGCATGTGCACACACACGCATGGATATCTGTGGCTCTCAACTGGGAATGATTTTGTCTCGCTCTCCATTATACATGCCATTTTTTTTTTGAGAGACTCAGGGCTTGAACTCACGATCATGGTCTGAGCTGAAATCAGGAGTCAGAGGCTTAACTGACTGAGCCACCCAGGCTCCCCCACACAGGATTACTTTTAAGACAGTGTATCATATTATAATCTCTCCTTTATCTTAGATTCAAAGTGACTTCCCAAAGATATTTCAGTTTCCTTTAAGCATCTCTGTTTGACCTCTAGAGCTTTACAAACAGATATATAACAGAATGGTTCTCTCAAAGGGGGCCAAGTAAATTCTTTTGTAGTAGAAAAAAAAAAAAACTACTTTCCAACCAGTTTTGTAGCTCTTTCAAGGAATTTTTGGATCGGCTTTGATAGAACAGTCCCCCTCACCTTTCTCCATCACCTCTCACCCAACTAACAAATTACATCCTCACTGGCACAGGCTAGCGTCTGTGTTTCTCTCCCTACATCATGTTGTAGGTGCTACATACAGACATGAGCACACTATAAATTAAATGACATCCCACTCTCAGAGCCATGAATCATCAAAGCCTCTGATTAGAATCTCAATTTTCCCTCTTGGCTTGTTTGTGACCATGTTCTAAAGAAAAAAACATTAGACTTAATAAATCAACATGAAACAATATCAGCCTAATAAAACAAGTCCCTCCTGGTTTTCATTACTTTTCACAATGACAAAGCAATTCTCCAGCTCTTGGGTGGGAGTGTGATGGTAGGTGCTATGAGGCTATCTGCAGGCATCACAGATTGTTGGATTTCCCTCCCTCTTGGTCCCTGTGCATTTTCTCCAAACCCAAACCCAGCATTGGATGTCACACAGAGCACAATGTTATTATTCGCTGGTAATTTTGTCAGTTGTAAAATGATTAAAATATTTTCATTGTTGAAAGAACTAATGCCAAGGGTTGAAATTTTTAAAAAAAAACTAAGTCAGGAGAGTAACCACACTAAGAGAAGACTTGCCCATAACCCTAGCATTTACTGGTCTGTTTCTTATGTCAGTTTTACAGAGCGGGAATCACAAAGTCCATACAATTTTGTATTCTTATCTTTTATTCATTTAAATAATTATTTGTCTATAAGATGGATTATACTGGCATTAAAATGTATATTTTCTGAGAATACTTAATGGCATGAAACAGAAAATGCTTTTAGTATAATGTTAATTAATAAATACAAGATACAAAACTATATAATATACAACCCTAGTTTTTTTTGTACACACACACACACACACACACACACACACACACACACAGAAAGGAGTATACCAAAATATTAATGGTGGTTATTTCGGATGGTAGAATTACCTTTTAAAATCATTTTTATGAATTTTTCAAAGTTTCTACAATGAACATTTATCATTTTACATTAGAAAAATGTTCTAAATATTACTTTAAGAATTTCCCACATGGGGTGCCTGGGTGGCTCAGTCGGTTGAGCGTCCAACTGGTGTTGATTTCAGCTCAGGTCATGATCTCACAGTTCCTGGGGTCGAGCCCTGCATCGGGCAGAGCCCCGCATCATCTGTGCAGAGCCTGCTTGGGATTCTGTCTCTCCCTCTCTCTCTGCCCCTCCCCTGCTCATGCTCTCTCTCTCTCTCAAATAAATATTAAAAAAAAAAAAGAAAAGATTCTCTCTCTCTACTTCTCCCTCTGCTCCCACCATCTCTAAAATGAATGAATGAGGGGCGCCTGGGTGGCGCAGTTGGTTAAGCGTCCGACTTCAGCCAGGTCACGATCTCACGGTCCGTGAGTTCGAGCCCCGCGTCAGGCTCTGGGCTGATGGCTCAGAGCCTGGAGCCTGTTTCCGATTCTGTGTCTCCCTCTCTCTCTGCCCCTCCCCCGTTCATGCTCTGTCTCTCTCTGTCCCAAAAATAAATAAAAAACGTTGAAAAAAAAATAAAAATAAAATTTAAAAAGAATAAAGTTTAAGGTGTAGAATTGTTGACTTGGAACATCTGAAGACTTTGTCAAAGTGGAGGCCTTCACATCTTTAGAGCCCATGCTCGGTCCTACATGCTGATGGCTGCTGTCTATGAGCATCAACTCAATTGCTCAGATTAACTTTTGCCCTGTAAAATGCGTCCTTGCTGAAGAACCTCAGCATTCCTGATGATTCCCACGATGCTGAGCTGGGGCTCTGATGACACACACATTACACCTGGTGTGGCCACCTTGACCATGAGGTCGGTGGAAAGGGAAGAAATCCTAGCTGTTCTTTAGCGTTTGGCCCATAGACACCAGTCAGCTGACTATGAATCTGGAGTCCTGCAACTCGGCGCAACAACTCAGAAATGACGCTGCATTGCGTTCGTGTTCAGTGAGATTTCCTCTCCCCTGACCCCAGTTATGATGCTTTCTTTCGAACTTTATTAGGTATTGTGAAGTTGGTGACATTCAAACTTTTTTCCTACAAAAAAATAGCAATTTTTGTATATGTATATATACATAGATACATATTTATGGATCTCCACATAAATGTATTATTGATAAAACAAAAATCTTCCCCCATCAAATATCTTTTTTTAAGTTTATTTTGAGAGAGAGAGCACATGCTTGTGAATGGGGGAGGGGAAGAGAGAGACAGGGGGAGAGAGAGAGAGAATCTCAAGCAGGCTTTGCGCTCTCAGGAGCCAGACGCAGGACTGGAAACTGCGAACCATGAGATCATGATCTGAGCTGAAACCAAAAGTCAGATGCTTAACCGACTGAGCCACCCAGGCACCCCACAAATATCTTAAAAATAGTACTTTTACATGCAGGTACAGAACTTCAAAATGTGGGTCATTCTCTGGACCTGGTTAATGGTCATCTGGGGCCATAGCTGCTTATTGAATGGGCACAGAAATCTGTATTTTAAAAGCTCCCAGAAAAATTCCCTCCAGCCAGCGTTACTGAGATATAATTGACATAGAACTTTAAGATTAAGGTGTACAATGGGATGAATTGATACATGACCATATTGGGAAATGTTTACCACTATAAGGTTAGTTAGCACATCCATCACCTCATATAGTTATAATTTTTTGTTGTTATTATGGGAAGAACATCAGAACTCTATTCTCATAGGAACTTTCAAGTATACAACACAGCATTGTTAACTCCAGTCCCCATGCTATACATTGGATCCCTGGAACTTACTCATAACTGAAGTTTGTACCCTTTGATCAGTATCTCCCCATTTGCCCCACTCCTCAGCCCCTGGCAACCACCATTCTACTCTCTGTTTATATCGGTTCAGCTTTTTTTATGATCTCACAAAGAAGTGATATTACACACTATTTGTCTTTCTTTGTCTGACTTACTTCACCTTAGCATAATGTCTTCAAGGTCCATCCATGTTGTCACATATGGTAGGATTTCCTTTTGTTTTATTGCTGAATAATATTCCTGTGTGTGTGTGTGTGTGTGTGTGTGTGTATGTGTGTGTGTGTGTAAATTGTACATATATATATCATATATATACATATAGTTTTTTGATCCATTCACCCATCAATGAACACTTAGGTTGTTTCCATGTCTTGCTTATTGTGAATAATTCTGGAATGAACATGGGGATGCAGTTATCTCTTCAAGATAGGGATGTCATTTCCTTCAGGTATATACCCAGAAGTGACACTGCTGGATAATACAGTAGTCCTACTTTTAATTTTTTGAGGAACATCCATATTGTTTTCCATAGTGGCTTTACCAATTTACATTCCCACCAACAGTGCACAAAGGCGCCTTTTTATCCACATCCTTGCCAACACTTGTCTCTTCTTTCT
The DNA here is from genome assembly GCF_018350175.1 of Felis catus. Taxonomy (NCBI): domain Eukaryota; kingdom Metazoa; phylum Chordata; class Mammalia; order Carnivora; family Felidae; genus Felis; species Felis catus. The sequence goes on from NC_058380.1 coordinate 12,203,305, forward strand.
CTTGCCATTCAAACAAGTGTGGGTGAAATCTCATTGGGATTTGGATTTGCATTTCCCTGATGACCAATGGTGTTGAGCACCTTTTCATGTACCTGTTGGCCAATCTGTATGTCTTCTTTGAAAAATGTCTATTCAAGGCTTTGGCCCATTTTTTAATTGTATTGTTTGTTTTCTGCTACTGAGTTATAGAAAAGTTCTGACCTTGCTAATGTTTGTAAACCATTACAAACCTGCCATATAGTGATTGCCTTTCCAACCTAAAATTTTTCCTTTCTTTCAATTTTGGTCAGGAGAACAGACCCAGATTAAGAAACAGAAACTTTTAAAGCCTCTAGGTCTATAGATAGCCTGCCACAAAGCAAATGAATCTACTGATGTCTTACTGAAAGTCTGGTAAAAGATCCTATGACGTCCCAGGGAACTAGTTTAAACAGTATAAAAAGGGTCATGATAATTGTTTCTATTTGATGTGTTCATTTTACTCCTGTTTTAGGTAAAGGTGAAAAGTATTCGTAAGAGCTTCACAAACAATTTTGAGTGGAAAATAAACCCAGTCAAACCATTATTAGCAGGTTGTGGCACATGGACAAGACAACAGCTATGGAGGTAGCATGGCTGGGAAGCCCTGGGCTGGACCAACTCCAAATTAAAACACCCAAATGGTTTTCCAGTGAGGGTAGCACACCCCACACCCAACGTGAGGATTTTCCCTCAAGACCAGCACCGAACGAAAGACCAAGAGAACAGGCTTTGGAAAGGAGATTGTGGGGTTTACAATTCAGGACCAGGGGAACAAGGCGACTAAGGAGTCAGGCTCGGCTTGTGAGGGAAGAAACCACATGAGGAAAACGTCGCTCAAACAAAATTCAAGAAACAATTATTATTATGAAAACCTAGTATCACTCAACATAATTGGAACTGACCATGAAAATACATGACTAGCAAATAAAGAATGTTCATTCCTTAGCCACTGAAAATTATCTGGCTAACCACACCTGAGGAAACTTTCACTTAAGCTCTTCCCATTTCAGATGAGAAAAGTAAGGTCCAGAGGAGTTAAGTGAGCTGCCCCAGGTCACACAGCTGGAATCCACATCTCTGGACCTGTCCCACATGACACCCCCAAGATGGCAGCGACCTAGGCGATCACCAAGAACTGGCCCAGCATGAGAAATCCTTTTGTCTCAAGTGACTCTGCAAGCGCTCTCTTCTGTACCTCTTAGCTGCTCTGAAAACTAAAGTGCCTCAGATTCGCTGTGCTGAAGGTAACTGTTAGAGGAGTCTGGAGGCACATTAGGAAACATTGATTGCACTTTCTCCCTCTAGAGTGAGAAATTAAATCACCCAAGCAAAATTAGAGCATCCCAGCTGCAGTGCCAGGGGAGCCCCTGGCAAGGCCCAACACAGCACGAGAAGCAAGAAGTTAGCCTTGCACGCTGGAGCACGGAATCCAACCGCTACGGCTTTTCCTAGGTCCTCCCAGAAGCCACAGCGTCAAGCCTGAGCGCACGTGGCCGTAGGTGGTTTTCTTTGTGAGCGTGTGCTTGCTGATCAGGTACGGGAGCCCAAAGCATCAAGGGTCAAGATTTTAATCATCTTTTGAAGCTTGGTTCACAGGGCATCCCCTGCCTGAAGTTCTCTGAGTCTTAATCACTTTTATTGATTTCCCCTTTCTTTAAATTTCATCCAGAATTTCTGGATAGAAGGGGCCATGAGGTGGTGATCTGGTTTGAGAGCAAGCACATTGATTTTACTTAGTTTATATGCTATAAACAGAAAAAACTGTGAAGTTTCTAAAAATGAAATAATTTTTTGTCATTCACACTTTACAGAGACTGAGAAATCAAGTGTCTCTAACCGACAATATTATTATGTGGACGGGAGGCCAAGGAAGATGCGGTGGATTTCACGGAAGCAGGGAGACCTCTCTCCCGGCCATGACCGGAACCTCCTCTGTTCCTTCCCTGCCCAGGCATTCAGAGTCCAGCTTAGCAATGCAGTCTGTCTAGTATCAGAGGCTATCTGTGTGTGAACACGTGCAATTTTATCAGAACGTCACAACATTTATACTGCTCCACGAGGACAGAGACTCTGTCTTTGTGCACTCAGCATCTAGGACCATGTTACCACATTGGGCACTGTTTGCTGAATAGATGGATGGATGGAAGGAAGGAGGAGGGATGGACGAACCGATGCATCACTGAATCGATGAGAACACTTGGGCTGTCAAAAACTGCTTTATAGAGAGCCATTCTTTCAATGGACAAAAGAGGATTAGGGAACAGAGTTCCAGAAATAACTGAGTTCTACTTCTTACAGAAATTTCAATGAGATTTTTATAGATAAGAAGGTACAACTAAAAAAGAAAAAAAAAACAAACAAGCATCGCTAAGAAACTTCAGTGTTTGTTAACATGTAGCTTGATATTAAGGGTTTCTTCCACCTTCCACGCATCACACAGGGACCAGAGTCAGCAGAACATAACCTACAGTGTGGTGCTAACATACAAAGAAAGCCGCACGAAGAGTGCCACTGGGCTGCACTTGGACCAGTACTTTTTCCAGGGATGGTACTAATTCCTAAGAAAGTCCAATCGTCACTGACAGAGGACTCGGGATGGACACTGTGTGCCCCAGATTATGAACTCTTATGTATCCGGTTTGCTTTATGGTGACTCTAACTGTAGGGGAATATCTGCATTTTTGTTTCATTTCCACTTTGCTACTATGATTCCTCAATTAGAGTATAAACAGGGGCTATATTTTATATTCATCTACCGAATCGTAAAATCACTTTTGATCCTCATGATAAAGTGATGCTGGGATTAGCTTTCTGCGCTGCAATTTTAAGGTTTTGAGAAGTCAATTTGGCCAAGGTTATGCAGCTAGCAAGGAAAGACAGTGAGGGGCCAACGCAGGCAGTCTGACTTTGAAACCAACGTTCTCAAGTGTCTCATCAAACCTATCACAGTGCTCACAGAAAAGTTATGGATCTCGATTAATGCGTGTTACCTGATTCCCATAAACACATCATCACCACAGTAAGATGGAAAGGGAGAGGTAAATGAGTGCATGCGGAAGGAGGAAGAAGAGGAAACAGAGAAAAGCCAATTGGGTAGTGGATCTAATTTGATTCTTGCTGGTCCTATCCCATTTCTCAAAAGCCAATTAGCCGCAGAGCTGTTCTTATAGTGGTGCATACCCGACTGTATCAGCCAGCCTCTGACCCAGAGCTGTGACTATCTGCAACCCCATATGGACTTTTCCTCCACTTCCTTAAAAAACCTAACCACATTGGCCTGTGGGTGCCATTCTCAAAACGCAAGCCCTAATTTAACAAAGGACCTTTACCGGGCAGTGAACACAGCTAAGCACAAGTGAGGAGATGGAGAGCCAGGGTCTCTGTCGTTAAGGAAATATTTCTAAATACCTGGATGGCTCATGCATGTGGTCCAAACCCCACCGATTGACTAAGGCCGCCATGAACCCTGTACTGAGGATTCTGAGCCTGAATCCAGGCCGGATGGGTAAATGGTGCTGTCAGCGATGTCTGCCAAGGGCATATACTGGGGAAGTTTCTAGCACAATGCCTAGTGCTGAGTGTATACTCAACAAATATTTCTTCCTTTGCTTTGACTTAAGCCCTGGAAACCTTCATCTTGATCACAGTACCAGAGAACAAACTTTTCCTCACCCAGCCTGACCTCAGGACAGAGAATACGTATTGAGACAGGGAGACAGACTTTGCACGAAGGGTAAAGGAGACCCAACTCAACCCTACTGGTCTGCGTTAACAAATCCTATGGGTAGTGATTAGTATCCTATTATTCTAGCAAAGCCCTGGGTTCCTCTTCACAGTGGGATGACATTATCTAATGGGATAGGACTCTTAGTGAAGTTTAACTATGGCTCAGTTATTTTTTGCCCTAGGAAACTTGCTGACAGGCCTCTTTTGAAAAACCAAGAGTGTCAAAAGCTTTTCACTACACCGAACATTGTTCTACGTGACGATACTGGTGGAGACCACAGTCCTGTGGATTATACAAAGTACGTGCAGGTCCCCACTACATAAATTCCACGGATCCTTCTCTGTGTCACCTTGGCAGCCTTAAGGGTTTGTACTCAAACAGTTAAATAAAATGAAGACCCATTAGGAGCTGAAGAGTTGTCCCTAAATTGAACAGCTGAATTGCTTTCCCAGATTCCTGATGGATATTCTGACCCGGATCCATCCTTGACATGCCGCTCGGAGCCTCTGATAGCTTATATAATTGATAGTCACTCATTTCCTGAGCGGCAGGTGACAGAGATCAAAGACGGCCCCAATCAGTGACGCCACTGACATGCCCTGCAAATGGCGTCATTTCCAGGCACCCTTTTTTGCCATTGTAATTTCCTGGTACATCTGACCTGAATCGAATTCAGGCTCACAATAGGCCACAGAAGTGGTATCAGTCAAAGGAAAAGGGTCAAAATGCGTTTCTCCCTCACCCTGCCCTGCAATTTCCTCACCTCAGGGTTATACATTAGCATGGCCACAGTTATTATTTCTGTTGCAAGTAAAAATAAAATCAGCCGGCAAGAGTCACTGAGAAAACATCTCTGACATTTACCTTAGTGCGTCCAGAAGCTTAGCTCACCACGCTTCTCTCAGGGCAAGGGGGAAAAAAAAGGACAGTCCTGACTTCTTCAGAGAGGTTACATGATGCAAGGGGACATATTATTTTGTTAGACAAATATACTGTCTTCAGGGGTTGGTGGGGGAGGGGGGCGTGACTTCATGGAAATCTCACACTTCAGGGACTCTTGTATTTTGCCTTTTGAAATCTGGTTTCAGGACAGGAAGGTAGAGACATGGGTAGCCTAGAACAGTTCCTGTCATCCAGCAGGCACCTGATAAATATTTAATGAACGAAGGAAGACTTTTTAAAAAATGTTTGTTTATTTATTTTTGGGAGAGACAGTGTGAGCAGTGGGATGTGGGGGGTGGGCAGAGAGAGAGGGACAACACAGAATCTGAAGCAGGCTCCAGGCTCTGAGCTGTCAGCACAGAGCTCGACGCGGGGCTTGAACTCACGAACTACAAGATCATAACTTGAGCTGAAGTTGGACGCTTAACTGACTGAGCCGCCCAGAAGCGCCAAGACTTCTTTTATTTTTTTAATTAATTTATTTAAATTCAAGTTAGTTAACATATAGTCTAGTACTGGTTTCAGGAGTAGAACCCAGTGATTCGTCACTTACACACAACACCCAGTATTCATCCGAACACATGCCCTCCTTAATGCCCAATCCCCATCTAGCCATGCCCCCATCCACCTCCCCTCCAGCAGCCCTCAGTTTGTTCTCTGTACTTAAGAGTCTCTTAGGGTTTGCCTCCCACTTCTTACTTCCCAGCTGTGTGAGCAGGTCCAGTCACCTCACCCACTAGCCCCAGTTCCCTTGAGGGTAATCTGAGGGTAAGCCACCCATAGTGGCTTTCTCTCTCAGAAATGTCATGAGGGCCTTGTTGTAAAGTTGGAGGCGATCTGTGATCTGGGGACCGTAGCCCAGTGTGGACTAGGTGGCTGATAACAGGGGTCCCGGCTTGAGGGCCAGTGCATTCAGTGTCTTCACGGGAATACAACAGCTTTTCACAAGCAGATAAAGTGTGCTGTCACTCTAGGTGACTCTTAGAAAAGGCCTGAGGCCCTCTCTTTCATGATGCTCAAGTTATTTACCCAAGAGGAAGGAGAAGCTACATTTTTAGCCACAGATACACCCCTTCTAAGTGCCCATGGGCATCTAACATAGCACCCAACAGATGAAGGAGAGCACAATTTGTCTTCTGATTTAAAGGATCAGATACAAAGGAAGATAAGCAAGCCACCCCTTTAGCTACTGCAGAGGTCCAAACAAAAAGGTGATGTCTTTTTATGGCTGCTGTTGCTGCTGTTAGTGGTGGTGAGAGCATTTAACATGACATTTACCTTCTTAATAATGTTTAAGGGCACAACACAGAAGTGACAACATGAACTTTCCAACCTGCTTCCAGGCCGTTCACAGAGCCCTCCCACTGTGGGGACCCGTTACTCTCCATGCCTGATAATCAGGCACTCGGACAGTGATGTGTCAGCCCATCGAAATGAACTGCAGACTCTGAGATAAAGGGATGGTAAAGTGGGTGCTTCTCTAGATTTTCGGCAAGCTGCCTGTTACTCTCCCCTCTGGCTTATCCCACTTCCCATCCCATCTCCCTAGGCTCCTCTACCAGCTTCCTGGCTGGTAAATGGGGAAATGCTATTGAGGTGCCCTCCTCTGTCCTTTGGAACCCTCTGATTTTCTCCCATAGTGGCTTTTTCTTCCTATTCAGGCCGTTCTCATTTGGGGTCTCACTTCAGCAGCCTCTTGTTCTAACCGGGGACTTAGATTCCAGTCTCAAAATTTCCTGCTTTTGTTTGCACTCCTGGTCCCCCCCAGCTACGGCGGTGAGTTGAGATCCATGCAAGCGGGAATCTGTCATGTTCACTTGGACCAGATCCTATGCACGCTCATGATATATACACGCCGAATGAATGAAGGAATGAATGAAGCAAGTGAAATGAAGACACATACAACCGGGCTGCACAGAAATCCTAAGTGTTAATGGTTTTGACAACTGGGATTTATTTTAAATGTATTACCGCACTACAAAAATTACCCTTCATCAATCAGACACTGTTCTTAAGAATTCTATCTTAAGCTCCTGTATCTCAAGTAATTATACTAAAATGGTGTTATTAGAGTTAGCTCAAGAAAATTATCCAGCAAATGAATGAGATTTGAAAGAAAAAAACCATCTTAAAAGAGATTTCTAATTATACAGTTTAAAAAAATTACCAGGGTTTCCATCCCGACTATGCCCTGCATTTCATAAAAAGCTTTCGAAGGCTGCACACCCTCCTCTCACCCAGGGAATGCTGCAATGTGTGATACTGCACAGTCATTAAAAGCACTGGTTCTGTAGAGTGCACGCACCAGCTGGGGGACCCGAGGCAAGTACTTGCCTCTCCAGGCTTCCGTGTCTCCATTTCCCAAAGGTGGATAATAGTACATAACTGGAAGGGATGTGGTGAGGATTCAAGAGCCTAATCTACGCAAGGTGCTTAGCACAGTGTCCAGCGCATGGTGAGTGCAGAGTAAGTGTCGGCCATTCTCTTCCTACTTGTAAAATGCTTTTCTGTTGGGTCAGTGGAAGAATGGCACAGATGTGCACTCTCTCCTGAACTGAGTCATACTCCCTTCCCGTACATTTGCTATTTAAGTAAACTTCATTCAATGTCACCGGCCCTTCTCTCCCAACTTCTTCCGGTGAAAGAAAATAGTGGCCAACCCCAGATTAAAATGTAGATGTGGAGAACCATACATAGCCATGCTTGTCATCTTGCCACAATATCGTGAGCTCCTAGAGGGCGGTGGTGGATGAAAACGGCTCACGTTGGTTGAGTGCTTACCATGTGGCAGATACTGCTTTTATGTCTTAAGTACCTTACATGTATTAACTCATGCGATCCTCACAAGAAGCCTAGGAGGCAGTCAACATGTCTTATTTACCCTCCATTCACTTAATAAATGACTTGAGTGGTATTTACCAATGTGCCTGCCCTTCAGGTACATTACAGACTCTACAGTCTCATGGTTAAGAATGCTCCCAGCTCCTCTACTGATCAGCAGTGTGATTTCAGGGTAGTTACTTAACCTTTTGTACCCCCAACTTCTCCACATGTAAGATGGGAGTAGAATAATGATGAACGTGATCATGACCATCACAACACATGCAACTATGGGGCCCTTCATTTATTTATTTTGGGGTGGGCAGAGAGAGGGAGACAGAGGGCCCAGGGTGGGCTCTGTGCTGTGAGCTCGGAGCCTGACGTGGGGCTCAAACTCACGACCGTGAGATGATGACCTGAGCTGAAACCAAGAGTTGGCCACTTAACCAACTGAGCCACCCAGGCACCCCACCATAGGTCCATTTTAAAGAGGAAATAATATCTTTTCTATGAAGTAAAATCCATTTCGTTGGTTATAAATACAAACAAGCAAAGCTCATTTTTTTTTGGTCTCTTGTAGGAAAGCAAGAACAAAGGATCAAAGTTTCGACTGACATAAAAAGTTGAATTACTCTTGGAGTAGCCAGGAAAACAAAGGAACGGTCACTTATTGTCCAAGACATTAGTCATCGTTTGCCTATGATATCCAGAGGAATCTTTTTTTTTCTTTTTAAATGTTTATTCATTTTTTGAGAGACAATATGAGGCAGGGAGGGGCAGATAGAGAGGGAGACAGGGGATCTGAAGCATGCTCTGTGCTGACAGGAGACAGCCCGATGTGGGGCTCAACCTCACAAACAGCAAGATCATGACCTGAGCCCAAGTTGGATGTTCAACAGACTACACCACCCAGGTGCCCCTGAGAAGAATCTTTTGATATCTAGTCAAAATCTGTGGATTATCTTATTTGGGTATAGCATGTCTATAAACAGAATTGAGCTTTCCCAGCCTATTAGAATGGAATGTTCTCTTGTTTATTTATTCACATTTATTCACTCAACAAACATGTGGAGCATCTACTCTGTCACTAACACTGATCTAAACGCTGGGGATCCAGTAGTGGAGAAAACAAAGTCTCTGCCCTTGGGCACTTTTTTTTATGGTGTCAGCAAACAGATAAGTACATAAGAACATGTGAGATAGTAATAACACCATGTCTAAGCAGTAAGTTGGCATTTGCAAAATTACCTGCTCCTTAAAATACTAAAGGCAGAAGGGAAAGATATAAAGACTAAAATAGTTGCTGAACCATAATCATCTGGTAGGTCAGCTAACTCAGCTACGTGACTGTAAACCTCTGTGAGGATCCTCTGAATGAAAATAAAGGGGGTGAAGAGAAGAGCCTGGGAAGCAAGGGAAGGGGTGTATGCCCTTCCCCCATTCCTGCCAGGGCAGGGGGGTGCCCTAGGCTGAAGCGAAGAGAAGAGAAGAGAAGAGAACTTCAAAGAGAGATCCACCCTTGGCTTTGGTTCCCAGGCTGATGCCACTTCCATGGGCCCTGGTGATGTCATCTGACCCCTGCTGCAGGCTCAGCCCAGCCAGGTCCCCATAACTCAGTTCTGACCCGCTGATGATATGATTTCTGGAGCACTGGTCTGACATTCAGGTCTCAGTATCCAGATCCCCTGGACTATTTCTGACCTGTACTCAATGCTTGGAGAAGTGGGCTTCCTCCCTACTCATGAGACTTGGTTCCTAACCAATGGTCCACTTCTGGTGACAGTATTCTCAGTTTAATCTCTGTACTGAAGCTCATTCTGGTCACCTGCTGAGCACTTCAATACTCCTTGGACTGGGGACTGCATGCCTTTCTCCCACTCATCTCATATAGTCCTATATAGCCCTGTAGTTGGCCATGCTACCTGCAGGCAACTTTTCCCAGCATTTTCAAGTTGGGCCTGTTTCTGGATTGCCCACCCATGTATATGCCTGTTTTGTTGCTTCATGATGGAGCCCTACCACAATGGCTGATTGTCTGGCTCATGAATTTTGTTCTGTTGCCATGGGGTTCTTGAACCCTCACTGTGGCTGCTCAATAGAATTTCTGCTGGGGCAAACAATTGGGGCCAACACTCAACACCCTATCCACATACCATAACCACTAAAAAGAGAGATGAGTATACTTCTAGGGCTTGGCCATTATAGTAGTTAGCATCAAGCACTGAGTAGTTGTCTCCAGATACTCACCTAGAGTCTTCTTACCCCTTCCTCCATAGAATCATGCCAGAATCAGATTTCTCTGTATTATGGTCTGAATGTTTGCACATCTCTATTATCAGAGTTTCTACTTATATTCAGATATTTATCTGATTATTTAATATCTATCTCCTCTATTTGACTATCAATGCCATGAGGACAGGGATTGTGTCTGCTTTGCTCACACGGTATCTTCTGAACCACAGGGAGCGCCGGCACATCAACAGAAGGTGGCCTCTGGTTGACTAACACAAGGGTCTTCCTTGATTCAGCCCATACCTGCACTAATATCATGGTAAACTGGCTTCTGGGCAGACGTCAACCTTTTTGCTGAACATTCTTCTCTATCTTCTTTATCTAGCCACAACCTGATGATATCATGAGGGCACTGCTTCCCCTTTAAGGTTCTCGAATGGTGACTGGTCTTCTTTACTGCAACATTTGTTTTTCTGGACCAGGAGGAGCCATTGGTGTCTTCCTTACTTTTTTTTTTTAACACTTATTTATTATTGAGAGACAGAGCATGAGCATGGGAGGGTAAGAGAGAGGGGGAGACATGGAATCTGAAGCAGACTCCAGGCTTTGAGCTGACAGCAGAGAGCCCGACACGGGGCTCAGACTCACAAACTGCAAGATCATGACCTGAGCCGAAGTTGGATGCTCAACTGACTGAGCCACCCAGGCACACTGTTTTTTTTTTTTTAAGTTTGCTTATTTGTTTTGAGAGATAGAGAGAATGAGTGGGGGTGGGGCAGAGAGAAAGAGAGAAAGAATCCCAACCAGCCTCCTTGCTGTCAGCACAGAGTCCAACATGGGGCTCGAACTCACAAACCGTGAGATCATAACCTGAGCTGAAACCAAGAGTCAGATGCTTAACTAACTGAGCCATCCAGGCATCCTGGTGTCTTCCTTACTTGATGTTCCTACCACCATTCTCTCCTTGTTCCCTAAAACCCCCTCAGCTTTGAAGTTCACCTGATCACACTATAAATCACCCACTATTGTCTCCATCGTTCAACAATTTCTGAGTCCTTTAGTTTCATTCCTTGGGTTCTGGGTCCTTCCCTGGCATCATAACCTTGGATGATTTCAACGTACACAATTATATCCTAATAACAGCATGACTACAAGTTCCTCCCCTCCAACAGTCTTGTTCTTACCTTATTTCAGCTACTCAGTCTCACTTTCAAACTTATCACGAGCTCTAACTGCATTCTCTGTGAATTCAACAGAGATGGGATAATATAAGGGAAGTCCTGGATATTCATTACAACTCACATCTAAAAATACTTATTTCTTAACTGGAATGAAGCCACTTAGGTTTCTCCTTAACCAACAAAAAATGTAGGCTGAAGTAGGACAAATCAAAGAATCAAGAGTTTCCATGTACTTTCACAAATAGCTGTGGCTGTACAATATGCTTCTGGTGTAGTCCATTGCTGCCAGAGATAATTAAAGAAGAAAAATCTTTCTTAAAATGTGGTCCACTGATCCTTAGATTAACTGGTTTGGGGAATATTGAGAATTGCACAGTGTTGGTCAATAAATCTTACCAGGCGTTGTAGGGGATATTTGGTATTTTTGCCATTGGCATCCATTTATCCTATATCCCATAAGAAGTCTTTTGGTATCTATCTCACACCCAATCTTGATTCACTATGGTTCAACTGCCCCTCTGCCCATGGCCCAAATCCAGGGATGGAGAACACACATTGCTTTCAGGTCACATTCCCTTGGTCACAGCAACTGGTTATGTGATGGGAAGGTTAGCCAATGGGACTTCTGAGTCAATGAGACTTCTGGAGCTTCGAGGAAAGACTCTCACTATATACCACTGTTAAGTAGCAAGATGTGGAGCTTGTGCATTTATCTTGCTTCAGTCAAAGAGAGCCTATCTGAACATGTGGCCAAACTGAAAGGGAATCCAGAGATGGAAATGGAAAAAAGGACCATGGTGTCGTTGAGTATCTAGATACAACCGCACACTCGGATTCTCAGTTATGTGAGCTGTGGCAGTTAATGACATGTCCCCACATTGCTTCCTTTCCCTGGGCACATAAGAAAACTACACTTCTCAGCCTCCCCTTGCAGGTAGGTTGGTCTATTAGCCTAAACTCTGGCTAAAGGAATATGCACAGGAGTGATGTAAGCCACTTTCAAGCCCTTACCGAAAAACAGCCTATAAGATACTTTGGTAATTTTTCCCCTTCTATAGCACCTATGAAATATTCCAGAAGGTATAAAACAGAGTAAGTGTGATACAAGAAACTGAGTGGGGAGTGAGGTGGGAGACAGTGTCAGAGAAGACTTCTTTGTGGGACTGACATTTGAGTAGAGACCTACTTGCATAAGCAAAGAAGCAATAAAGCTTTTAAGGAGAGGAGAGGAAGAAAGAACATCCCTAATAGATGAAATAGCTAGTGCACAAGCTCTGATGCCAAAAGAGGGTGTCGCATATTGGAGGAATAGAAAGGTCACAGTAAGAGGATGAAAGGGTCCAGCAGTCTAAGTGTGATAGGGAGGGGTCCATAGTTGAGGCAAGAGATGATGATGCCTTGGACCAGAGTGGTAGCAATGAAGATGGAAAGGAATTGGACAAACTCTTTGTATTTTTTTAGAAGTAGTACAGATAAAAGTTTCTAGGTGGTTGGAAATTAAGGAAGAAAAACAGGGAGGAAATCGATGTCTCCTAAGTCTTTGGTTTGAGTAACTGGTTAAATGGTGATGCCATTTAATCGGATGGTGAGACAAGAAAAGTAACCATTTTTGGACATGTGAAGTTTGACATTCCTGTTAAAGATCTCTGCATAGATGTCAATGTAGACATGAGATCTTAGATGTCAGAACTTAGCTCCTCTACACCACGATGATGATGATGGCAGCTAATATTTACTAGCATGTATTATCTCTTGGGCCTCACAAGACATACTTCACATTGATAATCTCATGCAATCTCACCACATCCCTCCCTGTAAGCAAGCACCCCCATTTTACAGAGGAGGAAATGGAAAGTCAGATTTGGTAAGGCAACTTGCCAACAATGACATAACTATTAAACAAATAATTCTGGTAGTAGAATTCTACCCTACATGGCATGAGACCTTGTCACAAAGTGTTGCTGTATCTCCTGAACTAAAATATATGGTGCTGGAGAGAACTGTATCTTTTTGTTGTTTACATCCTCAAAGCACTCAGCAAAATGCTTTGTACCTAGAAGATTCTCAGTCCACACTTGTTGCTTGATTTCATTGCTCATGGGAAAAGACGAAATGGTGTGAGGTGAGACCCAAACAGAAAAGGCTTTCTTTTGCTCTTCTCTTTCACCTCTGAATTTCCTTAGTTCCATGTAACAAGGACCTGCTAACGCCCTGGCTCACCTTCTTCTTTCACCAGCATTTAGAACATTCTTCAGAAGGGTACGTACAGTATGTCATGACAAGAGTGGGAGCACAGGGTCACCAGAAACAAGGGGTGGGTGGGCTCAGCACACAGCTTTCCTTCAGTAGCTCATTCAGCCCATGCTTTCCAGTCAGGCCTTCCAGATTACTAGGATACCCATTAGTCCATTAAATAGTAAACTCATTCTGTGGCCTCAAGTCACTTCCAAAAAACAAGCTGACATTAGGAGTAGAAAGATCTGAGATCCTGACGGAATCGGATTCAAGCAGTTCAAACTGGGGTTGGCTTTTCTATTTCTCTCTGGCCAAACATTTTAGGTCAATCTTCCACTAGATGAAATAGGAAAAGAATAATTCAAAACACCCACCACACCCTCCACCTGCAATTTGAAGAGACACGAGATTACTAGATTCAAGGAGACCGCACTGCTTCTCGGAAGAGGGTCGAGAGAAAGCGGTTTGGCGGGAAGCACAGTGGCGAGGTTCACGTTGCTCTCTCCTCTGGACGAGCCTCTCAACTTTCTTCCTGGGAGTCACCCTTGTGGGTCCTTCAAGCCCCCACTCAAATGGCACCTCTTCTAGCACTCTTGGGATGGTCCTGTGCTCTTGTCCTTTGTTTTTATGCCGGTGCTCATTTCTGCCTTAATTTTTTTTTAAATGATGAGATGTGCAATCAACTTCTCTTTCCCTCCCAGACTATGAATTCCACGTCTTGCCTGTCTTAGAAACCCTGGGTTCAGCCCAGTTCAGTGATACACGGTGGGGTTTAATAAAGAGCTGCTGAGCCGAATGGCGGACCGAGTGGTGTTAGCTTGCCAGGGGAACAGAACCCTGTGACACAGGAGACGTTGGTGCCCGCCGTGGCTTCTGGCCGACTCGCTGTGAGCTGCAGAGTAAGCGTCTCACCCTCTCTGTGTCTGTTTGCTCGTCATCCAGAATAATGGGGCTGGTCCAGCTCAGGCCTCAAGGCTCTGGCACTGAGCGATCTGAGCGCACAGATGGGAAAGCAACTGAGGATAATGCATTCACGCAGGCTGGCTCTACGAGGCCTTCGTCATTAATCACAATTCTCCAGTCTGACAAAATCCCTCCCCAAACGATCTCAAAAGGATGCTACACACAATGAAGGAGAAATAATCACCCTCAATTTCCAGACAGAGAATCGTGTTCAAATGTCTATTAATTGTGTCAGTCTTTTTCCAGCCAAGTGCATGTGCTCTGCTTCCCCTGGCTTCTCCTGACCTTATCCCCAGGCCCGTGCCTCACCCCTCCAAGGTGGAGGTGGGCAGGGGACACACCTGGGTACCCGAAGAAAGCAGGGTCCTGCTCTCTGGCATGCACTACAGACAACTCAACAGCAGAGAGACCATTCTGTGTATTTCAATCTCCACATCTGGCTCCAGACTCAACGTTAAGACCGAAGTCCTAAGAAAGCACTGGGAACTTTCAGCAGAAAGTTTTTTCGCCAAGAGCAAATCTGAACAGACCCTTGAGGAAAATCTTCTCCCCTCATTGCCATGACTCTGAGAGGCCCTGGGGGTCTGCCCCAGACTATGAGAGGAGATAAACGATTGCATGAGAGGCTAAGGCAGGGCTCTAGAAGGACAAACACGCTGCCTTGTAGGCCCCAGTTTTCTAAATGCTTTCAAAATAGAGCTTCTGATCTTAAGTCCTGATGCTTTCCAGTTAACTGCATTTCTCCCCTACCTGTACATGCTTTTCTTCTTTCCTTCTCTGTAGTTCTATGTCTTTTTTTGTGTTATTCTCCTATGGATTCCTGAATCCACAGTTAATATAAAAATCTTCCAGTGGAATAACATTTTCTGCTTTCAGAAATAGATGCCTCACAAATACTCTTTTTTTTTTTAATTTTTAAAGTTTATTTATTTATTTTGAGAGAGAGAGAGAAAGCAAGGTAGGGAGAGAGAGAGAGAGAGAGAGAGAGAGAGAGAGAGAGAGACCCAAGAAGACTCCTCCCTGTCAGTGCAGGGCCCAATGCAGGGCTTGAACTCACGAACTCTGAGATCATGACCTGAGCCAAAGCCAAGAGTCTGATGCTCAACCAACAAAGCCACCCATGGGTCCACTTCACAAATATTCTTAAATAACTTCATGTATAAGATGTCTAATCTCTTCAATTAAGTGCACCCTTCAAAACAGAGGACCACATCTGCTACTTCTTTTGAATGCCCAACACACAAGCCAACAACTAGACGTGGTTGTGTCAACAAGCCAGGTCCTCAACCCATGCTTATGTTTCCTAACTGATTTTGATGGGATAGGTGATTATTAATAATAGTGACCAGTCCTCACCTGACCTGATCAGTACAGAAATCAATTTTACAAAATGCATTATGACTGGGTTTTATTTTCTCTCTCTCTCTCTCTCTTTCTTTCTTTCTTTGATACATTCATCATTTTCAACAATTAGCAATTTACCTATATTGCCTCTATTAGAATGTTGAACAGGAAACTAGAGTCTCTCCACATCCTACAGTCACAGTATTTTATGAGGTCTTCCTTCATTCTCATGGACCCTCAAAGCTTATGATTTCTGTGCCAAAGAAAGTGGTTTCTTATATAAGCTTTTCTTCATACTGTTAAGACTAAAACAGTTGAACCTGAAAACCGAACTGTAAATATGAGTGCACTCCATTACTGGAGCCTGAGGCCTTTTATATACATACAAATGGTATGTCAGTTTACTATATTAAATGAGGTAAAATCATAAAAGCTTCAGCAACCAAGAAGTGTTATGAAATGCCACGCAAGAAATGTGGGCATTCCAAATACTGTAGAGTAATTGTCACCATCAGAAGACCCTAATCTTTGGCATAGCACTGTCCATTCCTCATAATATCATAGTATTTTCCAAAGATAATGCATTTAAAATACAAAGCCAAGAGTCTGCATTTCTATTATATTTAAAAACTTCTCCCCTGAAAGTCAAATAACAGACTGTATTTCTTTCCTCTTATTACAGTATTTGGAGGCTGATGTAAATATATTTGAGCTTATCTTGGTCTAGTCGTTGATAATCTCTGGGAGGCATGACATTTTTTTTCTTCTAGAATCAGTTTTGAAGTCAGCAACTGCACTATCGTGCATATATGGTACGGGGTTGCCTTGGAAGGAAAAAAAATGCAGTGTGTTATATCTCACTTGCTCAGATCCCATCCAATTATAACTGAAAAACTATTCACAGAATTATCACCGTATGAATTATCAAACAACCATCAACAAGGGGCCAAAAGGAGCATGAAGGAGACCCTGAGAGAGTGAGGAGCAAGGTTCATACGGAGCAGATACAGTTGTAATATGTGAATCAGGCAATTAAAGGAGGTTAACGTTGCAAGCACACGCCTAAAGCAAAAGCGTTATTTTTATGCACCAGTTTAGAAAACAATGGAGCAGAAAACAAAGGTTTGACCATTTGCTGAAGGGAAATTTCAAATGAGGTCAATTCTTTCACACTCCTCTTGGCTCCAATGAAAAAGTAGATAAGAGGGTTAGGATTTAAAACACACACACACACACACACACACACACACACACACACACACACACAAATTATTAAGCAAATAAACAAAATACAAAATTACTTTCCAAAAAGGAAAGTCTTTGAGTCTTCTTCCTGTTGCCCCTGCCCATCCTTTCTCCTTGTCCACAGCCCCCGGGATTAACTCCGCCATATCATGGCTGCAGCTATGGACCAGGGTATTGCTTCCCGATCTTTAACATGCCTCCAATTATCTGGGCAGGGGTCAGGGGAGTCTTTAAAATGCCGAATCTGAGCCAGTAGGTTTGGGTGGGGTCCCAGAGTCTACATTTCTACTCAGCTCCGGGTCCTGCTGCTGATCCACGTGCCTTGTTTGGAGTCCCAAGGAGCTGGGTGTATCATCAGACTCTCAGGCCCCCATCTCCTCTGGTGAGCCAGAATGTCAAGGGCTAGTTTGCCCTTGGACAATCGGTCCTCCTTATCCATCTGAATTACTATTTCGCATGAAATAGCAGACAAAGGGTAAACCAAGGATTGCATGAGGAATCAGAGAGAGACAGAAGGGGAGAGGAATGACCAACAACTGTTTGGACAAGATCATAGAGGAGGGTGGTTATTGTGAATATAACACAATTGTGCATAATAATATGATTATATGATTATGATCTGATTGGGAATTATAGTAATATATAACAATAACATGTCTGGGGGATCCCCGGTGAACAAAAGAAACATTAAGGGCTTATCCCACTCATGGCCCGAAGAGTTCTGAAATGCTTTCTACCTACCGTTTTCAGCATTACCCAAAACAACTGTAGAATACCTTGTGGTAGGGAAACAGTGGGTAAGAGCTGGAGTCTGTTAAGAGGCCAGAAGCATGCTGTGCTGTTTACCAGGAAGGTAAGTTACCTCTTTGGACATAAATTTCCTCACCTATCAAGTTGAGATATTAACAACTACAATTTAATTGTAAGAAATTTTTTTAAGTTTATTTTATTTAGAGAGAGAGAGAGAGAGAGAGAAGGAGAGAGGGAGGGAGGGAGCAGGAGCAGGGTAGGGGCAGAGAGAGAGGAAGAGAGAGAGAATCCCAAGCAGGTCCTGTGCTATCAGCGCGGAGCCTGATGCAGGGCTCAAACTCACAGACAGGTCAGGTGAGATCATGACCTGAGCTGAAGCAAAGTGTCAGAGGCTTAACTGACTGTGGAGCCACCCAGGTGCTCCTAATTGTAAGAATTAATTGAGAGATGTGGTATGACGTACTTAATACAAAGGCTGGCATGAAGTAAACACTCAGATCATGACAAGTATCAGAAGTATTATTTTTTTAATATGTATGTATGTACGTATGCATTTTCCAGAGAGAGAGTGAGTAGGGAAGAGGCAGACAGAGAGGGAGGCACAGAATCCAAAGCAAACTCCAGGCTCTGAGCTGTCAGCACAGAGCCCGACGTGGGGCTCATACTCATAAGCCATGAGATCATGACCTGTGCCAAAGTCAGACACTTAACCGACTGAGCCCCCCCCCAGGCACCCCAATTATCAGAAGTCTTATTAATGGTAAAATATATGTTCTACAGCCTCATATTGTTACAGTTCACTCTGGAGGTGACCATCTGAACAATAAAGAGATGAAAAACTAGGGCTCAAACCAACTTTGTAGAAAAGCTGCCAGGAAGAGCCCTGGTCATGTCTGTAATGTTGCCTTTTGGCCTGAGGTCTCACACTAGACACCACACAGGCTGTAAGTCAAAGGAATACTTACCTAATATTTAATATTTTTAATACCTGCTTAAAGAAATCTTTTCAAGAAGTCTTTAAATAATTAAATATTTACTCTTTTAAATCTCCTTTTTCTCTTCTACTTTGGTTTCCATGGGAATCTGTACTTATGGGGAACTTCAAAGAAAATCCACTGAGTTCCCAACTTCTGCCTCTCTGATTATTAATAGAATGGCAGTTTGTTATAGAATGGCAAAGACCTCTGATACTGCCTCGTTCAACCTGTTCTCTGGAGCTCAGGGCTATGTATGTCACTCTTTCAAGAAATATTTTAGTGGATCTCTGATTCAGATGCCATTTTGTGTCCATTGGCATCAGTCTGAGAGCAACCTTGTGTTTCCCATGCAATCAAGGGGTGTGATCTAGACAATAACGGTGTTCCTTCATATTCACAGGTAATTTTTGTTTGTTCATGGGTTCACAGATTATTTCCAGACTGATTGAAGTTTCTAAAAGTTCACCAGCCTCTGGCTAAATCTAGTCATATCTGCACTGACATTAGATACTCTGGATCTGCTGGGCTGCTGGTAGATGATGATGTAAGATTCCTAAGGAGACATCCTAACGTGAGCTCAACAATCAGAGTGATCTGAGGGGTGGCTCTGTTTACCTCCCAGAATCTAAGTGTGGGAAAAGAATGTAAGGTCATGCACACCAGTTTTCAAACTGGGTTCTTTAGCAATTCATGATCAGAATTGCCTCAGAGCCCTGGGAGAGAGGAAGGAAAGCTGAACCAGTGGGACACTGGATACCTCCACCCAATCAAAACCAGTTCCTTTTTATCTATTTATATACTGGGGTTCTGCTCACAATTTTTTTAACCACTGATGTAGAACATACTTGTTCTCCAGGAATCATCAAATTTACCTGTGTTTTAGTGACAGTGACGTTTAGCTAGAAGTAACTGAGACACAAACTAAGAGGGAATGAAAAAGGTGTAAGTTCATTGCTCCTTCACATAAAAATCCAGATCATGGCTGGCATGAAAGCACAAACTTCAAGCTAGAAGCTGGCTCACCTCACATCTTTCCCACCTTCCCAAACATGTTTTCTTTATCCTCATGGTTCAAGATGGAGTTCCAGCTACCACATCCATGTACCAAGCACACACGATTAGAAGAAAGAAGAAACTAATGATTATTTAGAAAGAGCACACACGATTCTTTAAGAACACCTCCCAGAAGATGCGTTCATAATTGACTAGCCCTTAGTCATGCTGGTTACACATAGGTCCGTGTGAGCTGGGAAACGTGGTCTTTCTATTCTCGTGGCCATGTGCCCAACCAGATAATCAGAATTCTAAGTAGCTAGAAGTAGAGAGAGATACTATATAATCTATCTTCAGCCCAGTGAGCTGGTTTTCAAAGCTTGGAATATGTGATTTTCTCCTCAGATATTCCTAGAACTAGCAGATTAAAAGGGGATCTGAAGGCACCTTGAAAACCAACAGCTGAAACAGCAAAGGCTGCTGCATTACATGCTGCAGCTCAGAGCCATGTAGTGGGAGAGCAAATCCATAGCGCAACACAGACCTAGGTTATGGAGGAAAGGTTAAATTATGTTTGCCACACTGTGCTTAAGGCATGGAAGGACTGATACTCTATGGAAAGAGTCCCATCACCATGGTTAAAGGTTTGAAAAGACATCTTAAAGTCATGAGTTTGGTCACCTGGGAAATCAACGTGACACAGTGTATCTTACTCTGTGAGTCTCCAGGTCTCCAATGGAAGCTTTGGCATAAGAGGCAATGGGAAGGGTAAGGAGTCCGGCTCCCCTTGAACAGGACTTGGCACCTAGGGTGTGCTGAATTAATAAATGCATGCATGAGGCTGGGGCCTGAGACCCAGCTCTGCCTGGGGGTGGTCAAGATGACAGGGTTTTGTAAGAACCAGGAGCAAGATTCACCTGGTGGGAGAGGAAAAGGAGTCCATCCATATATCCAGAGTGGCCTTGGGTCTACAGTTCACTAACAAATAGATTTCAAGTCATGGTGGTCAGCAAAGGAGGACTCTTTAAAGCCCAAAGATCAAGCTTTTTCACCTGTTTTTTTTTTTCGAGTTATATTTTAGCTTATATTCCATTCATTGTTATGGGTGTTACTACTGCACGTTATAACTGTTTCACAATTTCTTCAAAAAATACTCTAAACCATTCACAAAAGAGCAAACGTTGTGTGATTCCACTTTTATGAGATACCTAGAACAGTCGAATTCACAGACACAGAACACAGAATGGGGGTTGCCACGAGCTGGGGGACAGGGGGCAGGGAGAGTTGTTTCACAGGGACAGAGTTTCGGTTTGGCAAGATGAGGAAGTTCTGGAGACGGAATGTGGTGGTAGTTGCATAACAGTGTGAAACGTAGTTAACACCACTGGACCACACACTTAGGTTGGTTAAAATGGTAGACTTTGTGCTATGGTTAATGAACGATTAAAAAGTGAATCTAAGAAAATGAGTCTAAATATCACTTGTATGTATTAGAGAACTGCACTTCTTTGCAACTGCCAATATTTTAAAAATCATTTTAGCCACAGCCTATAACAGCTGTGCCCATACTGTAAATGGTTTTGTGGTTAATTTTTTTTGATGTTTGTTTATTTTTGAGAGAGAGAGACATAGAGTACAAGTGGGGAGGGGCAGAGAGAAAGAGGGAGACACAGAATCCCAAGCAGGCTCCAGGATCTGAGCTGTCAGCACAGAGCCCGACGCGGGGCTGGAACTCACAAACCGCGAGATCAGGACCTGAGCTGAAGTCCTGACTGAGCCACCCAGGCACCCCTACTGTAAATGCTTTCTAAGTCATTTCTTATAACTCATGCACAATAGGCAGTGTCCCCTCTGTGTCCTCCAGGAGCCGTTCCTAACTGACTCACCAAAGCAACCTCAGATCATACAGTGACTTACACCCTTACCTATTTCCTTCAATACCGAACTACTCACCAGTACTCACGCCAGCTTGCCAGAGCTCAATAGTTCATCAATTCCCACTATCTACTTGCTACCTACCTGAGGAGGGGGTATGTAGCACTTCCACCGAATTCTCTAAGGTGGTGGTTCTCAAAGTGTGGGCCTTGGACCAGCAGCATCAGCATCACGGGGGCCATGAGAGAAATGCAATCCTCAGGCCCTGCCCAGACCTCGCGGAGACTCCGGGGGTGAGGCCCAGAGATCTGTGTTTTCTCAAGTACTTTAGGGGATCACGAGGCACAAGGAAGCTTGAAAAGTGCTTCCTTACAGGGTCTGTTCCTCCAAAATGTTAAGAACCAACGTTAAGAGTGAGTACAGTCAGAATACCAATGTGCTTCTTTTCTGGGACTTCCTGAGTTTTTTTGACAAGAATAACCCAAGACAGGTCAAAAGTTCACTGTGCCTGTGGCATTTCTGCAGACATAGTAATCTGATTACAGCCTCCGTGTCCCCCCACGGGAAATGGGACCAAAGCGCCCCACACTGCCTTGCTGGTTTGTCTCAGGGAAGCAGCTGTGCCCCTTCCTATCCAATCTGATGACTCTCTGGTAAGGCCCAGGGAAAGGGAGTATTTCACAGCTACCATAAAAATCAGGTTTTGGGGCACCTGGGTGGCTTAGTCAGTTGAGCATCTGACTCTTGATTTGGCTCAGGTCATGGTCTCACGCTTTGTGGGATCGAGCCCCGTGTTGGGCTTTGCACTGGCCAAGTGGAGCCTGCTTGGGATTCTCTCTCTCTCTCTCTCTCTCTCTCTCTCTCTCTGCCCCTCCCCCACTCTCTTACACACACTCTCTCTTAAAATAAATAAACATTAAAAAAAAAAAAGATCAGGTCTCCTGTCAACCCCGTTTCTCCACCTTCTTCTTGGAAGCTCAAAGGAGACCAGGAAAGGCACAGGCTGTGGTGACCTATGATTTCACTGACTACAGTTAAGGTGATTCTGTAGAGAGATCACCAGGTTTGGGGGGCAGAAGACCTCAGTTTGAGTCTGTTTCTGTCTCTCGCAAGCCGCGTGACCCTGAGCCTTGGCCTCCCCATCTGTAAAGTGGGGGTGGCAGGTGTTCCCGTGGGAGTCCTGAGGACACAGGAGTGAAAGCAGCCCTGGGTCACGTCTACATCCAGCTCAACTCTGTGTCAGCCACATACAACATTAAAACCAGGATATCAACCCAGCTTCCACGTCAGGGGGTTGTCGTGTGAATCAAATGAGAATAGCAGGGCACCTGGGTGGCTCAGGCGGTTAAGCATCCAACTCTTGATTTCGGCTTAGGTCATGATCTTGTGGTTCGTGAGTTCAAGTCCCACGTCGGGCTCTGTGCTGATAGTGTGGAGCCTGCTTGGGATTCTCTCTCTCTCTCTCTCTCTCTCTCTCTCTCTGCCCATCCCCTACTCACTTTCTCTCCCTCTCAAAATAAATAAATAAACTTTAGAAAAAACCAGATGAGACAATAGCAGTAAAGGGCCTAGCCCACTTCCTAAGCATGATAAAAAAATAAATGTTTAATACTAACAATAGTAGTAGTGAAACTTAGAGCTATAGAAATCTTAGGTATCCTTAAATACCTTTAGAGCACGAAAAGAAAAGCTGATGACAAAATGACAGTATCCATAGGAGTCACCTGTTTTAACAACAAAAAAGATGCACGCTATTGAGCTCATTAGTTTAACGTGAGCAAGAAAGATATTCACCTTTCAGAAAAAAGCTTCAAACAGAGAAAGTTAATATATTCCAAACTCAAAGAGTCTTAAATCCCTCTTTTGATCAGGAGGTCATTTTCTTATTTCTCTAAACATAGTTCTTCAGACAGAATAAAGATGACACTACTTAATATTCAGATGACAGTAAACACTCTTTTCAACTAATTTCCTATCTACTACCTCAGAGAAAAGATAATACAAGAAAATGGCCTGAAGTATAGGAAGGTTATTGTTATTATTTTTTTAGAATTTGATACGACTTTGTGCTAAAGAGGATACACAACTGTCCCCACCTCCATAACCTGCATGTGCTGACTTGAGTAACTATATATAACCACCTGCTGGCAACTAGTAAGTGGCTAAATTACACGAATTCTGATAAATCCTTCCGGATTGTCACCATACAGCCAAATGTTTTGGGTGAGGGCATTAATCTGTTTTGACAGATTTTGCTCTCTGAGGAGTAACAGATTCATAGGAACTTTAAAGTGACTTAAAAAGAGCAGAAATAGAAGAGCTGGAAAGATTTGAACAGAAATTGCCTCTGATAGGTCTCTCTCCTCCAATATGAAAAAAAATATTCAAAAAGCATTGCCCTGCAGTGTTCTTTGGTGGTTCTGGAATCACACAGTCTCGGCGGACAGGCACTTACTCTCTGACTCACAAACAGACCCACTTTCCCAGAGATGCTACGCTACATTTACCAAAGAGGGTTCTCACCAGTCCCAGCTGAGGTTCAAGCATGGCAGTAAGCCCCAAACGTCCTCCCCTCAACTGTTTCCGACCAGATAACTGCCACGCTGTACAACTAATGACACACACACGCCATGCTTTGAGAGAGACACTGAGATTATCTTGGTAGGAGAAAAGCAATCATTCATTTGCCCAAAGAATTATGACTACGTGTAAGGCATATAATGTACTCACTCATTCGGATTTTTGTGCAATTTAAACGACTGCACCTCCTTGGCACCAGGCACTGTTTCATGCAGAGGGGGACAGACTGGTGAATAACACAAGCTCTGAATCTCCCGATGGAGCTTTTCTTCTAGCGACTACATGTGTTTCACTGAATAACAAGATATATTCAGTGAGAAGAAAATACGTGCAAGAACACAGAAAATGTCGGGGCGCCCGAGTGGCTCAGTCGGTTAAACATCCGACTTCGGCTCGGGTCATGATCTCAAGGTTCGTGAATTCGAGCTCTGCATCGGGCTCTGTGCTGACCGCTCGGAGCCTGGAGCCTGCTTCGGATTCTGTCTCCCTCTCTCCGTCCCTCCCTACTCGTGCGCGCTCTCTCTCTCTCTCTCTCTCTCTTTCAAAAATAAGCAAAAATTAAAAAAAATAAAGCACTTAGGGGTGCCTGGGTGGCTCAGTCAGTTGGGCGTCCAACTTCAGCTCAGGTCATGATCTCACAGTCCGTGAGTTCAAGCCCCGCGTCGGGCTCTGTGCTGACAGCTCGGAGCCTGGAGCCTGCTTCGGGTTCTGTGTCTCCGTCTCTCTGCCCCTCTGCCGCTTGTGCGCTGTCTCTCTCTCTCTGTCTCTCAAAACTGAATAAATGTTAAAAAAAATTAACAAAAAAGGGAAGACAACAGAAAACACTTGTTCTGGCAAACAACAAGGATACCTCATCCCCCTTCTCCACAGACATGTGCCATTTCACAGGTGCCATGAAATGAGCAAAACAGACTCAATTTTTTTGTCATCGAATGCCTTTTTCTAGAAAACTGGCACGTGGGCATTTTCCCTTCTTTCCTCTTCCGGGTCCTCTGTGAGGGTTGCAAGGCTCAAACCGAAAAGTTAAAGAACAAGAGGCAGGGGGGAAGCACAGCATGGGCCACGGTCAAATGAATAGTTAACTCCAGACTGACCGGCTCATTCATCATGTGCTCACTTACGCCACAAACCACCATCGGAGCCCGATCGCTGCCGTAAAACCTCAGCTTTGGCCCCAAAATGATAAACTTCTGACAAGGGCAAGATTCTCATCCAAAATAGCAGGATCCAATCAAAACTTCGGAATCTTATCCAGGCAATGAGTCATTTGTTTTAGGCAGGACATAATGATTCATTTTTAATTCTTAAGGATTTTTTAAGTGTATTTATTTATTTTGAGAGAGACAGAGATAGCATCAGCAACGGAGGGGCACAGAGAGAGGGAGAGGGAGAGAGAGAGAGAAAGAGTCCTAAGCAGGCTCCACACTGACAGAGCAGAGCTCAATATGGGGCTCGAACCCACAGAATCATGAGATCATGACCTGAGTCAAAACCAAGAGTCAGATGTTCCACCGACTGAGCCACCCAGGTACCCCCTCCGTTTTTTTTCAACGTTTTTTTTTGGGGGGGACAGAGAGAGACAGAGCATGAACGGGGGAGGGGCAGAGAGAGAGGGAGACACAGAATCGGAAACAGGCTCCAGGCTCTGAGCCATCAGCCCAGAGCCTGACGCGGGGCTCGAACTCACGGACCGCGAGATCGTGACCTGGCTGAAGTTGGACGCCCAACCGACTGCGCCACCCAGGCGCCCCTGTTTTTAATTTTTGAAGGAAAACAGTGTTACGATCCTAACAGCTCACTGAAACAGAATTTAGCGGATTTGACCTGGATGTGAAATGTCCTGATCAGCTCACATTTCAAAAAGTTTTGCTGAAGTTCAATCTTCACTCCAAACTGACGGATCCCTGCCATTTCTATGATGAACTTGTTGTCACCCCTAAAAGAGACATCGCCAACGAGCTCGTGCATACCACCACATCTTTATTCATAAAATACTTCCCTGTTGTATAGACTCAAAGATAGATCTACGATTAAGAGCATGTGAAGAAAGGGAATTAGTGATTAAAATGAGGCTGTGAAGCAGCTTCTTTGTTTGGGTCTAGTAGGACCATACGGCCAAAGTGTTTTGTGTAACTAGAGTGACCTTACAATTTATAATCCAAATGAGGTACTTTTGGGATGAGCGGGGGCACCTCTAACAAGCTGAGACAGCAGACATAAGACTGGACAGTGGCAGACAGAGGGGGATAGATGTGTGGTCACCCTGTGTGTGGGTACCACACCCGGTCGCAACAGAGAACCGCCTCCCGGGTCCTGCCTTGGAGCTTAGAATCTGGAAGGGGAAATCAGATTCTCTGCATTACATAGCAGAAAATGGTAATTATTAAAAAGAGATCATTTCTTATGATTTCTCTTTAGTACTTTTCAGATAGGCTCAAGTTACCCTGAATACAAAAAGGTGTTTTGCAGCAAATCTGGCAACCCTGTACAAAGAAGTTTATAATGAGGTCAGGTCTGAAATAAATAAGTGGTGAGTATGATGTAGTCAGAAGAGGTTACAGGAAGTCAGTGTGTGTGTGTGTGTGTGTGTGTGTGTGAGTGTGTGTGCGTGCGTGTGTGCATGTGTGTGTGTATGAACATGTGGAAAGGTGTGGCAAGGAAGAAAAGTTGGTATAATTTTTTTTAATCAATGAGAAATACTTAAAAGCATGACAACTCAGTCATAACTAACATAAAAGCAATAGCTCACAACTGCAAAAAAAAAAGAATACAGAATGATTTTGTGGTAAAAAAACAAGAACAACAATCATTCCTCACAGCCCTTTTCTTATTTTTTCTAATAAACAAAGGTATAACTAGTTTTCCTAAACTGTTCATATTTCCAAAGGATTTTTACCTGTAGAGAAGCTTTCTTTGGAACAACATTTCTGCACTTAAGTAATGGTACTGACCTCCTTTACAATAAAAAAAAAATTATCTCAGGCCTCCCTCGGGCTAAAACAAAATTATTATGAGGCTATAAATTCCTTATGTTTTAAGTTCTTACATAGCTATAAAATCGGAACAAATTTATAACTGATAATACAAACAAATTCACAGAGCCAATAAAATCCAAATGAATCACATTAATTAACCTGACATATAATATATTGTTGAAATTAGATTTCCACACTGTGGCCTCGTTCTTTTGAATTTGGCTTCTCTATTCTATTGTATGTCATATGATGACTCACTTCTCCATCTACTTTTTCTATTTTTTTTAAGTTTATTTATTTATTTTGAGAGAGAGAGCAGGGGAGGGGCAGAGAGAGAGGGAGAGAGAGAGAGTCCCAAGTAGGCTCTGCACTGTCAGTGCAGAGCCCGATGTGGGGCTCGAACTCACAAACCACGAGATCATGACCTGACCAGAAACCAAGAGTTGGACGCTTAACTGACTGAGCCACCCAGGCTTCCCTCCATCTACTTATTCCTATTCAGGCTTTATATGCAGTTTTCATTGTCACAGACATTGCCCCATATTGTCATTTGGAGTTGGCTGGAAGGCATTATTTGTAATTATGTGCATCTGGAGGGCACCTGTTGGGATGAGCACTGGATGTTGTATGGAAACCAATTTGACAATAAATTTCATATTAAAAAAATAAATAAAATAAAAGGTTTAAAAGAGAAAAAAAAAGAAAAACCATCTGACTCCAGGATACTATTAACACACATGTCATTGTGGGCACTGGGACCTTGCAGCTGTATTCAGTTTCAAGGTGGTCGCCCAGAGTCTAGAATGTGCTTACATTAAATCTGGTTTCAAAATGTCATTTAAATTATTCACTTAGTGAAAATGACTTTCACTAGAACTGGAAGCTCCATGAGGTCAGAGATTTTGAGTCTGCTTTGTTGACTGTGTTATTCATAGCACTTAGCAGGTACCTAGCATGTAGTAAGCACTCAACATGTATATTTATTCAATGAATGACTGACTGAGTGGATGAATGGAAAATACTCAAAGAGAATTCTATAACAAATACACCCATGGTCCCATGGGATGTGAAGGAAGAATACAGGCAGAGACTCTTGCCAACAGGCTCACCTGCTATAGATATGCCCAAAAAGAATCCACATGTGTACACTCTAGATTTTATATCCACCTCACTTTAAAAACAAAGCATTGGTATACAAGCAAACGGACTGGTATAGAATACCAGTGCAGCAAAGGACGGCCTCTTGTTTCTACCTATTAGCAAAGAATTGCTTTGGATTAACAAAACCCAGAAAATGGTGGTACAATGGAATAGGACAGAGGAAGAAGGCAGGGGGAGGACCTAGAATTATATTAGCACCTATTGCTCGGTGATAGGAATTTGATATCTGTAGTATAAACTTCACAAGAACTCTGTGGGGTGGGCTTTAACATATCACTTACTTCTTTACAGATAAAGACAATAATGACAGAGAAGTTAAACAAGGTTCACACAGCAAAGGAGTGGAAAGTCAGTTTTTGAACCCAAATCTGTACAATTAAAGTCCTTCCTCTGTTTGTGGACCATGTTGCTTCCTTAAAGAAGTGACACGGGGTGATGAGGGGGGCAAGAAAACAAGGGATAAAAAAACAGATGAAGAGGTGATTTCCTGTCCTGAGGGTCAATGGATAAATTAAAAAAGTAAAATGATATTGTCTCATTTTTTTCTAAGAAACAGAGTAGAGGCTCTTTAAAAGAAATCCACACAGGGGCACCTGAGTGGCTCAGTTGGTTGAGCATCTGACTCTTGATTTTGGCAGAGGTCATGACTCTTGATTTCAGCTGAGGTCATGATCTGGCGGTCCTGAGATGGAGTGCAAAGCCTGCCTGGGATTCTCTCTCTTCCTCGCTCTCTGCCCCTCCCCTGCTCACACGTGTATATGCTCTCTCTCTTTCAAAATAAATAAAAAATAAACTGAAGAAAAAAGAAAATAAAGACAAGAAACCCCCACAGTCTCAGCCAGGATATTTTGGCTTAAAAAATGGGAAGGTCAGCCATTAGTTTATTGTGTCGTCATCACCTTTGGACTGAAAAAAAGAGAAACAGCAGCAGCATCCGTGGCTACTTCTAGAATTAGTGAATGGGCACATTTATAGTTTTCAGTTCAAGCTTCCTCCACCTTTAAAGCTAAGCTTTACCCTATCCATCTTGAAGAACACACCGTAGCACTCATCCCCAAATAAAACCACATATTTCCTTATATTTCCCCCAAATGTCCTGTGTTAATTTTTGATTTACTAAAGTAAAGCACCAATGGGACAAAGACTGGTCTGTATGTACCAACCAATGGCTCATGGAAGGCTGTACTAACCAGTGGTGAGAGCTATGCCTCCAGTGTCAGACTACTTGGGTTAGAATCTCAGGGTTGTCTCTTGCCAACTGTTTGACCTCGGATACATTTCATAAATTGGTTAAGCCTCCATTTCGTTATCTGTAAAGTGGGGATGTTACTGGTTGCTCTCTCAGTTGGGTCTTTGTGAAGTCATACATGTAAAGCACTTAGCCTCGTGCCTGTTACATATAAAAGATAAATAAATGTTAGTTATTATATTAGATTATGCCTAGAAAATATTAGAGCTAACACGGTAATATAGGGTGGAAACAAGCCATACCAACTACTTTAGATGACTCTGAACACAGTAGATTATCACTTAATTCCAAACGCATCATACTATAAACTGCCCTGCAATTTACCCTTTTTATATGCAGTGCTATTCCCCTAAGAATATTTCGTACCATATTTGGAAGAGAAATCACAAAATCTTTTTTAATTACAATGGTGAGCACTGTTGGGTGCACACTCAGGCATAAAAAAACAGAAATGTTTACCAAGGTGGAAACAGCTACAGTGATGAATTAATGCACACACACAAGATCAGATGTATCTTAATCCATCTGGTTTCCTCTTTTATTTTTTAATTGAAAGGAATTTTTGAATCTATACCATCATCAAATTACTCAAAAGGAAAGGTGGGTAGGTGGATCAGACAGCAGAGCTATAACCAACACTCAGCTAACTTCAAAGCATCACAAGGGCTAAAAGGGGCTTCTCTCTTCAGAGATGAACGGTGAGGACCTTGCTTGGACCAGTCTTATTTAAGGTGCTGGTCCCCATAAATACAGCATCTCCATCATGCGACTTCAACATACATGGGGAAAAGAGGGGACAAAGGGACATCTAAATTCCATTATCTGCAAGAAGCCCCCTTTGGGTCTTCTTCCTAGAAGCAGAGATAGAGACCCAGATGATAATTAGATGCAATTACCTACAGCAAACTGCATTAAAGAGCAGCCATGCTGAGAACGCAGGTTTGGCCATAGTCCCATCAAGAACGCTTTCCCAACTTTGGGCCCTTAATTATCCAATGTTTCCATCTCCTGCATCCCTTCTCCTTACATGTGGCTCCTTTCCACCCCTGTGCCACTGTGTTCACTTTAATATTTCCTAGACAAATTCTAATAATTTAGAATTATTAGAATAATAGTCAATTAGCTCTTCTTGTGCAAGTAGGAGATGCCTACTGTGGGATGGGATGTTTTTCAGCTAAAACATCAGGTTAGCCCATAAACATGTACTGTATGTGTGACAGACTAGGCTAGGCGCCGTAACAAAGAACAAAACAAATCAGACGTCAATTCTATTTCTTCATTCAACCATGTATTTTAATGCTTACATTTATTTCTTGCTGGGCATTGTCCTGGGGGGTGGGGCAGAGAAAAGATGCTGAATAAAAGTAACAATGGTCCATGTCTCATAGGGTTCATATTCTAGGAGTTGACTTCTATTTTGTCTGTAGAGAGCCTCATGCCAGATGGAGAGGACCTAGGCACTACCAAGATGGCACAGGGTAGAAACTGACGGAGCAGTTGTATTTACACTGAATAACCAATAGTGGAATCTAATCTGGTGAGTCTGTACATATCCCACCTAGATTTGATCATTCCCGTCACCGACAAATACTTATGGACTATTCCCTATACATACCTCCCCAGTTTAAGAGCTAGTAACAGGTACAAGATCATGATCCATATTTGCTGTAGGGCTGGGGAACTGTTGAGAACATGAGAACATGATGGAGAAGAAATTGGGATTTACCATTTTAACCATGTTGGGGTATACAATCCAGTGGCATTAAGGACATTCACACTACTGTGAAGCTATACTTCCTTTTAAATCCTGCTTTCTTGCTCATGAGATTAAGCCTGGGTGCTTACTGACATGCTTAAAGCAGGCAATGCTAGAACTCTAGGCTCTCAATGTCTTAATATCAAGCTCACACACACACACACACACACACACACACACACACACATACACACACCCCTAGGTAGACCAACACAGGAGCAGCAAAGACATTTTCTTAAATGCCAACTTTAATTGCTGGGAGATGTCTGCTAGGATGCTGTGTGGGAGGAATAAGGGCAGCATGTATGATACATATTAATCATCCACGGACTAGTCACGTTAGTACATGTTCACAGAGATGGAACAGAGCTCAGGCTCTTTGAGAGGCACACAGCTGTGCACAACAGCTTTGTGCAGCAACCCCACTATTTCTCAAACTGTTTGCCGGCTGCTGATACAAGCAGCTGGGCTGGCATCACCCACTTCTCTAGGAACCAGGGAGATCCTTGTGAATTTAATCCACTCAATATTTAGTGTATTCTTGCTATGTGCAAGAGACACTGTTCCAGATGCCACAATGATTAAATAGGAGAAATTCCAACCCTCTAAAGCTTACAGTGAAGAGGGCAAGGCAGGTGCCTGGATAACTCTTATGTGAGGAAGGATATGATAGCTTCCCTGGAAAGACAAACGTGGAAGTACGAAGGAAGTCAAGATCACCATTTATATTTGAGTTAGGCTGGTCTGGGTTAAAAAAGATCAGAGGATTGTGACAGGTAGAATCAGGCAGGGTTGAGAGGCAAGGTGGGCCTGGGTAGAAGAAGCGTAATCCTTGGCTCAGGGCAGAAAAGGACCCAGGCTCAGGGCAGAGATACATGGATACAAAGACAGGCTAGGGCTCAAGATGTGTCTTAAGAGATTCTTAGTAAATATTTTCAGTCTTTTTTTTTTTAAAGATGTATTATAGAGGAAGAGCTACAAAAATATTGAGGCCAGAAAGATCTGGGTTCAAATCCTAACCATGTCATCTATTAGCTGGGGACATTAGGTAAGTCTTTCAATTTCTCTGACTGTCATAGGTACAAAATAGGGATGATAATGCTTATCGATGGGCTGCGTGAAAGTCAGCTGGGATGCAGTTTGTAGAGCAGCTTGCAAAGTGCTCAGCGCATGACAGGTACTTAATATATTTTGGTTCCCTTTTATATAAGGGGGTTGTGAGTCTTGCGATGGAATACAAACCGCATCAGTAGGGATTTATTGAAACAAGCACAGTATTTGTGGCTGGGAGACAATTGGAAAGAAATTTAAATCTTAGGTCCCACTCTCAAGGAATTCATCTAGTGGTGAAGAGAAGGAAATGTGTAATGGAGAGGATCCTAAGAACATAAATTACATTCATAAAAAGGAACTCATAACATGAACATTACTGTAGAAACATACTCTCTGAGTGATTACACTATCTTCATTTGTGAAGGCTGGGAGGACCAGGGAAGCAACAGGAGAGGTCTCTATAAATCAGGAGAGAAAGTGTGAGACTCACAAATACTACAAACATATTTGCTATTTCAACCCTACTTCTTTACTGGCTGTGTGCCCTTACATAAATTGCTTAACCTCTCTGAATCTCTATTCCTTCATCTCACGTGGCTGTCGTGAGACTCAAAAAAAATCACGTACATGCACAGGCCCTGCCAGCCATCAAGAGCCACGCAAAGGCAAGGCATCATTATTACCATCATCTTAAAGAGCAAAAGAAAAACCTCTTAGTAACACACAGGCCCCTTCCCTATCTCCCCTGTGCTTAGGTT
Source organism: Felis catus (assembly GCF_018350175.1). Lineage (NCBI taxonomy): Eukaryota > Metazoa > Chordata > Mammalia > Carnivora > Felidae > Felis > Felis catus. The sequence continues at coordinate 12,236,142 of NC_058380.1, forward strand.
AGGACAAACAGAAGAGCCATGATGACATTTTTACCTGCCTACAAAATAAAATCTGCTTGGTGACAAAGTTTGAGCCTGTCACACATTTCCTGAATTCTAAGTTTTAATGGATGGGTTCTGACCTAATTATTCACATTGACAAAGGTACTTTGGATGCCCTTGTATGTGCAACACACACACACACACACACACACACACACACACACATGCGCACACACACACACACACACACACACACACACTGTTCTGCTTAATGACATAAATAGCATTTTTTTCCATTCCTTGTTTGCACAGCCAGCAAAATGCGCTGACAAAACTAAAATTTCTTGTCCTGGGTTTCTATATAAAAAGTTGCCTGAAATCTTGAGAATATAAGGAAAACTAAAAAGATTCCCAACACTCAAAAACAAGCAACTGAATACTGAATGGAAAACAGTCTTTCCTTGACATCTTAGTCTCAAAGCCCTGTCTGTCTTCTGGAAAACTAGGCGCTGGTTACTAGCGTTGCTCTGTGTCTCTCCCTAAATTAGACCTGGCAGTTAGTACTGGTGGCTTGCAACTTTTCCTGGCGACGGTCTAGTGGGTTTTAAAGAAAAATTATTCTGTAAGTCAGGGCAAAACCTGGGAGAAATTCTAGCTCCCTCTCCCCCACAAATTGGTATTACCAGTCCTCGGGAAGGAAAAAAACAACAATGTGAGAGGCTGTAAGGTACACACTGAGCTTTGAAAATGGGTGACCGAGAGGCTGTCTCCTGAGGCTATTTGTAAGTGACATAATATACCACGTCTTCCTTCTCTGGCTGGCCAGGACAAGTCCTAGGGGTCAGAAAGTGGCTGCGGGGCCCTGTCCTGGTCCTCTCCACCCACTCCATCTCCTTGTGGAAATGCCGGCGAGGAGGTAACGGTGCACAGGCTCAGGCTCGTCTGGCCACAGCAAGGAGTGGCACAGGTGAACAACAGTGAGGTTCCGGAAGGGAAGAGGCTGAACCAGCAGCGGGGCACACGAGGCAGAATGAGGCAGGACCGGGGATTAACGCGCGAGCCAGGATTGAATCTGGGCCCTGTCTTGTCCGGACTGAAACGTAGGGCGAGTTAGGTAACGTCTCAGCGTGTCAGTCTCCTGATCTTTAAAATGGGGATGAATAGGATGATCGGTAACAATCAGTGCCCGGCACAGAGGAAGCATTCACCAAAGGCTGGTTATCATCACTGGCGAGAGGAGCTCAACTAAAGATACCGAATGCGGTAAGCTAGCCTTGATGCAAGTGGGGTTTTCTTCAAGTTCTAACTCCACAGGTATTACTTCCTGGAGGCTTAAGTGAATGAATTAAATTAAATTAAATATAGCACATTAACACTGTTCCATGCGACATCACCTCGTTGTCTGGGACTTCAACGCCGCTGAAATTCCTTTCTGAAAGATCTCTGGTGAGGTCCTGGTTGCGTGATTTCTAGCATCTCTCTCTAATTTCCCACTTGTTTGGCATTGCACCGCTTAACACTGTATCTGTCTTTGAGAAAATACTTCTCTGCTCCTTTGCCCTTGGCTGAATCCTCGTCCATCTGGACCAGAAGGAAGGCAACTTTCATGGTTGCTGTTCTGTTTGGTTTTGCTGACGTTCTAGATTCTGCTTCCCACTTGTGTTGTCCATGTCCGTTCTGGTATTTCCTCCACTCTGCTTTTCTGGCCCTGCCCCTTCTTCTGAGAGTGAGGCCCAACTTTTCCCAGCATCCATGGTATCAACTCAAAGTTCGCCAGCTCCGTCTTTCCCTGCCAAACCCGTGGCCCCCTGTTGCTACGCTATCATGAGCAGTGGCTGACCACTCGTCCAACTAACCATCACAGAACCAGAAATGCAGAATAAAAGCGGGACAAGCCAGTGACAGGGAGACTGCATAGCACGGTGGCCAAGTGCATTGCTCTTGAGTTCAGGCTGCTCAGGTTCAAGTCCTGGCCCTACTAACCTATTAGCTGTAGGACTGTGGGAAGTTATTTATCCTTTCTGTGGCTCAGTTTCCACAACTGTAAAACAGTTATGATAGCAGCCCCACAGTGTAGAGGGGTGGTAAGGATCAGGTGAGTTGGTATACCTCAAGCACTGAGGAGAGTACTTGGGACACGGCACTAAATGAGGATCGGCCATCGCCACAACTATTCTTCACGAATATAACAGGAAAATGTGAGTGAGTCAGGCTCGGCAGGCTTTGTAGGCAAATGTTTTATGGTCTTTAATTTACTTTCTACTAGTGAATAAACCACGGTGCTTGGCAGAAATGAAGCAATTAATTGGAACCCAATGTTGGCTATGATTAGCAACAAACCATGCTCTGTTTTCCCAAATGGCAGCCTGATAAATGGGATAGACGATGCCTCCTAGTCCATCAGAGCCAGCAAGGTGTTAAAAGACCACTGATGCAGCGGCCACCCAACTGAGGAGCACCCAAATCATGTGGGGAGCTTTTAAAATGCAGACTCCCAGGGCTCAGATTCTGAGTTTGTGTTTCAGTAGGTCTGGGATGGGTCCCAGGAATCTGGAGATGTCATCATCCACATTTGGGATCCACTGATTCAATCCATTCCCTTCCTGTCAAAGATAATGAAATGAAGACCCAGCAGAATTAGCCCACCTCCCCGCCATCTCAGAGTGAATAAGAGGCAGAGCAAGGCTCACACATCACAGATGTCTCCTCCAGCAAAACCATCTCTAGAAAGTGAAACAGAAGTGAGTCATACACTGAGGGCTTAATCTTGAAAGGTGATTTGATATGAGCATGTCAGCGTCTAGGTCATTATAAGAAAAGGTAGGTTCTGGCAAGGGTCCGTGGGTTCTTCCATTGGCAGAGAGAAGTGCCAGTGAGAGATGTTTCTGGCCTGTGAAGTCATTCAGTGACAATAGCATTTAAGGCCAGTGCAAATGAAACCAAAGCCTGTTTTTATACCTTTTTGTACCAAGCAGGCTTTTTAAATCTTCTTGTGATGCATTCTTTTGTATGTCCCAGAACAACTTATCCAGAGCTCAGGAACTAAACTCCTGCCAAGCACAAGATTTCTCCCTGGAAGTTCCAGCAAGGATGAGAAATATGATTTCTAAATTGCTCACAACAAACCCCTCTGACGTTTGGAAAGCAGCTCATGGTCAGCTGCGGTTTTGGCAATCACAGCCTAGAAACGGCACGTGTTGTCTTTGTGATTAGCACAGGCAGCAACAGAATCTGCGACGATGACCTCATGACTCAAGTGTCCACACTCTTGGCAGAGCCCAGGGTCCTCTCCAAAGACTCTCCAAGGGGTCTCACTAGAAAAAGAAGGCCAAGCTTTGTCACTAAGGGGCCAGTGTCTGACACGATCTTTGGTTCAAATAGCATAGTGCTTGAAAAGTCCAGAAAACAGCAAGTTCAGTAGAGAGAGGCTCATAGACACTCCACTCAAAAACCTACATGATCGGGGCACCTGGGTGGCTCAGTTGGTTGAGCGTCCGACTTCAGCTCAGGTCATGATCTCAAGGTCCGTGAGTTCAAGCCCCGTGTCAGGCTCTGTGCTGACAGCTCAGAGCCTGGAGCCCGCTTCAGATTCTGTGTCTCCCCCTCTCTCTGCCCCTCCCCTGCTCATGCTCTGTCTCTCTGTGTCTCAAAAAATAAAAAAACCAAAATTAAAAAAAAAAACCTACATGATCAATCCATAGTCACTTTGGAATGTGCATCCTGCATGTGAGCGCTGTACCCAGAACTGAGCAGAGACTGTGACAGAAAGAAGAGCTGACCTGAGGGGGATTCTACTGGTCCAGAGAGGGTCTTGATTCCTACATGCTTCCTCTACTTCTCCAAGAGATCATCTTTTTTCTTTTTCTTTTCTTTCTTTCCTTCTTCCTCTTTCTCTCTCTCCTCCTTCTCTCTCTCTCTCTCTCTCTCTCTCTCTCTCTCTCTCTCTCTCTCTCCCTCCCTCCCACCCTCCCTACCTCCTCCCTACTGTTTCCTTCCCTTCCCTTCTCTTTTTCACTTAAGACTTGATCTGTTAAAAGACAGAAACCCTATGGAGGAGTGGTTAGCACATCCTCTTTTCAGAAGGTGTTTGATAAAAGAAAGCAGTGAGCGAGCTTGACATCTGGAAAGGAAGAACAAGATTGAGAGCAGGAGGTGAATGGGGCACAGCAAATCTTCCCAGGCGGCACCATTTGCCAGGGGCTGACCCTGAGATCTGCTGTTCCCGATGTTACTGCATCTAAAAATCAACAGGGGAGGAGGGGTGCTTTGAAAATGCAGATCCCTAGATACCTCGCAGGCTGTTTCAGGTGGGGTGGGGCCCTGGAACCTGCATTCTCAAGGCTTCCTGGCCATCCCGGTGCACATGGTGCCTCTGACACTGGGAAACACGGCTGACTCCTCGCATGTCATGGGGAGCAAAACTGGTGGATGGCTGTGTTGTGTCTAGCTTTGTGACCTTGAGCAATTCACCTTAGCGCCTCTGATTCCTCATTTGTTGTTAATACTTCTCTCACGTGGATGTCTTGAGAATTACATAAGGTGGGTGTGAATGTATTTTTTAGAAATGTAAAGCAACATAAAATGTAAAACATAAATCATAATCCATTTTTTTCTTTCTCACTCATTTATAACCCATATTTAGAAATGCTGGCAAAGTGCTTCTGAGGGATTCCAGATATGAAAAAAAAAATGTTCCTGGAGGCCCAAATTAGGATACTGTGTAGTCCGAGCCAGTTTTCAGTGAAAATCAAATGGTCTCTAAATTTAATAAAGAGCAGCACGAATTTCCAGTACAGTGAATTTTAAATGAGTAGCCACACTGCATAAGATCAGCCTAAGGAGGGATGGGGCTAGGCTTAAGATGAAATCATCCCACACACTTACGGAGCAAATAATGTTCATTCTTACTGTACCGAACAATTTGCTCAGACTGAGCCAAGATCCTAAATGAAAAACACATTCAATTTGGAAACAATTTTTATAGCTCCAATAACTTCTTTAATTCCCTTCTCTTATTAATTATTAAGGAAAGTATGTACAAACCAGCATTTTGTTTGAGAGTCAGGGGGTCCTTGTTCTGTCCTCATGAACACAGAATGAGCATGCCCCACCCCTACCCCCAAAGCCCAGGTGAGGTACCCTGCAAAAGATCTTACCATGCACACTCTGACCTTAACTAGACCAGGCTCAGAGGAAGGCTAAATATGTTCTGAATCCCAGAGA